>NC_082667.1:18244062-18865625 GCF_025265405.1 Mesoplodon densirostris | reverse complement strand
ACTGGATTAACAAGAGAGCAGCTTCAGAGCCCCTGACATTTCATCAAGAAACAAGAGTTCTTCAGTTTGTCTTTTTACAATTCTATCTCCCCACAGACAAAAACAAATAGGAGAAGGAGGTGCTTACTTAAAAGATGCTTGATTAGCACTTTCATTTTAAGCCCTATGTATAGGCAGACAAATCCAATTCAGCTTAGTCTTGTTGAGTGACATTAAGTTGCCTTTCAGAGACTTTTCCAGGCTTAATTATATGCCATCAAGTGATGCCAGCTTCCCAGAAATTCTGGCTGGAAGACCTGCAAACTTGTGGTCAACTTTCATATTGGGACACATCAGATTTCTATGTAGGAGTTCCTTGCCACCATGCTATAAGAGGAAAATGCTTCAGCATTCTGAATGTAAAAGATAGTTCAGAGTTTGCCATATTTTTAATAATGCTGATCTGATTACATTCTGCTTCTGTGTTGTGTTTACCCAAGGTTAAAATAAATTAATTGAATCCAGCTGAGACACCTGCCACCTAAATGACCTGGAGTCCTATGAATCAAATCCAATGTGATTAATCAATTAAATGTTAGTAAAGATGCTTTGGATTAGGTGAGATTTTGTATTTTACTTTAGCTTTCAAGGACATTAGGTAACCTACATCAGGTTCTAATTGAAATGTTAGCTGGTTTATCATACAGGTAATACAGGTTAATTATCAGGTGGTAGCTGAATAATTACCTAGCAATTGGCATCTTAGATTAGTGTTATAATTATTTTAGCCCTCTTCACCAAAACACAGATTGTCCTTGCTAATTACTTATGGATTCACTGAGCATTATTGAGAAGAGCCCTGTTAAAGCCCTAAAATCAAAAGAAATAAAAGAAGTTTCACATAACAACCCAAAATTTGGTGAGTGCTTTGTCTTGGATATATTGCATATTGTTTTATTTTACACAGCATGTGGGAAAGTACTGACAGCCAATAGGGCCTTAAGTTGATTATTTAAATTTCAGTGGTTCCTGTAAGAAGAAAGAAAAGCAATAAGGAAGAAAGAAAAGCAATGAAGAAGAAAGGAAGAAAGCAAAAAAAAGAGGAAAGGAAGGACAAAGGGAAGACAAAGGAGGCTAGGGAAAAAAAAAAGATGATAGATACAGATAAATAGCAGGAAAGTCAGAAGATAAGAGTTGAAAGGCTAAAAGGGTAGGTTGCTAAAAATTAATGAAAAACACAGAGTCATTGTGGTAAACTGAATACACCCCTCCCCTAAAAGATATTAACATCCTAATCTCTGGAACAGTTGCCTTATTTGGCTAAAAAGGACTTTGCAGAAATGATTATGTTAAGGACCTTGAGTTGGGGGGAGTATGCTGGAGTCCCCAGGTGGGCCCTGAATGCAGTCACGTGTATCTTTATAAAACAGAAGTAGAGGGAGATTTGAAAAAGACAGAAGAGGAGAAGGCAATGTGACCATGGAGGCCAAGACTGGAATGATGTGGCTACAAGGAAAGGAAGGCCGGCAGCCACAAGAAGCTCAAAAAGACAAAGAATAAAGTTTCACCTAAAAGCTCAGATTAAGTGTGACCCTGCCTATACCTTGATTTTGGTTCAGCGATACTGATGTTGGTCGTCTGGTCTGCAGAACTTAACAGAATAAATCTACGTTGTTATAAGCTATCAGGTTTGTGGTAGTTTGTTACAACAACCAAGAGAAACTTATACAGTCACTTAGCCATTCACAGTTTTTATTTATTGTTTCTCAGTACCAGGTGCTGCTCTGAACACCGGGACAAAAAGAGATGCTCAAGAGGAGAAAAACACAAGCAAGCTTAAGCAATCACATAAGTAAAACAAGATTATTTCAGGTGGTGATTGGCTTTATAAAATACATACACAGTGAAATCAGAAAGAATATGATAGAAAAGAAGGGGTGAAATGAGGTGGGATCAGGGAAGGGATCGGGGGGGAATATTTGAGCCAATCACGTGAGGAGAACATAGTCTAACTTCTTTGAACTCACCATCACTTTTCATTCTCCAAACAATCTTTGGAGATGATAAGAGTTACCCACATTTTACAAAAGCTTAAAGGACTAAAATATCTGACCCAAGGTTACAGTGTTATGAGTGGTAGAAATGGGATTCAAACTCGGGTTGGTCTCTGCTAAACCTAACACCTTTTCCAGGTGATGTGTGGGTAGAAAGAATAAGTGCATGGCATAGATTACAATGTCACAGAAGGTTTTCCAACTATCTTGAGTGAAGATATTAGATTTTCTATTTAGACCTACATAATTTGACACTTCATGTTTTCTTATGTCGTCATGCACCAAGTTCTAAATGGCATGGACAATTACCCATGTAGACAGGATTCTCCATGGTTTTAAGAGCAAAACCTGCTCCCTCCCTGGGAAAATGAGAGTCCATCTCAAGTATTACAACCCCAAAGACTCATCCTAATTTGATAGGGACTTTGGCTTGATTAGGCCTTTCAAAAGAGAGGTATTCTGTTCTGTTGTGTCAGTTTGCAGACTACAGGGAACAGCTGGCTGTGAGGCAAGGGCCTGTCTCACTTGTAACCAGAAGACAAGAGCCAGCGACAACACTCACAGTGACAACACTCACACCATGATTATTAATGGTGGGGTTCGTCTGGCTACAGAGACTCCCAGGGGGAGACCACAAGCCTGTCAATGCTTGTCAGGGTCACTGTGACAACTGGACACTCCAGAAGGAGCTGTGGAAAAGCAGAGCAGCAGATAACGAGGCCACCTGGGGAATACCAGGAAGGAAAGTCAAAATATGTGGCTCACGCTCCTAGCATTTGTCCGTGGGAATGTCATGAGTGTTGATACCACAGAGGATACATGTCTACCAAAAGCAGTTCTTGCCAGAGTCAAGAAAGGGTTTTAGATAATGAGACTCTGATCATAGCCTGTGTTGCCTTAGAGAGAAGTAAACACAACAACCACAATAGCAACGACTAAAATGATAGCTAGCATTCATTCTGTCATCTTACCTGCCAGGCTCTGTTTAGTGATTTAGGCATGGTAATTCATTTCATCCTTACAATAGCCCTATGCAGTAGACATTATTATTATCTCCCTTCTGTACTTCAGGAGAATCAGAAAGAGGCAGACTACTAAAATGAAAGCATCATTAACTTCAAAAGGATAAAGTCACAGGTGAAGTCAAGGAGTGCACCATTACCTACACTGTGGTTCAAAGTATTTTTAGATAAAGATTGTAGGCATCGAGTCCAGCTAACCCGAACGGAATCCTGAGTCCACCACTAATTAGTGAGATAAACTTGAGCAAACTAACCTCCCTAAGACTCAGTTTTCTTAACTGTGAAATGGAGATAATAATATCTGCATTTCATGATTGCTTGGTCAATAGAATAAGTAACTTAGAACAATTTGTTATAAATCACAGTTTCTCATCAAGTGGTCATTAAAACTATTGCATCAGAGATGCCTAAATACAGAGTCTTGCTATCCAAACTTCTTTTACTTTGTTTGCTCATTTGTAAACTGAGGCTATTTAAGCCTGTATTATAGACTATGCAATAGAATCATAGCTGATCATTTGTTTTAAAGCATTTTGTAAAATACCAGACCCTATTGAAATATTGGATAATCTCTCTGATATAATTCCATCGTCTTTAAAAGAGAAATAAAAAATGCTTGGTTGTGAGGTTAGGGTTGTGAAGATCAGACAAGTAATATGAACCATACTTAACACCTAGCATAGTGCCAGGCACATCACCTCCACTGAATTAATGACAGTTCTTATTTTTAATTGATTGTGATTACCGAAGAATCAGTGCTTTGGAATGCATACCATACCTTAATCTCCATTGGATGTTTCTTTAGTTTTTTTGGTTTTTTTGGCTCCAAAAAATGAAAATGATGTCATTGCACTGGCCATCAAATTACTGCCTTGTTAAAGATCTTACAACTACAAGCCAATGGGACAATATTTGTCCAAGCTTTAGCTGTCTGGTCAATTTCCTCAGGGAAAAGAAGGGGGGAAAAAAAGCCATCCCTGGAGGACATCATTCCACAAAACTGTTAAACCTGTTCATCCTCTGACTTCTCCTAGAAGGAGCATGACAAGTCACAGCTGAAAAAAATGAGTCGGGAGCATGAGATTTTTGGTAAACATTAATAATTCATGGACCATTCTCCTGTGCTGCAGCTAATTTGAGATGGTTGGGAGGAGGTTGCTTTGGGTTGTTAAAAGATACAAAAAACACCCTCTTTGAGCTGAGTGTGCCACAAGCTAGGTCATCTTGATGTTCAACTGAAGAAAGACATCCTGCGTTGTCTGCTTGCTACTTACTGGGTTGACAATCCCCAGATGAAGCTTTGAGAAAAATCAATAATGGCACATAGTGGTTGGTCTTTGGAATCCCAACCTGCTCTTCAAAACCAGGTAATGGGATGAGTGCCTGTGATGTGGATAAAGTTAGAAACAGCTCATTATTGGAAGAGATCACGTTGAGAAGTCTTGGTCACTGGCTTTTTATAACAGCAGCTCAAGGGAATCTCTTTCTATGCTTGCTGAAATGCTGCATAATATATAATTTCATCCATTCTGATCAAGGACTAATTAAACCAGGGAAGAGCAGAATACTTGCAAAAAGAAGAAAGCCTTTTCATAAAACCAGGACCTCAGTTATTCTAGATGAGGTGGAGGCTCTGACTTTCAAACTGCCATAGTTGAGTAAGGGATATAGATTGTGAAATAACATTATTGAAAAGAGATATTTTCTATTTGATACAATCTTAAGCACCATAAAATTCCAGTTACTTTCTCCTCATCACCTTCCCTTATTTACATATCCATTTTATTTATTTATAATTTTTAAATTCTTTTTCAAATTCTTTTCACATTTAGGTTATTACAGAATACTGAGCAGAGTTCCCTGTGCTATACATTATGTCCTTGTTGGTTACCTATTTTAAATATAGCAGTGTGTACATGTTAATCCCAAATATCCATTTTAAAGAGGAAGAAACGGAGGCCTGCTGTATGAGTCACCAGCCCAAATTCACACAGCAACTGAATAATAGAGCTAAAACATGTATGGATCAGGTCCTCGGAATCAAAGTCCTCTTGCTCTTTCCACTACAGCAAGTTTGCTAACTCCTTAGTGATCACTTAAGTCATATGGCTTATTTTACACATGTTCAAACACAGGCCCAAAGGATTTAAATGACTTCCCTTGAGTCTGGAGTTGTTGGGAAAGGATTTCTGATGTGCCTCAGGCAGCTGGTATTTTACAGTACAGACCCACTATCTTCTTTCAGAGACAGTTCTCCAAGTACTGTGTTTACCAAACTACTTCCAACATAGCAAGATTCCTTCCAAGACTTTATGAGTCAACTCAGACTCAGATTTTTCACTATTCATGAAAATGAATGTGACAAATTCTAAGCTGGTGAGAGTACAACAGGAATGTCATGTACATGTCTAGCTACTACTCAAAAAAATCAACTAGAGTATTCCCAGAAGACTGACAACAGGAAGGGTGACAAAATGAGAGCCAAGTTGTAGGAATTCGGAAAATTCTCATCCTGCAGAAGACTTATCAGAAACTCTGAGCAAAGTTAATAATAGTGATCTTCCCAAAGGGAGATTAACCTCATTCTTTATGTCTCTACATTTTTGGGGATCAATGGACCAAGAAGATTTCAGAGAGATAAATTTGGGCTCATTATAAGGAAAAATGTTCTAATAGTCAGGGTCAGCTATGGATGCTTCAAGAGTGAGCACAGAGATACAGAGAAGAAACCACTGAACCCAGAGACAGGGATCAACCACTAATGAATGTGCGACCATGGGCTGGTCATTCATCCTCTCTTGGCTTTAGTTTTCTTCTTCCTAAAAATGTGGTGTCAGAAGAACTTTTGGGGCTTACTTTATGATCTAAAATTTTAATTTTGATTTTAATTGTAGTTATAATAATTGATGTGTTTGTGCAGAGGGCAGACCACTATGACTTGGAAGTATTATAAGAGACTCAAACATCAAACGTAAGATGGAATTTACTTTGAGATTTTTTTCTAACTCTAGGATTCAATTGATTTAACCCAAACTTGACTCTTAACCTTTTTTTAATGAGATCTTAACTAAGGCATAACATCATTTCACATTTACCATCTAAATCTTAATAAAAATACAGTAGAAATGTGTAATGAGAGAGAAAGAAAAGGAGAGAAGAAGAGGAGAGAAAGAAGGAGAAACTTTATTCTTTTGTATAGATTTTTAGATGCAGTTATTTTAATATGTTATAATACATTGGCATTCTTGACCTAGAGTTGTTTAAGATAACTTGTGTGATGCATGCATGTAACTTGGTAAGGATAGCCATGAAGAACACTTACAATTATACTAAACTTGTAGTGATGACATGATGAAAATCCTGCTGAGCACAGGCACTATGGCTTGCACAACCAAGATCTCAACACAGGGCACTGGATTCCACCATCAGAAACTCTGCAATTACCACATCTAGAACTTACATAGAGAGGCAACCTCTGTTATCCTTTGTCATCTGGACCAAATCTGTGTATATTTGGCTAGTTTGCATCACTGATTCTGATTCAAAGTCTAGGGCTGATACATATGAGTGTGGGAATTAGACATGCTCTTGTTTCCTAGCTGCCAAAGGGGTTGATGAAACGAGTGTCTGGCATTTCAGTTTCCCAAATGGTGTAAGGACACTACCTCAAAAAACAGGCTTCTCCAAATAGAGGAAGGGGATCAGATGCTAAGCAACCAAAAAGAATGATGACTATCATTGTAGCCATGGAAGCCAGAGAAAGCAAATGTTTTAGGAAAAATGAAATGGTCAGTGGTTTCAAACACTGATGAAAGGTCAAAGGAAAGGAGAACTGAGATGACGCTTTTGAGTTTTGCAAATAGAAAGTCATTGAAACACTTTATGAAAGCTGTTTCAGCAGAGTGTTGGGATCCAAAGCTAGATGTTGTGGGTTTAGAAGTGAGTTTGACCAAAGGAAGTATCATAAACAGTGAATACATATCCTCCCTGAATACTGATTAAATTCTAGAGTGAGCAGGTACCATATTTCATTTTCATCAACTCACAAGCAATTGGCCCTACTGCCTAGAGGTAGGTGATTGCTGTGCTCAGCCTCTTTCGTGGAAAGAATCATTGATGGGAAAGGACCTCAAGTGCTTTAAATATGAGTACTACCACTGTATTGTATACTAATCAACCATGCTTTGTGAGCTTTTATTTGATTCTAGTTACATTTTTAACTCTATAGATTCAGCCACCTTAGTAATGGCTCATTCTCTCTGTAATAATACAAAGGAAAGAAAGTGGGTGATATGCCATAGAAGGATGCTGAGCAAAAACAGGTCTATGGAATTTGGCTGCTTTTGTCTAAACTCATTTCACATTCTTGTTACTGTTCTTCCACCAGCTCTGCCACTAACATCCTCTCTGCACACCTTAGCATCACGAGATTGTTTCAGGCTTTTTCTATTTTTTCTGTTCCATTTTGGTGATTCTTCAAGTAAATCATTTCCTTATTCTCTTTTCACCTCTTCAGTCTTAGACGTTGACATTCATTTTCACCAGGGAATCAGGGGACTTCCATCTTTGTCCAGTGGTTAAGACTCCACACTCCCTATGCAGGGGGCCTAGGTTTCCATCCCTAGCTGGGAAGCCAAGAAAAAAAAAGGGGGGTGGGCTCAGATATAATCCCTTTTTGCTTCTTAATCTAGAAACAGAGGTAAGTCTTGCCCATTCTCTTATCAATGCCAGTAACCAATGCCCTTGAGCTGATGGGTTTCTGGATTTCTCCCATGAGAAGGTCAAGCAAACTCTTTATAAGATATGCAATTATTCAATATCTCTGTCATTATAGCATTCATTCATTCATTTACTTATTCATTCAATAAATGTTTTTAGAGCATCTACTGTGCATCAAGCAATAATCCTGTTGATTATTCCAGTTTTGTATTTTTCATGATATATCACAAGGAGAGTGTATCCAATAAGTATTTGCTGAAGAAATAGATATAGATATAGATATAGATATATAATAGTTGGCCATAAATTGAGGGATCATATTTAATACAGAGATTGTATATAGGCAGACATTTTGGAAAAATAATCTAATTTTGCACATTTAGTAACATCATTAATTATGTGAAATAAATTGTGTTCACCAAACATCACCCTAAAATGTATTTAACAGACAGATTAATACATTAATGATACAGAGAGAAACATTCTTGCATGCTTCACATTGATGCTATCTGTGGGGATGAAATGCAGGCATGAGGCAGCCACTGAAATTCTCACAAAATTATAGATGTCAGAAAGTGAAATGTCTGATGTCAAGCAAAAAAGGAAGTGTCTGTCAGAGCATTCTGATGAGGGTTGGTTGTCTGCTACTGGCAATAATAATGAGCTCAATGGGGTCTCAAAGGTCAGAGTCCCAGAAGGAGAAACACCACTTAGGAAATAAAATATATTTAATGACAAAGAACTAAGGTCAGCAAGTTATTAGAATGCCAGGGATTTAGTCCATGAGAAAAATAGCAAGGAAGCAGAGTTATTTAACAAAACCAATAGAACAGGAGATAGAAAACAATAAAATCTAGCTGTGCATTTTAACATCTTTGTAACTAAAACATAAAGTGAGTTCTTAGTAACTGGTGAATCTGAATTGGCAATGATTTCATGAATACGATACCAAAAGCACAAGCAACAAAAGCAAAAATACAGAGATGGGACGACATAAAACTAAAAATCTTCTGTATAGCAAAGAAAACAATCAACAGAGTAAAAAAGCAACCTATGGAATGCAAGGAAATATTTGCGAACCATGTATCTGTTAAGGGATTAATCTTCAATGTATATACTGAACACCTAAGATCCAATAGTTAAAAAACAAAAACAAAAAGAATAACTCAATTTAAAAAATAGGGTAAGGACTCGAATAGACACTTCTCCAAAGAAGACATAAAAATAGTCAACAGCTATATGAAAAGAAATGTTTAACATCACCAGTTATAAGGAAAATGCAAATCAAAACTACACAAAGAGATATCACCTCACATATGAAGAAATGACTATTATTAAAAAAAAAATTGGACCACAAATGTTGGTGAGGGTATGGAGAAATTGGAAATCTTGCACACTTTTGCACCATTGTTGGGAGTAGAAGTGCTATGGAAAACAGTATGGAAGCTCTTCAAAAAATCAAAAAAAGAACTACCATCTGATCAATTTATCCCACTGCTGGGTTTTTACCCAGAAGAATTGAAATCAGTACCTTCAAGAGATATAAGCACTCCTATGTTCATGACAGCAATATTCACAATAGCCAAGATGTGGAAAAAACCTACATGTCCATCTACAGATAAATGGATACAGAAACTGTGGTTTATGCATACAGTGGAATGCTATTTAGTCTTAAAAATAAGGAAATTCTGCAATATGCCATAATGTAGATGGACCTTAAGGACATGCTAAGTGAAATAAGCCAGTCACAGAAAGACAAATACTGTATGATTCCATTTATATGAAGTATCTAAAATAGTCTAATTCTTAAAATTAAATAATAGAATGGTGGTTGCCAAGGGCTGGGGGAGAGGGAGAAATATGGAGTTAGTAATCATTGGGCATAACGTTTCAGTCAAGCTTGCTGAATAAACTCTGGACAGCTGCTGTAGAACATTGTACCTATAGTCAACAATAGTAATTTGTCGCTTAAAAATTTGTTAAGAGGGTAGATCACATTCTAAGTGTTCTTTCAACAATAAAATAAACAGAGAGAGAGAAAAAGAGAATTGGCAAAAAAGAAGATATTCAAAAGGCCAGTAAGCAAATATAAAAATACTAAACATAATTAGTCATGACAGAAATGCATATTAAAACCATAATTAAATACATTCCACACCCACAAAAATGTCTAAAATTTAAAAGACCAACAATACCAAGTGTTTGAGAGAGTGCTGAAAAGTTGATACCCTCACACATAGCTATTTGGAATTAAAAAGGTTCAAGAATATGAAAACTGTTTGGCTATTTCTTAAAAGTTAAACATACACTAACCCATGACCTAGTAATTCCACTTCCAGCTATTTATTTAAGAGGAATGAAAACATATATCCACAAAATGACATGTATCAAAATGTTCATAGGGGCTATATTCATAATAGATTTAAACTGGAAACAAGACTAACATCCCCCAACAGGTGAATGAATAAACAAAGCATGGTATATTGATAACTCTCAATAATATTTAGAGACAAACAAACAAAAACCTATGGATACATGCAACAACATGAATGTTACTCAGAAAAGTTTTTCTGAGCAGAGGAAAATACAAATGACTGCACACAGTGTAATTTCACATATGAAATTCTAGAATAGACAAAACTAGTCTTTAGTGGCAGAAAGCAGATGATTGGCTGTCTCAGGCCAGAGTGTGGAGGACTGACAAAGATCATAAGATCATAAGATAGTTTTTAGAGTGATGGAACTGTTCTATATATTGATTATAGTGACTACATTGTCACAGCATTCAAAATGGGTGTGTTTTCATTTCTGTAAACTATATCTCAAAATTATTAATTTTTTCAGTTCTTTTCCTCAGTATGATTGGTATGTTTTACCTCTTTGCAGTTACCATAGGTGTACCTGCCATCCATTTGTTATTGAGTTCCTTTAATCCATTCTTGGCACCTTATCTAGAGTGGTAATTTTGAAATGTGAATTAGACCTTGTCCCATCCACACTTAAAACATTTCAAAGGCTTCTCACTGAATTTAGGATTAAGCATTAAGTCCTTTACCTGGTCTACAGGGCCTGTGTTTAAGCTCCAAACTACCTGTCCTGCTTCACATGGACAACTCTTTACAATAGCCATTCTGTGTTTTGGAATCTCTCATCATGGGGCCCTTCTGTTCATCTGTCCAGAATTCTTTTCCTCATCACCATCCTTCCTTTGGCTGGGTACCTCTTACTACTATTATGAATGTCAGCTCAATTACACCTCCTCTGGAGACTCTTTCATGACCTCTTAGATTATTAGACCCATTCCCCTTATGTACACTTTCATAGGACTGCACCTAAAAGGACAACTCTTATTAAGTTGGTGAATTGACATTAAAAAAATCATCATACTCTACTAGGTTTTGAACCACTGAGCTAGAGTCTCCCCAAAGTCCTGTTAGTTCTAAAATGCTATGATTTTATAAGTTGAATTATTTTACTTGAATTCTGTGAGAATCTTGCAAGACAAGATACCATATTCCAAAAAGATTACTGTAATTCCTTAAATTGTCTTAAGGAATTATTATTGCAATAATATTGCAAGTATTATTTGCAATATTTATTTGCTTCATCTTGTCATCACTATTATACTTCTGAGCAATAATGTCATCTGTCTATACTACCTACTCTGTGTCATATGAAACAACACAGTTGAATTAGAATTAAAAGTTCCCATTGTCCCAAGGCTTTCTCTTGAGGTAGTCAGGCAATCTTGGACTGGAGCTTGCTCTTGTATATTCGCTATCCTGAAGTATTGAGGGAGATCATTCATTGATTACTCCTTCCATTTCTACTATTTGTAAAATAAGAATAATATTATCTATATTATTAGCAATATATTTCCTCTATTATTACTAAAATATTGCCTCTTATTATTACAATGAATGTGAAGTTGAAGTACCTGAACATAATAGGCATTCATTCAATGAACAGTAATTATTAAAGAATCCAACAGTGGCGAAAAAAGGTAGATATTTTTTCCCCATTTACTGGAGCCTAAAGTGTCAGTTCGGAAAATCAACACAAGCCACTTCCTTAGGTCTTGAGGCATAATTGAGTTAAAACACTTCTGTCCTCATCTGCAATTCTACTAATAGATACCAGGTGCTTAAATCAATGTGTCCCAGGCCTGCCTGTTTGCACAGGCACACACCTCTTTAAAGAAGAGGCCCCTACATTTGTATGAGTCAGAGGGTATCATAACTGGGGGACTGAGAGTCAGCGTAGACAGAACTAGAGTTACTATTCTAGGCCTAGAATCCAGCCAAGTTAATACTACATTAATGCTCTTTCAGAGTGATTAAAGGAATTCCATTTCTATTTCTGCCTCCCATTCCCCATACAGACTTAACACCGTCCCAAGTTTATCACATAACCTTTTGTGAATTTCCAAAAATCCATTTCTCAGGAGGAATTTGCAGGTAACCTCTCCAGGTGTGTTATAAGATCAGGCTACCCAGAAAAAACAAATGCCTTAACAAGTGATCTTAGCTTCCCTACCAATTTTGTTTCTTTGTACACAAATACCCAAAGTAAAATACATGAAATTGCTAGATTTGGATGCAATTTTGGCACTTTAAGAAAGCAGACAAGCATTTCACCCTTCGAGACCAGAGGGACACTGATCATTACTACAACCAGTACATCAAAATGACTGTGAAGCATTAAAAACAACCAACACTGATCTGGAAGAGTTAGATAAAATAAATTTTAAGTCTGTGAATGGATCCAAGGGAATAAGTTACATATAAGAAGGAATTAGTTCAAACTTCTAGCCAAACTGGACTTCTTTTTTATTTATTTATTTTTATTTTTTTATAGATTTTTACAGTTTCATTGAATGCTTATAGATAACAGTAGAGTGTTCTGCCAAACTAGACTTCTGACATCATGCTTAAACACCAATAATTCATGTGGTTTCCCCAAATTGTTTTGTTTTAAACATCTTTGTTTTAAACATTTCTGACACACAGAAAAGTTAACAGTATAGCACAAAATGTACTCATATACTCTCGATCTACATTCAATGATTGCTAACATTCTCTCTCTCTCTCTCTTATCCCACACATACACATAAACACATTTTGATGACCTTGTGAAAAAAATTCAATCATCCTGACCCTTCATGCCTACTAACTTCCAGTTTCTAAGACAAGATGGGATATTATAATTATAAGATGGGATATTATGATTTATAATAAGAAATGCATATTTGGTCTTAGTCTGCTTTCCTGGCACATAGCTCCTTTTAACCCTTATAATATGCCAAGGTGAGAATCTTTCATCATAATATTTGGTCTTTTGTCCTCAAACAGTTCCAGCTCCTCAAATAGTTTCAGAGTGATGAAGGTGAAAAGAGCGTCTTGTTATTCAAAACAAACTCTTTCAACTGTAAACCTGAATTTGTTAATGAGGTGACTTTTGGAAAGTCCCTCAGGATGGGGGCTGGTTGCCAGGGGAGCCATACATGAGATCAGAAGGTTGGAACTTTCCAGATGTCTTTCCAACCTCCCAGGACGGGAGAGGGACTGGAGGTTGAATTAATCACCAATAGCCAATGATTTAATCAATAATGTCTATGTAATGGAGCTGCCATGAAAACTCTAAATGAAGGGGTTCTGAGAGCTTCTGGGGTTGGCAAACATGTAGAGATGCTGAGAGTGGTGTACCCAGAGAGGGCCTGGGAGCTCCACCCCCTTCCCACATGCCTGCCCTATTCATCTCTTCCATCCGTCTGTTCCTGAATTATATCCTTTTATAATAAACTGTTAAAAGTATGCTCTTTTCCTGAGTTCTGTGAGCTGCTCTAGCAAATTAATCAAACCCGAAGAGGGGTTGTGGCAGCTTATGATTAATAGCCAGGCAGTAGGAAGCACAAGAACAACCAGAACTTGCAGTTGGTATCCGAAATGGGGGTGAGGTGGGAGTGGTGGTGGAGGAAGAAGCAGTTTTGTGGAACTGAGCCCTTAACCTGTGGGAGCTGACTCTATTTTCAGGTAGAAAGTGTCAGAATTGAGTTAGATTGTAGGATGCCCAGCTGGTGTGGCAGAATTGTTTGGTGTAGGGAAAACCCACACATTTGGTTATCAGAATCAAGTGTTGGGAGTAAAGGAGACACACAGGAGGTGTTTTGTTTTGTTTTGTTTTTTCCCTTTACATAAGGACATTTCATTACATAATTACAATAATGTTATCAAAACTAAGGAAACTGTCAAGCATTTTCTAATATCATCTGATCTCTAGTTGATGTCTATAGTTCTCTAATTTTCAACAAGTATTTCATGGTTTATATTTCCATGGTTTATTTTTATTGTATTAATGCAGGAATAAAACAAAGCTTGCATACTATATTTTGACTCTTTTGCCTTTAAATAGACTAGCTTTCTGCCATTTCCCTACGTCCCTTTTACAAGAGTTCAGGCCAGTTGTCATAAAGAACAACATTCTGGATTATGGCATAATTTACCTTGTCTTTCAATCTTCTGTATTTCCTACAATTTGGAAGTTAGATCTAAGGATCTGATGAGTTTTGAGTTAAATATATTTGGCAAGATAACTTACTTTGTAGGTGATATCAAAAACCTCATATGGAATCAAAACAAGGGACAGCTATTGTTACAATGTGCCAATATTAGTGATGTTAATTTTTATCTCTTGGTCAAGGGGTATATTGATTAGTTATGGAATGCTGCTTAACAATGTTACCACAAACACAGTTAATTAAACCACTATATGTTTATTACCTCACATTTTCTCTGGATCAGGAGTATGGTCATGGCTTAGCTTGAACCTCTCTTTCAGACTCTCACATGGGGCAGTCAGGACACAGGTCAGGGGTGTGGTCTCATCTGAGGCTCAAATGGGGAAGGAGTCACTTCCAAGCTCATGTGGTTCTTGGCAGCATTTAGCTTCCTACAGACTGCCAAATTGAGGGCCTCACTGTCTTGGGGGCTGTTGGCTAGAAGCAGCACTTAGTCATTTGCCATGTGGCTTTGTCCCATAGCACAGCTCGCAAATGGCAACTTGCTGCTTCTAATCCAGCAAGAGGAAGAGGTTTTCAGTGAAACAGATATTACAGTACAGTAAGTCCCTTAGATATGAATGAGTTCCCTTCTGAGAGCATGTTCATAAGTCCAATTTGTTCGTTAAGTCCAACAAAGTTAGCCTAGGTACCCCACTAACACAATCAGCTGTATAGTACTGTACTGTAATAGGTTTATAATACTTTACACACGAATAATACATTAAAAAACAGAAAAAATAAATAAAACATTTTTAATCTTACAGCAGAGTACCTTGAAAAGTACAGTAGTACAGTACAACAGCTGGCATACAGGGGCTGGCATTGAGTGAACAGGCAAGAAGAGTTTCTGACTGGAGGAGGGAGAAGAGGTGGGAGATGGTAGAGCTGAAAGATCATCAGCAATAGGAGACAGAGGGCAAGCTGCAATTTCACTCATGGCTGACGTTGATGGCACAGGTTCTGATTCCTTGCTGGATTCAATTCTATTTACCCTCTTGAAAAAATGATCCAGTGATATTTGGGTAGTAGCTCTTTTCTTCTCATCATAAATGATACAGTAGTACTGGATTTCATACTGAACAGCTGCTGCAACCTTCATGTACTTTTCTACATTTGGGTCCTGTGCCTCAAAAACTAGCAGTGCCTCCTCAAATAAAGAAAATACCCTTGCCATTTCCTGCACTGTGAATCTCTTCAGTTTTTCAGTCACTTCTTTCTCTCATCTCTCTTTGTCCTTTCTCTGGGCCTCCAATTCCATCAGGTCTTCATTAGTAAGCTCCTCACGTTGCACAGCAAGGAGTTCAATGAAGTCATCCTCTTGCAGATCTAGCTTGGAATAAAGATACTGTACTACTGTACTCTATACAGTACTGTACAGTAAAGTACACAAAAGCACAACCACTTGTAGAGGATGCATGCATGAAATGTACACCAGACATGTGAGCTAATTTATGTGACATGTGAACACACATTCACATCTTTGAAAGTTCACAACTTGAAGGTTTGTATGTAGAGGACTTACTCTATTGTGCAGTATAATCCAACGTAATCATGTACACTGTTACTTTTGCCATATTCTATTGGTTAGGAAGCAAGTCACAGATCCTGCCCACACTCAAAGGGAGGGGATGAACATTAAGAAACAAGAATCATCAGGGTCACCTTGGAATCTGCCCAGCTCAAGGTAACAGTTATATTTCTTCGTTGTAAGGGTATGTTTTCTAATTAGTAACGAATAACTACAATGTGGGTGATGCTTTGACACCACATGAAAAATTTAATATATTAACTTAAAAATATTTAATATTATTAAAGCAATGTTAATTTTGTACTAGAAAAATTAGAATTTTATAGATATATTGCCTAAATAATATATTTATTATTTAGATACTTATATTAATTTTTATATTTATAATATATTATTTTAAACAGTATATATTATTTAAATATACAGATTTAAAATATATATGATACATATATGTACATATACAAATTCAAATATATATATATATATATATATATATATATATATATATATATATATATATATATATATGGGGACTTTCAAGATGGCAGAGGAGTAAGATGTGGGGATCAACTTCCTCCCCACAGATACATAAAAAATACATCTACATGTGGAACAACTCCTACAGAGCACCTACTGAATGCTGGCAAAAGACCTGAGCCTTCCCAAAAGGCAGGAAACTCCCCACGTACCTGGGTAGGGCAAAAGAAAAATGGAAAAAACAGAGACAAAAGAATAGGGACAGGAATTTCACCTCTGGGAGGGAGCTGTAAAGGAGGAAAAGCGTCCGCACACTAGGAAGCCCCTTCACTGTCAGAGATGGGGGGTGGTTGGGGGGGAAGCTTTGGAGCCACAGAGGAGAGTGCAGCAACAGGGGTGCAGAGGGCAAAGCAGAGAGATTCTGCCCAGAGGATCAGAGCCGACCAGCACACACCAGCCGGAGAGGCTTGTCTGCTCACCCGCTGGGGCGGGTGGGGGCTGGGACCTGAGGCTCGGGCTCTAGAGGTCAGATCCCAGGGACAGGACTGGGGTTGGCTGTGTGAAGACAACATGAAGGGGGCTAGTGCACCACAGCTAGTTGGTGTACCTGCCTAAGAGCCAAGAGACTATTGTTTTGGAGTGCCCACGGAGAGGGTATTCCTTCCCCATCTGCCCACAGAAGGCAGAGCACCACCTAAACGAGATCCAGAGATGGGCACAAGCTGCGGCTATCAGCGCGGACACCAGAGACGGGCATGAAACACTAAGGCTGCTACTGCAGCCACCAAGAATCTTGTGGGCAAGCGCAGGTCACCACCCACAATGCCCTCCTTGGGAGCCTGAGCATCCTGTCACTGCCAGGGTCCTGGGATCCAGGGACAAATTCCCAGGGAGAATGCACTGCTCTCCTCAGGCTGTTGCAACGTCACTCCGGCCTCTGCCACCACAGGCTTGTGCCGCATTCCTATTATAACTACGTTACCCCTACCTCTCCACAGACTGAATGAGCAAGAGCCCCTTAATCAGCTGCTACTTTAACGCCCTCCTATCTGGAAGGGCAACAGATGCCTGAGGGTGGCCTAAAAGCAGAGGCAGAGCCAAATCCAAAGCTGAACTCCAGGAGCTGTGTGAAAAAAGAAGAGAAAGGGAAATCTCTCCCAGCAGCTTCAAGAGCAGTGGAATAAATCACCACAATCAATTTCATGTGCCCTGCATCTGTGGAATACCTGAATAGACAACAAATCATCCCAAAATTGAGGTGATGGACTTTGGTAGCAACTGTAGACTTGGGGTTTGCTGTGTATGACTGATTTGTTTCTGATTTTAATGTTTATCTTACTCTAGGTTTTAGCTCTTGTTATCATTGGTGGATTTGTTTAATGGTTTGGTTTCTCTCTTCTTTATTTTATTTATTATTAATTTTTAAAATTTTAATAATTTGTTTTTATAATTAAAAAAATTTTTTTCTTTATTTTTTTCTCCCTTTTCTTCTGAGCTATGTGGCTGACAGGGTCTTTGTGCTTGTGCCTGGAGTGAGGCTTGAGTCTCTGAGGTGGGAAAGCCCAGTTCAGGACACTGGACCACCAGGGACATCCCAGCTCTTCCAGAGATCTCCAGGTCAACACTAAGCCCCAGCTCCACCAAACGGCCAGCAAGCACCAGTGCTGTATGCCCAATGCCAAACAACTAGCAAGGCAGGAAAATAACCACACCCACTAGAAGAGAGGCTGAATAAAATCATACTAAGTTCACAGACACCCAAAAACACACTACCGGACACAGCCCTGCCCACCAGAAAGACAAGATCCAGCCCCACCCACCCAGACACAGGCACCAGTCACCTCCACCAGGAAGCCTACACAACCCACTGAACCAACTTCACCCACTGGGGGCAGACACCAAAAAAAACGGGAACTACGAACCTGTAGCTTGCAAAAAGGAGACCCCAAACACAGTAAGTTAAGCAAAATGAGAAGACAGAGAAATACACAGCAGATGAAGGAGCAAGGTAAAAACCCACCAGACAAAACAAATGAAGAGGAAATAGGCAGTCTACCTGAAAAAGAATTCAGAGTAATGATAGTAAAGATGATCCTAAATCTTAGAAATAGAAAGGAGGAAACAAAAGAAATATTTAACAAGGACCTAGAAGAAATAAAGAGCAAACAAACAATGATGAAAAACACAATAAATGAAATTAAAAATTCTCTAGTAGAAATCAATAGGAGAATTGAGACAGAAGAACAGATAAATTACCTGGAAGATAAAATAGTGGAAAGAACTACTGCAGAGCAGAATAAAGAAAAAAGAATGAAGAGAATTGAGAACAGTCCAAGAGACCTCTGGGACAACATTAAACACACCAACATTTGAATTATAGGTGTCCCAGAAGAAGAAGAGAAAAACAAAGGGACTGAGAAAATATTTCAAGAGATTATAGTTGAAAACTTTCCTAATATGGGAAAGGAAATAAGTCCAGGAAGTGCAGAGAGTCCCATACAGGATAAATCAAAGGAGAAACACACCAAGACACATATTAATCAAACTATCAAAAATTAAATACAAAGAAAAAATAGTAAAAGCAGCGAGGGAAAAACAACAAATAACACAAGGGAAGCCCGAGAAAGTTAACAGCTGAATTTCAGCAGAAACTCTGCAAGCCAGAAGGGAGTGGCAAGATATATTTAAAGTGATGAAAGGGAAAAACCTACAACCAAGACTACTATACCCAGCAAGGATCTCATTCAGATTCGATGGAGAAATTAAAACCTTTACAGACAAGCAAAAGCTAAGAGAATTCAGCACCACCAAACCAGCTTTACAACAAATGCTAAAGGAACTTCTCTAGGCAAGAAAAACAAGAGAAGGAAACACCTACAATTACAAACCCAAAACAATTAAGAGAACTGTAATAGGAACATACATATCAATAATTATCTTAAATGTAAATAGATTAAATGCTCCAACCAAAAGACCCCAAGTGGCTCAATGGACACAAAACAAGACCTGTATATATGCTATCTACAAGAGACTCACTTCAGACCTAGGGACACATACAGACTGAATGTGAGGGGATGGAAAAAGATATTCCATGCAAATGGAAATCAAAAGAAAGGTGAAGTAGCAGTTCTCATATCAGACAAAATAGACTTTAAAATAAAGACGACTACAAGAGACAAAGAAGGACACTACATAATGATCAAGGGATCGATCCAACAAGAAGATATAAAAATAGTAAATATTTATGCATGCAACATAGGAGCACCTCAATACATAAGGCAAATGCTAACAGGAATAAAAGGGGAAATCAAGAGTAACACAATCATATTAGGGGATTTTAACACCCTAGCTTCACCAATGGACAGATCATCCAAAATGAAAATAAATAAGGAAACACAAGTTTTAAATGACACATTAAACAAGATGTACTTAATTGATATTTATAGGACATCCCATCCAAAAAAACGGAATACACTTTCTTCTCAAGTGCTCATGGAACATTCTCCAGGATATATCATATCTTGGGTCACAAACCAAGCCTTGGTAAATTTAAGAAAATTGAAATCATATCAAGCATCTTTTCTGAGCATAACACTATGAGACAAGATATCAATTACAGGAAAAAAAAACTGTAAAAAATACAGGCAAATGGAGGCTAAACAATATGCTACTAAATAACTAAGAGATCACTGAAGAAATCAAAGAGGAAATCAAAAACTACTTATTAACATATAACAATGAAAACATGACGGCCAAAAACCTATGGGATGCACCAAAAGCAGTTCTAAGAGGAAAGTTTAGAGCAATACAATCCTACCTCAAGAAACAAGAAAAATCTCAACTAAACAACCAAATCTTACACGTAAAGCAATTAGAGAAAGAAGAACAAAAAAACCCCAAAGTTAAAACAGGAAAAGAAATTATAAAGATAAGATCAGAAATAAATTAAAAAGATATGAAGGAAACAATAGCAAACATCAATAAAGCTGAAACCTCGTTCTTTGAGAAGATGAACTAAGTTGATAAAACATTAGACAGACTCATCAAGAAAAAAAGGGAGAAGACTGAAATCAACAGAATTAGAAATAAAAAAGGAAAAGTAACAACTGACACTGCAGAAATACAAAGGTTCATGAAAGATTATTACAAACCACTATATGCCAATAAAATGGACAACTTGGAAGAAATGGACAAATTCTTAGAAAAGCACAACCTTCTGAGATGAACCAGGAAGAAATAGAAAATATAAACAGACCAATCACAAGCACTGAAATTGGGACTGTAATTAAAAATCTTCCAACAAACAAAAGCCCAGGACAAGATTGTTTCACAGGTGAACTGTATCAAACGTTTAGAGAAGAGCTAAAACCCACCCTGCTCAAACTCTTCCAAAATATAGCAGAGGGAGGAACACTCCCAAACTCATTCTATGAGGTCAACATCACTCTGATACCAAAACCAGACAAAGATGTCACAAAGAAAGAAAACTACAGGCTAATATCACTGATGAACATAGATGCAAAAATCCTCAACAACATACTAGCAAATAGAATCCAACAGCACATTAAAAGCATCATACCCCATGATCAAGTGGGGTTTATCCCAGGAATGCAAGGATTCTTCAATATATGCAAATCAATCAATGTGATACACCATATTTAAAAACTGAAGGATAAAAACCATATGATAATCTCAATAGATGCAGAAAAAGCTTTTGACAAAATTGAACACCTATTTATTATAAAAATTCTCCAGAAAGTAGGCATAGAGGGAAGCTGCCTCAACATAATAAAGGCCATATATGACAAACCCACAGCAAACATCATTCTCAATGGTGAAAAACTGAAACCATTTACTCTAAGATCAAGAACAAGACAAGGTTGCTGACTCTCACCACTATTATTCAACATAGTTTTGGAAGTTTTAGCCACAGCAATCAGAGAAGGAAAAGAAATAAAAGGAGTCCAAAGTGGAAAAGAAGAAGTAAAACTGTCACTGTTTACAGATGACATGAAGCTATACATACAGTAACCTAAAGATGCTACCAACAAACTACTATAGCTAATCAATGAATCTGGTAAAGTAGCCAGATACAAAATTAATACACAGAAATCTCTTGCATTCCTATACACTAAAGATGAAAAATCTGAAAGAGAAATTAAGGAAACACTCCCATTTCCCATTGCAGAAAAAATAAAATTCATAGGAATAAACTTACCTAAGGAGACAAAAGACCTGTATGCAGAAAACTATAAGACACTGATGAAAGAAATTAAAGATGATACAAACAGATGGAGAGATATACCATCTTCTTGAATTGGAAGAGTCAACAATGTGAAAATGACTATACTACCTAAAGCAATCTACAGATTCAATGTAATCCTTATCAAACTACAGATGGAATTTTTCACAGAACTAGAACAAGAAATTTCACAATTTGTATGGCAACACAAAAGACACCAAATAGCCAAAGCAATCTTGAGAAAGAAAAATGGAGCTGAAGGAACCAGACTCCCTGACTTCAGACTACACTACAAAGCTACAATAATCAAGATAGTATGGTACTGGCACAAAACCAGACATATAGATCAATTGAACAGGATAGAAAACTGAGAGATAAACCCATGCACACATGGTCAGCTTATCTTTGATAAAGGAGGCAAGAATATACAATGGAGAAAATATAGCCTCTTTAGTAAATGGTGCTGGGAAAACTGGACGGCTCCATGTAAAAGAATGAAATTAGAACACTTCCTAACACCATACACAAAAATAAACTCAAAGTGGATTAAAGACATAAATGTAAGGCCAGACACTATAAAACTCTTACAGGAAAACATAGGAAGAACACTCTATGACATAAATCACAGCAAGAACCTTTGGACCCACCTCCTAGAGAAACAGAAATAAAAACAAAAATTTAAAAATGGGACCTAATGAAACTTAAAAGATTTTGCACAGCAGGAAACCATAAACAAGACAAAAAGACAACCTTCAGAATGGGAGAAAAATAGTTGCAAATGAAGCAACTGACAAAGTATTAATCTCCAAAGTATACAAGCATCTCATGCAGCTCAACATCCAAAAATTAAACAACCCAAACCAAAAATGGGCAGAAGACCTAAATAGACATTTCTCCAAAGAAGATATACAGATTGCCAACAAACACATGAAAGGATGTCCAGCATCACTAATCATTAGAGAAATGCAAATCAAAACCACAATGAGGTATCATCTCACACCAGTAAGAATGGCCATCATCAAAAAATCTACAAACAATAAATGCTGGAGAGGGTGTGGAGAAAAGGGAACCTTCTTGCATTGTTGGTGGGAATGTAAGTCGATACAGCCACTATGGAGAATAGTATGGAGGTACCCTAAAAAATTAAAAATAGAACTACCATATGACCCAGCAATCCCACTACTGGTCATATAACCTGAGAAAACCATAATTCAAAAAGAGTCATGTACCACAATATTCACTGCAGCACTATTTACAATAGCCTGGACATGGAAGCAACCTAAGTGTCCATTGACAGATGAATGGATAAAGAATGTGTGACACATATATACAATGGAATATTACTCAGCCCTATAAAGGAACGAAATTGAGTTATTTGTAGTGACATGGACAGACCTAGGGTCTGTCATACAGAATAAAGTAAGCCAGAAAGAGAAAAACAAATACTGTATGCTAACACATATATATGGAATCTAAAAAAAAAAAAAAAAAAAAAAGGTTCTGAAGAACCTAGGGGCAGGACAGGAATAAAGATGCAGACATAGAGAATGGACTTGAGGACATGGGGAGGGGGAAGGGTTAGCTGGGACAAAGTGAGAGAGTAGCATTTATATATATACACTGCCAAACGTAAAACAGATTAGTGGGAAGCTGCTGCATATCACAGGGAGATCAGCTCAGTGCTTTGTGACCACCTAGAGTGGTGGGATAGGGAGGGTGGGAGGGAGATGCAAGAGGGAGGGGATATGGGGCTATACGTATACATATAGCTGGTTCACTTTGTTATACAGCAGAAACTAACACAACATTGTAAAGCAATTACACTCCAATAAAGATGTTAATAAATAAATAAATAAAGTCAGAAAGATGTTTTTTGGATGAAGCCTAATGAAGGGGGCTCTCAAAAGTGATAAGTGGAAGTCTTTAGAAAGCAATGAAATATGATTATAGGATGGGCCAAAAGATATTAAATGATATATTTTATCTAACAATCTCTTTTTTTTTTTTTTTTGCGGTACGCGGGCCTCTCACCGCCACTGTTGTGGCCTCTCCCGTCGCGGAGCACAGGCTCCGGATGCGCAGGCTCAGCAGCCATGGCTCACGGGCCCAGCCGCTCCACGACATGTGGGATCTTCCCAGACCAGGGCATGAACCCGCGTCCCCTGCATCGGCAGGCGGACTCCCAACCACTGCACCACCAGCGAAGCCCTAACAATCTCTTTATAATTGTTTTTATTGTGCATTGCGAAACATACCCATCTCCCCTAATTTTCAGCAGAGCATATATTCTGGAGTCTATATCCATGGAAATCAAGTAAAGAGATGGTTTTTCCTATCTCTGGTAACATGGCATACAAGAGGGACCTGTTCATTGGATCATGATCTAGTCTATTTACTGAACTAAAATAGTGAATGTTGTGGCTTGTACATGGGAAGAACCTTTAAAAACAGGAACCATTGCTTCCTCCAGAAGCTCATTCTCCCTATGCCCTACTGCTGGTTCTAATAGGTGATTACACTGTAAATTATATAACGACTTTTTCTCTTAATAAATTTTATTTAAAATCTCAAAATATATATATATATATACATATATATACATGTTCAGAATTTGAATTCTGAACTCACAGATATCCCCAATTAAAATCGTTACAGAGTTTTTCAAAATATCTTTTGTGTTTGTATTCTCTTTCCCATCATTCTTAAAAATATTAAGCATGTAATTATTCTGTTCTACAATATGAACACTACAGTCTCAAGTTGTAATATCAAACTTACTTTTTTTCATATCTACAACTGGTTGACTATTTTTTCTTTTTTAAGTTAATTTATTTTTTATACAGCAGGTTCTTATTAGTTATAGATTTTATACATGTTAGTGTATATATGTCAATCCTAATCTCCCAGTTCATTCCACAACCACCACCCCCTAGCTTTCCCCCCTTGGTGTCCATACGTTTCTTCTCTACATCTGTGTCTCTCTATTTCTGCCCTGCAAACTGATTCATCTGTACCATTTTTCTACATTCGACATATATGCATTAATATACAATATTTGTTTTTCTCTTTCTGACTTACTTCACTCTGTATGACAGTCTCTAGGTCCATCCACATCTCTACAAATGACCCAATTTCATTCCTTTTTATGGCTGAGTAATATTCCATTGTATATATGTACCACATCTTCTTTATCCACTCATCTGTTGATGGGCATTTAGGTTGCTTCCATGACCTGGCTATTGTAAATAGTGCGGCAATGAACATTGGGGTGCACGTGTCTTTTTGAATTATGGTTTTCTCAGGGGATATGCCCAGTAGTGGGATCGCTGGATCATATGGTAATTCTATTTTTAGTTTTTTAAGGAACCTCCATACTGTTCTCCATGTGGCTGTATCAATTTACATTCCCACCAAGAGTGCAAGAGGGTTCCCTTTTCTCCACACACTCTCCAGCATTTGTTGTTTGTAGATTTTCGGATGATGCCTATTCTAACCTGTGTGAGGTGATACCTCACTGTAGTTTTGATTTGCATTTCTCTAATAATTAGTGATGTGCTGCTTGGCCATCTGTATGAGCTGCTTGGCCATCTGTATGTCTTCTTGGAGAAATGTCTATTTAGGTCTTCTGCCCATTTTTGGACTGGGTTGTTTGTTTTTTAATACTGAGCAGCATAAGCTGGTTATATATTTTGGAGATTAATCCTTTGTCCATTGATTGCTTTGCAAATATTTTCTCCCATTCTGAGGGTTGTCTTTTCATCCTGTTTATGGTTTCCTTTGTTGTGCAAAAGCTTTGAAGTTTCATTAGGTCACATTTGTTTATTTTTGTTTTTATTTCCATTACTCTGAGGTGGATCAAAAACGATCTTGCTGTTTAGATCTTTATTAGTTTATTATCTAGTACATCAAAATTGGCAGATAATTATTTTTTATATTTATTTCCTCTTCTTTTATACAAAAGTTTGCATACTATGTACACTGTTCTGAACCTTTCTTTATTTCTTTTTTCACCTTAAAATATGGACTGTCTCCATATACTTCATAGAGATCTTCTTTATTCTTTTTGATTGTTTTGTGATACTGCCTTTTGAGGGTACCATAGGTTATTCAATGAGCAGACCAGCCTTGCTAAAGGCATTTTTTTCTTACAATCACTGCTGAAATGAATGTTTTGTGCCTATCTTGTTTCCTACTTATTTGGGTGTATATTTGGGTAGCATCATCAGTAGAAGTCCCCAGGAACCCTGAGATAAAGATTAGCATGCAGAAAGTTTAATAGGGACTAGTCTTAGTATTAATATCTGGACGGAAAAGAAAAAGAAAGCAGGATTGAATGCAGGGAGAAGTCAGGCTGCAATGCAGTATCAATTAAGGCCTCAGACAACCCTACAGGGCGCTCTCAACCTAGGATAGTCCTTCAGGGTTGTCACAAGTTACGGTGAGGGGTCCAGCTTTATACCACGGAGACCATCAGTAATTGGAAATGAGATACCCTGAAAACAGGGTTAGTCAACCTTCCTAACCTGATAACTGAAAGTTGTCAGCCCAGAACCTGATCAGTAGTTGGGTAACTATATCAGTCCTAAAAGAGAGATCCATGCAGCACCACACAGACTCTATCAAATCTGATCCCTGATGACATTTGAATTCACTTACATCATATCACTTCAAGGTTCTGGGTGGGCCTCTTCTGCTGGAAGAAACTCACAAGTGGGAGATTAGTAGGATGAACTGTAGCCCCTGCTGCTATAACTGGGTCTTGAAGCTACAGCTGATTATCATTATCTTCATCCAATACTATCCATTCTAGATTCCCTTCACTGTCAGCTAGCATCACTGTGGGTCTTGGTGGTTCACCATGTGGAATTAACAAGACCCTCATCCCTGAGAAGTCTGTACTTCTGCTTCCCATGTCATTTGAAAGCACTGACCACTAAACTTATCCATGTATCATCAAAATTGGACAAGGGAGAACTAAGAGATAACCAAGTGGATAATGTGGATGTCTAACATATTTCTTCCTGCTCCCATTGTGTGACAGCAGCCCTACCTCCTCCTTATTATCCAGCTCAATTACCCCTACCAAGATTGTGAATTTTATTCCTCCCTGTTGGTCCCTTGGCAGGAGGAGCCCACAATGCGGTCTTAGCTCAAAGTTAAATGAATCTCTTGCTGATTGCCTGGGGGAAGCATTTCCCTCTCTGGAGACCATAACTTCTAATCTAGAAGAGCACAGAATTAAGGGAATTTGAGTGACCACAAATTCCCCAAGTAGAACATTGGAAATAATGAAAAGTGCAGTCCTTCTTGCCCATATCTATTATTTCTCAGACCAATATTTTCTATCCATTGGAGACAGCATCATATGATGGATGTTGATATAAGGTACATGTGATGTCCTAGAGCAGGGGTCCCCAACCCCTGGGCCGCAGACCAGTACCAGTCATGCAGCAGGAAGTAAGCGGCAGGCAAGCCATCGAAGCTTCATCTGCTGCTCCCATTCGCTCCCCTTTGCTCGCGTTACTGCCTGAACTCTTCCCCTCTCCCTCCCCGTCTGTGGAAAAATTGTCTTCCACAAAATCGGTCCCTGGTGCCAAAAAGGTTGGGGACCGCTGTCTTAGAGGATGACACCCCATCTTCACAGCATATTGTCTGCAAGTTGGTGCCTTAGCTGTGCCTTTAACAACTCAGTATATTGCTATATTAGGCCAACAGCTTCTGGGTGGTGTGGTATATGAGAGGACAAATGGATTCTATAGACATATGTAAACTTTCACACTGCCTTTGCCATAAAGTGGGTCTCTTGATCCTCTATGACATTACGTTGTTGATACATAAAATATTCTATAAGGCCTTAGATAGCAGTTCTGGCAAACAAATAAACTGACTCCAGTCATTCCAAAAATGACTGACACCCAAACCCATGCTCTTAGATAGATACTATTCTGTTTAGTCCCTCACGATTCAGATAAAAGCAGATGGCCTAAGATTATACCCAAGCAAAGGAAATAAACTTGAAACCTTGAGAAATATACAGCAAAACAAGGAGCTCACTTTAATTCTAAACACAAGATAGAGATGGGAAGACAGTAGTTTTCATCCCATTCCCATATACACCTATGAATAAACACAGGTAATATTTACTGAGATATTTACTGAGATCTTACTCTGTGCCAGTCATTGTTCTAAGTACTTGGCTTTAATTAACTCTTTTAAACTTCTCAACAAACATATGGCTATCCCATTTTAGTGCTGAGCACACTGAGGCACAGAGAGATTAACACACTCCTTTCTTTTGCTAGTAAGTGATGAATCCTGCGTTCTAAACTGTGTGGTCTGGCTTCAGGATTTTTAGACTTAAATGCTACACTGTATCACTTCTAAAAACAGGAAAGAGGGAAAGAAAGACCCAGGGTGCAGTTTTTTTGTTTCTTTGTTTGTTTTTTGAGTGGGAAAATAAATTATTTTGTTTGGGGCAGTGGGCAGTGGTCCAGTCTTAGAACTTCTGGAATGCTTCTTGGTGCATCATCCTTGTTGACCTTGAGCATGTTGAAGTGCACCATCTTGCTCAGGGGCCGGCACTCACCCACTGTGACACTGTCGCTGATTCAGACATCCCTGAAGCAGGGGGAAAGGTGCACAGACTTGTTTTTGTGGTGCTTCTAGAAGCAGTTGTACTTTCGGATGTAGTGGAGGTAGTCTCGGTGGATGACAACGGTCCTTTGCATCTTCATCTTGGTCACCATGCCAGACTGGATCCGCCCTCGGATGGAGACATTACCAGTAAAAGGGCATTTCTTGTCAATGTAGGTGCGCTCCATGGCCTCCTTTGGTGTCTTGAAGCCCAGACCAATGTTCTTGTAGTATAATGGGAGCTTCTCCTTGCCAGGTTCTCTAAGCAGGACCCTCTTCTTATTTTGAAAGATGGTCAGTTGCTTTTGGTAGGCATGCTCAGTATGAATGTCTGCCATCTTCCCAGCTGCCTGAAAAAACACCAGGGTGCCTTTTTTTTTTTTTTTTTTTTTTTTTTTTTTTGCAGTACGCTGGCCTCTCACTGTTGTGGCCTCTCCCGTTGCAGAGTACAGGCTCCGGACATGCAGGCTCAGCAGCCATGGCTCACAGGCCCAGCCGCTCTGCGGCATGTGGGATCTTCCCGGACCAGGGCACGAACCGGTGTCCCCTGCGTCGGCAGGCAGACTCTCAACCACTGCACCACCAGGGAAGCCCCAGCGTTCCTTTATTTTACAAACTTCCCTAACCATTCAATATCCTTACTGCCCACCAGTTAGTCATATAAACCTCCAGTACCAGCCTATAAGGGAGAAGAAGAAGAAAGGGTGTGTTTCTAGTAAAGTGACAAGGATATCATACTTGGATTTGAGCACTGTGTCAGCCAGTTCTGGCTGGGAGACCACAGAAACTCTTAGCCCTTTGGGCTTCAGTTTCCTCTGAAGTAGGATTAGATGCTTTCTCAGGTTCTTGGCTATTTCATAAACAAGAAATAATTATCATACTGGATTATGTTGAACAACCTGGAACTTTGGAGAATGGGTTCACTTTTCCACATAGATGGAACCTCAGCTGCTTACATGAGAATGTCTTTACCATCACAGCTTATCTGGAGAAAACATCAAGGTGAATCTTTTAACCTTGAGCTCTAACAGTACTTGTTTGAGTGAAAGGTACAACCTTTCCTAGAAGCTAAAACCTGGTGACAAAGGGGCAATCAGCTTGAATCACAGTGAAGGGACATTCCTCATTTCATAGCTGAACCAAAGTGCTATGCTCTGTGACAAGCAGGAGAACCCTCAGAGGCCCTGAAAGATTGGTGAATCCATCAGCATGGGGAATGGGCTATCTTGATTGCAAATCAATGACTCATTCTGGCACGCCCTTGACAGCTGCTGATTTGTTTCCTTAAGACAACTCTTTAATTAGAGAAAGATATGTAGGTATGAGCTGTATGGTTTCACATGAAGAGAGCAAACAGAATGAAATCTAGGTTAAGAAAGCTCCGCCAATGTGCTGAAGCAAACAAGCCATCTCTGCAAAAATAACCACCTCTCTCTTTCTTCTTTCACAACACAGACACTTTGTTAGTGGTAAGATTATCTAAAGTTAAGTCCCATCCTTTCAATAAGCATTCCACTCCTCAAACTGATGCACCACATATGTCTATTGTCTATTAAAATATCACACACACACATAGCCAAGGAGAAGTCAAAAAAGAAGGTAGCGTATGTATTCATTTAATCAGTTATTCTACTGAAAAAGAGTTGTTAATACTTCTCTATATATCATGTTATGCACTGGAAACACAGAAGTGAAAGAGGACAGATTTCCTTCCAATGAGAGAGGTTATAATCTAGCAGAGGAAGTAGAAAATCACATCCACAATTACAATAGCAAGTGAAAAATATACTGATCCTTGCAAACACGGGTTGCTCTTCGAGCACCAGAGGGACATCTTAATGCCTTGGGGCAATCAGAGAAAGCTTCCTGGAGGTGATGTCATAAGTTGAGCTTAAATGGTAGAGAGATTTTAGTTGAAGGAATCAAAGTTCATTTTCAGGCAGAGAAAGAAGCTTATGAGAAGGTATAAAGGTCTACAAAGAAGGATTTGCATGAAGTGGGAAGTCAGTATAAAATTTCAGAGTTTCCCAAGTTTAACATTTTATTGTTCAATTTTTTGAAATGGGCTTTATCAATGTAAAAACAAACCAGTAAATATATAAGCGATAGCTTAAAACAAACAAGCAAACTTGCTCTCAGGTCAAACTTGCTCTCAGGTCAAATTTACCATGGTGACTACTTTCCTTTTTGAACATTTAATCCTCCATCTCAGGACAAGAAGATCCAAGGCACAACTAAGAAATGTGTGTGAAGGAGACTTTCATAGGAAAACAATAAGAAGAGGGAAACACAGAGTATACAGTTAATAAATATTTATGTGATAGGTGTACATTATACACAGTGAGAAAAACACACACTAATGAAATAAAGTAGCCTGATTAAATTAATTACAATACATTCATACTATTTAATAAGATACACCTTTTAAAAAAAAGTGTAATTTGTATATATTCTCATGGGAGAAGATTGATTTGAGTGAATAAAACAGTTTATGAAAATTTATGTATACTAGGATAACATTTTTGTTAAACAAAACAACTATAACACTCTCTTTGGATGTATTTGAGTGGGTTTAGAATATGTCCCCATAACAGTTGGGGACTTCCCTGGTGGTCCAGTGGTAAAGAATCTGCCTTCCAATGCAGGGGGCATGGGTTCAATCCCTAGTCGGGGAACTAAGATCCCATATGCCACAGGGCAACTAAGCCCATGCACCACAACTATTGAGCTCGCGTGCTCTGGAGCCTGCACTCCACAACTAGAGAAGAGAAAACCCGCATGCCCCAACTAGAGAGAAGCCTGAGCACCGCAACAAAGAGACTGCATGCCGTAATGAAAGACCCCGTGTGCCTCAAGGAAGATCCTGTGTGCTGCAACTAAGACCCGACACAGCCAAAAAAATAAGGAAAATAAATAAATTAAATAAATAAATATTTAAAAAAATAAAATAACAATTGATTGTTAACTGTTATTGTTACTGATGGAGAAATGGGGGGATGGAAAAGATTGTAGGAACCATACTATTTCTTAAATGTTATATGAATCCTTTTTTTACAAAATCCTTTTTTGAAATGTTTAAGTATAAAAATTATTTTGTTATATTATATATACTTTATATAACATAACATAGATTCATGTGTATTTGTTTTAAATAAATTTATATGTGGACATATGTTATCTATTCATCTATTTATTTTTTTTTTTTTTCTTTTTGTGGTATGTGGGCCTCTCACTGTTGTGGCCTCTCCCGTTGCGGAGCACAGGCTTCGGACGCGCAGGCCCAGCGGCCATGGCTCACGGGCCCAGCCGCTCCGCGGCATATGGGATCCTCCCAGACCGGGGCACGAACCCGCGTCCCCCGCATCGGCAGGCGGACTCTCAACCACTGCGCCACCAGGGAGGCCCATCTATTTATTTTTTAAGTCTTTTAAATTTCCCAGCTCCTTCCAACATATTTCACATGGACGTCCCTTGGCTTTATTTTCCCCTTGGCCCATGTGATGACTTTTATGGCCATCATATCTCATCCATTCTCTGGCCGGTTTTATGTGACACACTAAGCACAAGGGTCAACCCTTTTATAATAACTGACCACAGTCAACCATGCCCCTGAATCCATCAGTATCCGTCCACCTTGTCAGACTGGCCCAGTTAATTCAGTGCAGCTATCAGTTCAACACAATCTGCTCACTTTACTTCTTGTCCACAGGAATTTGCAACATTTTATACTATAGGAAAGAAAAGATTGACTCTGAATCCTTGTTTGACCATAGCCATGTCTCGGATAAGGCACTTTCCTTCTCTACACCATGTTAGCCATAGGGGTAAGCAAAAGAGAAAACATATATTGAGTTACTTTGAGAAAATTAAAAATTATTTAATATTACATTAATTATTTTATCATTTAAATGACACAGGGAACTTTTAGAAGGCAAGTTTATTACTAATGACCCTGGGAATCTCCAGCATTCATTTTTTCAACCAGTATTTATTAAGTATTAACTGTGTTCCAAGCACTGATTGAGACACTGGGGGAAATAGTATAAAACCATAAAGAAATCTGTACCCCACTGGAGCTTACCTCATAGTGGAAGGAGACACACCACAAGCCAAATAAATAGAGATATTAAAAGAGCAAAACAATGTGCATTTTAGGGTTAACAAAATATAATTCTACATATTTTAAATATCTCTGAAATCAGGATGAATTTTACAGTCAAGGACATGTCGTAGTTTAATTATTTTTTCTTTTCTTCTAGCACATATATGATGTTGCTTCTCATAACGTTGATGTCTAAGAGTTGATAATACATAGTGTAGTATGGGGGTAAAAAGCATGAAAGAGTTACCATTCTGGAAAAGATAAATTTAAATAAGGTGAGAGCTCCCTAGAAATGTTATATTTGAGCAATAACCAGGAAGGGGTGAAAGATCTGGCCACGCATATATATGGAGAAGATCATTGTAGGTAGATGGAGAAGCAAATGCAAAGGCCCTGAGGCAGTTGTGGACTGTGTATTTGAGGAGCAGCAAGAAGATAAGTATGGCTGGAGCAGAGGGAGGGAGTGGAAAGAGTATTGGCTGAGGTTCAAGAGCTGTAGCCTGGGGCCATATCCTGTGGAAACTTACATATTACAGTAGGAACTTTGGCTAGTCTTCCAAGTCAAATGGACTCTGTGGAAGGACGGAGATCAAGGGAGTGGCATGGTTGTAGAAGAGGTTGGATTCTGATATGTTTTGAAGGTAGAATTTTCAGGATTTGCCTACAGAGTGGAGGGAAGAATGAGATAAGGTTAATGGTGGGAGTTGGCCAAGGATGATGCCAAAGGTTTTGGTATGTGCCAGTATACCATCCCTACAGATAGACTTCAGTTCCCAAAGGTATTCATTCCTGAAAGACTACTTCCTGAGCTTAGAGATGATGGTGACGAGTTGATTTGGTATAAGGTTTTGTCAGTACTATATGGTGTTTCCTTGCTTGAAGAGAGAGATCCAAGGAGTTGTTATACTTAAGTAGGAAATGCACATCTTACAGGGTGTTTGAACTTCTGAGGGTTTGAACCTCAAGCAAAAAATCGTCATGGACCTGTCCACAGGTGTCCTGAAATACTGGTCTCAGTCATTCTCACAAACCCTTGGAGAAGAAAGTTCTGCCATGGTTTGCCTGAATCTCTCCTCAGGGTCTTCTGAATGGTAATTATTCATAAAGAATATAACCAAAACTTGATTAACTCAGTGTTTCCAAATTTGGATTTTTTAAAAATTATTACACTATTAGGAGACATACCTAATCACAAGACACTAAGACACCAGATACATACTTTTTAAAATTGCGCTAATGTTACCATTTATTAAGAGTCAACTCTTCATCTGGCAGTTTTCTTTAAAGGCATCATTTATAATTCTCACAACCCTTCAAGATAGATATTATCATACCCATTTTACAGATGGGGAGACACAAAACATGCAAAAGATACACGAGGACAAGTATGGCATAATATATTTGACTCTTCAGAGCTATGTCCACAAGCTATTTCCACATTGGTGTTTATGATCCTTATGGACCTTGACAGCAGTTCTGACATCATGGTATAGTTTCCTGTGTTATCAGGGGGAAAATCCAATCTTATCTAAGGTCTTTTATATGCCTGGCATTGCACTAGAGTATTTCATAGCAATTTCAGACAGCTATGCTTACCAAAGCAAGGAATAGGCCCTTGCATTTTAGAAAGAGTGGGAACAATTATACTTTTTAAGAGGGAAGGGTGGGGTGGATTGATCATCCAATAAATTTATTATCTAAAACTCCTAATACAAGGACAGACACGTTAGTCAAAATTACACAGTACAGCAGAGAACAAGAGCTTTGGAGTGGATAGATCCAGATTCAGACTCTAAATCACATCTCGTATTTACTATACACAAAGGATTCAACTCCCTGACCCCTTGTTTTCATCTGTTAATAAGAGAGAAGGCTGTCTGCTTTCAGTGAATACCAAGTGTAACATATGTAATAAACACTAACCTGGTCTATAGAAGGTAGCTAATATTATTAAGGCAGTGTGGTATGATGGTAAAAGCTATGTGTCTTTGTCCATTCTGGCTGCTATAACAGAAGGCCATAGAATGGGTGGTTTATAAACAGCAAACATTTGTCACAGTTCTGGAAGGTAAGTCCCAGCTCAAGGTGCCAGCAGATTCAGGGTCTGATGAGAACCCTCTTCCTGGTTTATAGACAGCCCTCTTTTCATTGTGTCTTAACATGGCAGAAGGAGCAAGGGAACTCTCTGGGGTCTCTTTTATATGGGCACCAATCCAGAGGCCTCAGGACGTTATCACCTCCCAAAGGTACCACCTCCAAATGCTTTCACACGTGGGTGTTGGTTTCAATGTATGAATTTTGAGGGGACACAAATCTTCAGTCCATAGCACTGCTGTAGGCAAAATAATGGCACCCCCAAAGATGTCCACATCCTAATCTCTGGAACCTGTGAATATATTATGTTATATGAAAAAAGGGGAACTAAGGTTGAAGATGGAATTAGTGTTCTAATGAGCTGGCTTTAAGATAGCAGACTATCCTAAATTATATGTGAGAACCTAATATAATCACAAGGATCCTTAAAAGTGGAAGAGAGAATAAGAAGAGAAAACCAGAGAGATGGCAATATAAGAAGAACTCAGCTTGACATTGCTGTTGCTGGCTGGGAAGGAGGGAGAGGCCCAGGAACCAGGGAAAGCAAATGGCTTCTAGAAGCTGGAAAGAGAATGGATTACCTATTAGAGCCTTGAGAAGAAGTTTCAGCCTTGATAAACGCCTTAATCTTAGCCCAGTGAGACTCAGAGTGAGACTCATTTTGGGTTTCTGACTTCCAGAAATGTAAGATTATATATCAGTATTGTTCAACCTACTAAGTTGTTATAATTTGTTACAGTAGCATCTGGAAACTAATACAAAAACTAAGAGCCAGGAGGCTTGAGTTCCCGTTCCTGCCTTGCTGCTGACGAGTTCTAATATATCAGCTTTCTTAACCACTCCATGTCTCATTTTCCTCTTCTGTGAAATGCAATTTATAATACTAGCTACTTCATCATCTTAGGGGACTAAAAGAGTTAATACCCAGCTTAATCATTCAGAGTAGTGTTTGGCTGATGGCAATTATTTAGTGTATATTAACTATAAGCACTTTCTTAGGGGCCAGGAATAATGGTCTCAGAGATGGTTTCTATTCTTTTAATGTTGTAAATATGCAATATATAATTTGCAATTACATGCAATATATAAATATGCAAAATTTACATACTTCCATATTGCATGCTATTTGCAAAAGATGCAATATGTAAATGTGTAAACATAAAATGCTGGACACGTCTACATTTCTAAACTATTTGTTGCATAACCTTGGAGAACAGTTAATAGAGTGTAGAACTCACATCCAAGGATGAAAATTGAGACTGTGCTGGTAACGAGGGGCAGAGGCAAGGAAAAAGAGTCTTCAGCTGTGATAATGAAAAGAAAGAAAGTCACGTATGTAAAGAACTCACAGCAATGGCAGATCGGCTGCCATTTTTAACCTAACATTTTATCACTTTTTCCTTTAAAGAACAACCCCGTTGCTTTCAATCATGGGTGTAGAGAACGCACATAATTATTTGGCATTTCAAAGAAATAAAATTTAAAAAGAGCCACTAAAGTTATCCATCCCTCTTTTCTAAACTCGAAACATCAAAAATAGATGTCCCTGGCATGATAACACTCTGAAGTCATTCTGAAAGAAAGTTAGAATTTCCATTCCTCATTTTCCTTTCTCCCCAGTAAGGTTTTCAGCAGATGGGAATATCAATTTAGTTACTTGACATTTAGAAGGATAAATGACTTAAGAGCTTTATGATCCCCTCTCATTGAAGCATATTTGATAACATCTGCCCAACATCTTACACTCACATCAGAGCCAAGATGATTTAACAAGAAGAGAATGGCTAGAATCCAGGACCCCAGCGTTCTATCCCTGGTCCTGATATAAACATGAGCATTGGATACATAGACCTGATGATAAATAAAGCTTTTTGTTTTGTGGTCAACTTGTGTATTAACAACTTAGCTAAGATGTAATTATTAAGACTAACTAAGATGTTAGAAATGGGATTTGTAATAATATTTTCAGGGAGAAAATAATACTGTATATGGGGACAGGGTTTCATTCTAAACTCTAGGGGAAAGAAAATCTGTCTTACTTTAGATTGTATTAAAGGTCTTATTCTCACAGAAGAAAAGTTTCTCTACTCTCATTAGTCTTTTTTAAAGACAAGTTGCCATCTTTACTAGAAATTCTAATTTTTCTTTGATGTAATAAATTACAGTACTTCATTTATGTTCTTACCTCACTAGTTATCAGTCTTAAGTCAAGAACATAAAAAAATATATAGTCTGATCTTTCCATTTTATAGTGTCCTTTTAAAGAAAAGAGGGGGAATGTCATCCCTAAGGCATTTATGAAGACTTATTGGGCAACCTCCAACAGCTAAGAGCCGTAAAACAATTAGCAACATGCATCTAAATCACTTGAACAAATAGACAGCAAGCATCTCCAGACTTGGTATTCACATCTAAGTGAAATACAAATCTTTCCTGATACCTGGTATTTGGATATTGACTAATGACTAGTTTTCATTCCCTCAAAATTATCCTGTCTTGCTATTATGGGTAAGTCCATTCAGGCTCTGTATCCTGAGAAACTATGCAAACAGTCAGGACTTAAGAAATAATTGCTAAATGAACAAATGGATTAATTTATTTATTTACAGGGCTCTTCCATTCTATTGGCTTGGCTTATAAAATTAAGGATTTTTCTGGTACTGTATATTTGATCTCAGTGGAATTTAGTTTGCTAAGTCCCTCTATTACATAAATAATGATAATGAAAGAATTCTGAAACTTGAAGGGATATTAAAGGTCAACTGATTCAATATCCTCATTTTCCAATTTGTAGAATGATTTTAGCATTTCAGGGGCCCTCAACAGGTCATCTAGTCAAAGTTTGACAAAACATTTCATGAAAGAAGGAAATACATTTTATGCATTGGACTTGAATTAAATGCCAATGGTTTAGTTTCGGAAACAATTTAATGTTACATTTCACTTGCTTAAATATATGTATTTTTATAAACTATGGCTCTGGAGGAACCTACAGCTAGTTAATTGTATTTACTATCTAAAGTTCTTTATCTAGATGTGTGATACCTTTACATAATCTGCTCCAGAGGTTAAAATTAAGGTCAGTGGGTTATTAAAGAAATGGAAAATTTTGATTCAAGGGAAGAAAAAATAATTCTAATAATCAAACTACATGATGATAGAATGATATGCCCTTATGATATTGATTTAGCTGTGACCTGGTATATTCAATTTAATAATTAAATTTAAAATGATATATTTACTTGGGGTTTTCTTAGTCAATGTCTCTAGAATACAAACTTTAGAAGCATAGGAATTAAATGTATTCAACAATAAAGTACACTGCTTAGCAACTAGTAGATCATCAATAATTAACTAGTAAAACAACAAATTAAAACAATAACTAAAGAACGACTTGGATATTTTATTATGATAGTCATCCCTGCTGTGAGATCCAAACACAAAAATGAAGGCACACTGAGAGCATTAAAGGAGCGGGAAGAAAGTCCAAACTGTGGCAGGAAGGCCGGTCTTGTGATGTGTTTGTAAGTCGACATGGTACAAAGACTTATGAACAAAATATACCACATCTTTTTTGTTCTAATTTAAATCTGTACCCTCTTACCCTGACAAAATGTAATTTTGTTATCTTTAAAAGAGGTCCCTTCCACAAGGTTTTTATTTTTAATTAAGCATAGTTGCTGTACAATATTATGTAAGTTATAGGTGTATAATACAGTGATTCACAGTTTTTAAAGATTACACTCCATTTATAGTTATTATAAAATATTGGCTATATTTCCCGTGTTGTACAATATATCTTTGTATCTTATTTTATACCTAATAGTTTGTATATCTTACTCCCCTCCCCCTTTATTTCCCCTCCCCCTTCCCTTTCCCTTCTGGTAACCACTAGCTTGTTCTCTATAACTGTGAGTCTGCTTCTTTTTTCCAACAAAAAAATTTTAATTGCATTTGATGTTTACTAGACAGTAAAACCACCCATTCTCTTTTCTTGTAGTAACAACATACTGTTTGCTTTGGGTACCACTTGTATCCCACCATTGGATTCAGTTTGGAAGGCCCATCATGAATGGCACACTGCCCATCAAGAACTAAGATGTGGGAAGGTGGCCCAAGCTTGGAGAATTGTCGGCTCTTTCTCTGGAACTTGTCAGCAGCAACCAAAAAACTGAAAACGTTTGGAATAGATTCATAGCAATGATAGAAACCAAACACACTGCCCAACAATTTCTGCAACTTCACTGCCCAGGGCTCCTCTGGTTCTCAAGCCTTCCTTTATAGTAATTTCCATATCAACCAGAAATTAATTTTCTGCTTATATTAGTCATAGTCAGTTTCTGTTGCTTGCAAGCAAGAAATTTTAACTGATGCAGAGTTCAGGTGAGGACTTTAGAATTCCTATATCTAGATTTACATATTTGATCTGTCACTTATGGACTATATGATATTCAGCACATTCCTTGCTCTGCTTAATCCCCAGTTTCCCTACCTGCAAAATGGAGATAAAAGAATTTGCCAAATAGATTTGGTATAGGAATTAAATTAAATGGTGTTTGTGCAATATCAGGCATTTAGTAAATACTCAGTAAATGGTTGCAGTGAATACTAATATGTATTTATCAGGCAATTAGTAAATACTCAGTAAATACTAATATGAGTATTTTCAAAAGTAAAATGACTCTTCATAGACATATTGTAATTCAGGAATAATAAAAGATAAAATTGCTCTTTCTCCAAGAGTTTCTACTAAGGACCTTTGTAAGAAGCGTTAGTCAGGCATTAATACAACATTTCCTAGGTTTTAAGATCCGCAGATTTTTTAAAAAACATTTCCTAAACTGGGCATCTGATGGTCCATATCTTCATTTAATGAGTCAGCATTCCTCTACCCCTTTTCCTTTTCTCCTCTCCAAGTTCTTATTAACTGGTGATGCAGCTTACAATCAATAGGGTCCTGACCCAGGAAGTATGGTGACTAACACGATGGGTCCTGAATCACCCATGCACAACACACAGTGCAGAGGAACGCATCCTTTGCACATTTTCTCAGCCTTTATTCTCTAACCTACACTTCGTGGAGAAAGCAGACATAGTAATCTTACTAATTACTTGTGCTGACCTCCACTTGTCTTAAATAGAAAACCAAATTCTGGTTGGCGTTCCAGGAAGCTCTGTGTTCAGCCTTCTGTAGTTGTGACTGTCGTAGCTGAAGCATGTTTTCTATTGGGTTAGCAGAGAGCTGTTAATTAAAGCACATGCTTACTGACCTATGGTCTTTCTTCGTGTTTATTGCTGCTACGATCATGATCTTAAAGGGAAGAAGAGAAAAGGCCTCTCCTGCTCGAGCTGACTTCTGCTCCCTCTGTGAGCAATGCTAGCAATCACTGAGAAGGACTGATTTTCCTTTGGTGGGTAGAGGTGCGTGGGTGAATCTTTTCACTTGCCAAGTCACCTCAGTTTACCAACTTATTAAAAGAACTAAATACTTGCTACTGTGTAGAAGGGATAAGTCTGATCGATTAATTGTTATAAAAGGCCTGGAGATCCAGGGACAGCAAGAAGTAAAAAGACACAGTGCATTGTTTCGTTGGTGTTTTTTTTTATTAATGTTGACTGAGGAGTATTGAGCCAGCCAAGCACACAGTGTTGTATTAATTTTCAAAGTGAGCACTTAACTGATGCATCAACATTAAATCTAAACATAATCCTATCGTGGGAAATAAAGCATGATCTCCCTCTCCTAGACAGTTTTCTTTGATGCAGAGTTATTTTTAGCATGATGGCCTCGGTCCCATTAATGTCCAGAATTGCTCAAGTCCAGTGTTTAAATAGGGGATGCTAGAGTGCCAGCAACAGGCCTAGCAATCTTAATAATTTATTTGAGGGATGCCAGAACTATGTGATGATTTTGAAGCATGGAGAAGGGAGAAAATGAATGGATTAATTTTAAAAGTAGTGGTTTTGGAGTCACACAGAGGTGGATTCTAAACCTTGACCGTTGGGTCATTTGTACAAGTAACTGGATATCTTCAAATCTCCATTTCCTTATCTGTAAAACTGAAATAACCTTACGAATAACCTTGGACGATTGCAAATTTTAAATATGTGTGTAAGTTAGGTACCTAACTGTTAGTTGGAATGTAATAAATATTTGTTCTTTTTCTTCCCTGTTTTAAAAACAGACTAAAAGCTCTTGGATTACAAGGGGGGAAATGACATTGAAATAAAGGCTGTTTGGGTTCCATGAGCACAAAAGTCCTTAAACCATCTAGAAAACTACAAAGCCCATTCAAATCCACTTTCCTTTTTTCTGTCAATTACAAAATTATAACCAATAGAAGGAGGTTAGATTATTTCTTCAGAGATAATTTCCCAGTACTACTTATGCAGAGGTGATAGATAATTGACTTCTATGAGCCTTAGTCCCCAAATGCAGCATGAGTGGCAGTAGTAAGTTATGGGTGGAGGGCACTGCATGAAGCAGGGAACATTCAAAAATGATAATGGAATAAAATATCAGTAATTCATATAAGAAGAGAAAATAGTTCAAAGGGGGAGAAAGTATTGTGCTATTTTAGATAGGGGACAGGGAGGACCTCTCTGGGGATGTGCCTTTTGAAGATACCTGGGGAAAGTGAAGAAGAGAGCCTTGGAGATGCTTAGGGGATGGCATTCCTGACAGGGGGAGGAGAAGAGCAGGCTTGTGTAAGATGGGGGCGAGGGGCAGTGTGTCTGGGGCGTGGTGCACAGGGTGGGGATGTTGGAGCTGAGATCTGAGATGGGGTCACAGTAAATCCACTGGCTTTTGTTGTAAATACAATGGGCAGTCACCAGAGGTCTGAGCAGAGGAGAGATGTATCTGATAACTCTAGGGGTTAGTAATGGTTGGTGCTTCAGAAGAAGACAGTGAGCAATGTCATTTTGGCCTCATCTCACTTCACAGCAATGACGGGGAACACTGTCTATACTGACAAGGTCTGTACATTGCAATGAAAGGATGAGGGAAACCAATACCTTAGGAAGAAGGAGTCACTCCTTTGGAGCACTTAGTCTATCCAAAATAGAAATAGCTTAAAGGAGTGATTAAACATATTGTGTCACTCTTCTCACTCTTTATGATACCTTAAAGTGAAGTTTCTAGGACTAGCTTTGAATTTTGGAGTATTTTACTAATAATTTTGTGTTTATCCTTGAGGGCAGGCACGGAGTCTTAGCTTTGTATTTCCAGCTCTTATTACAAAACATGACACTTGGAGCAAATTCAATAAATGTTCACTAAATTAATGCCTCATAAATCTAATATTTGTACATACACTATTTCCAGTTGCCAATTCAATTGCTTCCACATTTATTATCATCTTATTTGATCCTGATGGTAATCCTGAGAGGGGGGCTACGACATCTTATGACACCCAGAGATGTGCCACAAGATGAGTTGAGATCACTGATGCTCAGGGAAGTTAAGCATCAGCTGAAGCCACATAATTAAACGTGACAAAAGTTAGATATAAATACTAAATCACAATATCTCTTGCCAAGATCCTATGCCACATTTGCTGCAAGTGTCCTTCTAATACCCACCTTCTGAACTAATCCTTTACTCCGTCAGTCTATATCCCAGTTAAAAAATATCCACCATATCTCATATGTATGTAAGGGGCTGAAAGTCAATGCATATTAGAAACATTATCCAGGGATCCAAAAACAACTGTGTGCAATAAGAGATTGGGTGAATTTTCAGACATTAGCAATGCACGTTTTTCACCTTTAATGTATTGGAACAAGGATTCTTCAGAATTAATAGAGCATAGGAGGCACTGAATGAAGACTCTAATTTGACAGATTGATAGCCATCCAGGGTATTTATCCATTTATGCCATGGTCTAGAGTTTTGAAAAAGCTTCTAATTTTTAGTGGCAGGTAAGAGATCTAATTACATATCAATATCTTAACTTTATTCTATTCTGGCAAAACTGCATGCTTCTTTCACTAAGCTTTTTGTCATTTTACCAGACCCCCATTGTTGGTCAGTTTCCATTTACAGAGATCAAGTTAGTTTCTCCCACTGTAAATGTACCCCCTGCCTTTTAATAAACCTTACAAAATGCCAAACAAGCTCTTCGTTCATAATTTAAACCCAGGGAAATCAGACTTATTATGGAATGGACATTTAAGCAGGTTTTAAACTACCAGGAATCTCTGGAGACAAAGACATCACCCCATCTGATCTACTCTCCTCTCCATCAGTGACTCTTGAGGTCTCATTATCTTATTTGGTATTTCAAAACTGAAACAATTGTACTAATACCAAGGGCATCACTCATTGCTACCAAGTAAAAAGGGCAGCAAAAAATGTACCAGTGTCAGCATGCAATGAGTGTCCAAAAAGGAAACAAATGCACAAATGATTCATCATCATCAATAGGACCTGTCAAGGTGAAGTGAAAAGGGAAAAAAATGAGAAACTCCTTCCAGTGTGCTAATGATCCCACTGTAGGACATTGAAAGGGAGCACTAGCTCCCAATATCAGTTAGATTTTGCTATTTTACTTAATTTTGTTAACTGCTCAGTTCAGAGGTAAAGAGGAGGAGAGTTGTTACATATTTGTTTAGCACACACTTAAAGATCATTTACTCTGTGCCCTATTCTGTATTATGAGCTTTATGAATACTTACTTAAATATCAGAAATTCTTGGTCAGTTTCCTTTCTGTACAGTTTCTTCCCCTTCTCTTTCTCCTTTCTCTTCTTTATCATTAGTATGTAATATTTCTATGAGTTTCCCAATTTCAGCCTTTACTTTAAATAATAGTTGACCTCCTGCCCTTACTCTAAGGGACATTAAGGGGGAAAAAATCCAAAATATATTTATTTTATGATAGATTTCTAAAATTTAATTTTAACTATGTCACTATAAAATCTTATGCACAGAAACCTAATGATTTCTGCAGAGAAAACATTTTTTCAAAGTTGGAGAAATTGTGCAGTTCTTCCTCTATAAATGCCAAATCCTTATTAACATATTTCCTGCACTACCAATGAGGGGGAAAATAGTTACCCAAACAACTATTATAGCAATAGTTAGAGTCTTTTTTATTAGAAAAAGTTCTGTTTACCAGAAGAAGAAGGCAATAAATGCACCTCTCCCCCAATGAATAAGTGATTTTTCTAGGCATCTGATGGAGAAAATAATAATAATAATTTATGTTTTTCCTCCTTATTTATTGAAATCACCATTTGTTCTGAGTAGTAAATATAAACAAATTAAAGAGAAAGAGTGAGTTAGAAGAAAGCTAGTCCAACTTTTTCCCCCAACCTGCAGAAAAAGAGCTTGATACTTAAATAAAACTGTAAATCAATTAATGACAGTGTTGGATTTTGTGAGAGATTTAGCTTCTCAGCCAATGTGTCTCCTGTTGTAGTGAAATTTCAATATGACCAAGTGACTATTTTTCCTCTTATTTCTCTGGCAAGATGAGGGGAGGGGTGTGAAGGGTGAGAGTTGGTATAACTGCACCCACTGTAGCAGACACCACAGTTTTCTTGTACATGAATGTATTGAATTGTAGTGACACAGCTGACAAAGAGTTGTCTTTTCATGAGCTTGTGCTCCTTATTGCTCCCATTAGCTCTTGGAGAAGAAGAAGAAAAAAAAAAAACAGGTGAATTCAACAGGCTATAAATCTTCCCTGAAGTACAGTATGATACTGTCTCCTGGTGGAAGAGGAGGCTCAAGGAATATAGAGCACCTCCCTACCATGGATGGAACACGTGTTGGAGAGAGAGGTAATGGCACAATACTCGCAATACCAGAGCTCCCATCTGGCCTCCCCAGATGAGTCTTTCCCTTTACAGTCCCAAATCATGCCAGCAATTAAGAGAGATGATTACAGCCACCAACAGTCTCACTGAACTAATACCTCCTTATTTTCAAGAGGTTAATTCTATTTCTGAGTAAGCAAACCACATTAGGAAAAATATGCAATGCCTTATTTACACCATTTTTAAAAAAGGGGAATAACACCAGCCTCCAAAATATTGGAAAATAAATTTAGCTTAATATTGAAGAACACTAATAATTCTCAATATGCCCTCTAATAAATTTCCTTTAAAATACCCACAAAGATATTTTAAAAAGGGCAAAACTTAACAACTAAGCTGTAAATAAAAAACAAGATCTAAAGCAAGGTGTGGTGTGAGGAAAATATCTAATAACATCATCAGTGAAGATGGATTGAGAAGAATATTTTTAAAGTATGTATATATATTTTTTCTGAGCCAGAATAGCCCAGATGGCCAAAAGAAACTGAAAAAAAAAAGAAAAGAATTTGATTCACCAACATCCCCCCACCATTCAGATCTTAAGCCTTGGGGGAAGAGGGATTCCCTAAAAATAGTCTTCTTTTTTTGCTTTCTCTTTTCTCTTTTCTTTTCTTTTCTTTTCTTTCCCTTCCTTCCTCCCTCTCTCCTTTCCTCACTCTCTCTCTCCCTTCCTTCTTTCCTTCCTTCCATCCTTTTTCCCATCCATCCATCTTTCTGTCTATACACACACATATACATGTATGCATGCAAACACACATAAACCCATATATGTTTGTTCTTTACTGCATGGAAACTAACTTCTGAATAGCTTTTCTGCCATTCATCCTAGACTACCATTCCCATAGGCTTTTGTCTTACTATGTCCATCTATTAAGAGACCACATATTTGTAAGCTTTGCTATAGTAACAAATGGCCACAAAATCCCAGTGGTTTATAACAAAAGATTTACTTCTCACACATGTTACATGCCAGCTGCAAGTTGATGACCGCTCAGCTACAGCTTTGTATTAAGTTCTTGCCAGAGAAGCAGCAGCAATGTGGAGGATGATATTCTTTCAGAAGAGGAAAAGTCAAGAGTTGAGTAGGAGCCAATTCAGCACTGACCCTCCATTGACATATTATAATATGAGGATTACATATTTTTCTTCCTTTAAGTTCCTGAGATTTAGAGGTCATTTATGCAAATGAATAAATGTAAATTTATGCAAATGACTAAATAGAAGTTTGTGCCTAGATATGGGGGACTGTCAAAAAAATAACACCCAAAACATGTGACATTGGCTTCAGGGTTAGGAATAGACCAGTGAGAGAACTGTTCATGGAGATTGGAAAAATGACTTCTGTTGGCCTGCATTTCCTTTCTCTTTCCAACTAAGAGTGTTATTCAGTGGCAAAATATTGATATTACTATTGTTCGAGATAATTTGGAAGACAAATATCATATCTTATGGCTTTAGGCAAAGGAATAGCAAAACTGAATTTTACCAGTTTGCCTTAATTGTTATTGAGTGAATTTGACACGGTGCTAAGATGGAGACAACTCAGAAAAGAACTGGCAGGTTTGCAAATAAGTATTGTTGGTAAGAGAGGTAATACAGAAATTCCTGCACTCGAGGGGTAGAAAGATGCAACAATTTCTCATCACCAATAAATAAAAGTTACAGCTGGAAAAATGGAGTAACAATAAGCTACAACCTCAGGGTAAAGACCAAATCAATAGCCTATCCATAAAGCACTTGGTTAAATTTTCTAAAGAGATGAAGGTGGGCCCCAGAAAATTCTTTCATTTGGACAAAATGTCTCAGGAGAAAAAAAAGACTAAAGAGATAGTCTCACAAAAGTCTAATAAATTCATTGGTACTTACAATTAAGTCTAAAGATCAGACACATCAGAACCTAGGTGGCGGTCCACGTGATTCCAAATCCCTGTTATTCACACCCTTTTATAATCACCTCCTCTTCATTATGGGCAGGACTGTGATTTGTTTCTAAAAGATAGAATATGAAAAATTATTTAATATTTGGCCCTTTAAGAAAAAAGTTTGCTGACCCTTGAATAGAACAAAAGCAAACAAATAACAATCCTACCTTATCTAATCATAAAATACATTATTTTATCTTAACACTTGTTTTTCCAAGAAATACATTATTTAAAAATACTTTTCTACAGAGTTTTGAGGGAAGAAAAGTTGGGATTTCAGATATATAATGTAAAAATAAAATTCTCTCATAAATTTTGTCTATAACCCCAGTTTAAATTTATTGAATTTGATATGATGTGATAATAGAAAATAGAGATAGAAAAAACATACTGGAACCATGTGTAAAATTTCATACAACAAAAAATATATATTTTTGTCTAAGTAAACAAGTATTTTTCCTAAAACAATACTCACTGTGGCAAAGGCATGTTGATAAAGATATAATTATATATTGATATGAGTAATTTGATGAAATTTTTCAGGAAAGCAATTAAGTAACATGAATAAAATAGCTTTTATTTTCATTTTGCAATACTTAATGAAATAATTGATGTAAGCAATGTCCATCAATGACTGCTAAAGCCTCTAGAGGAAAAGTAAACAGAGAACTTATTCCAGAAAATAAAATATTACTCCATGAATGACTTGCTGATCATATAAGGAAACATGCAACTTTACAATAGAGGAGCCAGGCTGACACTGGGAAATCATCATCTTACCATAAAAGCAGGATGCTGTGTGATCCTGATGAGATGTAATATGAAAGACAAAACAGAACCTAGAAAGTAGTCTTGCCGAGACTTTAGACTTTACAAGAAGAACAAAAGATATAGAGATAAGCCAAATTATACCATGAAAAAGTAATCAAATGAATCCTGAATGTGTAAGTTCTACTGAGAAACTGACCTGTTTCCTGAAACCAGTTAATGACACAGGAAAATAAGATGGAAATGTGGACACATAAATTAAAAGAGATTTAAGAAACACAATAGAGGAAAACCAAATGCAGTGAGTGAAACTTGGTGGATTCTGATTCCAACTGAGCAGCTGGATAGCAAGACTATTTTTTTTTCTTAGTTTGAATATGGGTTGAGTACTTGATGACAGAAAGCAACTATTGTTAATTTTTAGAATTTAGGTGTTAATTTTTAGGTGCAATAATGATTTAGGCATTATGTAAAGTGTTCACATATTTTTTTAAAGAAATGCATACTGAAAAATTTAGTAGTGAAAAATAATATTTTGAATAAAATGCTCTGCAAAACTGATAAAAAATAACAAAAAAGAGTGAGGACAGAAATATATCAAATCTAAGGGGACAAATTATTGATAACTTTGGTGCATAAATGAGAGGTTGATGAAGGTTAATAGACTATTCTCTTTAATCTTATACATATCTGAAAATTTTCAGAATGAAAGGTTGATTTTTTTTTTTTAATCTCATAGCCTTTTGTTTAACTAGCTCCCTTCTGGGATGAAATGTTATTGCAATCTAAGAAATGTGGACACGTAATTTTGCAAAAAGATATTGATTAAAGCATTAACTATTTTGTGCAGAAAAAGCACCTGACTTTTAGCGTGATTTAGAATTAAACATTAATGAACCCTGAATTATTATGCTTACAAAAAATTTATAGTAACATTGGAAAAATTCCTACAACATTTAAGGAAAATGAAATTTATAGAAGCAGTCAGATCATGATTACATTGAGAACAATACAGTGGAGCCAATCTTGGTGTAATCAGTAGAAAATGCCCAGTCTTTTTTGAGATTAGAATTCTAAGACTAAAAAACAAAACAAAACCAAAAAACAGCAAACAAACAACAGAGTCTCTAAACTTTACTGACTCTTATTTTTATCTTTAACTCTACCTGCTTCCAGTGATGGAGCTGATAGGACAGACAAGAAGATATGATGTCCTAGTAAGAGATCTCTTGGAAAAAGATCCTGCAAACTCCAGCTTATTATTATTTTATTTTTATATCTTCCTATCTGAAATCTAAAATATATTATTTATTTTGGCACTTAATCTTGTATTGTCTCAATTTATTTTTAGAGATGCAACATCATGTAAGGAATAGAACATGGATCCTTGATTGAAATCTAGATTTGAATTTGAGGCCTGAAATTTTCTCCCTGTATAAGCCTCAACTTCCTCATTTAAAAAGTGATGATAATATTACTTACTTCAAATTCCTCCTGATGATTAAAAAATATGTCACACAAAACACTATGATAGTATCTGATAGATGTCTGGTCAATATTCATATTTCAATTTTCCTTTCCACATATATTTGTATTTTCTGGTGATCTGAAGAAATTATTTTTTAATTACCATGCCAATGACTAGTTAACTTCATAACTAGTTAGGATCTCTTTGAGAACGGTTGGGGTAGTATTTATCCAGCCGAGTAATTGGAATATAGGGTTTGGAGGAGTTCAAATTAGCTGACTACACACTCTCTTCTTAGTCTTTACCAAATGTCTTAGGTTTTTCAAATTATTATTTTTTAAATCAAGTTATTTCAAAAAATGTCTAGCACCTCTGTTCTCCCATCTGGAATCCAGAGACACTCAAAAGTTAAGATGTAATGGTATTTCAACAAAAGATACCTTTGCCATTCTGTTCCCTCAGTCTTTCTGGACAGTGAGAACATAAGATATTAATAGATATCAGCCAGGTATTTTTTTCTCCTTTGCTACTTCAAGTTTCATATCAGAAAAGACCAGGTTTGGACCTGACATAATTTCGGTTGTTTTTCTAATTCCGTAAACATTTTGATTCCTTTGATTTAATTTTTTGTACAAGATACTGCACTCCATACTATAACAATTATTATTATTATTTCCTTAATTCTAATTGCAGTGTGTGTGTGTGGGTGAACATTTAATATAAGGGAATCCCTGCCTGTAGAAATAAGCATTGCAAGCTTTATGTCTGGGCTGAGAATTGGAAGTATTGGGAAACATATTCCAGACATACTTTCATGGACTCTTCAACCTCCACACTATGCAGCTACTGCATTTATATTTTATTCATAAAGATATATATTGTTTAATAATTTATAGAGCTGGATACACTTGCTACAAGGTGATGTGATGTCCTCCTTTGATCTACTTTGGTAGAATCACTTTCCGTCAGAGAATTTACTGCAGTGATGTGCACAGTAAATATTTAATAACATTAGAGGCATCAGAGTCTATTTTTCTTTGAAGGGTGCTTAATTATGTCAATTTCCCATGGTGAGTTGCTAGAGCCAGTGTTATTTGAATTTGTAGTAACTGGGTGGAGGTGGAGAAGTCCTTGCACGAGGCTCCCCTCCCACAAGAAGTCAATGTGTGTGAATTTAAGAAGGCAGTAGAAGCAGAACCTCAACCTCATTAAGTTGGGCCACACAAATTAAATATTTGTGATACTTTCAACTGTGCTCGAGCTAAAGTTTACCTAACCCTACCAGAAAAGATTGGCTAAGCTACATGGGCATACAAACAACAAAGGGGAAAAAAATTTAAACTATTTTTACTGTGTCCTCACTATTCATGTACTTGGTATTTGCCTATGTATTAGATAGAATCATGTTAATATTTGACGGTTGATATAAAAAAGGACAGTTTCATATGGGTCAACTTATAAGCTTTAATCTTTTCAGTACAAAAGCTCTGGTGAGAGAAGAAACATCATTTCTGTCAATTCTTTCCAGTTGGTGACGAACCATGCTACATTCTTGATACATTTTTCATGAATTATTGCTAAAACATCCTAAGCCAAGACCTTAGCTGATGGAAAAGTTGATAGAATAAGCAACCAAGTTCCACTTGGCTTTCCAAATAACTGCATGCATTTGGCCTCAAGAATGAGAGTTATAACTTGTAACTCTTAGTAAAGTCAGAACATATGGCTTCACCATGAAGAATAAACTATAACATGGCTCCCTGTGCATGATCACAGCTTTGACTCAAATATCTCATTGCAGTAATTTTTATATCCTCCTAAGAGTATACTTTTTAAAATGTGTATTTTCTTCTGGACACAAAAAACAATATTAGACTTTTAGGATAATTTCCTTTGGAGAAGTTTATTTATAGAAATGTAGTTATGATTAATCTAGAAAACATAAACTTTGTATAAAAAGCACTTTTGTATTATTGAGTACTAAATATTTTGTGTTTAATAATAATAATTGAACACAGTATTTTGAAAGAGAGTTATAGAGTTTCATTTGCAAATCATATGTGTACTAACTTGAAGGTTCTTGAAATCCCAGAAGTAAGGGAGTAGATAGTATCAAATTTAACAATCCATATTCGAATTGGTAATTTCTTTACCAGGTGGTGAATTCATTTAAGACAGAGAAGGTATTGTATATGTTTTCAGATCTTTCAAATAACTATCAGGCACAAAATCTGTGCTTTACCATACAAATTTGTTCCATCAAGTTGTATCCTTTTATGTCATATCTCAGGGACTCATACCTGGCCCATCTGTGCATTTTATACCCTTGACCACAAAGTTGGTGCAACAAGAAACAAGTGACCCACACTGGGTCAATGGGGTTTAATTATGGGATTTTTGCTAGAACTGTTGGCAAAAAGAATCATCTTCCTTATTTCTTAGTAGGTTGTGGTTCACCATTACTCTTTCAAAGAATATTTGCAAAGTACCTATTATGTGCCAGGCCTTACATACCACAAAAGGAAAGTCTCCCTGAGAAGAAAAATGAGAGAAAGTCAAAGGCTGATAACATTAACATTACTTGAACATCAGAATTTAGCTGTCACTGAATGCCATCTCTAAAGTTTGTGTTTATAGTTTAAGATAATTTGTTGTCAATTGCAACAAAAAACGTATCTGAAAAATATGTTTTCCAAACTTACGTTTATTGAGTTTAGTTGTTGTTCACACAACTTTACTGTATCTTACGCCCAACTCATCGTTCTGGGGAGATAAGTCTTAGTAATCCCATCACACATGCATCTATGCCTTTGACTTATGCAAATCTAATTACTGGTACATAGACACACAGACACACTCTCACATATACATATACATTTTACGTATACATGCATTCATCCATATATGTACACACATATATAAAATTTAAATTGTTCAGGTAATTCTGTCTGTCCCAGTATGAATGTGAGGTGGCAGTCATAAATCTGTATTCCCACAGATGATCCTAGTATGTGTAGTCCTTTCATACTATGTGTTTAAGTTGATGATTGTAAATAAGTGTTTTCCATATAATATGCTTCATTTCTTGAGGAATTAGAATTTTAAAACTTTCCCTTGCATCACTGAAACTTTGTTTATCATAGTGAAAGAACTGGAGAGTTACATAAACTGCCACTACTTTTGTAAACTACAATACCCCTATAGCCTTTATATATCTGTATAGCCTTTAAAAATGAGAAATACACTAAAATAAATTGGTGAATGTTGAATGAAGCCCACATGTTAGTATAAGTATGTATAATCCAGTTTTTTAAAGAAAAATAAGATATGTGTATATTCAAACTCATAATATTCACATATAAATTCACCAGTACAAACACACACACACACACACACACACACACAGGTCCAAAAGGTACTATGCAAATATGTTAATAGTCATTAGCCCTGGAACACTAATTGTTGGAAAATTTTTTTAAGTTTTAGCCCTGGAACACTAATTGTTTGAAAATTTTTTGGAGTTGTTGGCACTTGCTATAGTGCTCCCTATTATTACCTTTATTTATAAGAAGGACAAGATCCAGGAGACCTGACCCCATGATTCAAGATCAGAATGAATTGGCTTTTCATTTTGTATAGTATTATTTTTTCCTATTTACAATTCTTTCAAATTTTATTACATCAACATTAATCAAAATCCATGCCATAGCAGGCCATCTGCAAAATGTGGGCAGTAAAGAGAGGAACAGGACACTTGATTAAGTTCAAGGCTTAGCCCTTTTCTCTCATTGTTTAGATACAACTCAAGTTTCCCCTCACCCTAAATCTTTATCATGACCCCAGTTCAATTCAGACCCTTCATAATTCTGTCCTATCCTTAGCCCTTTGTTGCAGTCTTGCAATTACATTTGACCCTGTTTTAATCTCTGCAGCCGTCCTAATGGTTAAGCCAGTCTTGTTCATTCTGTTAAATGTGTGTACTCCAAGATTCTTACCTTTGGGACTGCAAATGTGGGCCTATGTAGCAAATAATTTGTTTCAGGAAGAATTTTCTAGCACTAAGAAACAATACCATGGAAACAACTATTTATTGCATCCATGAACAAGGTTTTAAGTACTTCCAAGAAATCTTAAATTGGCCTTCTCACTTAAAAGATGAAAAAACTCTACTACCATCTATGTTTAAAAACACTCATAAATCTGGTCACTGTGTGGTTCCTCTTCAGAAAAAGATTTTAATATTCAACTGCTACCTGAACATCTCTACCTAGAAAGATGTCCTATACACATATCCAACTCAAATGATAAACTGAACTCATGCTTCCCCTTATTTCAAATCATCCCCAGTCCTTTCTTGTATTAAAGATCTCAGTTAATGATGTATCATTTATTCTATCACCAAACCTACAATCCGGGAGGTAGAATCTTCCTAGGTATCCTTTTCCCTCACGCCTCACATTATGTTACGTTGTATTTATTCGTCCTCCCTAATATACTTCAAATCAGTCTTCTACTCTTCATTTCCACGTCACTTACTTTAGTTCAGAAATGCATCATCTTTCGCTTACATCTTTGTCAGTTTTCACTCCCTTTCATTTACCCTCCACATTGTCACCAAGTAATCTTACTAAAATCTAAACCAGGCTATATCCTTGCCATCTTAAAGTCATCTGGTAGCTTGACAATGCTAAAATAAGTAGCCTACGGTTTTTATACTGTGTACACTGTAAGCCAAAAATAAAAGGAACAAGCACTCTCAGAATATGTTTATTATTTACTTATAAGTTATATATCTCTGTATTACATATAATGCATACATTAGAAACCACACACACAAAATAAATAAGACAAGATAAAAAAATAAACATAAATAGGTGGTCTCAATATTCCTCCAGTATGCCAGTGGCTTGTCTTGAGCATCTGTGAGGCTCACTCACTCCACTTTGGAGTCCATTGTTTTAGTGGATAAAATAGAAACTCTTTCCTATTCATTCTTTTGTGTCATTTTGTACTTGTTCTTCATTCCAGCTTATCATGGTGACTTGTGATTTATAGTTTATGTGTGATAAGATGTGTGTAGAAGAAGGATTAGGTTTAAGGTTGGAGTTAGACTGAGCCTCTGTGTAGGATAGAGGGCTTTTTTTCTTTTGTCAAGAGCATCCATTGCTTAGAGTAAATAAATTAATAAGTTAATATAATTAAATACATAAGTTAATATATGAACTTAGATTAAGCTATAAATGTTAAATGTATTTGATTGAATTGGTTGTAGTCTGTTTTTCTACTTTAAGTACAATGTACTCTATAATAATATTGTTTTTAAAAATGGGGAGGGGAACTATGCTCACAAGGATAAACAATTGCCTAGTGTTTTCAAGATATTTTCTATAAAAAAAAATTCCTAATTATAAATGAAACCTCTCTATTTAGTTGTCAAGCACTGTTTAATCTGTAATCCAAAACATTTTGTATACAGGCAATTCATACAATCATGTGTACTCAGAAAAAAATAAAACTGAGTTTCTTAATAATTCTTCTATGGTCTGGATTCTGCTTGTCCCCAGAATATTGTGTTTTCAATTGTTTATGCTCTTAAGTTTCTACAAAATAGAGGCTGACAGGAATTATCATATCTTGAGAAAGATTATTGTTATGTTTTCAACTGTCTAAAGCTCTTGAGTTAGAGAGACTGAAGGAACTGAAAGCACGTTTTCATGGTTTACTTCAGTCACATTTCCATCATCTCAATGCCTACTGTTTAACTGTCTTTGTGGAGGATGCATAAGAGCCTTCAACCCTGTTTCAGTGCTGACTCCCTAGGAAGGATGTGAGAAGCTATGCGGTTTGCAAACTGACACTTGCTCCACAGTTTCAGAAAGTGGCCTCCTGAGGCGAGTTACAAAAAGTTCTCAAAATGGAGGTAGACTTTAGCATCCTGCATTTATCACCACGCATTTTAAAAAACTGGCTTTAGAAAGAAAAAACGTGTTCATCGAGCACCAAAAGGGGGTAAACTTAGAAAAAGAAAACCCACTTACATAAAACTTAATGAATTGCTTTAATTTTTGTGAAAGCAAGCAAAAGTTGAGGCCAGATATGAACTAGTGATACAATTTTTCTTCTTGCTCAAAGCAGCTACTACTGTCTTTTTGGCCAGATTTCTACAACAAAAACTCATTAGCCTTAGGTTTAGTCTCAGAATCCAAGGAGACTTTGCCATTGAAAATCACATCACCAGTTTCCACCAGCTAACTTTCTGAGTGTGCCATCCAGACTCTCTTGTCAGTGTTAATTAATACTCTGAGACTTCCTACATGAATGGAAATCACTACTCACTATAGCAGGGAGATTTTTTTTCCTTCCACAGTGCTTTAAAAGCACTCTCTGATCCTTGCAGCTAATAACAAACTTTATTCCCCTGAAGTTTATAGTAGAGTTTGATATTTGTTTAAACATCATCTTTCTCATTGGACCTAGAGTGGATTTGATAGTCAGCATATGAAAGAGACAAAAAAGACAGAAAGGGGGTTTAGGGTCACAAAAAGAGAGAAGAAATAGAGCATATCCAATGAAATGGGAAGTGTATTATTGAGAAGCTACTGTGCATAACGCATTGATCCAGACATAGATATCCGATTCAACTGTGAATGTGACCAGGACCAAGATGGAAGACTTTTTGAACCACCATTTATATACCTATAGCTAGATATTGGAAGTAAAGGATATTATGAGAATTTGTATGTTGTAGGTAGTCTTGTTCATATTCAAGTATGGAAGGACATAATGGAGGAGGTGGTATTTGAAAAGGGTCTGAAGGCTGGGTAAACAGAATTGGAAGCACAGAAGGCAGTCTTGACAGAAAGGCAGACTTGAGCCCGGGCATGGAGGAGGAATTGGGAAAGCATGTCCTGGCAATCAGTGCATGCAGCCGGTTGCCTGGAGGTGTAAAAGTGCTTGGGGTGTGAAGTGGAGGTGAGGCAGCAAAGGAGTGTCTGACTAAATTAGAGGAGACTCTGTATTCTAGCAAGAGGAGGGAGGACACAATTCAGTAGGTGGTGAGAGTCCCTGAAAGTGTTTTAGCAGAGTGGCATGATCAGATGTCTGCATTGCTAACAGCATTCTGCTAAAAGTGGAATTTTACAGCTGTGTTGAGAAATGTTGAGGCTTCATGTTAATGTAAAATATATCCTTCCTAAGCGTTGTTAAAAAAAATTCTGACTGAGTTGTAATACAAATGAATCCCACTCTGCCCCAGAGCCATGAAGAAGATCCATTAAGGGGCTTCATTCAAGACCCTCTGTTTATGATGAGGGAGATGGTGTGGCTTGCTCTACCTGAAAGTTTTTTGCAATGACTGATATTGCTGAGCCATCTAATTTAAACTTACTTGGATTAATCTGGCCTAAAGGAGTTGCTGAAATATTTTAACTGACAAGGTGGGGATTAAAGAGTGATAGAAAAATCAGTCAGGTGTCTTGCCTGAGAGGCAGCCAAGGCTTCAAGCTGGTGAAGAAAGAAGCATCAGTGATGGCTCTCAGAGTACCTTCCCGAGGGCATCTTTTCCTTCCCATGGCCTCAAGAGGAGGGTCACAGACTATCTAGCCTAGAGGATCTGATAGAGTCACCGCAGTAGGCAATGCATTGGTGCTCTGTGCTCTGACCATTTTGACCTCAAGTCAGCTTCCTAATGCCCTCCTCTTAGGATGTAGGCACCAGATTATTGGAATAAAATTTCCAAGCCTCTGCAACGCCTGCTCCACCTTGAGATCAGGGTAGATCTCAGATACGGCTATTGTGATATTTTTGAACTGCCTCCCTCTTATTTACTTCCTGTGGCTTACATCCTTGACTGATCGAAATTGCCTCTTCAGGCAACTCATTTCTGTGTTTACGCTTACGTTCTTGGCTTTTCTGGCCAAGAATTCTATAATTATTGATAAATGGAATATCGCCTGTCATATCAGTAAACAAAGGATGCCACAGTCATCAGCAATTTCAGCCCTCCAACGTGAGCCAGTGAGCCCTGAGGAAACTCAAGAAGGAAAGATTACCTGCCATCTAGCAACCATCAGACTGCAGCCACTCCCTACGCTGTAGGGATACTGAAAAAACTCAGAATGGGGATACTGGCCCCAGATAGCTGAGGTGCATCTCAAAAGAATGATTTCAGTGAGCCCAGACTCCTGCATCTTCCCATACACAGAAAAGGGCTAAATTCCTTAACTTGGGATATCTAGTTTTCTTTAACAATAACTTTTTGACTTTCAGACTACCTGCCTTTTGTTGCAAAACTTCTGTATAACTTGGTTCCCCACTTCACCTCCACAGAGCAGTTCTCTCAGGATTACTTGAAATGCTGCCTCCCAGGCATGAAGTCCTAAAAATTTCCGCTGAATAAAACATAACTCTCAACTTTTAGGTTGTGAATATTTTTTAAGTCGACACTATTCTAATTCTAGTACTTTCAATTAACCTTCTCTCTTCAGTAAGGGAATCCAACTTCCCAAATCATGTCCTTCCCCAGTCAGAGAGATTTTGATTCAGTAAGTCAGGTGTGGGTCCAAGATTCTATATTCTTGAGAAATGTTTTACCTGGTCCTGATGCAGCCATTCACAGAATCACCACCTTAGATTCTAAATTGCATAAAGGAAGTATCAAGTATAGTTTATTTATCACGATGTTCCAGTGCCTAACAAAGTGCTTCTTACAAAGAAGGGGCTTAATATATGTTTACTGATAGGATGAATGGATGGATGAATGGGTGAATGAATGAGTGGATGAATATTTGAATGAACACATGGGCTGCAAAGCTCTCTGCCTACCCCTGCTGCCTGATCTTATATACTAGGGATCTTGACCTGAGATTAATTAGAATTTCAGCCATATATGTGTATATCTAGTAAAAAGAATGGATAAACATTTAGCATGTGGTTTGCTTAGGATACTTTTTTCAATGTGAGAAGAAAGTGACTGTCAGCTCTTTCCTAGAAAGAAGAAACAGTGAAGAGCAGGGCATGACGATGCCAGGGCCTGTAGTCAGGAGGGTCTCAAAGAGAAGCTGAAGATGTTGTTTGCATGATGGGCATAAGCAGAAACTGAGGATGAGGAAAAAAATCCTGTTTTTTCTGCAGAAGTTAGAACAACCTAACCGAGGAAGACTGCAGTGAATGTAGGGCTATTTCAGCATCATACGACTAAGGGTTGGAAATATCAGAGTTAAAAGCCTTGAAATATATGTGAATGAAGTAAAAGAAGACAGAACTAGCAGTGGCAGTAATAAGATATTAAATGGCCAAGGAAAGCCATGAAAGAATACCAGAGAAGAATAAAATCATGTAAAATAACCCCCAAGAATCCTTAAGTCACTTCACTGGGAATTTTGTAGACTTGAGTTAATCAAAAGTGGGCCATGTTAGTGTAATGTGATTTACACATGTTCTTATGTGACTTCATTAAGCACCCATAACTGATGTGGCCTGGGAACATTTGAGTTGCGTATACAGTCACTGGAGATGCAAAGCTCTCTCCCACCTCTCCAAACTTCTCTGGCTATTATCATTTCAATCTCCATTCTGTTTAGTTTAGGTAGTGGATGTGCAAAAATCTTTAGGTAGGTTATATAGACTTACCAAGATCTTCATACATATTCCCTAAGTCCTCAAGATTTAGGGAGGGGTGGCTGTGCTATGTCAGGCTCCCCCCAGCCAGTCTTTGGGGATGACTAACAAATCCTGCAATGAATCTGCTAATTTGTTCCTATGCTATCGACAGTTCTATGTAAACCACATGTTCTGTTCAGCTCTTGGGTGGAAATCAGAATCCTGGCATCGTGAAGTTCTGAAGCATAAGTCCTGGGAACTTATGCTAACAAGTCTCACGCTGCAGTCTGTGTGGTTACTTCTCTGTCTCCATTCAGGATTTAGAGTATTCACATTGAGGGTGGTAGTAGTATTACCTAGTACTGCTAGCGTTACATTAGTAATTAGCAACAGCTTGTTTGATTGCCTCTTCTTCACCCTCTTCTAGGGAAGAACACACCCAATACCTGAAGCTGAAAAGATGAAATGAGATGGACAGCAGTGTCATAGTCATGTATACTCACAGCCCAGGGCACAAGGCCACACAGGACCACACACAGGGAGCTGCATCTGGGGACAGAGTGAACCAGCAGAAGCAGAGGAGGCAGGCTTTTTAGCAACAAGAGGGTGACATGGTCCCTGGTTCTCACAAGAGGATGGGATCGGTTAGCTTAGATAATTCTACAGGGTAGCAGAGAGCTAAAGCGTGCTACTCAGGGGTAAGCAGCACCCTGCCTGGTCCTCTTGATAGGGAGAGTTGTTGCTGGGGGATCTTTCTGTGGGAGCAGTATGGGGGTTGGGGAGAGCAGGTGGTGAGGTCATTTGAAGCCCTGCTTGTTCCAGATGGCAAGGCAGAATATAATATTGAATCTTTATTGCAGTTGACACCAATTGAATGCTTACAGTGTACTTAATGCTGGTCTAAGTGCTTAAAATGGATTTCTAGTTTTCTCTCTACATTTTATTTCTATAGTATCCCTATAGCTATAAGAAAGTCCTGTGAATTTCCTGTTTCTTTAGCACCCGTGGAAATGGTGCTAAAGTTCCCATTGTGAGGGGTAGGGCTAGAATTTGAATACTATGTGTATGGCCTTCCAATAACATCAATAATGACAGCAAGCTGGCTTGGCCTTTTAAATATAAATTTAATTGTAGAATCCTTGCATTTTAGAGCTGTAATGGGCCTTAGAGATTTCAGTGTATCCTGGGAAAATGAATGACATAGTTCTTTTGAAGTGGAAAAATAGGACAAGATATAAGATAAAATAACTGTGGGCCACAACTGAACTAATGCTAATTATAGCCAAGCATTTTTTAAGGATCTGGGGAGCTTATTGATATTGAAATTCAATAGTAATGATATCACCAATATGAAGATGACAGGAGTCATTAGGAAGATGTCCTACAATTGAGACACTCCTACCTAATGTGCTTTAAGTCTAGATAACTCAAGCTTTGCTGACCTCACCAACCTGTGGATATGAATGCAGTAAAGTTAATATGAAGAGCCCATATTTAACCACCTCTTCTTACTTAGTCATGTGTGAAAACAACCCCTATCCCCAAATATTCATGCTGTTACTCAGGAGATGTCTCAAATATTCTGAGGAACAGAACTGCATTACCAGGGTAGCTCACTGAGCATTCCTCCCAAATAGTTATTCAGCGGTTCTACCATATCCACCTGCCAGGGTCCACCACCTCTGTCAGATACCACAGTCATACCTTGTCAGCACTCGCCTTCTGCCTTCCACCAAGCAGTGCAATGATCATTCTGCAGTACCTAGTGTCCCCGAGCTGCCATACAGTGTGTGGCAATAGGGAAAGGAAACTCTTCTCTCTGAAGGAGATTTTACTCCTTTAGAATGATTTCAGAGTGGTGTTGATTCTTTTACTTTGTCACAAAGGGGCTCAAATGTTTTGTTTTGTTTGGTTTTTTGTTTCTTCCTGAGAGGGTGTCTGCTCCTTTTATCAGATTTCTGACATTCTTGTTATAGGACCTCTTAACCACACTATTTTTTAAAGAAAATTAAGCTACAATTCACATAGAGTAAAGCTGAAGTTTTGGTGCACAGTTCTGTGAGTTCTGACAAATGCACACAGTTATGTAGCCACCACCATAATCAAGATATAGAACTATGCCATAATCTTCAAAAATTCCCTTTTGCTCCTTTACTGTCAACCCTTCACCTCACCTGCAGCCTCTGGAAGCTACTAATCTGTGTCTGGCCCCATATCTTGCCTTTTTGGGTGTGTCATATAAATATGTGCCCTGGTCCACTTGTTTTTATTTATGACTAGGGTGAACATGGAACCATTTTCCTGGGACTGTTTCAGTTTATGCATAACTATAAATGGCATCCTGTCTCATCCTCAAAAGTGTCTCAGTTTAGATAATACATTAGAGGATTATGCTACTTGTAGTAACACACACACACACACACACACACACACACACACACTAGGTAGGACTAGTGTGGACTAGGTAGGACTTGATTGAGGCCACAGGTAGGACTTAATTGAGGTGAGAAAAAAATCTCCATGTTCTGCTCAAGTGTCTCCCTAATCCCTCTATTTGGATAATGAAAAGAAAAACAAGGGCTTCCCTGGTGGTGCAGTGGTTGAGAGTCCGCCTGCTGATGAAGGGGACGCGGGTTCATGCCCCAGTCTGGGAAGATCACACGTGCCACGGAGCGGCTGGGCCCATGAACCATGGCCACTGAGCCTGCGTGTCTGGAGCCTGTGCTCTGCAACAGGAGAGGCCACAACAGTGAGAGGCCCGCGTACCACAAAAAAGTTAAAAAAAAGAAAAAAGAAAAACAAAATAAAGACAACTCAACTAATTGGGGTCTCTAAATTTTAATTAAAGTTATTTTTCCCAAAGTAAGATTTATGTGCATGACACACTAACATTGGAATATTCAAGTTTTTAGTGTATAATACAAATAAGATGGACAGTGATTTCTAAACAAGTCCTAGTCCCTTGGCTGCAATGTCCCCATTTTTTCCTTACTCTAAAAATGCATAAATACAGCACAATTCATCAGTCTAAAATTGCTGCCTAAGTATGCTAATATTCTTAGCTTATTAATACATAAAGGAGCTTGTCACTGGAGAGTGCCTGTATGCAGACAGATCAACTACCTGGCTGGTCTGTGAAAGAGATTGTTCAGGAATGAAAAGGGGGAAAAGGTACTCAACTTTCTGATATCTAAGATCCATTCCAGTCTAAGACAGTGGTGTACCATTACTGGAAAGAATGCATAAAGTTAAACTTTGATAAAGTTAAACTTGCATTTGAATTCTCAATCTGCTACTTCCTACCTCAGCTTGTTTCCTGACTGTCCCAAGGATAAAACTTAATTAACACATTTGTTAGAATTAAATGGGATAATGCATGTAATTTGTTAGCATGGTGTCCAGCACATATAAGGAGTTGTTTTTTTTTTAAGTAGCTACTATTAAATGGAACCAGAATATTTATTAGTTGATTTTTAGAGTTTATTAGTGCTTAGAGTAATAGAAGCAGAAATGGCCCATTGAATAATGCTTGGTGAAATGCAGCAATTCGATTTTGATTTTTGTCTAAGAGAAGTGAGGTATTTTAAGTTTTCCTTTCCTTTTAGAAGCATATAAGGTACAGCATAAAATTCCACTGGTTGTGCTTTGTGTCAGAGACTGCAGGAGCTCACACAAGTAACATCCTTAATATTTTCAGGGCCCCAGGTAGGAGTACGGGTGGAGGCCCATGTACAACCCATCTCTATGTTTAACAATTATAAACTAAGCTGACAACCTGCTAAATAAAATAAATCCTAGCTTCCTACATTATCAAATACATCCATAACCATATAAACTGCTAGGTTTGAATTTAGGATCCTTGAACTCCTCGGAGTTCCATGCTAGAACATAGCAGCATGAGAAAACCTGTGCCCAGGCCCCCATTCCTCTACCATGGCCTCCCTGTTTCCGGCCCACCTGAACTCCATCCTGTACCATGTGGGGCATCATGCACACCTGGTTTGACTATGTAAGTTTTGTACAAAGGGCCAGCCCTTGGCTACCCCTGAGACCTAAGGATATGCACATAGGAGGCACCATCGACCTTTGAGAAGATGAACCAAGGGAAGAGCACCAAGTTGCCCCTGGAAATATATAATTACAAAGACATTTTATTTCAGAGAATTCCAGCATCCCAGGTGCCCTTGGACCTTGGCCTTGTAGTCTCATTTCCTGTAGGGAGTGGTGCAGCCGGAAGAAATACTGAGAGTATGTCTAAAAAGCCCAGCCCAGAGCAGTTGCCTCTCTTGCTCAGGGTCTAAGAGCAATGTTAGTCTTTAATCTTCCTGAGTGCATGGGTAGATCACATATCCTAGCCACCTAGTCCTTAGGTACAGCTGTATAAGGGCGTTCTGAGCAAAGGAATGTGGGAGAAGGTGAAGCAGGCCATTTCTGGGTCTGGTCTTTAAAACTTTTCATGAGATCTTCCTATTCTCTCTCTTCATTCACCAGCTGGCCAGAGGCAGAGGATCCAGCAGAACATTCTGGGGGTGTAGGGAATTGCAGAGTTATTAAAGAGCCTGAGTCTCTAAATCTCAGCATAAAGCAGAACTCCTTCCCATCTCAGATAAAGAGTTTTTGTGTTAAGCCATTGTAATTGTGTGTGTGTGTGTGTGTGTGTGTGTGTGTGTTAGTAGTTATCATACCCTGCCCAACACATCCACTATCCTTGAGATTTCTTCTGGATGCATCTCTTGCTTAAATGCTCCTATCTGCTTCTAATCCTGCATCTCTTCAATAAACAAACAAAGGGACTTTCATTGTGAATGAATGGATGGATGAATGAATGAACAGGGAGGATTGTGGAATGAATTAATTAACAATTGAATAAGTATCCAGATGCTTCCCGTGATAGGCTAATGCCAGATTCAAGCATATATTGCTCAAAATTTTTAAAAATGGAACCATTTAGCCTTATGCCTAAAATATACCTTCCTGTGGTTTTCTTATTTTCAGATTAATAATTGCCAATCATAACAAAAGTAGTAATATGGATACTTACAGTTTTGTCTCTGCCTCCCTTCTTTCCCAGCCCCTAGTTTTCAGGTAACCATCTTGATTATTTTTCTTCACATTTCCCCTTCTCCTTATCCATATAATTAAAAAGGGAACAGCCATGATTTTTCTGGCTGGACTCTGATTCCTGGATAAAATTTATAGACAACAGACACAGTAGACACTCCATCCTGGATACAATTTATAGACAACAGACAGAAAATAGACACTCCAGACTGGACTAATTGAAAGTCATCCCTGGAAATTTTAAATTGAGGGAATATTAGAGTCTCAGTCTGGCTGAGTGGTGAAGTCATAAACTGAGCTATGTTTGATGGTGGTCATATCCCACCAAGTGCACTGGGAAACCTGGAAGGAGAGAGAAAACCTAAAACAATAACAACAGATATGCAGAGAGAAGCAGAGATGAAAGATGAAAAAGTGAATTTCCTCAGATCCCTCTCATTTTACAGTCAATGGCTTCAGTCTATTCCTGATGTCCATTTTCATCCCTATCCTTGAGGTCTGTGAAAACAACTTCTATAAAAAAAGAGCTCTCTTTTGAATAACCTAGATGCATACAGCTTGTGTTACCACCAATCAAATTAGATTTAAAGACAGAGGCAAAAAGTATGAGACATCTGAAGGGGCAATACCCCAATTTCCATATTCCAGCCCTTTTCCATACCCATCTTAACCATAAACATTTATGTCACCTTGAAATTATTCAAAGCACTCAGCCCCTTTTGTCAAAGACAAAAAAAGGCAGAGCATCTTTGAAGTTATATTGCCTTTACCATTAGAAAAAAAAGAATACATCTACTAAAACATTTTTTCAACAGAGCAACACAATAAAAGAGTAAGTGTCTGTCAGGAAAAATAATTCAGAGAGATAATTAAATCTCAGGGGCATTTCTTTTGGTCTAATGCAGTTTTTCTCAGAAAGAAAAACAAGCATCAGGATGCCCCCAAAGACACTTTCCAACCTGCCATTGCCACTAACATGAAGTTGAGAGATGAGAATTCTGTGCTTAATTTGTTCCTTCTTTTCAAGAAAAAGAGGCTTAATACTCATTGGGGAGAGAGAGCAGAAGAAAAACACCTCTGCTGTTACTTTCATGGGGTTGAAATGCTTGTTCTCACCACCTAAGGTGTTCGTCTTTACCAAGATGGTTGCTAGGGAGCTAGCCAATTTGAGTGAATATTTTTGAATGTTTATAAAACTAAAGAGTTGTACCATCAGCAAATGAACTTATTGGCAGAATTGAGCCAATGAGTTGGTGATGCAAAAGTGACTGCACACAGTCGATTTCACTGAAGGGACAAATGTATAATGATGTTTGCTTCTGGAGTGTCTAAAACTCCAGATATTTAAGTCTCAGATAAATGTGATGATGTACTCTTCCTATTTCAGGACTTTTTTTTTTTTTTTGCGGTACGCGGGCCTCTCACTGTTGTGGCCTCTCCCGTTGTGGACAGGCTCCGGACGCGCAGGCTCAGCGGCCATGGCTCACGGGCCCAGCCGCTCCGCAGTATGTGGGATCTTCCTGGACCGGGGCACGAACCCGCGTCCCCTGCATTGGCAGGCGGACTCTCAACCACTGCGCCACCAAGGAAACCCTATTTCAGGACATTTTGAATGTTTACTTTTGGGGTTATAAAAACACATAAGAGAGTATCTTTAGGTGATTCTGATATGTTCCCTAATTTTTCTTGTTTAAAATAAATGACAGGATCTGCTTTCTTAGAGGCTGGAGCTGGGTTTTATAATAAGAGAAGGCCTAGTGATGTGCCCCTACTTCTTTCACTGAGATTGTGCAATTCATCTGTAATTCTCATTTTAATTTTCTTCCACACACATATCCCTAACTATCATTTTTAAAGACAATTCTGGGGCTGCCCTGGTGGTCCAGTGGTTAAGACTCCGTGCTCCTAATGCAGGGGGTGAGGGTTCGATCCCTGGTCAGGGACCTAAGATCCCCCATGCCATGTGATGCAGACAAAATAAACAAACAACCATTAAATAAATGATGACCACTGTCTACATTTATAGGGATAATAATAACTTTTTTAAAAAGCAGAGCAAAATTGTCTATGTCTAGACAATAATTCAACAAATAAGCAAAGCAAAACAAGCAAACATTTCCCATGATATGCAAAGATATGGTTCACTGATTCCCCGATTGTCCCTTTTCTTATCACATGTTCTCCATATCCTGTTTCCCTCATGATTAGGAAAAAAAGTATGTGATCATGAAATGTATGATTAGTGAGTGCCACCAGTTGGGTTCTCTGGGACGTAGACTCTCAGGAATTTAGAGTCTTTAGGGAGATTGTTTAGGGACCAGGTTTAGGGATAATCTGCAGAGAAGGGAAGGAAGCAGGACTCTGTGGAGGACAGCTAGGGCTGCCATGCAATCTCAGTGGAGGCTGCAGGTAACTCTGTGGGGAGTGTCGACTGTAAAAAATGCACAACCTAAAAGTTGAGAGTTACATTTTATTTGGCAGACTTTCTGAGGATGTCACTCCTGGGAGACAGCCTCTCAGATTGCTCTGAGGGACTGCTTCTAAGAGGTAAGGGAGGAGCCAGGATATATAGGAGTTGTGTAACAAAACTTTTCCAAAAGTTTTCCAACAGGTAGTTGGAACATCAGAAGATTACTATTAATTAAAGAAGAGCAGACATCTCAAGTTAATAAATTGAGAGCCTTTCTATGTATGGAAAGATACAAAAGTCTGGGCTCATTGAAATTATCCCTTTCATATGTACCTCAGCCATCAGGGGCCAATATCCTGTGTTTTCCCATCCTGTGTCCCCTCAAGATGCACAGCTGGGGGGTGACTGAAGTGGCTGAGGACTTGATGTCGGGCATCCTGTTTCCATCCTGAGTTCCCTCAGGGCTCCTGGTCAGGGCAGCTGTAATATGATGGTTTAATGGCTGCAACATCCTTTGCTTACTGATGTGGCAGGCAACATTTTTCATTCACAGGAGATCTGAAGCGTGGATGACCCTTCAGAGTTGTTCTGAGTGGATCAATGTTATTGGGCTTTTAAACCCCCATGTAAACCAGTCATGGATGCTGGTACCCCAGGGAGGGAGGGGCATGTTGTCTTGGCCGAAGTGGCTCTCTTCAGTAGAGGCAATGTCTGAAATGGGCCAATAGTCCCACCTCTCTGCCCCTGCACTTTCAGCAGCTGGGAGAGTAATTGCATGAAGCAGTATAGGTAGCTAGCCATCTCTTATTTACTCATAACATACTCTGTGTCCAACCCTGCAAGATGTACAGCAGAAAGAAAATCCAACCAGTACAGGACATTTTGTTTGAAGCACAAATTTACTCACGGGGCAATACCAAAGTACAGGGCAGAACACTACAAAGTTATAGCTGAGGGAAAGAAACTTGGAGAAGATGGTGACTACAAATATTACTGAAATCAGCAAGAATGAAGGCCAGGATATGGGTTGCATCTTTAAAAACAGAGTTACGGTAAAAGTGACAGGTGGGAATAGGACTTTGTGCAAAAAAAAAGATGGCTGTGCACCCCGTGGACAATGCAAGTAGGCAATAATCTGTAAGAGAAATAGTTACGACACTTGTCTTGAGGCAGAGGAAGACAAATTTGAATAGATAAAAGGGGTATCAGATGACAGAATGACTTGAATGCCAGGTTAAAGAGACTGGATCCTATTCAATATAAAATGCAAAATAAAATAAAATTCAAAATAAATTTAGTCAAAATAAAATAAGTAACTCAGTATGCATGTCATATGATAAAAGTGGGGCTTTAAAAAAATTAACCTGGTGGAAGGATAGACAATAAATTGTAGACGATGAGAATGTAAATCACTATCTTCTTGGCTAAGTTGGCAAGATAGGAAAGGTGGAGTTTCTGAAATTTCAGGCCACATAAAAAGACACTAGGACTTAACAAAGTAACATAATGTAACTTTTCCAAAGTTACAGAACAAAGAAGTAATGGAGCTGGGAATCAAACCCACATCTGCCTCTAAAGTGTCTTTTTTAACACCAGGCCATGTTGTCAGGATGTTAGAAAATCTATGTGTGAGGTGATTTTCCCCCGAGTGCTCAGAAAGTAAGAAAACTAAAATGTTGGCACTGACTTGGAGCACAAAGTAGTTTTCAGATTTTGACACTATTTGGGGAATTCAACTTTGTGTCTGTGTCACTCTTTTATATTTAGGAGAAGATAGAGCACTTATCTTGCCTCTAAGAACACTCTCTGAAACTTTTATGTCATCAATTAATGGACTTAATAAATATTTACTGACTGCCTAATCTTCTTCAGAAAGTTTTCCTGGTGTTATGGAGAAAGCAGAAAATAAGACAAATTCGTATTGTCTTGAAACGTACATTCTACTGGATAGAGACAAATAATAAACATTAATATAAAACAAATAAAAATCATAAATACAAAAATATAATAATTTCAAAAATTGTGTATTTTAGGAAGAAAATGTACAGGGTAATTTTACGAATAGATACTGGGTCAGAGAGGTGACATAGGATAATTTGGGGCCAGAACATACAGTATGTTGGTAAATTATAGGACGTATATGCAGCATTTTATTTTTTTAATGTGCCATCACTTACTAGCTGTGTCCTCTTGGTTAATCTATCTGTGACTCAGTTTTCTCATCTACATTATATGTCTGTTGCCATAATTGGGTGAGTAAATGCAAAGAAAATTTCTTTAACTAGTGAACAGAGTAAGAGCTCAATAAACGCTAGTTCCTTATTAAATATTATTCTTTTTCCTGAGAATGAGGGTTTCATTTTCCCATCTCCTCTCTCCTAAACAGAAGAAGCATTAAGTCCTATCTGCTCAGAACCGTTCCTAATGGTAAAATTTTCCTCCTGAGATTATGTTCCGTAAACTTGATGTGAGTTGCCCTCCCCTTGACTCAGTAGTTACTTATTAAATGGCCACTATCTGCTAGGTATTGGCTTCCGTAAGGTGAATTTAATTCAGAAATTACTAAATGAAATTCCCTGAGTTTGTTTTGTTTCTCTGTAACCCCCACCCCCCACCCCGCACTGGTTTATCAGCCTGCAGGAGAAGCAAAAAGATGGCCTCGGGGGATCTGTCAGTTGGGGCCAGTCCAGACATCAAAGAATATTATGAATGTGTGAAATTGCCTTTGGCAAATACTATTTACAGACCCTCTGGCACAGTTATGCTGAAATGATAAGAAATGTCACTGCAGCATACTGCACTGAATAATAAATATTTCCAGCCTTCAATATCAACTATCCACTTACCCAGAACTAGAATGGTTTGCAATCACAATAAAGGGAAGAAGGCAATGGTTTCTATTTTCTTCTCATTAATATGCTGCAACCCTTCCTATTAATTAAATCAGGAGGCTAGCCAGGAGTAGAACTTAGTGAGATTATCTATATTGTGCACTTGAAATATAGTTTATCAATTTTAATCAAGTTCTAAATATAATCACCTTTAATTCTTCTACACCCTGAAACTAATTAAAAATGAAATTAGTTAACATTTCTCTGTGACATCATTAAAAAATTGTTCATACAAAAATGCAAATACCCCTATAGTATGCTGCATGTTTACTTGGATCTCTCTGGGATGTTGATGACCAGAGAATTAAAATTTTGCATGAATACAAACCTCTGGGCAATCTTTTTTTTTTCTCAAATTTCTCTCCATGTCTAGTCATCTCTTTCCTCTTTGTCTCAACTTGGCGTGTTCCAGACACTGGCTATAGCTTTGGAAGCCTATTAAATGTCATCTTCCCAGTTATACTGTTTCAGAGACTTCATGTTAGGTTGATATGAATATGCCAATCTATATTCTTTACTTCCTTATATAGCATATATTTAAGACCCTCTCTGTGTGCTGAAGTGGCTAGAGAATATACTACCTCAAGAGATGTCTAGAGCAACATTTAGGTCAATATATGCCCTTTAGTGGAGGAAACAGAAGCTGAAAGAGAAAGGTAAACACAAAAAATAATAGTAGTTGACATCTATCAAGCTCTCCATAGAGATTATCTTACTTTTTCCTCAAGATAACACTATTTTATCATCCATACATAACAGGAGAAGAAACTTGAGATTTAGATCTTATGCTTTGGACACCATGCTCTGCAGATCAGCTGGATGATCCCTTCCATGTCGAATTGATCACAACATGGTCGGGTCTAGAGATAGAGCCTTCTAAACCCCACTTCTGAGATCTTTGGTGTTCTTTTCCAAGTCTCTGTTTTTAACCCAGTAGAATTCTGCACAATGACAAAAAAGTCATCATTTCAAACTATGAAGTTATTATTCTAATCAAGAGGAGCTTCATAAAAACATGAAGATGATGACCAATCAAGTATACTATAAATGAGTGCCCACTATTTGTCAGGTCATGTGCTAGATGCTAAGGCATGGACAAAAGAACTGGGCAAAGCTTATCTGTTCAAGGAATTTATAGCTCAGGAGGAGAAACAAAGCATATATACATGAAAGATGGTATAATTTTTTAAAAATTCAGTTAAGAACAATATTTTTTTGCCCCAATGCCTTTTATGACCTAGCCTCAGTAGATATGTCCTGTCATTTCTACTTTATTCTATTCATTAAGAGCAAGTCACCAGATCCAGGAGAGGGGAATTAGGCTCTGTTTCTTAAAGTGGGAAGTATAGCAGAAATTGTGTACATATTTTAAAGCCACCACACTCTTATATGCTAAATTATAGGTAAGTAGATTTGAGAGACTATCCTCAGATGATTTTTGAAGATCTATACCTGTCTCATTATGGTGTGTTATGACATCACTTTTAATGAATCCTTAAAAGCTAAGATTTGCCCTACCTTCTCAACACCTCTTCTTCTCTACTCTATCATATTTTAAGTTTCTTGAGTGCTGATGATATTTCTTAGTCTTTTGTGTCTCTGCTGTTTACCTCCTCACATATACACATATTCATTCACTCATTTTAGATATATATAAATATATATATATATATGTTATATATAGAGAGAGAGAGAGAACCATATTCTAGGGATAAAATAACGAGCAAGAAATAGTTATAGTCCTTGTTTTCCTGGAGCTTGTAGTCTACTGAAAGAAAAAAAGATAAAATTTGTAATAGCTAACCTGTTGAGCACATATTGTGAGCCAGGTGCTTTTTCTAAACCCTTTATATATGTTAACTACTTTAATCCTTTGCAATGACTCTATGAGGTAGGTACTGATATTATCCCTATTTACAGAAGAGGAACCTACAGTTTGCTAACTTATCCAAGTTTAGAGTTAAGAAAATGGAGGTGCCAAGATTTGGATTCAGTGTAATTAACTTCATTTGAGTTCTGAGCTCAAGTTCTCAAATTCATACTATTTACTTGTGCATGACACACACAGAAATAGAAAAAAAATGGCCATAAGTCATTACAGTATTGTTTTTTAAGTGTATTCACAGAAAGTGTTGTGGGATTTCAAAGAGTAAATACATCACTGGATGCCCAATTCCTTTTCCTTTGAAATTCATTGTCATTTATCTATCATGGTACAAAACTTAAAAAAAAAATCCTTCTCTGCTGCCTTCCCACTGCCATCCAAAAAACTAAACTATCTTAATAGCATACCTCTGTTTATAGTAATACTTCAGCCTTCCATCCAATCCCTTGAAATGTTCAGTTGAACACATTCCATAGTGATCTTTACTTTCTTTGATTTTTCTATCAAAAGTATTCATTTTTGAATCATTCATTCATTAAACAAATATTTTTTGAGCATTTACTATACCACTACTAGATACTGTCCTAGATACTGAGAATAAACCAATGAACAAAACAAACAAATATTCCTGTCCTCATGTAGTTTATGTTCCAGGGGGTGGGGAAGACATATAAAAAACAAAACACAAAAATTACACATAGATATTGTATATTAAGGAGAATCCCAAGCCCAGAAGGCATTCAGGTAAAGGGAGGTATATGTATGTGCAATTTTAAATAGAATGATCAGAAAAGCCTCCATTGAGAAGGTGATGTTTGAGCAAAGAGTTGAAGATGAGGGAGCAAGTTAAGTGGATGTCTAGGGAAGATCATTCCAAGCAGAGGGAACAGCCAGTGCAAAGATCCCAAAAGCGGAGTGTGCCTGATATGATAAAAGAATAGTAAAGGGACCAGCAGAGCTGAAGTTGTTTGTCAGGGTCAATGAAGTGATTGGTAGTCAACCCTAAGGGCATATATTGGTACTTGGTGACGTATAAAAGAGAAAAAATATGGAATTGTTTGCTTATTGTTCTATGGATAAAAACAGAAATAGATAATAGGGGAGAATAATATTGATTAAGCAAATATATGACACACTGTGTGAGGCATCATCTATGTATGACTGCATTTGGTGCTTACTGTCTATCTATCTATGTATCTATGTATGTATCTATCATCTATCTATCTATTTATCTAGTTTATTATTATTATTATTTCCACCTATAGAGGTAGGAAATGAAATTCAAAGAGTTTAAGTAGATGCCCAGTATCATCAAATTTATAAAAACACAGCATTCAAAATCAGAACCCTGTGATTCCAAAGTTATGTTCTTTTGAACGTAACATCTTCCAAGTTTCTCTTTAGCCTTGAACATTGCAACACTTTCTATTCTTAAACGTTTAATCCCTAAAAAACAAAACCATTTTTTAAAAAATCCCTGGTACTTATAAGCAAGTAAAAGATTGGAATAATAGGTGTGTTTCTCTTTTCCTACTTTTATGATGGATTAAGGTTTCCTTTAACTTGAAAGAAAGCATAGCAGAGTGGTTAAAAACATGGGCTGTGGAGTAAGAAGAGTTCTCTTTTCTTATCATTTCTTGACTATGCATGTCTTTGGATGCAATACTGAGATTCTCTGGCATTCTGTTTCCATGTCCAATAGGCACATTAATAACATATGCTTCAGAGTGTTGTTGTGAGAATTAAATGAAAGAATGAACATAAAGCACCTAACCAAGTCTCTGCATGCAGTAGGTGTCCAATACATGTTAGCTACCATCATTTTTACTTGCTAACTTGCTACAGTTGGCCATCAACTCCTACATCAAAGAAATGTAATTTTTCTAGTATCAATAAGGCCCTATTCACCTACCCCTGCCAAAGTGTAAATGGTAGGAATTTTACACGAATGCAATTTTAAGAATTATTTTCACCTCTAATATACTGCAGTGAAAACTTCAGCCCATTCCCAGAAGTGCTGCTTAGAATGAGACATAATTAAAATAAGAGAACAATCAACAGCAGGAATGTTAACATAGAACCCAGGAAATTATTAAGAAACTAAACTGAACATCACTAAGAAACACCAGAGGTGAGAGGGCAGACAGCAGAAGCAAGAAGAACTACAATCCTTCAGCCTGTGGAACAAAAACCACATCCACAGAAAAAAAGACAACATGAAAAGGCAGACGGCTATGTAAGAGATGAAGGAACAAGATAAAACCCCAGAAAAACAACTAAATGAAGTGGAGATAGGAAACCTTCAAGAAAAAGAATTCAGAATAATGATAGTGAAGATGATCCAGGACCTCAGAAAAAGAATGGAGGCAAAGATAAAGAAGATGCAAGAAACATTTAACAAAGACCTAGAAGAATTAAAGAACAAAAAAACAGAGATGAACAATACAATAGCTGAAATAAAAACTACACTAGAAGGAATCAATAACAAAATAACTGAGGCAGAAGAATGGAAAAGTGACCTGGAAGACAGAATAGTGGAATTCACTGCCATGTAACAGAATAAAGAAAAAAGAATGAAAAGAAATGAAGACAACCTAAGATAACTCTGGGACAACATTAAACACAACACATTTGCATTATAGGGGTCCCAGAAGGAGAAGAGAGAGAGAAAGGACCCGAGAAAATATTTGAAGAGATTATAGTCAAAAACTTCCCTAACATGGGAAAGGAAATAGCCACCCGAGTCCACGAAGTGCAGAGACTCCCATAGAGGATAACCCCAAGGAGAAACACAACAAGACACATAGTAATTTAATTCACAAAAATTAAAGACAAAGAAAAATTATTAAAAGCAGCAAAGGAAATATGACAAATGACATACAAGGGAACTCCCATAAGGTTAACAGCTGATTTCTCAGCAGAAACTCTACAAGCCAGAAGGGAGTGACATGAAATACTTAAAGTGATTAAAGGGCAGAACCTATAACCAAGATTATTCTACCCAGCAAGGACCTCATTCAGATTCAATGGAGAAATCAAAAACTTTAGAGAAAAGCAAGAGCTAAGAGAATTCAACACCACAAAAATAGCTCTACAACAAATACTAAAGGAACTTCTCTAAGTGGGAAACAGAAGAAAAGGACCTACAAAAACAAACCCAAAACAATTAAGAAAATGGTCATAGGAACATACATACCAATAATTACCTTAAACGTGAATGGATTAAATGCTCCAAACAAAAGACACAGACTTGCTAAATGGATACGAAAACAAGACCCATATATATACTGTCTAGACTCACTTCAGACCTAGGGACACATTCAGACTGAAAGTGAGGGGATGGATAAAGATATTCCATGCAAATGGAAATCAAAAGAAAGCTGCAGTAGCAATACTCATATCAGATAAAATAGACCTTAAAAGAAAGAATGTTACAAGAGACAAGGAAGGACACTACATAATGATCAAGGGATCAATCCAAGAAGATATAACAATTATAAATATATATGCACCCAACATAGGAGCACCTCAATACATAAGGCAATGGCTAACAGCTATAAAAGAGGAAATTGAGAGTAACACAATAATAGTGGGCGGCTTTAACACCTCACTTACACCAATGGACAAATCATCCAAAATGAAAATAAATAAGGAAACAGAAGCTTTAAATGACACAATAGACCAGATACATTTAATTGATATTTATAGGACATTCCATCCAAAAGCAGCAGATTACACTTTCTTCTCAAGTGCACACAGAACATTCTCCAGGATAGATCACATCTTGGGTCACAAATTAAGCCTCAGTAAATTTAACAAAATTGAAATCATATCAAGCGTCATTTCTTTTTTTTTTAATTAATTTATTTATTTTTGCAGTGTTGGGTCTTCATTTCTGTGCGAGGGCTTTCTCTAGCTGTGGCAAGCGGGGGCCACTCTTCATCGCGGTGCGCGGGCCTTTCACTATCGCAGCCTCTCGTTGCGGAGCACAGGCTCCAGATGCGCAGGCTCAGTAGTTGTGGCTCACGGGCCTAGTTGCTCCGCGGCATGTGGGATCCTCCCAGCCCAGGGCTCGAACCCGTGTCCCCTGCATTAGCAGGCAGATTCTCAACCACTGCGCCACCAGAGAAGCCCTCAAGTGTCATTTCTGACCACAATGCTATGAGATTAGAAATGAATTACAGGGAAAAGAAACATTAAAAACACAAACACATAGAGGCTAAACAATATGTTACTAAATAACCAAGAGATCACTGAAGAAATCAAAGAGGAGATCAAAAAATACCTAGAGTCAAATGACAATGAAAACACGATGATCCAAAACCTATGGGATGCCACAAAAGCAGTTCTAAGAGGGAAATTTATAGCTATACAATCCTACCTCAAGAAACAGGAAAAATCTCAAATAAACAATCTAACCTTACATCAGAAGTAACTAAAGAAAGAAAAACAAACAAAACCTAAAGTTAGCAGAAGGAAAGAAATCATAAAGATCAGAGCAGAAATAAATGAAATGGAAACAAAGAAAACAATAGCAAAGATCAATAAAACTAAAAGCTGGTTCTTTGAGAAGATAAACAAAATTGATAAACCATTAGGCAGACTCACCAAGAAAAAAGAGGGAGAGGACTCAAATCAATAAAATTATAAATGAAAATGGAGAAGTTACAACAGACACAGCAGAAATATAAAGCATCCTAAGAGAATACTACAAGAAACTCTATGACAATAAAATGGACAACCTTGAAGAAATGGACAAATTTTTAGAAAGTTGTAACCTTCCAAGACTGAACCAGGAAGAAATAGAAAATATGAACAGACCAATCACAAGTAATGAAACTGAAACTGTAATTAAAAATCTTCCAACAAAACAAAAGTCCAGGACCAGATGGCTTCACAGTTGAATTCTATCAAACATTTAGAGAAGAGCTAACACCCATGCTTCTCAAACTCTTCCAAAAAATTGTGGAGAAAGGAACACTCCCAAACTCTTTCTATGAGGCCACCATCACCCTGATACCAAAACCAGACAAAGATACTACAAAAAAAGAAAATTGCAGACCAATATCACTGATGAATATAGATGCAAATATCCTCAACAAAATACTAGCAAACAGAATCCAACAACACATTAAAAGGATCATACACCATGATCAAGTGGGATTTATCCCAGGGATGCAAGGATTCCTCAATATATGCAAATCAATGTGATACACCATACTAACAAGTTGAAGAATAAATCCATATGATCATCTCAATAGATGCAGAAAAAGCTTTTGACAAAATTCAACACCCACTTTTGATAAAAACTCTCCAGAAAGTGGGCATAGTGGGAACCTACCTCAATATAATAAAGGCCATATATGACAAACCCAAAGCAAACATCATTCTCAATGGTGAAAAACTGAAAGCATTTCCTCTAAGATCAGGAACAAGACAAGGATGTCCACTCTCACCACTATTATTAAGCATAGTTTTGGAAGTCCTAGCCATGGCAATCAGAGAAGAAAAATAAATAAAAGGAATACAAATTGGAAAAGAAGAAGTAAAACAGTCACTGTTTGCAGATGACATGATAGTATACATAGAGAATCCTAGAGATGCCATCAGAAAACTACTAGGGCTAATCAATGAATTTGGTAAAGTTGCAGGATACAAAATTAATGCACAGAAATCTCTTGCATTCCTATACACTAATGATGAAAAATCTGAAAGAGAAATTAAGGAAACACTCTCATTTACCATTGCAACAGAAAGAATAAACTACATAGGAATAAACCTACCTAGGGAGACAAATGACCTCTAGGCAGAAAACTATAAGACACTGATGAAAGAAATTAAAGATGATACCAACAGATGGAGAGGTATACCATGTTCTTGGATTGGAAGGATCAGTTGGAAGAATTATACCATGTTCTTGGATTGGAAGAATCAATATTGTGAAAATAACTCTACTACCCAAAGCAATCTACAGATATAATGCAATCCCTATCAAATTACCAATGGCATGTTTTAAGGAAAAATGAACAAAAAATCTTAAAATTTGTATAGAGACGAAAAAGACTGCAAATAGCCGAAGCAGTCTTGAGGGGAAAAAACGGAGCTGGAACAATCAGACTCCCTGACTTCAGACTATACTATAAAGCTATAGTAATCAAGACAATATGGTACTGGCACAAAAACAGCAATGTATATCAATGGAACAAGATAGAAAGCCCAGAGGTAAACCCACTCACCTATGGTCAACTAATCTATGACAAGGGAGGCAACGATATACAATGGAGAAAAGACAGCCTCTTCAATAAGTGGTGCCGGGAAAACTGGACAGCTACATATAAAAGAATGAAATTAGGACAATCCCTATCACCATACACAAAAATAAACTCAAAATGGTTTAGAGACCTAAATATAAGACCGGACACTAGAAGGCTCTTAGAAGAAAACATAGGAAGAACACTCTTTGACATAATTCACAGCAAGATCTTTTTTGATCCACCTCCTAGAGTAATGGAAATAAAAACAAAAATAAACAAATGGGACCTAATGAAACTTCAAATCTTTTGCACAGTGAAGGAAACCATCAACAAGATGAAAAGACAACCCTCAGAATGGGAGAAAATATTTGCAAACGAATCAACAGACAAAGGATTAATCTCCTAAATATATAAACAGCTCATACAGCTCAATATTAAAAATACAAACAACCCAATCAAAAAATGCACAGAAGACCTAAATAGATATTTCTCCAAAGAAGATGTAGAGATGGCCAAGAAGCACATGAAAAGTTGCTCAACATCACTAATTATTAGAGAAATGCAAATCAAAACTACAATGAGGTATCACCTCACACCAGTTAGAATGGGCATCATCAGAAAATCTACAAACAACAAAGCTGGAGAGGGTGTGGAGAAAAGGGAACCCTCTTGCACTGTTGGTGGGAATGTAAATTGATACAGCCACTATGGAGAATACTATGGAGGTTCCTTAGAAAACTAAAAATAGAATTATCATATGATCCAGCAATCCCACTACTGGGCATACACCCAGAGAAAACCATAATTCAAAAAGACACATGCACCCCAATGTTCTTTGCAGCACTATTTAACAATAGCCAGGTCATGGAAGCAACCTAAATGCCCATCGACAGACGAATGGATAAAGAAGATGTGGTACATATATACAATGGAATATTACTCAGCCATAAAAAGGAACAAAATTGGGTCATTTGTTGAGATGTGGATGGATCTAGAGACTGTCATACAGAGTGAAGTAAGTCAGAAAGAGAAAAACAAATATTGTATATTAACGTATGTATGTGGAACTTAGAAAAATGGTACAGATGAACTGGTTTGCAGGGCAGAAATTGAGACACAGATGTAGAGAACAAATGTATGGACACCAAGCGAGGAAAGCGACAGTGGGTGGTGGGGGTGGTATGAATTGGGAGATTGGGATTGACATGTATACACTGATGTGTATAAAATTGATGACTAATAAGAACCTGCTGTATAAAAAAATAAAATAAAATTCAAAAATTAAAAAAAAGAAACACCAGTGGCTTCTATAAATATGTAAGTAGTGTAGGAGTTGAAATAATACAGAAGGGAAACACACTATAAATATTTGTGTCTATAGGCATTGCCCGCCTGAGTCTCTGCTGGTTGTATAACTCAAAGGAGCTTCTTGGATGAGGGTGACTTATGACAGTGAATCTAATATTAGATAACATCAAGCCTGGATTTCAGCAGGTGCTAAAGCACAATCTATATTCCTGTGCTTAAATGTAGTAGCTGAGCCATTAAAACAACACTCGCTAGCCATCCATTTTACATTTTGTAATATATATATGTCAGTGCTACTCTCTTACTTCGTCTCAGCTTCCCTTCCCCTGCTGTGTCTTCGAGTCCGTTCTCTACATCTGCGTCTGTATTCCTGCCCTGCCACTGGGTTCATTGGTACTGTTCTTTTAGATTCTATATACGTGCTTTAGTATACGGTACTTGTTTTTCTCTTTCTGACTTACTTCACGCTGTATGACAGACTCTAGGCTAGTGGGAAGCTGCTGCATAGCAGAGGGAGATCAGCTTAATGCTTTGTGATGACCTAGAGGGGTGGGATAGGGAGGGTGGGAGGGAGGCTCAACAGGGAGGGGATATGGAGATATACGTACACATATAGCTGATTCAGTTTGTTGTACAGCAGAAACTAACACAACATTGTAAAGCAATTATACTCCAATAAAGATAAAAAAAAATTCACCCCACTTTTGAAAAAATAAGAACATTATAAAAATAACCGATGCTTTGTATCCAAAACTTATGCTTTTCTTAAGCCACCAAATTTGATTTATGGCATAAAAAGAATTACAAATTATTATGAACACCAAGACGAGTCACATTTGAACTTCCCTGGTAGGATAATGAGTCCAAGAACTTATCAAAGCAATACCTATGGTATTGGAGTATTGGAAACTGGATTAGCTAATGCAGGAACTCCAGGCAGGCTTCGTGTCTGTTTCAGCTCCTGATTTTCCTCATGCAAATCTAAAAGGAACCTCTTCTACAGCTCCATGTTAAGTTTGCCCTCCAATCTGCAACTTGGAAAAGTATTTACTTAGTAGAGACTGTGTCTAGAAAGTAACATTTTGGCTGTGATGTCAAGAAAAGGAAAATGTTTAGTCAGGAAAAATTTAGTGGCATAAACTTACATGGAAAAGAGCTTTAATGCTGGAAAAACATTACTGTGTCTGAAGGTGATTGGAAAGTGGAATGTAGAGGGGAGAGTGGCAATGGGGAAATTTTAAAATGAAGTAAAGATCAAGACACAATGGGCCATGTAGTAAAGAATCTGGGTTTTAATCTACATGCAGTGAGGAGACGTTGTTGCCAAGGGAATGGTTGAATCTGTACCGTGATTTATAAGAAGCACTTTGGCTGCTGCATGGGAACAGTCAGAATGGAGAGAAAATGCATGTCCAACTATATAGAGGCTACTATGGTGGAATGAACCAAGAGGATGAAAGTGGAGATGGAGCAAAATAGAAAGCCATTAGATCTGTTTTGGAGATAGAATCAAAAAGCCTTGCTGATAAATGAGATGTAGGTGTTTACAAAAGGGAAGTTGTCAAGAATTTCAAAGACTCTTGCTTGTGTGATAATAAAGAACTTTCACTGGGATGGGTAAAATACCAGAATAGCACATCAAGACTTCACTGTGGGGGGCTTCCCTAATGGCACAGTGGTTAAGAATGCACCTGCCGGGGGCTTCCCTGGTGGTGCAGTGGTTGAGAGTCCGCCTGCCGATGCAGGGGACATGGGTTCGTGCCCCGGTCTGGGAGGATCCCACATGCCGCAGAGCGGCTAGGCCTGTGAGCCATGGCTGCTGGGCCTGTGTGTCCAGAGCCTGTGCTCTGCAACGGGAGAGGCCACAGCAGTGAGAAGACCACGTAATGCAAAAAAAAAAAAAAAAAAAAAAAGAAAGAAAAAAAAAAAAAGAATGCACCTGCCAATGCAGGGGACACGGGTTCAAGCCCTGGTACAGGAACATCCCACATGCCGTGGAGCAACTAAGCTCGTGCACCACAATTACTGAGCCTGTGCTCTAGACCCCGCAAGCCACAACTACTGAGCCCACGTGCCAGAACTACTGAAGCCCGAGCACCTAGAGCCCATGCTTCACAACAAGAGAAGCCACCACAATGAGAAGCTCGCGCACCGCAACGAAGAGTAGCCCCCACTCACCGCAACTAGAGAAAGCCCGCACAGCAACAAAGACCCAATGCAGCCAAAAATAAATAAATAAAACAAATAAATTTATTTTTAAAAAAATAGTCACTGGGGAATTGCTAATCAATGGGCATAAAGGTTCGGTTATATAACATGAGTAAGTTCTAGAGATCTGTACAGCATTGTGCCTGAAATTAACAATACTGTATTGTGTGCTTAAAATTTTGTGAAGAGAGTAGATCTCATGTGAAGCATTCTTACCACAATAAAATGAAAACAAAAAAAAGGAAAAGGAAAAAAAAAGATTTCAGTGTTTAGCATGTTAATTTAACTTGTGTATGAAGCATGCAAGTGGAGATTTCTAGCAGGCCATAAGGCGTAAGAGTTTGTCTACACGACTGTCTTAGTCACCTATGTAGGCTGGGTCATTATAAGCAGTTCTTTGTAGGCTTTATATGCTTAACTGTTTCCCTAGGTCCAAAGAAAGACAGTTACGATTAGAAGGGACATTTCTCAAGATTCAAATAAACAGATGACTTCTGCAGTGAATGGATTTTGATAAGACTTGATGACAAGCTGTGTATGCTGCTTTGCAATAGCAATGCAAATAAAGTTTAGCAAAAGTAAAACACCAGATATGGTCTGTCTGTGGATCCTGAGCATTAGAAAGTTGTGCTAATGACTTGACTCCTTGGGAGATATCATTATCTTGGTCAAATTCCTACCCACTGAGCTTTCTGAGTCAAAAATAAATTCCCGTTAGTAACAGGGTATATAGCACAGGACTAGAGAAACTAACAGAATGCTGACAGTAGAGAAAAACATGTCTTCCTTTCCTATAGACCCAATGAGGACTGAGCTGAGCTGAGTTTTTTGAGAGCCACGCTAATTAGACCGCAGGGTCTCAAGAGACAGCTAAATCATGACAGTGCCTAAACTGCTTATCTTCAAAAACAGGGTAATAGCATAATGATGCGTGAAATGAAGTCATTTCTGATCAAATGGGTCTTTTTTTCTGAGCCCCTCTGCCCAGTGCAAGTGACTTGTTCCCAAGCTCCAACTCCAGAAGTTGAGACTCTCCCGACATTACAATATGAAAGTCTACAGTAATTGATTCCAACTCTTGCAGCAGCAAAAGTTGCTTTGCTAAGCAAAGGGATTTATGGATTTGGCTACATTTCATTGTTTTCTGCCTTCATTTATTACAGATGCATTTTCCTCCCTGTTTTCTAAGATAGAGTGGATGGAACTGATATGTAAATGCTTTTAGCAATGCATTAGATAAAGAAACAGAAAAATTTCTCTATAGGACCCTTTTTTTTTTTTTTTTTTTTTTTTTTTTTGCTGTACGCGGGCCTCTCACTGCTGTGGCCTCTCCCGTTGCGGAGCACAGGCTCCGGACACACAGGGTCCGCGGCCATGGCTCGCGGGCCCAGCCGCTCCGCGGCACGTGGGATCCTCCGGGATCGGGGCACGAACCCGTGTCCCCTGCATCGGCAGGCAGACTCTCAACCACTGCGCCACCAGGGAAGCCCTATAGGACCCTTTTAAAACTAGCATTCATTTTTTTCTCCCTTACTTAACAGTAAAGTCATTTCACTGCAGAAAAAGTTTGGAAATACAGAAAAAAAGAAAAAGTGAAAATTATTCATAATCATACAAATAACCATAAAGTTACTATTTTGGAGTTTTTATAAAAGTTCTCTTTCTAAAAATATAAATATTTATTTCTAATAAAATTCTAATCAGATAATTTTTATGCTGCTTTTTCCCATGTTCTTTAAAATACTTCAAAAAACATGATTTTTTAATGTCTGCAAAATAATCAATTAAATGTATAATGGCTTACTAAACATTCCATTATAGTCTAACTAATATTTGTTTATGGAGGGCTTTTCAAAAATAGGTTTCTGCACTTATATACTCATAATTCAATAATCCATAATTTATTCTAGAATGCTTGATTTCAAAATTTCTATTAAGGGGCTTCCCTGGTGGCGCAGTGGTTGAGAGTTCGCCTGCCGATGCAGGGGTCACGGGTTCATGCCCCAGTCTGGGAGGATCCCACATGCCGCGGAGTGGCTGGGCCCGTGAGCCATGGCCGCTGAGCCTGCGCATCCGGAGCCTGTGCTCCGCAACGGGAGAGGCCACAACAGTGAGAGGCCCGTGTAACGCAAAAAAAAAAAAAAAAAATCTATTAAGAATAATAAGAGAAAAAAAGAGAAGCCCTGACATCTAGAATTATAATCAGCATATTATAAATGTATATTTGGAATCTTTGATATATCAAAAGGTTAGCAAGTTTAAAGGCAGTGAACTCATTCATATCCTTCTCCCTGGTTCATTTTACTGAATGAACCAAGCTTTCTATGGTACATTTTCCATGGAATATTAAAATAGCCAGATGAAATGCTCAACTTTTGGTAGGCCCATATGATTCATAAATACTTTCAGATCTTTGTTTTATAGGTTTTTGTATTGCAGCTGATAACAGCAAAAAACCCATGCCTATCTTCTTGAAATAAAGTCTAACTTCTCCCTTCAATTATCCATTTGTATCAATTTATAAAATTTCCTTCTTTATCTATTTTTATGTTACATGATAATATAGGATCAAGGAGTTTATAATTCCTAATGATGATAACTTGTGATCCTAATCCACGTGGGGCTGGGAGTGGAGCTAGCTCAGTGAAAGGTTACCTTAGGAACCAATGAAATGTCCCCACTGTTCAGTCTTGGACATCTCATCCTTACATCTAGTCTAAAATGCCTGTGTAGATCCTGCCTGCACTCACTTGCTTTCTTTTCACATTCTGGTTTCTGTGACATATACAAGGAAAACTCCTTTCTTCTATAAACTGGGACATTCTGGGATAAGTGTTCGATTTCCTTGCTATATTCAGGAGTTGAGATATGAAAACATGGAGATTTCTCATTTTAGTCTGGTCTTTTAAGATGTGTATGATGTGTGTAAACTTGCAGACATAATAAAGTGATAAATGTTATGAATGTGTAAATGTCCAAAACTTTCTCTCCCCTCCCTTTTGCCTTCTGAAGATAATTTTATCTTTGTCCTTCTAAGAGGATTTTGGTTTTGGTACTATTGTTTAGGGAATTTTATAATGTGCAAGGAAGAAAAAACAGAAATGGAATATGAAGATTCAAATCAAAATACATAGAAAGTTGAAAGAAAGAGGAATAAGAGAAAAGAGTCCTTTTTAGCATTAAGAGAATCAGTGATGGGAATTGAAAGTAAAGGGAAGAAAAGTTGTGGAAGCCCAAGGGTGGATATGCAGAGAAATGGGGAGAGAGGGTTTTTAAAAATATACTTAGGAACAGGGTTTCTCAAATTTGGCATTATTAACATTTCGGACTAGATCATCCTTTGTTGTGGGAAGGGGGCTGTTATGTGCATTGTAAGGATGCTCAGAAGCATCCCGGGCCTCTCCCTACCAGATGCCAGTAGCAGTCCTCCGGTTGTAACAATAAAAGTGTCTACAGTCATTGCCGAATATTTGCTGAGGGGACAAATTTTCCACAACTGAGAACCACTGCTTAAAAATGTCTTCTCTCCTTCTTTTTGCCCATAACCACCAACAACCTACATATCCCCAGCCAATCACCTTTTGCCATTCTCCAAAGACCAGGTAAACATTAGAATCATTCAGCTATAATTATCTATAGGATTGTTCTTCCTTCAAATTGACTCTACACAAAGACTAGACTTTATTGGGTGCCAGTTGTATTTGGTTAGGATTTCCAAATTGATAAGCTATTATATAACATGTATCATTACATTGACTATTAACATGTTATGTATCAACTGAACGAGAAAGAGTCAAAAAGAGGGTGGTGGGGTTGAGATCAGGAGATGTTGGTTTTAGTCCTGAGTTTATCAAAGATTGGGAGAAATACTTGTATTTATAGGTTTTGATGTCTCTAAAATGGGGTAAACACCAAACTTCCTTTCAGATTTGATATTCAGTGGTTTGATTATGCTCTAGCTCTATTACAAATATCTTGATGCAATGAAACTGTTTTCCCAGTGCTGCATATGTGAGGTCAGGAAATTTCTAGATAGTAAAGAAATGTCTATGGTAAGCAATTCAAGAGTTGAGAGGAACTTTGGTGGACAGGAAATCACAAAGCAGAGAGAGTGCTTACAAACTCTTCAGGTTTGAAAGTTGTACTCTACTGACCCTAACCTCATTCTTACTTCCATCTTACCAAAGTTGTAGACTCAGTCTGTTGTACATTCCTTTTCTTACATCAATATATCTCAAATTTGACCACAAATCTCAAAGTAAATCTTGAAAACCACAAGTCTCAAAAACCACAAATCTGTTGGTTTTCTGGTGGAGCACTTATATTTCTGTAAGATAAAAGACATGTATTATGTACATTGGTATCAGGGAATTGCACTGGTGTCAAAGAAAAAGCAGAGGGGATTTTTCAGCCCCTTTATAAATATAATTAGAATTTGAGCTTTAAGAGCTATGAATGCCTTTGTTCTCTTCTTCACTTGTCACCAAATGATGGCAGCAGATTTAACAACTAGGCCAACAACTTCAAGAGCATTTTAAAAGCTTCTTTGTTGTTCAAGGATTTGGGGTAAGAATCCCTGTGGACTTGCAATAATGGGAAGGAGAAAAATGGACTGAAGTCATGGAGGATGGGTGTTGTGGAGTGTCACTGTAAAATCCAAGACCCATACTTCACTTAGACATCTTGTTTGAAATCCTTCTTATATCATGAAAAAAAACATGTTTTCTATCTATTAGTTGTCAGTCAATGTAAAGTGTTAAGTTTGGATGACATTCTGACCCTTGTGTGGTCTTCCTAGTACTACTGCAGTTAGAAGAAGGAGGTTGGAAACAACTCAGAACTTCTCTTTATAATTTCAGAAACAGAAAAGACAGAAAACTTCAAAATTGTCTCATAATTTAGTAAATAATCCAATTAAAACCATTTTAAAATTTTAAAATAATTTTAGTTTTATAGTCTGTTCTCCATTTTTTAAATGCAGAGGAATATTTTATAATTTTTCAAAAGTACTCTTGTTGAAAGGAATAATAATTATTATTTTTTTGTATTGGAGCATTAGTGAGTTAGAGCTTTGTAATCATTCACGGAACAGCACAGAATTAGCAAGATATGAATTCAGCAGGAGATTAAGCAGAAAGGCTAATAATTTGCCAGAGTCGAATGAATCCTGAATGTTTCTGGAGGTTGAAAAATATTTGATTAACTGATTTTTGGAAAATTATTTTTAGCTCTTGCTGATGTTTCCCAAGTAGAAGCATTAAGATTCAGTTATAAGCTGGAATCTTCCACTTTAGGAATTCTATTTTGTTATCCTGTTAGCTAGGTACCTAGGATTCTACATATAAAATCTTTCCTGTTGGTAAGGTTTGGATACAAATAGCAAATGCTCTAAATCCCAATGACTAGAGTATCTGATAAAATGACTTATCAAGGTAGACAGAATGAGTTGAAAAAATGATGGGCAGAACACTTATTTCTTTTCCAAAATGGAAATAAATAATTTACTCTTATTATTAAGAAAGTATTTCATGCTTATGGTAAATAATTACTTCATTACAGAAAAATAAAATCAGGAATGTAAAAATGCCCTGTACTCATTACATAAAGATAGTAATGCTTAACAATTTAGAGTATATAAATTCATAAAAATAAACATTAATTAAAAAGGAAAATGAGGGTCTGAATATGCATTCTCACTTAGTATCTTCATTTTTAACCTAACTTTCACAAATACCTTTTAGTGTTTATATAAATCTATATTTTTTCTTTTTTTTAATCACAGAATATTTTTCCATTGAATAGATACATAAGAACACTGCATAGTGGTTAAGAGCGTGAGTTTTGGAGTCAGATCAACCTGGATATGAGTCTAGGCTCTGCTAATGAGGAGCTGCAAATCATATTTTGCTGGTTCTTCTTTTTTTTTTTTTTTTTTTGCTCAACAGGAAGATAATGATAATATCTAATTTGTAGGTTGTTGATTATGAAATGAGATTAAAAAGTGCCTTGAATAGTATGCACAATATTTAGCACACTGCTTGGGTTCAACAAATGTTAGGTATTATCATTGTCATAATTTATTGAGCCAGTCCTCCAAAATTTAATGTTTGGAACATTTTCTACACCCTCTACTATCTCTAACACTTTGAAGAATCCTTGTGAAACCAAATTTATGTACCTGTCTGCTTATAAAATATTTTTTAGGATTTTGATTCCTCTGGCCAACTTTCTCCATGCTGAAAAGGTGGACCATTCTGAAATCCTATTAGCATTGTATAGGAAGGAAAGATTTGTCTTATCCCATCTGAACAGTTAAGATAGTAATTTTTTGATGATGAGCTATGTAGGTGAGAAAAATCTTCAAACTATGTGAAAAACCATTTTAAGCCACTAAAATACTCCTCTAATGGCCTTAAAAGATTACGATGTCCCTTGTAAAATATTTTGAAATACAATGAAAGCCATGCTCCTTGCTAAACAATTTCCAGAGAAGCAGACATTTTATATTACCCAAATAATCATCTCTACAACTCCATAGTGCAACTTTTAGTTCTGTTATGAAATTAAGTATACTAATTGTAATGTTTAAGAAAAGCTATCCCTTTCAAGGGTCTACGAATACTGTAGTGGCCCAGGTCCTACACTAGAAAGAGTACGGGTTTTAGAATCATCTAAAACTGGGCTCTGATTCTCATCTATCACATATGTATTAGTTGTGCAAGCTATAAAAGCATAATTAAATCTTTCAGATACTTCATTTACTCATTTCTACATGGGGAAAATTACACTCTAATAATCATTTCTTCACATTGGCTAGATCAGTAGTCCTCTTCTCTCTTCTGTTTAACAGAATTCCTCTTTCTTTGGGGAACTGCTCCTCCCCCACTTAACATGACCTCCATGGGCCTGTCCATTCCAGTCCTCTTCCAGCCCTTTGTTATAAGATTGCTCATGTGATGTAGATTTCATCAATCTTAGTATCCATCTCCCTGGCCACAAAGATTGGTTCAAGGATGCTCACGTGACCTAAGCCAGGGTAACCAGCATCCTCTGAGCTTCCCCAATGATTTAAGCCCAGAAGCCCAAGTTGCCAATTCTACCCCCACTGAAGTGCAACATGGGGTAATGCTACCACATTAAGAGAAAGAGAGGGGAAGGAGAGGTAGAGAGAGGCAGAAAGGAAAGCATTTAAGATACATTTCCTAAGGCCTGTTAACACTCCCAGAATTCTCAGCTGCATGAGACCCTCAATTCCTGTATATGCTTAACATGGTTTGCATTATGTTTCTGTCACTTGCAACAGAAAGAATCTAATACAAAAATCTATGCCTTAGGGTGTTGTGTGTGTTGACTGAGATGTAAAGTACAGAGCACAAGACCTTCCGAATGTCAATCTCTTTCTTTTTCTTACTTGAAGCACTCATTCCTTTTGAGTACTGATCAAGTTCACTGAGAAAATGGATGACCTATCTTGTAGGATGGAGATCAAAGAGTCCAGATTCCCTTACTCAAGGAGAAGACTTTTGGCATATCTGGGAAAGTTCAAGCTGAAAAGCCTGCTTAGTGTGTGGAAGTTGCTTCCTCCACTGTGGCTCCTCTTACGTAAAGAAGTAGCCGTCTCAATTTTTATCTCCAGCCACAACCATACCCAAGTAAGTACTTTGATCAGACACACAGCATATATGACATCTCTCTCCTGGAATCCTGAATAGTATAGCTCTTACTTCCCTAGGGAGTGAACTAAACTTGGTGCTGTTTCTATTCAGAGAAATGGCTGTACTAAGTCCAAGCAGCTTTTGGACTAGACTGGTTCTTTCTGAAATCGTCAGATGTCTTTGAGGACTCTTGCAGATTGACTTGATTTGGTAAGTAAATTTAGCCCTTACTTTTTCCCTTTTATAAGTTCTTAATTATGTAGCAATTAAAGCTTTACTACTTGAATATTGTATCCTGTCAATATTTATTACAGTTATTGTCCAAAGAAAAGGCTGGACTTGAATAATCATACAAGAACAAAAACAACAACTGGAACCAAAGGGAAGGACTGTGGTATAATGGAATTCCCTTGGAATTCCAGGATTGATGTTGCCATTAATTAGTTGAGTGACCTCAGAAAATCTCACTTAACCTCCATGGATTCTAATTATAAAATGAGAGTTGGAAAATGATCCTCTTTCGTTCTAACATTTAATGATATTATGATTTCATAAAATAATAAACATTGTGGAACTTCCAACCTTCTGGATCATTAGGTGGTTGGTATCTGTTTTACTATTCAGGCCTCAGACAAGATAGTCTTTCCACGTATTCCTAAGGCAATTCTAGGTGTGCATAGAAAGGAACCTGGGTCTGGCCAGGAGCCTTAGGTTGTAATTTGCTGTGTGACTTTGGACAAATCTTTTCTCTCTCTGGTACTTTGTTTCCTCATTTGTAACAATGGGTTTGGATAAAAACAGTGGTCTCTATTATATTTCAAGCAAAGAAGCCTTTTGCAAATGTGAAATAAGCACTGTAGATTGCTCTTGTCCAAGTGGGAGTGGAGGGTGAAGACCTCACTCAGCCCCGTCCTGCTTCTGAACACGGCCTCAGGCATCTCACAAGCACTAAGTCCTCTCAGAAACACATTTTGACAAATCTAGAGTCCTTTCAATTATATAATTCTATGGCTTCATGATTTAAAAAAGCTGATTTGCTCATTTCTTTCTTGTGTCCTCTGTTAGATTAAGGCAATCCACAAAAATTTTTAAAGTGACATTATTTCACAAGATGGAGCTTATGTAGCTTCTGTCTTTATGGGAAAGCCTAAGAGTATCACATTATATGCTTTAATATCATGAACCAAAGTTTTCAAACTTTAATAATTGAATACTTTTTTTGTTCTTTTCTACTTTTTTTTATTCCTTTTTATGCTAAACATTCTTACTTAAAGCTCTTTTTTGGAGTAAATGAAATATGATGCCATATGTAACATGAACAAAGATTCCAGTTTCCCTGTGACTGTCCTGATTTTAGACCTGAAAATCCCTCACCCAAGGGAACCCCTTAGTCCTGAGCAGAAAATGAGAGTTGGTCACCATTATAGCCAGTTATCTCACTGAGAAAAGAAATAGTAGTTTTTTTTTAAATTGACAGTTTTTTAATGCTAAAATGATGAAGGAGTAGGCAAGGAAAAGATGCGTCTACCCTCTGACTGGTGAACCTGGCCCATTGACCCCGTCTGTGTGCGCCTTCTTGCTGTGGCCTACAGCTCCATCACCTGCTGGGCTCCAGGTTCCCCTGAGGGCATCCAGGGCAGTCACAAGTCCACTACTCAACACAGGCTGGTTCCTTTTCCTAGGACTACTGCACTTCTGCTCCCCTGTACTCCAGTTCAGGCAGAATTGTAAGTTTGTACCAATTTTCTATTGCTGCTGTAACAAATTATGACAAAGTTTGTGGCTTAAAACAGAACTAATGTATTATCTTTCAATTCCAGAGGTCAGAAGTTTACTGTAGATATCACTGGGCTAAAAGCAAAGTGTTGGCAGAGTTGCATTTCCTCCAGAGGCTCCAGGGAGAATCTATTCCCTTGCCTTCTCCACTTCTAGAGGCCACCTATATTCCTTGGCTCTTGGAGCCCTTCTTTCATCTTTAAAGCCAGTGATGTTGCGTCTCTCTGTGTCTCTCTTCCATAGTCATATGTCCCTCTTATTCTTTTCTACCTCTCTTCCCCATTGAAGGACCCTCGTGATTACATCAAACACACCCAGATCATCCACCATAATCCTCTTATTCTAAGGTCAACTGACTAGCAACCTAATCCCATCTGCAACATTAATTCCTCTATGCTATGTAGTGTAACATATTCACAGGTTCACCGGATTAAGATGTGGGCATTGTGGGGGTGGGGAACCATTATTCTGCCTGCCACACTGTCTCAAACTTTCTAGTGCTCCTTTGGTGAGATTAGGAGCCATGGTTTACTGTTATTACCAAGACTAACCCATGACACTTGGTACGTATTTAGGGCAACTACATAATTTATCATTCAGATCAGGATACTTGTGTGAGTGAAAGAAGCACTCTTAGTAATTCCCACAGAAAGACAGACATAAATTTTTCTAGTCCAAGCAAAGAAAGACACCTGGTGACACTGTATAGTACACATTCCATGAAATTTGTTGAATTTGATGTAATTTATAGACCTTTTGTTGAATGTTCAGTTATATGCTAAGTGGTTTGGGAATCCAAAACATACATTCAAGTTGGGTAGAAATGATTCCTGCATGCAATACTGTAGGTGAGCTAAATTTTTGGATATACTTTATAAAGCATAATTTAGAAAAGACAGAATATCAGTGGAAGCTGATGTTTAGTGGAAGTCATATGGAGGAGATGGGAACCAGAAAATAAGATAACAATACTGCAGAAAGTTAAATAAAAATGAACATAATTTCCTGTAAATTAAATTCACATTCCTATATTTTCTTCTAGACTTATTCAAATGCATAAATATTACAAGGCTGGCGCTATTTTATATTCTTCTTCTTTTACTTAAAATGTAAGCAAATCTTCATCTTCCATCATTACTTTCATATATTTCAAGAACTCCATAGTCTCTAATTAAATGATATTGATGTGGCTTCCAAAATTTGTCAAGCATAAACAAGGCTGTCATGAAAAACATCTGAACTATGGTTCTTTTTCTTTTATAGACTATGAGTAAATTATTAATCCAATCCCAGGAATGGGAAGATGGGTGTGCTTTAGGTAAATTGAAGGGAAAGAACCAGGGAAGAGCAAAGACATTCCAGATGAGACCATACACAACTCTGTAGTAGCTGAATAATGGCTCCCCAAAGATGTCTATGTTCAAATCCCCAGATCCTATAATGTCACACCGTACATGGCAAAAGAGACTTTGCAGATGTGATTAAATTAAGGATCTTGCAATGGGAAGATTACCCTGGATTATATGGGTGAGCTCAATGTAATCACAAGCCTCCTTATAAAAGGAGGCAGGAGAGTCAGAGTCAGAGGAGGTGAAGTGAAGACAGAAGCAGTGAGTGAAGAAGATGTGACAACATGATGCTGCTGCCTTTGAAGATGGAGTAAATGGCCACAAGCCAAGGAATGCACATGGCCTCTAGAAGCTGACCAAGTGAGGGAAATAGATTCTCCTGCAGCCCTGTTGACATCTTTGTGTTAGATGAATGAGACTGATCTTGAACTTAAAACCTCTAGAATGGTAAGATGATAAATTTGTGTTGTTTCAAGTCACTAAGTTTGTGCTATTTTGTCACAGTAGTGATAGGAATCTAACACAAGTCCATATATCAGCCACAGAGTTAGGAATGAGGGTGGCCTCATGCAAAGCTGGAAAATTTCAGCCCCTGTGAGCAGTGTTCACTTTGGGGAAGTGAATACGTAGAGAGTAAAGATGGGGTGAAGGAAAGGGCTTCGGTAACAGACTGATGGGTTCAAGTCCAAATTCTGCTATAAACTCCGGTAACTTTGTTGTTTTGTAAATACAGAAAATACCATTAGCTTTCTGGATTTTTTCTGAAAATCAAGCAGAATATCATAATAGTCAAAGCATGAGCTTTGGAGCTTGGCATAAGCCATTTGTTCAACTGTCAATGATTAAATATGTGGATTTAAATCTATAACTTACATTTATTTCTAATGTGAAGTTTCCACATTTCTAAATAAGTGTTAGTAATAGTGCCTCCCTCACAGGGCTGTTAGGAGGGTTAAATCTATATAATGCAATATAATGTTAAGCCATGCAACATATAAATGTGTATATTGAGTCAATTTTTAATACATGCCAAGTCTCAATGCTTGGGGGTGTGTACAGGTGTTCATTCATTCATTCTTTCATTCATTTGTTATTTATTGGATCTCCACCCTGGTGTAGGTACTTTAAAAGTACTCAGTCTGAAGCAGAGCATAAAAGACAGGTACTCTGCCCCTGTGGTGCATATGTTATGGTTTTTTCCTTATTCACTGAAAATGAGTCTGGTTTTCAGTATCTTCAGATAAACTCACCTTCCTGAAATCACTGCTTTACCCTGAAGTATGAGGCTCTTCAAAGAAGAGTTCTATTTGTGTTTGGGGAGCCCTCATGGGAACAAGTCACCCAGTTAGGCCACAGAAGTGCCACTGCTCCCTGTTACTATGGCTGTGCACCTCCATCTGACACCAGGTTAATGACATATTAGAGAAAATGACTTTGAAGGCTTTCTCATTTACGATGTAGACCCAGGAATATTTCCTCTGCTTATGACCTTGGGTTCATGGTACTCACCTAAGAACTAAACAATGAACCATTTTGTTATGTGACACTTGGAAAAACACAGAGATATTTATTTTCACTGTCCATAGAACTGAAAAAAGTAATGATTGGGCTGGGCTACAGAGATCATACTGTTATAATGAAAGGCGGCTCAACTAGTAGGGGGTGTAATGGATGTATGCCTGAAGTAAATGAATCATTATAAAATGTACACTCCATCTCCACAATGAGTCTGTTTTATTAAAATAATCTCCAACATGATGTTGTCCTCTCTTGGCTTTCCCCTACTGTGAATCTATCCATGATTCCACCATCACAAATCCTGTCCCCTGAGGACAGATCCATAATGAGAGTGAAAGGTTTGATTATTTGCTTTTAATGACTCTGCTTCCCAAATGCTACTTAATGCAGCTGAGATTCTATATTGAAGAACATGCCAGAATTATTGGAAGATCAATCAAAATTGGCAATTAATCATAATCACAGCCAGTAATCATAGCTGCAATTACCAATTGATTAATTAGGACAGCTCTTGAAATGCCAGTAGAGATTGAATATCATATTAGATTCAGCCCAATAACCATAAACTTCTACAATTACTTTCTAGCTTACCATTATGTATGTCATATTTCTTCCTATTATTAGTAGCTGTATTTATTTATCATTTTATTTGAGCAGGCCAAACTCTTTCACTGTCTTTTTTATGTTGGGAATCTATTAAAAATATGTTTAAGTCATGGCATTAAATAAATCTAGTGTTAGTACCAAGCAAGTATTTGCAAATTTAAGATATCTATTTGCATTGCTTTTTAGGCCAAGAATGATTTTTTCCAAAAAATGGGATGTAAGGAACATATTCTGCATATTGAAAATTGCATAATTCTGGTATGCTGGATTTATGTGTACAAAGCTTCATGTGTTTTATTAACTAACTTTTGCATGTTTGGCACAGGAAATTTTATGCAACCTTCTTTGAATGATAAGCATAAGGTGAAGAGTAACCAGACCACTTAATATGGGCAATAATCCTAACACTGGTGAAAATACACCTTAAGAAAATTAGGAGAGGCCTAATATAAATAGAGTAGGGGATCTGTTTAAGAAATTCAGCATATATTCATTTCTTTGTTTTAAGGCTATGAAATATATTGAATCAATACAAATCACCACTGTTTAAATCATATTTCCATTCAATAAAGAGTTTTTAAACACTTACTCTGTGCAAATAGCATGTTAGTTACTGGGGGGAGTATAGAGGTGAATGACACAACTTTCTTACCTCAGATTCATAGTCCAATAAGGGAGGTAAGACGTGGACTCCTACATAAGAAGAACAAATGTTAACTGTGCAGATGAATTTGAAGAATGAGATTTGAACAAGTAAAAAATGGGAAAAAGCCATTTGCCCAGATTTACTGCCTTTTTCATGGGTCTCAGCTTTTTCAAATCTATTTGCAAAATCAAAGATAAAATTTCAATTATCTGCATTTTGAAATTGTTTTTATTCCAAGATTAAATCTTCTCTTCCAAACCCCTATGTTAATATCCTTAAATTTGTTTACATTAATTTGTCATTAACTTGATCTTGCATCTCAAGCACAGAAAATTTCTTAAATCCTGATTATAACTGATGGGACAAAATGACTCTACTTTTATCAGAGGCATAAAAACCAGGAACATCTAACCAGATTTACTTAGCATATTAGTGACAGCAGTAAATTGAAGTAAACAATGAGCAAGTTTTTAGAGGCATATGTGTTTTGTTTTTGTTTTTTTAGCCTGAATAGTGTTTTTATTTTTTAAATTTATTTTATTTAAGTACAGTTGTTTTACAATGTTGTATTAATTTCTGTTAAGTCAGAAAGAGAAAGACAAATACCATATGATTTTAGGTGGAATCTAAAATATGACACAGAAGCATTTGTTTTATTCTGCCATTGAGTTTCTGATAATTAAGAGACATACTTTGTGAGTCTCATACTGTCTGGGCATGGACCATAGGTCCATGTGACGAAGGCGTGGTCTATGTGAGTAACTAATGTTCCCTCAGCTCCCTCTCCATTTGCAGCTATACACTGCTAAGTTGTGCAGAATAATGTTCTCTCATCTTCAAAGAGGTTAATTCAAACTATGGAATCAGGAGCTGTTGAAAAGGTTAATAGACATTTATGATGGCTACATTACAGTGGAAATTTTGATAGCATTGTGTATTACATCCATATTTATGGCAAATTACTTTAGCATGGGTATTAGCATTTCACAATGAACACCCAAGGAATTAGGGACTATTAGCCTCATCCTCAAAAGCACTATCTGCCTCTTAAGAGGTGAATTCTGAAAAATGGAGACTATGAGCATAGTACATCCTTAGACATTCCAGTGCTGTCAACCCATACTGAGTTCTATCATCACAGCCTTCAGTCTGCTAAGCCATGCAAATTCCAGCGCTCCTGGGAGCAGAGTAATAGGAGTTATGCATTGTACCGGTGCTGCTGATTCAACTTTCATTTCCCTCGATACAACTCAAGGCAATGTCTGTTCAGTGAAACAATCTTTCAAAAAGAAAAGGAGAGAGGTGATTTTTAAACATCATTCCTTTAATGGATGAGATGTCACGGTCTCCTGGCAAGTGAATACTTCAGTGGCATAGTGCTTTGATTTGCAACAGTTATAAAACAGCTATTCCTAGAGCAGAGTTAATTACAGAGAGTAAGCGGTTTGGAGGAATTAATTTATATTGCAATGATTTGGTTGGCAGGAAAGAGAAGAAAGTTGTTGTAAGTAACCATTTTCCCCAACTCCCCCAATGGGTTGTTGCAAATTCCACAGCAAGGGTTCCATTAGGATACTAACTTAAAGTCAAGAAATGATCTGAACAGGTCCACGCTTTTGACCATGACTTAGGTATCTAAGATGGCTAGATGGCAGCTGGGGTAAGTTGAGATTTGAGTTGCCATGCAATGTTATATATATCCAAAGAGTCATGGATAACCACTGTGAATATCACCTATATGTTGAGCCTTCAGATTTACAAATTTTCATGGTTCAATAAACTCAAACAATTGACAACATCATTTTATATAGCACAACACTTATCAATGGCATTGATGATGATAGTGATGGTGAGAGTACAGCAAGGATGTAGGGGACAATCTTGCCCAAAGGGACTGGGAACAGATATTTTATCATCTAAGCCCTCATAAAATACTTGCTTAGATGTCTTTCATTTCCAGTAAAGAATGCATAATCCCTAAAGAGCAAAGGCAGAAGAATCCTTACCTATTTATTCCAATAGTTATTTACCTATTTGGCTGAAGGAGGAGGTTGGATTATAGCTCCTCTTTTAGAGGCAGTCACCTTCATATACAGAAAAGTACTATGCCCACTTGTTATGATGCCTTTAGTATTAAAAAAAATTCCTTGATAAAGATCAAACTTCTTTCCATAATCATGTGACCTCCCTCTCTTTCTGCCCTGCTAGTTACTGTCCCTCTTCAGTCAAACCCAACTATAAATCAGAGACCATGGAGTCCAGGTCTTTAATGATCAGCTTCACTCACCCTATTCACGACACAAAACAGGAAAGGGGAAGAAATGGTGGTGTAGGAGAACAAAATGAGAATAACCAGTAACCCTATCACATGCGTTGATTTGAGAACAAAATTGAAGTATACCAAGAATGTTTATAAATAGTAAGATACTACATCAGTGTTAGTTACTTTATTGTTGTTAATAGTATTATTATCATCATAGCATTAAGACAAAGTAAAAAGTCTTGGTAACACATAATGTACTAGATGCCAACTGTAAATTGAAAAAAGGTCGTATCAACTGCTGGAGCTGAGTGAAAGTCCTTCATGATTCAAGGACTTGACAGGGCTGATATAGCCACCAGGAAAGATCATGCTGGACTCCTTTCATTTCTGTACCTTTTCAATAACCATTCACCCCCCTTAGTTCTCACCTCTCTGTTTCCTTTGTTGGCTTTATTCACTCACAAATAATTTACAAATGTACCAATATGCTGCTACTCAGTCTGCTGTCATTCCAACTTCTAATAGGTTCCCGGAGAGCAAAGGAGCAGGGGTTCATAACTGACAGGTAGACATCATTAAACTGAGGACAGAGCCTACTTTTCAATAAAAGTTGAATCAAGAGTCACTTTTTCTTCCCACCCTTTCTTTGTAAGAGATGACTCTGGGCTTGAAGAATTTTTCCCTGCTGCCATGAGATTTATTGGACCTCCACTTGGAGGAATATACATTCTCCCACCCTACTGATTGATGTTGGCTTTGATCTATGTGAATTACTTTGGCAATGGGATGTGATTGGATGTGACAGAGGCATGACTGAGCACAGGCTTTAAGATCCATTGAAGATTTAAAGGCCAGCCATCCTGCTCTTTCCCTCTGCCACAAGAATTCATGTCTCAAATAGGGGTTGCTTCTTCAGCCTGGATCTTAGAAAAAAGATAGTGCATTCAATAGAGAAGAGCAACAGCTGACCTGGAGCCACCAACATGTAACAAGAATGAGAAATAGACTTCTGTTTTTGTAAATCAATGAGATTTAAAAATTGTTACTGCTGCATACTTTAGAAAAACCTAATATAATCACACTTAGAATATTTAATATTTTTAAAAATAAATTTTCTGAAAGATATTTCAACCTGTTTCATTGGAAGCATTACCAAATCCTTATATCATTTCTTTCCCTCCTATAAGTCAATGACTTTTAATCTACCATTTGCAATACTAGTTTTCCTTCTCACCCATGATTTACATATCTAGAACCAAGAAAATGTTACCTTCTGAGTATTTTATAAATCGTATCTATGTCTCTGAATTATTTCACCTACCTGCTTTTTCTGTTCCTGTCATGGGGCTGTAGAGTTGTAATGGAGAAAGTCACAAAATCATATATATATCTAACTAATTACACATTCTTTATGTTCAAATAAACTATAGTGTTGGATGTATTTTGGATTCATTTATCATCTTTCTATTCTAAAAACCCCAGTTCTTCCCTGCATACCAAAATTTACTCTCAGAAGCAAATCTAAGGCAAAACTTCAACTTCAAATAATGTGTACTTTCCCAAATATCTGCCTTTTTACCTCCTTAATTCATTATTCCTTTACCTAATCTTCAAATTTTTCATTTGTCTCAGAAAGCAAATTTAACTCTTCTAAAATTAATTTTTAGCCTAAATTTTATTTTTTGAAATTCTTAGACCTAAGGTTTAGCTGAATTAATTATGTTGATCTGTTTGTGGCAAACCATCATCATTGCTCCTTGTAAAGTTGCCTTCCTTGTTTTTTTCTGTTCTATTTTTTCTTTTCTTTCTTTTTTTTTTTTTTTTTTTTTTCTTTTTGCGGTATGCGGGCCTCTCACTGTTGTGGCCTCTCCCGTTGCGGAGCACAGGCTCCGGATGCGCAGGCCCAGAGGCCATGGCTCACGGGCCCAGCCGCTCCGCGGCATATGGGATCCTCCCAGACCGGGGCACGAACCCGTATCCCCTGCATCGGCAGGCGGACTCTTAACCACTGCGCCACCAGGGAGGCCCTTTTCTTTTTTTAAAAAATATTTTATTCCTCTCCCTACCCACAAGCATTCATTATAATGTGTTTAACAAGTGTCTTTAAAAAATTTAAGTTATTGTTTCATTTATATACAAGTTTTTGATTTATATAAAATAGTGTTATATAACTCATCTTTTAAAGATATATCCAGTTTGGTCAATGCACATCTAATCTGTTGCTTGTGACTATGATATAGTACCTTATGACTTGTATCCATATCATTTAACTTATCTATTCCTTTTATGAAGGATACCTAAGGTTCCTAATGTGCTGCCACTAAGAAAACAAAACAAAACACACCAAGATGCACTAGCTTCTACATTTTATTTGAAATCTGTAAGACAGGAGTGGCTATATATTCAAAGGTGGCAATTTCTATGTCATTGGGTATTAAGTTTCACCCAACTGATCTACAGAATTTTTGCACCAATTTATACTCTTTCATTTACCTATATTCTTGCTAACACAATTTTGTTTGACTTGTTATATAAGCATAAAGTTATAACACTGTTGTGTTTTTATATTTCTCTGTTTACTAATTAAGTTGAATATTGTTGATTACTATTTTAAATTACTTTCTGTTCTAAATATTTCATATTTTCTTTATGATTACTTCCTTAATCCACAAATTACTTAATCTTAGATTTTTAGCATTTCAAGATATATAGATTTTTATCTATTTCATTTTCTCTTAATTTCAAATTTTATTTCATTGTAGTCATGGATTGTAGTGTTATTGTATTGATTCTGTTCAATGTTTTAAGAGAGCACTTTTGCACTATTTGGTAAAAAGAAAGGGAAATTTTATTAATCACATTATGCAAATAGTCTGGCCTTTATTTTCTCTCTGCTTTATCAGTTTCTGAAAGAACTGTGCTAAAACAGCTTAATAAAAATTTGATTTTTCCACTTCTTACCTCTATCCCGGTTTTATTGGTTATTGTCATATACATTAGAAGGCTATATTGTTATTACAATATATGGTAATGATTATCTTCTTGAACTTTTTTTATCACAAATGTATAACATCATGGCACTTTTTCATCTTATTTCATATTTTTACCGCATTTTCTTTTTTATCTTTTCGTACTTTTTTTTTTTTTCGGTATGTGGGCCTCTCACTGTTGTAGCCTCTCCCGTTGTGGAGCACAGGCTCCAGACGTGCAGGCTTAGCGGCCATGGCTCACGGGCCTAGCCACTCTGTGGCATGTGGGATCTTCCCGGACCGGGGCACGGACCCATGTCCCCTGCATCAGCAGGCAGACTCTCAACCACTGTGCCACCAGGGAAGCCCCGTACTTGTCTTTATAAAGATGTACCTTTTAACTTAATGATTCAAAAGTTATATATTCAGTTTTTTATTGTTCTGGTGATTTGGGATAGCCTATTAACCTCATCCATTTATCCATGTGTGTCTTTTCATTATTATAATTTTTAACATGTGCCATAATGTGAACAAGTTTGGGTCACTTTAATTCTGGTTCTAAATTTTTATGGCAAATTTCTATTAAGTTATCTGATCTTCTTTAATTTTCATATTTCCTAGATTTTTTTTTCTTTTTATTCAATACCTTCAAGGATCTTCAGACTATGCCCTCTGTTCTATGGGCCAAACTTGTTTGCAGGCTGTTTCGGTATACATCCAAACTAAGAATTTTTTATTTTTTAAGTGTTGTAAAAAGTAAACAAATGAAGAAGCATGTGCAACAGAAACTTTATGTGACCTGAAAAGCCTAAAATATCTAATATCTTGGACTTCACAGAAAATATTTTCAAGTGCCTGGATTACTTCATCTGAGAATAATTTCAAAGAACATTTCTGTGTGGTGAAATTTTGAAGGTCTTATATTTTACTTTCACATTCAAATGATAATTTAGGTTGATATATAATTCTATGATCAAATTTCTTAGTTCTTTTCCTTTAACAGTTTAAAAATTATACTTTGTTGTCTTCTTGCAACTGTGTAGTTGATGGTAAATGCTGACATTAACCTGATTCTTGTTTCTGGGTATGTCATCTACTTCTTTTTTCTTGAGTTTTTTCAAATCTTCACTTATTTTTCATGTTTTAGTTTTCATTTTATTTCTTTGTATTCTTATTTGATGGTGTATTTATTTATTTATTTATTTATTTATTTATTTTGGTGGTACGCTGCCTCTCACTGTTGTGGCCTCTCCCGTTACGGAGCACAGGCTCCAGATGTTCAGGCTCAGTGGCCATGGCTCACGGGCCCAGCCACTCCATGGCACGTGGGATCTTCCCGAACCAGGGCAAGAACCCGTATCCCCTGCATTGGCAGGCGGACTCTCAACCACTGCACCACCAGGGAAGCCCTGATGGTGTATTTTTAATCTACTCTGAATGGCATTCTTTGAAACTGTTCAAATTTGAGGTTTTACTTTTTTAAAAAATTCAGGGATATTCTCAGACATTATTCAAAAAGTACCTCCCTCTGATTTTCATTTTTATTTCTCTATTTTTGGAGAAACAAAAATTTGACACGTTTACTATTCTCTATACCTTTGAAAGTTTTTGTACAGTTTCTGTCTCTTTAGCTCTCTCTTATTTCTTTTGGGTTTATTTGCTTAAAAGTAGTGTTATGGACTGAATGTTTGTGGCCCCCACAAAACTCATACTTTAAAGCTCTAAATCACAGAGTGGCTATATTTGGAGGTGAGACCTCTAAGAAAGTAATTAAGGTTCAATGAGGTCATAAGGGTGAAGACCTGATCTGTTATGATTAGTGTCCTTATAAGAAGAGACACCAAAGCTCTCCCTCTCTACCCATGCACAAAGAAGAAGTGAGCACACAGCATGATGGTGGCAGTCTACAACCCAACTGGAGGGTCCTCACCCAAACCAACTCTGCTGACACTTTGGTCTTGGACTTCCAGTCTCCAGATCTGTGAGAAAATAAATTTCTCTTCTTTAAGCCACCCAGTCTCTGGTACTTTGTTGTGCTAGCAGACTAAAACAAGTAGATAATTGTTTTTAGTCAAGATTTTGTTGTGAATGAAAATATTCAAGTAAGCAAGTTACATGTTATTAAAAAAAACTACCTTATAATCTAAGGTATATTAGATAGGATGCAAATGTGACAGCAGGAGCCAGGGGTGTAGACATGGTAGTTTTGAAGAATTAACACATTTAATTAATACTCTTATCTGTTTCAGTGAGATATTGCTACAATCCAGACTAGAAAATGCTTCCTTCTTCTCTCTACCATCCAAATTTAATCTATACCAAAAACTCTATCTGTGAGTTTCCTTTTGAAAAAGATTTTTTTAACTACTGTACAATATGATATACATAATTATTCCCTAATTGGTTCATGTGTTGATTTCATCTTAATTGTAATACAAAGAACAGAGAGTAGCTCACCACCCAGTTCTACAAGAATTAAGTCATAACCTGCTGCAGTTGCTGACCTACAGTGCACCCTGAGAGGAATTCAGGATGAAAAACAGTATGGAACATGCTATGAATTATAAAAACAGGATCCATAGATAGTTAGATGTACACCTCAGGAGGAATTTTAATGAACCCAGATTCTTGCATCTTTTCATATATAGAAAAGCGTTAAAATAATTAACTTGAGATATCTATTCTTTGTGACTAGCAGTAATCTTTTACAAAGATGTATGCTTATTGCATGTATTACATAGCCAACTATCCTACATAAAGTAGCTCCCTCTCCTCCCTCTCTGGAGCAGTTTCCTCAGAACTACTGAGAGGCTGTCTACTGAGCTATAGTCCTCAGTAAGACCCTGAATAAAACTCAAACTCACAACTCTTATGTGAGTTTTCTCTTCGACATCCATAAATCCTTAGCTCATGTCAAATACATATTTACTTTCCCAGTTACTGAATTAGTGTTTGGCATAAAATAGCATTTGATGTATGGCAGTATAAAATCATCTGGTTACCATGAATGCCATATAATAAAGCATATCTACCTATGGATCACAATTTACCAGAATATAAAAACCTAAGTGGGAAGTTATAAACTTTTATTCTGAAGTGCATATTGAAGGTATTAAGTTTTTCATATAATTATTTTTACAGTAAATATCCTTGATTACACTAGACTTTATGATCTGCAACTAGGGCTGTTTTTTTTTGGGGGGGGGCACACTGAGTGGCTTGTGTGGCCAGGGATTGAACTCAGGCCCTCAGAAGTGAAAGCGTGGCGTCCTAACCACTGGATCACCAGGGAATTCTCTAGGGCTTTTATATCAATGATTTAAAATGAAAATACTTTGTACTAGACTAAAACATAGATTAGTTTGTCTATTCTTATGAGTAAGTATAGTTACTTTTTAACAAAAACTAAGCAGAAATGTTGTTCTCCCAGAGTTACAAAAACCAAGCCTAAGAAGTCATTCCAGAAAATTCTTAGGTCCAAATTCATTTATTATGATGCATTAAAAAAAAAAAAACTTGAGATCAGAGAAAGAGAATCAGACAATCATAACTTTGAACTTGTATGCAAAAGTATGCATGTTAGTCCCCACATGCATTTGCCTAGAGAGGAATTTCATAGCTTTTTAGGATTCTCCAAATTGTTTCTCACTCAATTAAGAGTGAGAAATTCCAATTTCAGTGTGTTTTGAGAATTGCACTGTATCACAATTCAAGAAGTTAATGGAAGACACACTCTTGAAACATAACTGTGGAAGGACATCAGACACATATTAGGGGCCAAATAGTTTAGAGTTTAAGCTGTACTCAAACTTGGTAACATTAGGACACCTCTGATGAAGTGAAAAGATTTTTTAAAAATCTTCTTTGAATTTCATCAAAATCTATTAATAAAACTCTGATAAGTTCTCTATAAATCTACTACTATTACATACCTAGAGGGACCCAGATGGCATCTAAATATGGTCAGCAGCTATCATAAAAGGCTGTCACAAGTCAATTGACTGTAACTGAAAAAGAAGGTAACCTGTGTACAATGGTATGGATAACTTCCCTCCCTCTCTTTCTCTCTCTCCTATGATTGCTGATAGTTCTCCTAGTTATTATGGGGAATTTAGAAAAGGAATTTCAAGTACAACTCTCACAAAGATCTTATTCACTGGGATGAAAAATATGTTTGAACATTTCAGAAGTGAACAAGTCTTTGATTTTCATTTGCTAAAATCTCAAATCACCAGTAGTTGAACTTCTGTCACTGAGATCCTTATAAAATTGTAAGGGAGGAAAAAAAATATTTTTCCTCTACTCATCTTAGGTCTCCAGCTGGAGTACTGTGAATTAGATTGGCAGAAGACAGATTAATGAGAGAAAAACAAACATAAGTTTATTAACATGTGTATTGAGTATGTACACCCAGAAATGAGTAATTCAAAAGGGTGGTTTGATTTGGGCTTATAAACCTACTGCCTTAAGTTAAACAAAGGAAAGAAGGTTTCCAGCTTCTGGGAAGGGGAGACAAATTGTGGGAAAGTGACCAGGAAAAGTATGGTAAAAAAGGGTTGTTTAGTAAGATTTGTTTTGCAGATTTAAGCTGGTGACTTCTCCACTGATAAGAGTTGTTAAGAGCCTTCTTCTTCCAGGTATGAGAGAGGGACACATCTTTACAAATGTAAATTTCCTTTTTAAATGTAAATTTCCTTTACAAAAGAAAAACAAACATGTGTCCTGTTTTTAGAGCTTTTCCTGCATCTGCTGGTTCTCAATGGCCTTTAGCTCGAAATAAGCCATATGCCAAAGAGGCATATTTTGGGGTGGCATATTCTGGTAGCTTTCAAAATGTTAGTTAATACTTTCACTGGTAACTGACCAGGACCCTATGGGACTTTCCTGGGATAGACCCCTCCCCGCATGTCCTCTGCCTGCCTCTTCTTTGTAGAAAAGCTACAATCTCCCAAGCCTCTCCAGAGTCACAAAAGCCTGGCTCAAGAATTAATGATGGGGAAGATGTGAATGTGTAGTAACAAAAGGAGCAGTAGGACCAGGAGAACTGGTAACAATTTAAGCAGTAAATCAGCCATATGGCAGTCACAGAATCTTTAGTTCCTCTCTGAAGTACCTAGATAACAGTATTTCTTGCACATTTCCTGAGTTCTTTCACAGATGCTAAAACCCCCAGCAAATGGAAGAAGTTAACTACTTGATGACCATGAGCTCACAGCCCCCAGACCTACTGGAGCCTGACGATTGATAATGTTAACCCCTATGACACAACCCTGTTACTTCACCATCAACTAATCAGAGAATTGAGCCAGTCACATACCTCGTGAATCACCTCCCTCACGTGAAGTAAGTCAGAAAGAGAAAGACAAATACCGTATGCGAACACATATATATGGAATTTAAGAAAAAAAAATGTCATGAAGAACCTAGGGGTAAAACAGGAATAAAGACACAGACCTACTTGAGAATGGACTTGAGGATATGGGGAGGGGGAAGGGTAAGCTGTGACAAAGCAAGACAGAGGCATGGACATATATACACTACCAAACGTAAGGTACATAGCTAGTGGGAAGCAGCAGCCACATAGCACAGGGAGATCAGCTAGGTGCTTTGTGACCGCCTGGAGGGGTGGGATAGGGAGGGTGGGAGGGAGGGAAATGGAGACGCAAGAGGGAAGGGATATGGGAACAGATGTATATGTATAACTGATTCACTTTGTTATAAAGCAGAAACTAATACACCATTGTGAAGCAACTATACTCCAATAAAGTAGTAAAAAAAAAAAATGCTTCCCTGAAACCCATTGGGATTTTTTGAGCATTAGCTGCCCCGGACTCCTTTTCTGTTGCCTTATGATAAATGCTGCACTTCCCTTCACCACAACCCAGCGTCAGTAGATTGGCTTTACTACATACAGGCTAGCAGACCTGAGTTTTGTTCGGTAACACACTTATTTAAAACTCCATAAAATAATGTGTCTATACTAATATTGTGTGTCTCTCTAAAAATAAAATTGTATAGTATTATTATTAATTCTAACTAGTTCTTTGCCATATACTTTTAACAAATTTCTGTGTGAGCAGAGCTCCAAACACAAAGATAAAGCAGCTCCTTATATAAAAAAGTTCCTGCTTCTAATCAAATTTAGCTTTCAAACCCATAAATCTCTAGCTCACCAGTATATGTATTACATCAAAAGAAACTGACCACAGATAAGTGGTTATTCTTTCATTTCTCTGGTCTTCACTGATGAAACATGGTAATTTTCTGTGGTGATTCAGGGAGTTGTGTGAAATGCAATTCCAAAGAAGAGACATAAAGGTCTGTCAGCCGGAAACACAGTCCACACTCAAGGTGAAATAAATAAATAAAAATAAAGAGGATTAAAGCTACCCAAACTTCAACTGTTAGGGGAACCACTGACCAAAACCGCCTGCCCTGGCCAGGCCCGATAGTAAACACTTGCATGAGTTATCTCACAACAGGGGATCCTGGTAAGGAACGCGGAACTAACAAGCTACCACCAACCGGAAGAATTCGGGTAAGGTCAAAGGGAGAGAGGACATGTCACTTCATATGTCCTACCAACCTCCCAGAATCCTCCTCCCTGGAATCCATCCTGGCTGAGCAATGAGCATACCACCAGAATGATTGGCCAGAGACAACCCAGAAACTAACCCCATTATCATAAAACCCAAGACTGCGAGCCACGTGGCAGAGCAGTTCTCATGGGTTCCCTTACCCCGCTGCTCTCCAGCTGGGTGCCCCTTCCCAATGAAGTCTCTTGCTTTGTCAGCACGTGTGTCTCCTCGGACAATTCATTTCCAAGTGTTAGACAAGAGACCACTCTCAGGCCCTGGAAAGGATCCCCCTTCCTGCAACACAACTACCAGTTGAGACTTTTCTCCTTGGAGAAAAGCAGAATTTCTTGACATAAATTTCAAGTGTCAAATGCATAACATCCTGAAGTTTTTAAATATCCCCTATAGAATACTGTTTTTATAGTACCCTCAGTGCAAATTCCCTTCCTAAGTCATGTATGTAGCTTGTCAGAAGTCTGAAGGAATACACTAGTGACTTGATGCAAGCACAACAGTCTTGTATATTTTCCTCACTTTTCCATTTGGAATATCACATGTCCTTGGGTGCTTAGGTATCTGTTTGAAACATGCTCATCCACACAGACACACAAATAAGAACAGTCAGCAAGTTATTCTTTCAAGTCTCTACAGTTATTTAACAAGTTTATTCAGGACAAAGAGGGAAAGGGCAGTGTTCTGAGTTGATGTATGGCCCCCGCCCCATTCACATGTTCAATTCCTAACCTTCACTACCTTAGACTGTAACTATATTAGGAGAAAAAGTCTTTTTAAAAGTGATTAAGTTAAAACAAGGCTGTTAGAGTGGTCCCTAATCTAATCTGAGGAAACTTTTGACATGCAGAGAGACACCATGGTCTCAGGCACAGAGGAAAGACCACTTGAGGACACAGGGAGAAAGCAGCCATCTGCAAGATGAAGACAGGCTTCAGAAGAAACCAAATCTGCCTTGATCTTAGACTTCTAGCCTCCAGAACTGTGAGAAAATACATTTCGGTTGTTTAGGCCACCCAGTCTATGATACTATATGAAGATAGCCCTAGAAAACTAATATAAGCAAAAAAAAAAATTAAAGAAAAATACTGAGGTTTTTGTATCAAACATTCAAATTATTCTCCAAGGCACTGTGCTGTGTTTAGGTGATAAGTAATTACCTTTGAAAGTGACATTATTGTGTAGCTCAGAAAAACTTAGTATTTGGTGTAAATTTAAGGTGTTAATTATCTGTTTATTCAGTCATAATGATTGTACATGAAGTATTTGCATATTTTTTTCCTAAGCCATACTATCTTCTCTGAAGGAGTTTAGAGCGTAATTATGGGGATAAACTAACCAAATACAGTATATATAAAGTGAGGATATATGAGCAATATAAGACAAGTAAAGTAAAAGAGCTGAGTGATTTCAGAAGAATACACATACAGATAATTTATTTAATAATATTATTTGTTAATCAGTTACACTATAACAGGTACTGAGCTAATCTTTATAAATTCATGGACTCATTTAATAGTCACAAAAATTCTGTGACCTGGGCATTAATACCTCCATTTCTCAAATAATTTAAACTGAAACTCAGCATTTAAAGAAATTGCTCAAGACCACACAGATAGTAAATGGCAAAGAGAACATTAACTGAGGTTAAGTTGGCAACAGAGCTTGTGTTTAGATACCACGCTGTCTAGAGATTCAGCTTTCCAATACTTCAACTACCCATAGGAATATTTTAATATTTTTTCAGATGCTTCTCAGTGCCTTAATGTGAAAAATGAAGGCCTTTGCTATTATACTTACTTCATCCTGTCACTGTTTTGTATGTCTATTTCTAAATAATTTATCATCATTAAATGATGCTAAGAGCAGGAAAAGATGTTCAAATTATTTTTGTTCAGATCTCTTTATTTTTGAGGTCCAGAAAAATTACACAAGTCATTCATGTTATGAAAAGAGTGGGTGTAAGACAGTGCTACTCTAAGTGCCAATCTCTCTGTTAATAATTTATGATGAAATAAGCAGCTTACAATAGAATGTTAAAGAAAATGCAACTCACTGCTTCTCTCATCGAAAAAGTTTTGCTATGAAAATAGTCAATAGAATTTTAACACTCTGCTTAGTGTCTCAACTACATTTGAAGCAGTATTCTTATCTCATTGTGGACAATTAGTCTCAAACAAGAAGTACTTTGCAGCCCACACTTCTAGTATGTATCGCTAGAAGACATGTGACTATAACCTTTTGTTTCTAACTTGGCTTCTCTTCTTTTTCCTGTACTTAATAAAGAGGCAGAAAGACTTGAGTTCATATTATAGCCCTTTACCTTATTAGCTATGTAAGTTAATTAAATGTTTGAAATAAAAAATATTCATCTCTACAGTGAAAAAATAATAACTACTTCATATACAGTCTATCAGGTAAATTAGAGATCATTTACATAAAATATGACACATAGTAGGCACTCGATAAAGTAACTAAAATTAATATGTAAAACCTAGGGATGGAAGTTTATTTAGAGCACATATATCTCTGATTTAGTCTATGACAAAATTAGTTTACTAAGGAACTATTTTTGCCCAGAAAAGATAATGGCATTACTAAAATACTTAAGTCTTCCAAGAGCAGTAGCAGCAGCAGGAGAATATCAGAAACAATATTGATGGGGTTAACTAGTAAACTTATGGGAACAAAATGCATTCTCACTCTTGTCATTTGTAAAAGCAGCAATAATAATGATGGAAATTCCATCCCCAGCAGTGATGGAATAAGTTGGATCGACTTACCCTTCTTCTCTTAAGACATGTTTAAAACAAAAAATAGTATATATTTTTCAAAAGCTATTTTCAGACAGTGGATGACAGCACAAGACTGTGATACTTGAGAATAGGAAAGCAAATAAGATGATCTTTAAATTTGCCACAGATTTTTGGCTGGAAGCAACTTCTAAACAGTGATACATTGAGAGAGATCATAAGCAGAAAAAATGGCAGTCCCACTGAGTTGAGGAAACAGAGATAAGAGTTCAGAGAATATAAGGTAGCTGGAATTTATAAAAAGGATTTCAGGAAAGGAGGAGCTATGCAGAAAACAACCCATGAGCTTTGACTATGAAGCTCCATGAGGCTGGGCAAAGAACAGAGAATAGTAAACCAAACAATTCTGAGAGCTCACACAGAGCTTGAAAATATTTGACTTCCAACATCTCAAAATTGCCGGTGCTTGTTGAATACCAAGAGCATCCAGGAGAGAGCCTAGAAGTGTCATGCCTCAGGGCTATGGCTGAACTATCTTTAAAGTAAAGACTTCACTAGAATGACTTTAAAAACTTAAAAACAAGTCTGGGAAGGATTAATCTGATAGCGAGTAACTTAACTACCTGATAGAACAAAACTCAACATTCTCTAGAACGATACAACGGTATGTTGTTGGACCTCCAACAACATAATATATGATGATTTCAGCATTTAATAAAAAATTCACTAATCATTCCAAGAAGGAGGAAAATGTGACCCAATCCAGAAGAAAAATTAGTAAGTAAAAGCAGATCCAGAAATGTTAAAGATGATGAAATTAGTAGACGAGGATATCAAAACAATTCCAACAATATGTTCAATAATTTACAGGACATCATGAATATAAAGGTGAAAAAATCAAAGGGAAATTCTAGAAAGAAAAATGCAATATGTGAAATGAAAAAGTTATTGAATGAGATTAACCTCAAATTAGAGACTGCAGAATAAAAGATTAATGAACCTGAAAGTATAGAAATAGAAACTGTCAAAATTAAACACAAAGAGAAAAAAAAATTGAAAAATATAAAAATAACTTCAGTATCTGTGGGAAAATATCAAGTAGTTTAGCATACCTGTAATGAACATCTCAGGAAAAAAAGTGTAGAGTGAGTAGATGGTATATTTGAAGTTATAATGGCTCAAATTTCCCAAATTCTTTGAAAATTTTAAACTCATGGAATGAAATACCTCAATAAACCCTAAGACAGATAATACCTAAGCATGCACTCATATGTGTATGTATACAAACACACATACACACACACACACACATAGAAAAACAGCAAGCTATATAATAATACAATTGCCTAAAAGCATTGATAAAAGTAAAATTTTAGTATCTTCCAGAGCATAAAACAAAAGCTATTCCAGAGCTTTCTATATACATAAGTAATACACATACTGAACATTTATGCCTGGTATCTATCTAAGTACTTTACATGTATCAATTCATTTAATCCTCAGTATAATTTTATGATACAGGTACTAACCTCAACACTTCTCCTTTACAGAACCCAAAAGTGTAAGGCCATCTGAAACTTAGCTCCTCCTGGGACATCTGCTCCCATCTCCTCTGTCTCCATAGACTTCACTTTCCTTGTTTTTTTTTTCATTCATAGAGAAGATCTTGCTCCTGCTTATCTCCTAAGTGTGTATGCTACATTTCTAATATATTCAGAAGCAGCTTCTTAACTCCAATCACAATTTCCAAGGAAATATAAACTGGCCTAAAGATTTCAGAGAATTGGTGGGTGTGTTATGGACTCATATTCTAAAAGGTGTCTGCTAAGTATAGTTATAAAGTTATGTGATTAGAATGCACCAATTCTTGAAGATACCAGGTTCTTCATGTGGATGTAAGAGTAAGGTAGATGAGGTACTCTTCTGGAGCTGAGGTCTATATACTCAGCCTTTTGGTCACTAATCTCATATGTACCTATAAAAATTTCTTCCATGATTTCTCCAGAAAACAATGATAAAGAATAGTTTGTCCCTATGGGGTAAATTATGTCCCCATGAATTCACTAATAGTGGTCAGAACACACATCTCTGTTAAGTGTTTTGAATTATTAACACAACATTTATTTGGGTTACAGGGAGCTGGACTTCCACGCTCCATGATGGAAGACATTCAGAAGCCACAAGCTACTTATAGAACAGAGTTTTCCAAGATAAGTTCTACAAATCATTAATCTCTAGAGATGGACTCTGTCATAAAAACAAATCAGGGGATAACTATGTATGATATACTTCCCTCCAAAGAAACACAGGACATATTAGTAGATAAAAAAGCTCTGACAAGACCTGTAGCAAAGGAACACACTTAACATTTTCTAATCTACAACGTGTGTTGCATCAACTCACTGTTACAATTTAACCATAGGAGATAACTAAGCACTGGCACCATAAAACTGTTAAGATTTGGTTCTTAAAATTCAAGGAGATAGTTCTAAAGCACTGAAAATTCTGTTTTAGTACCAACCTGCAGCAGCAATAGTTTTAAAAGCTATAACCCAGTGATTGGTTCTCATAGTAGCCAATGATTGTATTCCTGGCAACTGTAAGACTTCCATTACTAAAATGGGATTAAATATTTATTGCCTTGAAACCAACTCTTCAAATTAGAATTTGGGAAGAGAATGTTAATTAGCCTGATTTAACTTATGAGCCTATTCCTGAACAATTCACAATATCTCAGGGGGATGGGATAATTAATTAGTATATCCTGGTCTTCCTAATCTATCAATATTAGTTCAGCTAGGCTAGGTTTGGAGGTAACAACAACTCCAAAATTTCAGTGGCTTAAAATAATGATAATTGTTTCTCACTCATACCATAGTCTGTCATTAGATCAACTGCAGCACTACTCTATGTCATCTTTAATCCAGGATCCAAACTGACTGAACAGTATATCTATATGGAATATTTACAATGTCGTGAATAGGGAACACCATACTTTGGCTCACTAGACAGGATACACATTATTTCTGCTCACATGTCACTGGCCAAATGAGTCCCATGAACAAGCCTGATATTGGAACAGAAAAGTGTAATCCTTCTACAGGGAAAAGTAGAAGATACTTTTAGGCAATAATACTGTCTACCACAGTTGACTTCCTGATCACAAATATTCACACTTCTTCTCCCATGTTCAGAACACTTCTATCACTAATATGGCTGATAGAGCAGCTTCTACATAGAACATTTCTCTTCTCATGGAAGAGGGAAGAGTACCACACACTGGCTCCTAAAAGTTCTCAGGAAATTCCATTCACATTTTACTGGCCAAAGAAAGTCACATGAGCAAGCCTGACATCCATAGAGTAAGGAAGAGAAATCCTCATTCAGGGAGGAATATAAACTTTTTTTAATCAAAAATATAATTTATCCCCCCTGGCCTCCCATTTGGTGAGAAAGCAGATACTATCTGTGGCAGTTTCAACAAGACTGCAGTCTGGGATAAATATTTGTCTTACTGATGATGTGCATAAATAAATTCTACAGTAAGTTGAGTTTGGAAACTGCTGAGGACAGGATCTTTTTCTTGGTAATTTACTATGTGCACTAATGTATTAAATAATGTCAGTGGTACTGCAATAAAGATGCCTATATAATCTAACTCCAAATTACCCAAATTATTGATTTTGAGGCCTCTTCTCATGCTGGAAGATACCATTTTAGTATGGAGATTTTAGTGCAATTCTGGAAATTTTTGTGGCACAGTGTAACCACAGCATTCACCAGAAATATCTCCTGAGAAGTCTGCAAATTTTTAAATTTGGTCATAAGACATTTCTCACCAAGCTTTCTCTTTTATCATACTACTGTGGATAGTCATGTTTTTCCTTTACCACAGTTCAACACTCCTTCAAGTTCATCCAGAGTTCCATTTTTCAAGAAATATCCTTTTCTTTTTTACCAAAAAACCCTTATATTGCATTATGAGAGTTAACCACATTTGGCATGAGAAGTCACACTACTATATACTTTTAAAAAATTGTAGTAATGGTATATATATGTATGTATGTATATATATATATATATATATACATACATATATATATACATATATATATATATATATAATTTGCCATTTCAACCATTTTTAAATGAAAAATTCAGTGACATTAATTACATTCACAGTATTGTGCAACATCATCATTACTCCCCAAATTCTTTCATCACCCCAAACAGAAACTCAGTAACCATTAACCAATGACTCCCCATCCCTCTCTTCCCCCAGCCACTGGTAAACTCTGATCAACTTTGTCTCCCTGATTCTGCTAATTCTATATATTTCATATAAGTGGAATTATATAATATTTGTTCTTTTGTGCCTGGTTTATTTCATTTAGCATAATTTTTTAAGGTTCCTCATTGTTGTAGCATGTGTCAGAACTTTATTCCTCTTTATGGATACATAATATTCCATTGTATGTATACATTGTTTATCACTTCATCTGCTGATGAATATTTGGATTATTTCCAGCTTTTGGCGGCTATGAATAACTCTTCAGTGAACGTTGGCATACAATTATCTGTTTGAGTCTCTGTTTTCAATTATATTGGTTATATATCTAGGAGTGGAATTGTTGTGTCACATGGTAATTTTGTGTTTAGCTTTTTGAGGCAGTTTCCAAAGCAGCTTCCTTATTTTATAGTCCTGCCAGCAAAGTACAGAAGTTCCAATTTTTCCATATCCTCAAGTTGCTCACTTTTTAATATCTATAAGTCTTACCATGAATACCAGTCTCCTGTCATGCAAGGTTCAAATTCACACTTCGGAAATATTACAAATTATACATTGTTACTCATTTGTGCATCTTTGAAGGTGCTAATATTATTTTTATTAATAATAATCATAACAATAACAATTACTGTGATTATAACAATAGTGACTGTATATCAGAAGTCTACTCTAATCAGGAACATTAAAAAGTAGCTTAGACTGTTGAAAAAGACTGAGTCTGAAGAAGTAATTTCTTTATGGATATTTCCTGGATCAGGTCCCATAAATGCATCAAGTAACTGACCTTAATTTGTATTCTTTAAGTAGATTTCCTGCCAAGGAAAGAGATATTCATCCATTGTAAATCATTAAATGAGCTCTCCAGTATGAATGAGTCCCTTGAGAGTTGGGCAAGGTAATGTTTCTTTATTTTCTAGTATATGATTCCCCAGTAATCCAAGAGCCACAGATCTGAGAGGAAGAAAGGGGAGTGAATACATATCCATTGAGCTCATATTTAGGAAGTTTCTCATTTAATTTTCACAGTGGCACTACAAGCTAAGGAGACAATATAAAGAAGTAGTGAAGCACTGTGGGTTCAGATTACTGGGGTTCAACTCCTAATTCAAATCCTGAATAGATGTATCACTTTTAGAAACTTCCTTTCTTTCTTCCTTCCTTTCACTTTTTCTTTCTTTCTTCCTTTCTTTCACATGTATTTATTGAGCATCAATTTCTGTGTCTGCAGTGATTAAAAAATGGCACAATTTCTGTCCCTTGGAAAGTACACACTAGTTGGAAATATAAATATGTAAATGAAAATGCCATAAACAAAAAATAAAGCATGGATAGAGGTTGGAGAGTAACCAGTTTTATCATCTGAAAATGGGGTATTAAAAATACCTACCTCAAAGTGTTGTTGTGGCAGTTAAAACGGGATGATTCATGTAAAGTGCTTTTCAGAATGCTTGATTCATAGGGAGTGTTATGAGGTAATGAAGAAACTAAGGTCCAGGTAGGTTAAGTATCTAACCCAGAATCACTCAGCTAGGAAGTGCAGAGCTAGGACTGAAATATCGTTTGCCTACCCACAAGGATCTGTCCATTACTCTATGCTTCTTTCCTGAGATTCTAAGTGCTAAGAGAGATAGCAACACTGATGCACCTCCTGGAAAATATCTTTCCTCTACATTATTAAAGACATGTTTCTCATAAATCATGTAGCTACCATGAAAAGGGAGTTGAAATGAGTCAATTCTATATTTAGAGTCAAAATCAACATACTTCTTCAATGAAGTATTCAAGATAGGGAATTTATAAAATTCCTTTTTTTTTTCCTTACAGTCTTTCATTATCTGGAACAATATCATATGATCCTTGAGTTTGAGTTCCAAGGAAAAGTTATCTATCCATGAAATTCAAACATCTCCCTAGGCCAGTGTAAGAAATGACCAGAATGAGAATTTGGGGAGCTCACAAACTCCCCTGCCATCAACAAGCCCTACGAAGCATCTTTTGTCAGAGTGTAGGAAATCAGTAGATGTTAGAAGCAGCACCCACTGCTAAAGTTGACAATGGGTAAGGAATATATTCTAGATCTCCTAGCGTCTTTGAAATTCCAATAAATCAGGTGACAGTGTATCTCAGTTAGACTGGGACAGTTCACATAGATGCTGATTGTCCTGCTATAATTGTTAATATCTCCTTCTTTTCCTGTCAAAACCATTCATCTTTGGATAATAAGTTGCATGTTCCTCCTGCATATAAGCACTCAGGCACAGAGTGGGTAACAGTCTGTGGTGTTAGAACTTCTCAATAAAGGAAATTTACTTTGGGTTATTTAACTGAAGTCCTGGAAGGCAGTCAAAAATCCATCTAGTTTGATATGATGAGATGCAGTTTGAGATTTTACATTTACTGGCTTACAATGAAATTGTTAATAAGTACTTGTCCATTATTTTCTGTGCTCAATTCCACATACCTACGCTGTAAGTGAATAATTGATTGTCTAAATAAACACAGGAAAAAACCATCATCTTTGTGGTGGTATTTCAGGTCACTAATGAAAGCTTCATAAATAAGGTTTTTATCCCTCTTCTTGAATAGAGACAAAAACAAATAAGCAGGCTCAATAGAAGCAATGCTGATCTGAGAGGGAGGTGAGGATTACTGTGCTTCCAGACTTACTGCAGCTTTAGCTACTTTGGTTTCTAACTGCAAACTGGTAAGTGGATTAAAAAGACATCAAAAAGAAACACAATCTCATTGCAGGTGTTCATTGGTCATAAAAAAATATTTTAGAGGAACTTCAACTAATATTCTCTTCTCTGGTGTCTACGGAAACAGCAAAATAAAGAAACTCTTAAAATATCCCTTTGGTTTTGCATCAAGAGGTAGACAATTACCCTGAGTAAAAATACACGTTTAAGGTTGTCCAAAATCTGATAGTTTTCTCATCCAACTGGGACTTAGAAATTAGAACTTTGAACTTTGAGTGAAAATTAAAGCCTAAACTTCTTAACTTGGCATTTAGAGTAGACAATCTGGCACCGACCTACATACCGCTCCCATAATCTTTCCTTTGCCACAGCAAAATTGAAGTATTTACCTGGATACCAGAAAAGCTGCTCCTTCTTACCTTCATAAATGTGTTCCTACTGTTCCTTCCACCGATGATGGTTTATCCTTGCATCACAATAAATATGAATCCAATTATCCTTCAAAGTCTATTTTAACTGTCAATATTTTCAAATACAGTTGACCCTTGAACAATGCTTGGGGATTGGTTCCAGGACCTGCCCCATCTACTCAAATCCTCAGATGCTCAAGTCCCATAGTTGTCCCTCTGAATCCACAGTTCTGTGTTGGTGGATTCAACCAACTGTGGATCATGTAGTACTACAGTGTTTACCAGGAAAAAATCCACTCATAAGCAGACCTGTGCAGTTCAAACACATGTTGTTCAATTGTCAACTGTAAATTCAATTTCTTCCTTCTTTGAGTATCTATGAAGTAGTCTCTCTGGGCCCCCCTTTTCAGCTTATGCTGTAAGCATTTATGCATTCATCTAATTTTTTGTAAGGTCCTGAGGGCAGGATTCATATTTAATTGCTCTTTTGTAACTCATTAATATCACCATGATTTTTGCTGAAATGTGGTGTCCAATGCAAGTTAGTTAAAGATTAAATCAAGATACAAAGGAAAAAAGAGAAAGGAAGGAAAGGAGAATGGGAGGGAGATAAAGAAATTATGAGCACAATGTTTCCAGGATATTAAACATCTCTCATTATTATGCATTGGCTGACCATAGTAAATAACACACCTCACTCAAAAAAAATGATAAAGACATGTACTCTTTTGAAGTGTTAAGTCAGTTATATAAAGTGCTTAGAAGACCCTGGCACATAGTAAACACTTTTTATGGTTATTATCTGAAATAATTTGCCGACATCATACCTTAAACCTACTGAAAATGGTAGTGGCTTAATGTAGTGCATGGACACACAATTTGACTCAGATAATTCAAATCTCAGCTCACCCACTTAGAGGGTACATTCACTTGGCCAAGTTATTTTATCTCTTGTAACCAAAATTTCCTGATGTGTAAAATGAGGATTGTAGTAGAACTAATGTCATAAGGTTGTGCTACTTATTAAATGAAATGGTATCTGGGACATAATAGTCATTTAATGAAAGGCAGTTATAGTAGTATTAAAAGGCACATTTTCTTAGTCAATTTACTGTTTTTTAAATTTTAGAAGCAGGACTCCAGAGTTATTAAGCTGTTAATTGTAATCTTTTCAATGGTACATAATTGTAATAGATATTACTGATACATCACCCAGATTCACTTGAATCCTTTTACAAATTTCTGGTATATTATCATATTCCCCTTGTATTTTTCTTTTCTTTAATAGACTTTACTTTAATAGCAGTTTTAGGCTCATAAAAAATTAAGAGGAAGGTACAGAGATTTCCCATATATACCTGCCCCCCCACATTCTACAGATCTGGATAAATGTATTGTATGACATATATCTACCCTCATGGTATCAGACAGTATTTTCACTGCACTAAAAATCCTCTGTGCTCAGCCTATTCAGCCCTCCCTCCTCCCTAACTCCTGGTAAGCACTGAATTTTTTAGTGTCTCCATAGTTTTGCCGTTTCCAGAATGTTATGTAATTGGAGTCATATAGTATGTACCTTTTTTTAGATTGGCTTATTTCACTTAGTTATATGTATTTGAGTTTTCTCCATGTCTTTTCATGATTTGATAGCCCATTTCTTTTTAGTGCTGAATAATATTCCATTGTCTGGATATGCCAAAGTTTCCTTATCCATTCACCAACTGAAGGATATCTTGGTTACTTCCAAGTTTTGATGATTATGAATAAAGCTGCTATAAACATTCATGTGCAGGTTTTTGTGTGGCCATAAGTGTTCAGCACTTTTGGATAAATAATCCTCTTCCAAATTGGCTGTACCATTTTGCATTTCCACCAGCAATGAATGAGAGTTTCTGTTGCTTCACAACCTCACCAACCTTTGGTATTATTAGTGTCCTGGATTTTGGCCATTCTAATAAGGTGTGTAGTTAGGAAGTGATTTAATTTGCCTTTCTCTAATGACATATGATGTGGAAAATCTTTTTATATGCTTATTTACCATCTGCATATCTTCTTTGTTGAGGTATCTGTTAAGGTCTTTGGCATATTTTTTAATTGGCTTGTTTGTTTTTTTTTATTGTTGAGCTTTAAGCATTCTTTGTCTATTTGGATAACAGTCTTTTATCCAATATTCTTTTTGCAAAATTTTCTCCCAGTCTGTGGCTTATCTTTTCATTCTCTTGACATTGTCTATTCAGATTGTCTACTTCTCCTTATGTGAGTTTTGCCATACTGCCTTTCAAGGTGTAATTTGTTGGTGTGTATCTTACAGGATATTCTCTAAGCTTCCTGGATCTGTGGTTTTGTGTTTGACATTAATTTGGAGAAAGTCCCATTCGTTATGTTTTTAAATATATCTTCTGTTCCTTTCCTCTTTCTTATCCATCTGTTATTTCCATCACAAATATGTTATGCCTTTTATCATTGTCCCAGAGATATTCTGCTATCTGTTTTCAGTTTGCAGGTATGTCTTGATATATCCCCAAGCTCAGAGATTCTTTCCACAGTCATGCCCAGTCTACTAAGAAGCCCAGTAAAAGCATTCTTCACTTCTGCTACAGTGCTTTGATCTCTAGCGTTTCTTTTTGGTTCTTACTTAGAATTTTTTCTCTGCTTACATAGCTCATTTGTCCTTGTATGCTGTCTAGTTTATCCATTAGATTATTTAGTATATTAATCATAGTAGTTTTAAATTCCTGCCCTGTTGATTCCAACATCATTGTCATATCTGAGTCTGATGCTGATGCTTTTTCTGTGTCTTCCAACTGTGTTTTTTGCCTTTTCATATGTATTGTAAGTTCTTCTGGAAAGTTATACATGATGTGCTAGGTAAATGGAACTGCCATAAATAGGCCTTTAGTAATGTGATAGTGAGGTTTGGGGGAAGAGGAAGCATTCTGTAGTTCTTTGATTAGGTTTCAGACTTTTAGTGAGCTTGTGCCTCTAGACTGTGAACTTCATACATGCTTCTTAGCTCTCCCCTGCATTTACGTGGGACAGTATGGTAGAGTGGCCTGGAGTTAGAAATTTTTCTTCCTCTTCCCCCAGGTCAGCTGGGTTCTGATAAAACCCCAATAGTTTAGGCTGTGGTAAAATAGATCCTTCTGAGGGTAGACCTTGTTAAGGAGAACAGAATGTTCTGGCATATTTCAAAATGGTCCCTTTTCTCCTTCCCCTGACAGAAGTATGAGGGAATTTTTTTCAGCATTCACTATGAGAACCTGATTAGAGCTCTGGAAGGTAAAACTCACAAAAGTGTGGGGCTTCCCAATGACTGAGTCCCTCTGTAGTTTTTAACTCTCAGACTTGTACACAGTGAGTCTCCAGAAATTCATCAATTATAGTTCAGGGTTTCTTATCCTATATTAATTCCTCAGAGGTTTCTGCTCTAATATGTTGTTATTCTTTGTATTTGCCTGTCATTCTCTCCAATTTAGGGGGCATTGGCTTTTCCTGTGACCTCACTTCTCTAATGGATCTAAGAAGAGTTGTTGATTTTTTAGTTTGCTCAGATTTTCACTTCTTGTTAGAACAGAATGGTAATTTCCAAGCTTCTTTCATACTGGACTGGAAACCAGAAGTCCACCTCCTCCTGTTTTTTCTTTTAACTGTCTTCTCCTGTGTCTCCCTTCCAAGACCTGCCCCTGAATTACTGGAGCTGCTTTTGATTTTGCTCATATCTGTAGTGAGATGACAATGCCAGCACCAGGATATTATTCGCCAATGACTGACTGCTGCCAAATATGAAACCCCAAACTTCTGGTCCCAAGTAAGGATAAATTTTAGTGTACAATAATACTTTAGATTGCCAATGTGAGATTCAGCTACAGCTGGGGTTTTGCCTGAAATTGTCTCTTTGCTTGGCTTCTTCCCTTTCTCTGCTCAGCTCTCCCTGGGAATATTTTCATTAAGAATCTTGCACATGTGAATCCTTGTCTTAAGGTCTGCTTCTGGGGGAACCACCCTAAGAAAATGACATATTAAAAATGAGAGTAGAATGGAAAAGTTTGGTATAGAGCATCTATCCCCAGTGAGTTGAAGATTCTTCTTCTGCAGCAATATTAACATCCCTCCTAATAAACCGATTTATTTTTACTTTATTGAGCTCATAGTATCTACCACCTATCACTCATTTGACAGTTAACTCAATGTACTGAGTATTAGTTTTCTATTAGTGAGTAACAAATTATCTCAAACTTAGCAGCTTAAAAGGATGTCCATGGGCATGGCTTAACTGGGTCTTCTGCTCAGGGTCTCCTCAGGCTGAAATCAGGGTGTCAGCCAGGGCTGTGATCTCACCTAAGGCTCAAGGTCCTCTTCCAAGGTGAGTGGCTGTTGGCAGAATTGAGTTCCTTGCAGTTATTGGAATAAAGTCCTCATTTGCTTGTTGGCTATTTGCTTGTTGGCTCATTTGCTTGTTGGCTATTGGCCAGGGAATGCCCTCAGCCCCTAGAGGCTGAGCTGGTATACTTGCCACATGGCTCTCTCTATGTTCAGTTCACAACATGGTTGTTTTCTCCTTTAATGCAAGCAGGAGTAAACTCTCTCACTTTAAATCTATCTGAATTTTTTTAAGGACTCATCTGATTAAATCAGGTCCACACAGGATAACCTCCCTTTTTATTAACTCAATGTCAATTGACTAAAGACTTTAGTTACATCTGAAATACCCTTTCTGTTGTATAATGTAACATAATCACAGGTGTGATGACTCATTATATTCACAGGTCCCACTTACATTCAAGGGGAGGGGTTTATAAAGGGAATATATAGTGGGGAAGGGGCAGGAATCTTGGAGATCAATGAAATTTGCCTGCCACACTTATTTTGCCCTCTGTGCTTATTCACTGCATATAGAACTTTCCCCTTGAGAGTGATGCTCTGTAATCCACAAATTATTGTGGCTTTTAGGTGGTGGTTGTGATGGTGGATATGCTCATGGTTATTTCTGTTGTTTTTAAAAGGGGGGTAATATGTCTTCATTATATGATTCCCACAATCCAAATATCAAATCAGAAAACACTGCCCCCAACACTTTATAGTATTACATATACTTGGATTCAAATTTTATTTATATAGCCAATGATTTGATTTCCACAATTCTTCCTTTTCCTGATGTGTAAAATGTAATATTACCTATTTCACAGGGTTACTAAAAGGATTGAAGGAAATTATTAGAGGGGTGCCTGACAGATAGCAGGTGCCTAACACATGGAAGGGACTTCATTTTCTTATTCCCTGTATTACAGAATGTCTTCAGTGAATTTTCTGGAAAGAAAAGCCACTTTCACAAACACATGGAACATGTTTGCCTGACAAGCAACAGATGCTTTGGAAACTAATTCACCAGTGCATATAACCAAAGAGATTTAGCAGTCACAGGAAATGTTTTACACTAAAAGGTAGTCTGAAAGAGGTGAGGAGAATTAGAAAAAGGCAATTGCCATGTAACTTTTTCCTCCAGAGTAAACAGAGGGGGAGAGGGGTTTGTGCCATGGAAAGTTGTCAGAAAAGCCCCACATTTGCAAGTGGTAAATTATAAAAGCCTCAAGGTGTGAAAACTTGAGGGATTTTATGGAATGGGGAAAATTAGATGTTCTAGTAAAGGATGTCTTATCTTCAGTGTCTGGGGATTCCAGGGCTTCTGTTATAGAAGGACAGAACTAGATGCACAGTAAGAATTTAACAATATTGGTTAATGAACTATTTAGCTATTTAGAATGTTGGTAAACATACTGCTTCTGCATTCAAACAAAAAGTATTTAAGTTTGATAGATTTCTTTTTTGGTTTTGAATTTCAGATAACATTTATTGAGTGCCAGGCAGCTGCGTGCTGTGCATTTGCATATATGGCCTAATTCAATCCATGATGAGATGAACACTTCCGTTATTATCACTCATTTACAAATGAGGAAACTGAGACTCAAAGAAATTATGTAACTTGCCCAAGCAGGCTAACACAAAGGACAGAAAGGGACAGAGGCAGGGTTGGAATCCAGCTCTGTAAAAGGCCCAAGCTGTGCTCTGAACCTCTCAGCCACACATATTTAAAGTCACCTGCCCTTAGCATTCTCTTGCATGAATACTTGGTTGTCAGTTAGGAAACACCCTGCTAAGATCTCTTCAGGGGACCTTTTCCACAGGATTTTCTGATTTGCATTCATTGATGTATTTCTATTCTTTCTATTCCATGTGCCTTGTGGGTTGGTTGGGGAATGGAAGTCAGGTCCGGTATGAGAAATTCTAGAAGGAAGAAACCTCTGGTGAATGCTTGATTTACAGAGTTGAAGCCATGCTCATGGGTCTCACCCATGCTCCCTAATGCCTTCACACATGCTAGTGTGTTAACAGCGAGACCCATCACAAATGACTATTTCTACTTTCAAATCATCTCTTATCATCTTTGCTCAGTGACTGTGAACAGGTTTAATCTATTCCTTGCCATTCAAACCATTTTATTCTAACTACCGAATAACATTTCCCATTTTCTATATTCAGGGAGAGGCTGAATCATTTAAATAGAGTTTTGCATGACTTACTTAAAGCTGAAAGTTTGCATGTGTGGAATGTAAACTCTCTAGAAACCCAATGAATTCCTCTAGATTTTATTAGTTTGCAATTTTTTGAAAGATGCAATAACACCCTAGCTTGAAGGGATGATGGTGGTATAAAAAAGCTTTCTTAATATCAAGACAAATCTCTCAGTCAGGGTCAGCACTGAATCTAAATGGTAATTCTCCCAAATCCAGATGTAGAATTATGAATTCTATGCTCCCTTCTTATTCTAAATCACTTTGCCATGAATTGGAATAGATTTCCCCTGGGGAATTTAGGCATCTTTGTATGGGCCATATTTGTATGACAGTAAACACATGTGATTGGAAAGAGTTTACCAGAATGTACAGATGTGAGCATTGTCACAGAAAACAGTTCAGTGTGCTAATAAAATTGTAAACTAAACTATATATTTTTAAGAAGGTCTTTGAAAAAGCCTTTACTCTGTCTTATTTAGGTAGATGAAAACATGCCATAAGGTTTTGCACAGAGAATAGACTCATTAAGTGAAAACAAGTAGAAAGTTAATTAGCAATAGTTGCCCATATAGAATAGCCAAACTATCTTACACATAGAGGCACATACTGCTCCAGAAGGTCAGATGAGCTTGAAAGTCACAAAACCTACGAACAAATTAGTGCAATTCTAATTTTTGCACATTCCAGTTGGCTAACTATTGGAAAGATACTCAACCAACATAATGTTTTAAGTTTTCTTATCTATACAATGGGGATAAAGGCAGGTATTTCACAGAGTTAGTAAAGATGAAGTGATGTAGAGGTATGCACATAACCTTGTAGAAAATAACTATTTCCTTCTGGTTCCTTCCTAAATGTACTCCAATTTAATTAGCAACTTGCTCACAACAAAATCATGCATCTAAAACTTGAAAAAAGATCGTGAATATACTTAAGTGTCTCAAAATATTATCTATTAATTGAACCATGAACAAAACCAGTTTGAATTATAACTTCTCTTTGTGTTTGTATTTAATTGAACTAGGTCAGAGCTAGAGTATCAAAATATTATCCTATTGAGACCTTAAGAAAATCACATTTGATTCAGTTTAGTTCAATCACTGACTCACTGTCTCACCTTGTGGAGACTGCACATTCTTTCACATCTAAGAAATATCTTGAGGAACTTAAAGATGGTGGAAGAGTAAGACATAGAATCACCTTCCTCCCCACAAACACATCAGAAATACATCTACATGTGGAACAGCTCCTACAGAACACATACTGAATGCTGGCAGAAGACCTCAGACCTCCCAAAACGCAAGAAACTTCCCACGTACCTGGGTAGGGCAAAAGAAAAATGGAAAAACAGAGACAACGAATAGGTATGGGACCTGCACCAGTGGGAGGGAGCCGTGAAGGAGGAAAGGTTTCCACACACTAGAAGCCCCTTCGCGGGCGGAGACTGCGGGTGGCGGAGGGGGGAAGCTTCGGAGCCGCGGAGGAGAGCGCAGCAACAGGGGTGCGGAGGGCAAAGCGGAGATATTTCCTCACAGAGGATCGGTGCCGACCGACACTCACCAGCCCGAGAGGCTTGTCTGCTCGGCCTCCAGGGCAGGCGGGGCTGGGAGCTGAGGCTCGGGTATCGGGTTTCAGTCTGAGCGCGGGGAGAGGACTGGGGCTGGCGGCGGGAAGAGCCTGAAGGGGTTAGTGCACCACGGCTAGCCCGGAGGGAGTCCAGGAAAAGGTCTGGAACCGCCGAAGAGGCAAGAGACTTTTTCTTACCTTTTTGTTTCCTGGTGCTCGAGGAGAGGGGATTAAGAGTGCTGCTTAAAGGAGCTCCAGAGACGGGCGCGAGCATGAGACGCTAAGGCTGCTGCTGCCGCCGCCAAGAAGCCTGTGTGTGAGCACAGGTCACTCTCCACACCTCCCCTCCCAGGAGCCTGTGCAGCCCGCCACTGCCAGTGTCCAGTGATCCAGGGACAACTTCCCTGGGAGAACACATGGCGCGCCTCAGGCTGGTGCAGCGTCACGCCGAAAAAGGAATTCTCTCCCAGCAGCCTCAGGAGCAGCTGATTAAATCTCCACAATCAACTGGATGTACCCTGCATCTGTGGAATCCCTGAATAGACAACAAGTCATCCCAAATTGAGGAGGTGGACTTTAGCAGCAAGGATATATATATATATTTTTTTTTCTCCTTTTCTCTTTTTGTGAGTGTGTATGCGTATGCTTCTGTGTGTGATTTTATCTGTATAGCTTTGCTTTTACCATTTGTCCTAGGGTTCTGTCTGTCCGTTTCTTTTTTTTTTTTTTTTTTTAGCATAGTTTTCAGCACTTGTTATCATTGGTGGATATTTTTTTTTTTTGCTTTGGTTGTTCTCTTCTTTCTTTTTTTAATTACTTAAAATAATTTTGTAAAAATAATTTTTGTTTTTTATTTTAATAACTTTTATATTTTATTTTATTTTATTTCCTTCTTTCTCTCTTTCTTTCTTTCTTTCTTTCTTCCTTCCTTCCTCCCTCCCTTCCTCTCTCCCTCTCTCCCTCTCTCTCTTTCTCTCTTTCTGTCTTTCTCCCTTTTATTCTGAGCCCTGTGGATGACAGGCTCTTGGTGCTGCAGCCAGGCATCAGGACTGTGCCACTGAGGTGGGAGAGCCAAGTTCAGAACACTGGTCCACAAGAGACCTCCCAGCTCCACATAATATCAAATGGAGAATTTCTCCCACAGGTCTCCATCTCAACCCCAAGACCTAGATCCACTCAATGACAAGCAAGCTACAGTGCTGGACACCCTATGCCAAACAACTAGCAAGACAGGAACACAACCCCACCCATTAGCAGAGAGGCTGCCTAAAATCATAATAAGGTCACAGACACCCCAAAACACACCTACAGACGTGGACTAGCCCACCAGAAAGACAAGATTCAGCCACATCCACCAGAACACAGACACTAGTCCCCTCCAACAGGAAGCTTACACAACCCACTGAACCAACCTTAACCACTGAGGACAGACACCAATAACAATGGGAACTACGAACCTGCAGCCTGGGAAAAGGAGACCCAAACACATTAAGTTAAACAAAATGAGAAGATAGAGAAACACACAGCAGTTGAAGGAGCAAGACAGAAACCCACCAAGCCTAACAAATGAAGAGGAAATAGGCAGTCTACCTGAAAAAGAATTCGGAATAATGATAGTAAAGATGATCCCAAATCTTGGAAATAGAATGGAGAAAATACAAGAAACGTTAAACAAGGACCTAGAAAACTAAAGAGCAAGCAGTGATGAACAACAAAATAAATGAAATTTAAAATTCTCTACAAGGGATCAATAGCAGAATAACTGAGGCAGAAGAACGGGTAAGTGACCTGGATGATAAAATAGTGGAAATAACTACTGCAGAGCAGAATAAAGAAAAAAGAATGAAAAGAATTGAGGACACTCTCGGAGACCACTGGGACAACATTTGACACAACAACATTCGAATTATAGGGGTCTCAGAAGAAGAAGAGAAAAAGAAAGGGACTGAGAAAATATTTGAAGAGATTATGGTTGAAAATTTCCCTAATATGGGAAAGGAAATAGTTAATCAAGTCCAGGAGCACAGAGAGTCCCATACAGGATAAATCCAAAGAGAAACATGCCAAGACACATATTAATCAAACTATCAAAAATTAAATACAAAGAAAAAATATTAAAAGCAGCAAGGGAAAAAAAAATAAACAACACATAAGGGAATCCCCATAAGGTTAAGAGCTGATCTTTCAGCAGAACTCTACAATCCATAATGGAGTGGCAGGACATATTTAAAGTGATGAAGGAGAACAAACTACAACCAAGATTACTCTACCCAGCAAGGATCTCATTCAGATTTGATGGAGAAATTAAAACCTTTACAAACAAGCAAAAGCTAAGAGAATTCAGCACCACCAAACCAGCTTTAAAACAAATGCTAAAGGAACTTCTCTAGGCAGGAAACATAAGACAAGGAAAAGACCTACAATAACAAACCCAAAACAATTAAGAAAATGGTAATATGAACAAATATATATATATATATAACTACCTTAAATGTAAATGGATTAAATGCTCCAGCCAAAAGACATAGATTGGCTGAATGGAATCAAAAACAACACCCATATGTATGCTATTTAAAAGAGACCCACTTCAGACCTAGGGACACATACAGATTGAAAGTGAGGGAATGGAAAAAGGTATTCCATGCAAATGAAATCAAAAGAAAGCTGGAGTAGCAATTGTCATATCAGACAAAATAGACTTTAAAACAAAGACTATTACAAGAGAGAAAGAAGTACACTACATAATGATCAAGGGATTAATCCAAGAAGAAGATATAACAATTGTATATATTTATGCACCCAACATAGGAGCACCTCAATACATAAGGCACATAGTAACAGCCATAAAAGGGGAACCCGACAGTAACAAAATCATAGTAGGGGATGTTAACACCCCACTCTCACCAATGGAGAGATCATCCAAAATGAAAATAAATAAGGAAATACAAGCTTTAAATGATACATTAAATAAGATGGACTTAATTGATATTTATAGGACATTCCATCCAAAAACAACAGAATACCCATTCTTCTCAAGTGCTCATGGAATATTCTCCAGGATAGATGATATCTTGGGTCACAAATAAAACCTTGGTAAATTTAACAAAATTGAAAGCATATCAAGTATCTTTTCTGACCACAACGCTATGAGACTAGATATCAATTACAGGAAAAATTCTCTAAGAAATACAAACACATGTGAGCTAAACAACACACTACTTAATAACCAAGAGATCACTGAAGAAATCAAAGAGGAAATAAAAAAATACCTAGAAATAAATGACAATGAAAACACGACAACCCAAAATCTATGGGATGCAGCAGAAGCACTTCTAAGAGGGAAGTTTATAGCAATAAAATCCTACCTTAAGAAACAAGAAACATCTCAAGTAAACAACGTAACTTTACACCTAAAGCAATTAGAGAAAGAAGAACAAAAAAAAACCCCAAAGTTAGGAGAAAGAAAGAAATCATAAAGATCAGATCAGAAATAAATGAAAAAGAAATGAAGGAAACGATAGCAAAGATCGATAAAACTAAAAGCTGGTTCTCTGAGAAGATAAACAATATTGATAAACCATTAACCAGACTCATCAAGAAAAAAAGGGAGAATACTCAAATCAATATAATTAGAAAGTAAAAAGCAGAAACAACGACTGACACTGCAGAAATACAAAGGATCCTGAGATTACTACAAGCAACTATATGGCAATAAAATGGACAACCTGAAAGAAAGGGACAAATTCTTAGAAATGCACAACCTTGGGGCTTCCCTGGTGGTGCAGTGGTTAAAAGTCCACCTGCTGATGCAGGGGACATGGGTTCGTGCCCCGGTCCAGGAAGATCCCACATGTCACGGAGCAGCTAGGCCCATGAGCCATGGCCGCTGAGCCTGCGCATCCAGAGCCTGTGCTAGACAATGGAAGAGGCCACAACAGTGAGAAGCCCGTGTACCGAAAAAAAAAAAAAAGCCAACCTTCCGAGCTGAACCAGGAAGAAATAGAAAATATGAACAGACCAATCACAAGAACTGAAATTGAAACTGAGATTAAAAATCTCCCAACAAACAAAAGCCCAGTACCAGATGGCTTCACAGGCGAATTCTATCAAACATTTAGAGAACAGCTAACACCTATCCTTCCAAACTCTTCCAAAATATATTATAGGAAGGAACACTCCCAAACTCGTTCTATGAGGCCACCATCACTCTGAAACCAAAACCAGACAAAGATGTCACAAAGAAAGAAAACTACAGGCCAATATCATTGATGAACATAGATGCAAAAATCCTAAACTAAATACTAGCAAACAGAATCCAACAGCACATTAAAAGGATCATACACCATGATCAAGTAGGGTTTATCCCAGGAATGCAAGGATTATTCAATATATGCACACCAATCAACATGATACTGACATCAACATGATATTAACAAACTGAAGGAGAAAAACCACATGATAATCTCAATAGATGCAGAGAAAGCTTTTGACAAAATTCAACACCGATTTATGATAAAAACCCTCCAGAAAGTAGGCATAGCAGAAACTTTCCTCAACATAATAAAGGCCATATATGCCAAACCCACAGCCAACATCATCCTCAATGGTGAAAAATTGAAACCATTTCCATTAAGATCAGGAACAAGACAAGGTTGCCCAATCTCACCACTATTATTCAACACAGTTTTGGAACTTTTAGCCATGGCAATCATAGCCAAAAAAGAAATAAAAGGAATCCAAATTGGAAAAGAAGATGTAAAGCTGTCACTGTTTGCAGATGACATGATAATATACATAGAGAATCCTATAGATGCTACCAGAGAACTACTAGGGCTAATCAATGAATTTGGTAAAGTAGCAGGATACAAAATTAATGCACAGAAATCTCTCCCATTCCTATAAACTAATGATGAAAAATCTGAAAGAGAAATTAAGAAAACACTCCCATTTACCACTGCTACAAAAAGCATAAAATACCTAGGAATAAACCTACCTAAGGAGACAGAAGACTTGTATGCAGAAAATTATAAGACACTAATGAAAGAAATTAAAGATGATACAAATAGATGGACAGATATACCATGTTCTTGGATTGGAAGAATCAACACTGTGAAAATAACTATACTACCCAAAGCAATCCACAGATTCAATGCAATCCCTATCAAACTACCAATGTCATTTTTCACAGAACTAGAACAAAATTTTCACAATATGTATGGTAACACAAAAGACCCCGAATAACCAAAGCAATCTTGAGAAAGGAAAACGGAGCTGGAAGAATCAGGCTCTCTGTCTTCAGACTATACTACAAAGCTACAGTAATTAAGACAGTATGGTACTGGCCCAGAAACAGAAATATAGATCAATGGAACAGGATAGAAAGCCCAGAAATAAACCCACGCACATATGGTCACCTTATCTTTGATAAAGGAGGCAAGAATATACAATGGAGAAAATACAGCCTCTTCAATAAGTGGTGCTGGGAAAACTGGACATCTACATGTAAAAGAATGAAATTAGAACACTTCCTAACACCATACACAAAAATGAACTCAAAATCTATTAAAGACCTAAATGTAAGGGTAGACACCATCAAACTCTTTGAGGCAAACATACGCAGAACACTGTATGACATAAATCACAGCAAGATACTTTTTGACCCACCTCCTAGAGAAATGGAAAGAAAAACAAAAATAAACAAATGGGACCTAATGAAACTTAAAAGCTTTTGCACAGCAAAGGAAACTATAAACAAGACGAAAAGCGAAGCCTCAGAGTGGGAGAATATATTTGCAAATGAAGCAACTGACAAAGGATTAATCTCAAAAATTTGCAAGCAGCTCATGCAGCTTGATATGAAAAAAACAAATAATCCAATCTGAAAATGGGCAGAAGACCTAAATAGACATTTCTCCAAAGAAGATATACAGACTGCCAACAAACACATGAAAGAATGCTCAACATCATTAATCATTAGAGAAATGCAAATCAAAACTACAATGAGATATCATCTCACACCAGTCAGAATGGCCATCATCAAAAAATCTGCAAACAATAAATGCTGGAGAAAAGGGAACCGTCTTGCACTGTTGGTGGGAATGTAAGTTGATACAGCCACTATGGAGAACAGTATGGAGGTTCCTTAAAAAACTAAATATAGAACTACCATATGACCCAGCAATCCCACTACTGGGCATATACCCTGAGAAAACCATAATTCAAAAAGAGTCAGGTACCAAAATGTTCATTGCAGCTCTATTTACAATAGCCAGGGCATGGAAGCAACCTAAATGTCCATTGACAGATGAATGGATAAAGAAGATGTGGCACATATATACAATGAAATATTACTCAGCCATAAAGAGGAAGGAAACTGAGTTATTTGTAGTGAGGTGGATGGACCTAGAGACTGTCATACAGAGTGAAGTAAGTCAGAAAGAGAGAAACAAATACCGTATGCTAACACATATATAGGGTATCTAAAAAAAAAAAAAGAAAGAAAAAAGGTTATGAAGAACATAGGGGCAAGACGGGAATAAAGATGCATACCTACTAGAGAATGGACTTGAGGATATGGGGAGTGGGAAGGGTAAGCTGGGACAAAGTGAGAGAGTGGCAAGGACATATATACACTACCAAACGTAAAATAGATAGCTAGTGTGAAGCAGCCGCATAGCACAGGGACATCAGCTTGGTGCTTTGTGACCACCTAGAGAGGTGGTATAGGGAGGGTGGGAGGGAAGAAGATGCAAGAGGGAAGAGATATGGGGATATATGTATATGTGTAACTGATTCACTTTGTTATAAAGCAGAAACTAACATACCTTTGTAAAGCAATTATACTCCAATAAAGATGTTAAAAGAAAAAGAAAAGGGCATTAAACCCTTAAAGGAAAATAAATAAATACATATAATCTTTACCCTTTAAAAAAAGAGAAAAGAGACTTCCGGATAAGATGGCGGAAGAGTAAGACGCGGAGATCACCTTCCCCCCCACGGATACACCAGAAATACAGCTACACGTGGAACAACTCCTACAGAACACCTACTGAACGCTGGCAGAAGACCCCAGACCTCCCAAAAGGCAAGAAACTCCCCACATACCTGGGTAGGGCAAAGCGGAGAGATTCTCGCACAGAGGATCGGTGCCGAGAGGCACTCACCAGCCCGAGAGGCTTGTCTGCTCGCCCGCCGGGGCAGGCGGCTCTGGAAGCTGAGGCTCAGGCCTCGGTCAGAGCGCAGGGAGAGGACTGGGGCTGGCGGCGAGAACTCAGGCTGAAGGGGGCTAATGTGCCACAGCTAGCCGGCAGGGAGTCCGGGAAAACTCTGGAGCTGCCGAAGAGGCAAGAGACTTTTTCTTCTCTCTTGGTTTCCTGGTGCGCGAGGAGAGGGGATTAAGAGCGCTGCTTAAAGGGGCTCCACAGACGGGCGCAAGTAACGACTGAAAGCGCGGAGCCCAATGACGTGCGTGGGACGCTGGGGCTACGGCTGCCGCCGCCAAGAAGCCTGTGTGCGAGCGCAGGTCACTGTCCACACCGCCCTTCCGGGAGACCGTGCAGCCCGCCACTGCCGGGGTCCCGGGATCCAGGGGCGGCTTCCCTGGGAGAACGCACGGCGCGCCTCAGGCTGGTGCAACGTCACGCCGACCTCTGCCGCTGCAGGCTCGCCCTGCACTCCATGCCCCTCCCTCCTTCCCGGCCTGAGTGAGCCAGAGTCCCTGAAGAGGCTGCTCCTTTAACCCTGTCCTGTCTGAGCGAAGAACAGATGCCCTCCGGCAACCTACATGCAGAGGCGGGGCCAAATCCAAAGCTGAGACCCAGGAGCTGTGAGAACAAAGAAGAGAAAGGGAAACCTCTCCCAGCAGCTTCAGAAGCAGCGGATTAAAGCTCCACAATCAACTTGATGTACCCTGCATCTGTGGAATACATGAATAGACAACAAATCATCCCAAATTGAGGAGCCAGGAGTCAGTGCTGTGCCTCTGAGGTGGGAGAGCCAACTTCAGGACACTGGTCCACAAGAGACCTCTCAGCTCCACATAATATCAAATGGCGAAAATCTTCCAGAGATCTCCATCTCAACACCAGCACCCAGCTTCACTCAACGACCAGCAAGCTACAGTGCTGGACACCCTATGCCAAACAACAAGCAAGACAGGAACACAACACACCCATTAGCAGAGAGGTGGCCTAAAATCATAAAAAGTCCGCAGACACCCCAAAACACACCACCAGACGTGGACCTGCCCACCAGAAAGACAAGATCCAGCCTCATCCACCAGAACACAGGCACTAGACCCCTCCACCAGGAAGCCTACACAACCCACTAAACCAACCTTAGCCACTGGAGAAAGACACCAAAAACAACGGGAACTACGAACCTGCAGTCTGCAAAAAGGAGACCCCAAACACAGTAACATAAGCAAAATGAGAAGACAGAAAACACAGAGCAGGAGAAGGAGCAAGATAAAAACCCACCAGACCTAACAAATGAAGAGGTAATAGGCAGTCTACCTGAAAAAGAATTCAGAATAATGATGGTAAAGATGATCCAAGATTCTATTTCCCAGATCCAAAATCTTGGAAATAGAATAGACAAAATGTAAGAAACAGTTAACAAGGACCTACAAGAAATAAAGATGAATCAAGCATCAATTAAAAACACAATAAATGAAATAAAAAATACTCTAGATGGGATCAATAGCAGAATAACTGAGGCAGAAGAACGGATAAGTGAGGTGGAAGATAAAATAGTGGAAATAACTGCTGCAGAGCAAAATAAATAAAAAAGAATGAAAAGAACAGAGGACAGTCTCAGAGACCTCTGGGACAACATTAAACGCACCAACATTCGAATTATAGGGGTTCCAGAAGAAGAAGAGAAAAAGAAAGGGACTGAGAAAATATTTGAAGAGATTATAGTTGAAAACTTCCCTAATATGGGAAAGGAAATAGTTAATCAAGTCCAAGAGGCACAGAGAGTCCCATACAGAATAAATCCAAGGAGAAATACGCCAAGACACATATTAATCAAACTGTCAAAAATTAAACACAAAGAAATCATATTAAAAGCAGCAAGGCAAAAACAACAAATAACACACAAGGGAATCCCCATCAGGATAACAGCTGATCTCTCAGCAGAAACTCTACAAGCCAGAAGGGAGTGGCAGGACATAATTAAAGTGATGAAGGAGAAAAACCTGCAACCAAGATTACTCTACCCAGCAAGGATCTCATTCAGATTTGATGGAGAAATTAAAACGTTTACAGACAAGCAAAAGCTGAGAGAGTTCAGCACCACCAAACCAGCTTTACAACAAATGCTAAAGGAACTTCTCTAGGCAAGAAACACAACAGAAGGAAAAGACATACAATAACGAACCCAAAACAATTAAAAAAATGGGAATAGGAACATACATATCGATAATTACCTTAAATGTAAATGGACTAAATGCTCCCACCAAAAGACAAAGATTGGCTGAATGGATACAAAAACAAGACCCATATATATGCTGTCTACAAGAGACCCACTTCAGACCTAGAGACACATACAGACTGAAAGTAAGGGGATGGAAAAAGATATTCCATGCAAATGGAAACCAAAAGAAAGCTGGAGTAGCAATTCTCATATCAGACAAAATAGACTTTAAAATAAAGACTACTAGAAGAGACAAAGAAGGACACTACATAATGATCAAGGGATCGATCCAAGAAGAAGATATAACAATTGTAAATATTTATGCACCCAACATAGGAGCACCTCAATACATAAGGCAAATACTAACAGCCATAAAAGGAGAAATTGACAGTAACACACTCATAGTAGGGGACTTTAACACCCCACTTTCACCAATGGACAGATCATCCAAAATGAAAATAAATAAGGAAACACAAGCTTTAAATGATACATTAAACAAGATGGACTTAATTGATATTTATAGGACATTCCATCCAAAAACAACAGAATACACATTTTTCTCAAGTGCTCATGGAACATTCTCCAGGATAGATCATATCTTGGGCCACAAATCAAGCCTTGGTAAATTTAAGAAAATTGAAATTGTATCAAGTATCTTTTCCGACCACAATGCTATGAGACTAGATATCAATTACAGGAAAAGAGCTGTAAAAAATACAAACACATGGAGGCTAAACATTACACTACTTAATAACAAAGTGATCACTGAAGAAATCAAAGAGGAAATTAAAAAATACCTAGAAACAAATGACAATGGAAACACGGCGGCCCAAAACCTATGGGATGCAGCAAAAGCAGTTCTAAGAGGGAAATTTATAGCAATACAATCCCACCTTAAGAAACAGGAAACATCTCGAATAAACAACCTAAACTTGCACCTAAAGCAATTAGAGAAAGAAGAACAAAAACATCCCAAAGTTAGCAGAAGGAAAGAAATCATAAAGATCAGATCAGAAATAAATGAAAAAGAAATGAAGGAAACGATAGCAAAGATCAATAAAACTAAAAGCTGGTTCTTTGAGAAGATAAACAAAATTGATAAACCATTAGCCAGACTCATCAAGAAAAAAAAGGAGAAGACTCAAATCAATAGAATTAGAAATGAAAAAGGAGAAGTAACAACTGACACTGCAGAAATACAAAAGATCATCAGAGATTACTACAAGCAACTCTATGCCAATAAAATGGACAACCTGGAAGAAATGGACAAATTCTTAGAAATGCACAACCTGCCAAGACTGAATCAGGAAGAAATAGAAAATATGAACAGACCAATCACAAGCACTGAAATTGAAACTGTGATAAAAAATCTTGCAACAAACAAAAGCCCAGGACCAGATGGCTTCACAGGTGAATTCTATCAAGCATTTAGAGAAGAGCTAACACCTATACTTCTGAAACTCTTCCAAAATATAGCAGAGGGAGGAACACTCCCAAACTCATTCTACGAGGCCACCATCACCTTGATACCAAAATCAGACAAGGATGTCACAAAGAAAGAAAACTACAGACCAGTATCACTGATGAACACAGATGCAAAAATCCTCAACAGAATACTAGCAAAGAGAATCCAACAGCACATTAAAACGATCATACACCATGATCAAGTGGGGTTTATTCCAGGAATGCAAGGATTCTTCAATATATGCAAATCAATCAACGTGATACACCATATTAACAAATTGAAGGAGAAAAACCATATGATCATCTCAATAGATGCAGAGAAAGCTTTTGACAAAATTCAACACCCATTTATGATAAAAACCCTGCAGAAAGTAGGCATAGAGGGAAGCTGCCTCAACATAATAAAGGCCATATATGACAAACCCACAGCCAGCATCGTCCTCAATGGTGAAAAACTGAAACCATTTCCACTAAGATCAGGAACAAGACAAGGTTGCCCACTCTCACCACTCTTATTCAACATAGTTTTGGAAGTTTTAGCCACAGCAATCAGAGAAGAAAAGGAAATTAAAGGAATCCAAATCGGAAAAGAAGAAGTAAAGCTGTCACTGTTTGCAGATGACATGATACTATACATAGAGAATCCTAAAGATGCTACCAGAAAACTACTAGAGCTAATCAATGAATTTGGTAAAGTTGCAGGATACAAAATTAATGCACAGAAATCTCTGGCATTCCTATATACTAATGATGAAAAATCTGAAAGTGAAATCAAGGAAACACTCCCATTTACCATTGCAACAAAAAGAATAAAATATCTAGGAATAAACCTACCTAAGGAGACAAAAGACCTGTATGCAGAAAATTATAAGACACTGATGAAAGAAATTACAGATGATACAAATAGATGGAGAGATGTACCATGTTCTTAGATTGGAAGAATCAACATTGTGAAAATGACTCTACTACCCAAAGCAATCTACAGATTCAATGCAATCCCTATCAAACTACCACTGGCATTTTTCACAGAACTAGAGCAAAAAATTTCACAATTTGTATGGAAACACAAAAGACCCCGAATAGCCAAAGCAATCTTGAGAACGAAAAATGGAGCTGGAGGAATCAGGCTCCCTGACTTCAGACTATACTACAAAGCTACAGTAATCAAGACAGTATGGTACTGGCACAAAAACAGAAAGATAGATCAATGGAACAGGATAGAAAGCCCAGAGATAAAACCACGGACATATGGTCACCTTATCTTTGATAAAGGAGGCAGGAATGTACAGTGGAGAAAGGACAGTCTCTTCGATAAGTGGTGCTGGGAAAGCTGGATAGGGACATGTAAAAGTATGAGATTAGATCACTCCCTAACACCATACACAAAAATAAGCTCAAAATGGATTAGAGACCTAAATGTAAGGCCAGACACTATCAAACTCTTAGAGGAAAACATAGGCAGAACACTCTATGACATAAATCACAGCAAGATCCTTTTTGACCCACCTCCTAGAGAAATGGAAATAAAGACAAAAATAAACACATGGGACCTAATGAAACTTCAAAGCTTTTGCACAGCAAAGGAAACCATAAACAAGACCAAAAGACAACCCTCAGAATGGGAGAAAATATTTGCAAATGAAGCAACTGACAAAGGATTAATCTCCAAAATTTATAAGCAGCTCATGCAGCTCAATAACAGAAAAACAACCCAATCCAAAAATGGGCAGAAGACCTAAATAGACATTTCTCCACAGAAGATATACAGACTGCCAACAAACACATGAAAGGATGCTCAACATCTTTACTCATTAGAGAAATGCAAATCAAAACTACAATGAGATATCATCTCACACCAGTCAGAATGGCCATCATCAAAAAATCTAGAAACAATAAATGCTGGAGAGGGTGTGGAAAAAATGGAACACTCTTGCACTGCTGGTGGGAATGTGAATTGGTACAGCCACTATGGAGTACAGTATGGAGGTTCCTTAAAAAACTACAAATAGAACTACCATATGACCCAGCAATCCCACTACTGGGCATATACCCTGAGAAAACCATAATTCAAAAAGAGACATGTACCAAAATGTTCATAGCAGCCCTATTTACAATAGCCCGGAGATGGAAACAACCTAAGTGTCCATCATCAGATGAATGGGTAAAGAAGATGTGGCACATATATACAATGGAATATTACTCAGCCATAAAAAGAAATGAAATTGAGCTATTTGTAATGTGGTGGTGGACCTAGAGTCTGTCATACAGAGTGAAGTAAGTCAGAAAGAGAAAGACAAATACTGTATGCTGACACATATATATGGAATTTAAGAAAAAAAAATGTCATGAAGAACATAGGGGTAAGACAGGAATAAAGACACAGACCTACTAGAGAATGGACTTGAGGATATGGGGAGGGGGAAGGGTAAGCTGTGACAAAGTGAAAGAGCGGCATGGACATATATACACTACCAAACGTAAGGTAGATAGCTAGTGGGAAGCAGCCGCATAGCACAGGGAGATCAGCTCGGTGCTTTGTGACCGCCTGGAGGGGTGGGATAGGGAGGGTGGGAGGGAGACGCAAAAGGGAGGGGATATGGGAACATATGTATATGTATAACTGATTAAATTTTTTATAAAGCAAAAAAAAAAAAGTAGCATTTAATAGACTTTAAAAAAAAAAAGAGAGAGAGAGAAAAAAAGAAAAATATCTTATTTCACTCTGTCACCCAACCTGGCTTCTAGAGCATATGGTTAATTTGTGTTAAAAATAAATAAAGGCATTTAACTTCTGCCACAATTCTCCATTTCAGTTATGGTGATAACAATATATGCTTTACCTCACTAAACCGATGTTTGAAATTCTAAGTAGATAATAGATATAAAATGGCTTTGAATATATATTATATGCTATGAGAAAAACCATTATTTAACATAGGGCCAATATATTACTATGTATTTTTGATATTAGTAAAATTTAAACATCATTGCCAATATAATTAATCAGTTTCTGAGTATTATCCCGGATATAATCATAACTGACCCAATTATGTTCTGAGAGAATGGTTTTAAAATATGGGTAATGTCCTGTATACCCTGAAATAAGGCATATATCAGTCAGATAATCAAGACCCTAAAGTGTCTCATCAGTCTTCATGATGCAAAATGGAGCAAAAAAGCTAGCTCAGATTGACTGCAAAGCCTTCAATTCCCTTCACTCTCAGAATTACCCTCATATTCTAGGTTTTGCTAAACTTAGATGTCTATACACTTGCAACCAGATCATACTTTAGCTCCATTTTTTTTTAACAAGAAGACTGACCTGGTAGGGCTTTAAGAGATATTAACCACTTAGTAATACTGTCAAATGCATTCTTTAGAAATATGTGGATGTTACAAGGAGAGCAGTAGAGGTGGTGAAGGGTCAAAATGCCACTTGATCTCTCCTTAATTACCTACCCTCATTTTTAAAATAAAAATACTAATAAAACTTTACTTGGTTTTTGCAAGAATTAAATGAGATAATGTGTATGAACTATACTTAAAACTGTCTCTGAAATATTTATCCAAGTATTTCCAAGGCTAAGAATTGGCATTATTTGTTATCTCATAGAGAAATGTAAGGAGAGTTTCACACAATGCTTGCAGCTCATCCCCTTCAGAAACAACCAGATGGCCATTCTAGCTTTGGGGAAGGTATTTTTTGGCTACGTTTGTTTATTTTCCCTGTGCAGACATTAGGAACCAATAACAACCCAATCATAACTTTTTTTTCCTAATGGAATCCAAAGATAATTTTTTCCTCTTTTTTTTTTTTTTTACAGATAATTAGAAAGCACTATGTTTCTTAAACATAAGAAAGATTACACACTCAGCTTCCTTTCCATTTGGCTGGGGTCATATGACTAATTCTGGCCAATGAACTGTGAGTGGAATTAGCATGTGTCACTTTCATGTTGAGGCAGTGAAAAGTCCCTGTGCAATAGTCCAATATCTCTTCCCATTCTGGATGGGAATGTTCACTGCATAAATGGTTCTTCCTTGGGCATTGCCAGCCGAATTTGTGTGAATGAGAAATAAACATTATATGTTATGCCACTAAAATTTTGAGGGTTATTTGTAGCCTCAGCATAAGCCTACTCCATCCTTACAAATACACGTTTTGTAAACAAAAAAGTTTTAGTAGAGTATTCACAGATATTACAGGTTCTCTAAGGAATCTGTCCCTAGTAAATGACACATGATTTTGACCTAATTTATTTAAGACTAGTAGAAAATAGTCACAATTTGTTAATGCAGTTATTTTCCCAATGAGAAAGAAAAGATAAACTTGGTGATATCAGGATTAGTCATCCTCCACATTAGAGAGTGAATCTTTTAAGAGCAACTGTTAATTATCACTACAAATACATTAGCTATAAAAAATGCAATAAAATGCAAATAAAATAAGAAAATAAGAACATTTGTTACCATAATTACAAGACTCCGCCCACGTTCTTTTAAAAATTTTGGCGAGGTTGAGGCTTTACCTTGTTTGCAAGCTAAAAAGTTGGCCTGTCACAATTCCACAGAGGGTAGCAGAAGACATGAGTCTTCTGGATCAGAGAGAAAATACTTCATCAGTTGCAGCCACAGCAGTTTCTAGAGTATCAGCAGTATTGTGCTGGTTCTCAGAGTCCCACATCCCATAGAATAGCGCAAAAAAGGCTATGTGACATCTACATATGCAGTATGTGTTTACAGGAGAGGAATCCCAGCTTAGAGAATCCGAATCTTTGATAATAGGCAATGAGGCTACTTGATCTTTGCCCAGGATGGAGACGCCATATTTATTATACTGTACAGCAAACAAATCTGCGCTTTTCTCTAGAGGAAGCCATTACCACTGTCTTCCAAGGCTTTCACTCTACCAATATCCTTGAAAAGATAGTATAGGACAAAAGGATTCAGTGTTTCTGCTTGTAAGACATGCAGAAATGTGAAGGACACATGGAGAATTACCTCCCCAGAAGATCTACCCCTCATTACTACAAGGTCAGTAGAGTCTGACCTTGGTTTCTAGAACATGTTCTCATGAATATGATAGTCCATCAGCCACTCTGGTTAATCCAACAAGCTAGTCTAGAAATAAATCAGTTCATTTTTTTTTCCATATATAATAGCATTGAATAAAGACTTCTAACAATAGAGCTCCAAGTAGCAGGATGAGGTCCACCTACAATGTTGACCACAACCATGCTTGGGGTCCTGGACTCAACAAATTGAACAAATCCCAAAATTATCAGGGTCTAACTTAGAAAGTCAGGTGGCTTTCTCCTTAAAAGTCTCTGTTGATTTTTCCATTTGGTCCATGGGCATTAATCCAGGTACAGAAGAATATCTTAGTGATTATATTAAACTGGCTTGCAAGGAGGAAGTCTAGGATAGCTAGATCATCCATAACAATCCTAGCCAGTGAGTAGAGTCTGACCTGCATGCATTTCAGGGACAAATTGTGACAGCATGACCCCTATCATCAAGACAACTGCCTGCAAGGTATACAAAAATAAAAAGTTGGTTTTCCTTCTAAGAAGGTCCCGTAGTAAATAGGGAGGGTCTTACTTTAAAGAGATCTCTGCAGTCATCTGAGGATTCCATGACCTCCTAGTACTGTTTCCTTAAATACTTGGAGGTTTTTTGACCCCTAAAATGCAGTCGCCATGTTCTCAGGAAGAAGGCAAGCTAATGTCTGACTTCCACGAAAATTGCATTCTCAAGGGTATACATGGTGCCTCTGGAAAGAAAGTGGTTTACACCATTGATTCCCTCTCCCCCATTGCTATCTATATGAGTTGGAGGGCAGAGCTTGACAGTGCCTCCAATGTACACTTCAAGCTGATTGGTGGTCACAGGGTACCTAGTTCAGCTTGAATAATTGAGTCTCATTTTTCTTTCTGAGGGAATTATTTGAAGCAGTTTAACCTGTTCTGTTTGTTCACACCAGCACCTGGTGGCATTCATCTGTGCTCCACATAAAGACTAGATGTCAATTACAGGAATGGGGATGGGTAGATAATTGGAAGTTTTGATAGATATTTTGTATGGGGGAGGTATACATCTTGTGTGAGGGGATTATTTGCACCCAAATATCCAGCTAAAGACATTGTGCCTATAATTTTTGTCCTTACAGATTCAAAGTTCATATTGGGTCATTTTAGAATAGAGACTACAATCAAATTTGCTAACTCAGGAACTATTTCATAAAACTACCTAATAGCCTTTAAAAATGATTTTGCTGGGGATGCTGCCACTGATAATGAGGATAATGATAACAGTGATGACAATAATAATAACAATAACTAAAATTTATTTAATGTTTTTATATGCCTGGCACTTTGTCAGATATGTTTGTAAAGTTTCAATAACCCTTATTACATGCACTTTGCCCTACTCTTTCATTTGTCTCCAGAGGATGGGTTAAGCTTAACAAGAGAATATACTGAGGCTAGAACTTTAACATGATGAAGAATTTTCTACCTTGTTATTTGCCTTTCTCCTGGCCTTCCTGATAGCCCAGGTTTCCCATGTTGCCCAAATCTCTATTATAAATGAGGTTCGAGCTTATCTCTCAATTAGGAATTGGCTTAGTCTGGGAAGTCTCAGGAGTAAGGGCTAATAATAAAATTTGTGGTTTAAGTTTTAAGTCAGAGACATAATATCCATGTTTTGGATTGTGCATGATTTAGCTACATTCAGCAGGGTGAGGGATTCCTAATAGATTTTAGAATTCTAGCCTAGATTTTTCTGACTGCCGAACAGTCCCTTTACCTTGGTTTTCTATCTCAAAACTATAGAGTTTAAATGATTTAGTATGAGCACACTGATAATTACTGGTAGCATCTAGAACTGTATCTTATCTCTATCCCCTATCTTGAGTCCATGGATTATCACATTCTGCCGTTCAGGCTTAAATAAACATCTCACATTACCGGACATAAATTCAGTTTGTTAGATGTAGAGTTCAGACTTCATCCCCCTTCCTTTTTTCCCAGATTGTTATAGGCTAAGGTCAAAGCTTTTAAATGTTCCCAATGGAGTATAAAATATGCATTAAATGTTTAAGACATTCCAAACATTTGCCTCTATGGTTTGTGACCAATATATGCATTAATTTGCTCTTCGGTCTTAGCTTTTGCCATGAAAGTCTTAGGTCAGGTAAACATTGATGTGTTCAATTTTTCTTCTATTCACTTAGCAAACAATTACTCCCGAAAGTCCCAGGAAATGAATACCAGGCGAATCCACAACAGACAAGGATGATGTCAATAAACAGGCAGAATTGTTCATTTTCAGATGGGATTTGCTTTGCTCAACTTCCTTTTATTGTTGCAGAGCAGCCTAGTGTGATGGTAATGGCAGAAGTGTATAGACCTTTAATTGGATTGGGCTATTATAGATCTTAGAGCTGCCAAAGCAGATTGAAAACGTTGTGTTCTTTGTCTTCACCAAAATAAAAATGTAGTTCAAAAGCAAAATGGAGTTGCTTGAAGTTGGCTATTAGCCCATGTAGATTCCCTTTCAACAGCAGGGCTCAGCTTCTTGCTTGTAACACCATCACATGGTCTCTTCTCAAAGGTGGTCTTTCCTGGCCATTTAAAAAAGTGGCAAAGCTTCTTAAATGCAAGAAAAGTAACTCAGCCCAAACGCTTCTGATTAACCCTTGCTGTCTCAATTTTATCATCTACAAATGCAAGAAACAGGTATCCGTTGGAACCATCACATTGTATTGTTGTGAGAATTAAATGAGATAATGTTTGTGAGGGTGCTCTGCAAATTGGAAATCTCTTTATGGAAGTACGATTATTATATTGTTCACTGTCATTCAATCAAACTCTCCAAATATCTTCAAAGTTTGAAGGAAAGTTTGAAACATTTCCCCTATTTTTAAATTCCCTTAAATTTTTTCCCCTTTTAATTTCACTTGGGGTGTGAAATTGCTCAACTACTGTCCTGGTAGCTATTGAAGTTGAAATTTCAACACAGACATTAGCCATACTTCATGGAAAACCTTATGTGAAATTCTATATCCTTGGAATTTTCATTCCATTCACATTGAGAAAGACCTGAAAACATGAAATTATTCTCTGAAAATGGAAAAATTAGTGAAGATTCCTCACTCTCTCTCTGTATGCTGCAAAGTTTTTAAAATAGTGAATTGAAAAATATAGATGATTGCTCTGTCCAGCTAAGCCATGTTTTAGCAGGTGTTAAATCTTGACATTGTGCTGACTGGAACTAAACCATAGACCATAATCTATATAAGAGTATGTGTGTGTGTGCCTGTGCATGTGTGTAAATGCATGTCATGTGTGTTTGTGAGAGAGAAAGAGAAGAAGTAAACATCTTGGGTAATTTGATACAGCACATAAAACTGATACATATTTACTGAACCTGAAATGGAATGGGTATAGGGAATGCGGAAGTAAATAAGAAATCATCCTGGCCCATAAACAGCTTTTCACCTAGAGGGCAAATAGAGAATGCCAGTGACATTTTCAGTTATTTTATTTTATTTTATTTTTAAAAATTTTATTGGGGTATAGTTGATTTACAATGTTGTGCTAGTTTCAGGTGTACAACAAAGTGAATCTGTTATACATATACATATATACACTCTTTTTTAGATTCTTTTCCCATATAGGCCATTACAGAATATTGAGTAGAGTTCCCTGTGCTATACAGTAGGCCCTTATTAGTTATCTATCTTTTAAATAGTAGTGTGTATGTATCAATCCCAATCTTCCAATTTATCCCTCCCCCACATTACCCCCAGGTAACCAGAAGTTTGTTTTCTACATCTGTAACTCTATTTCTGTTTTGTAGATATGTTCATTTTTTAGAATCAACATATAAGTGATATCATATGATATTTGTCCTTCTCTGACTTACTTCACTCAGTATGACATTCTCTAGGTCTATTCATGTTGTTGTAAATGGCTTTATTTTGGGTATTTTTTGTTTTTGTTTTTTTTTTTGTACTGGCACAAAAACAGAAATATAGATCAATGGAACAGGATAAAAAGTCCAGAGATAAATCCATGCACCTATGGTCACCTAATCTATGACAAAGGAGGCAAGAACATACAATGGAGAAAAGACAGCCTCTTCAATAAGTGGTTCTGGGAAAACTGGACAGCTACATGTAAAAGAATGAAATTAGAACACTCCCTAACACCATACACAAAAATAAACTGAAAATGGATAAAAGATCTACATTTAAGACCAGATATTACAAAACTCTTAGAGGAAAACATAGGCAGACCAATTTTTCAGTTATTTTAAATAAGATAGTTGGATCATGTGATATTTAAAGCTGCCTCAAATACCAAAATGTTGTGATTGTACTTAATTTTTACATTTACATTTTCTTATTAGAAGAAATTTAATACCTTGGCTTTAGCAGGCTTCAGCATCAAGGAGGGGAAGGCTTTCATGAAGAAAATGGGGCAGCTTTTGCCTCCCTGGAAGGATCAGACTAACCAAAACAAAACTTCAGCTCTTCAGGGCTGGAATCTATCTTTTTATAATCATTAGAAGTAAGGAAGATTAAAAGTTTTAGTGGAAAAAAACTGGTGGATGTCATTTTTATTTTTTCTTCTTTTGGTCATTTGTTCACTGTTCATTCCCAGGCCCAAAATTATATCTAAATCCAGCTGGACATCCCAAGACACTGTGGTAGATAGATGATTCTGTTCAATGGCTGTCCATCAGAAAACATCAGCACTTTTAGAAAAAATATAGCTTTCCCCGCCCTATCCCAGATCTACTCAAATAGAATCTCAAAAGGCAAGACCCAATCATGTAATTTTTGAAGTTCCCAAGTTGTTTCTAATCTATCCAACTTGGACAAAATTTGGAGCATCCCTGAGTTAGAGTATGTTGCTTATGATGCCACTTGTTCTCCTGTTTTCAGACTAATTAGTTTCATTTTATTCCACATCCAAAACTGTTCATTTTTCCCCCTGCCTCCAATGATATTTATTTATTTATTTATTTTTAACATGTTTATTGGAGTATAATTGCTTTACAATGGTGTGTTAGTTTCTGTTTCATAACAAAGTGAATCAGCTATGCATATACATATACATATATCCCCATATCTCTTCCCTCTTGCATCTCCCTCCCTCCCACCCTCCCTATCCCACCCCTCTAGGTGGTCACAAAGCACCAAGCTGATCTCCCTGTGTTATGTGGCTGCTGCCCACTAGCTATGGGTTTTACATTTGGTAGTGTAATTGAGTTATTTGTAGTGAGGTGGATGGACCTAGAGTCTGCATACAGAGTGAAGTAAGTCAGAAAGAGAAAAACAAATACCATATGCTAACACATATATATGGAATCTAAGAAAAAAAAAGGTTATGAACATCTTTTAATTTTCCTTCTTTTTCAACCCTGAAATTACTCACCTAACTCTGAACTGTAATTGTTTAATAACTGACAAATTTGACCTGTTTCCCCCTTCTCCAAAGACTACTTATTTTCCAATATATAACGCATTTTAAAGTAGGTTGACTGTAGTCAAATTAAGGATACAGATCTCTGAGTTCTTCCGCTCATTTCTTTGTATCCTGTAGTTACAGTTGGAAAACTAGCAAGCCAGACTATTTTAATATCTTCCTAACTGCTCCCATCTGATCAGTCTTTCTTTTGGATCAAACATTCTTGATGGTTTCTGAGAATTCAGTCATATATCATGTCATTCCACATTTCCAAACATATTTAACATTAAACCTCAAATCTCTCCAAATCTGATGCTCCAGTCATAAGATGACTCATTCTTCCTGGAACATATTCTGTATGCCCTGAGTACCAAATCCCACTCTAGGGCAAAGGTTATGTCTCCCTCGTACATTTTCATATTTTTATATAGCACGTAAAGCACTGCATCTAGCCAGATCTTACTAAATGAATGCTGCATTATTGCTTATCATCATCAGAGTCTAGACTCCTAATCTATACATTTCATTATTAAACACATGCTGATTGAATATCTACTGTATGCTAGAACTATTTATAGGTACCATAGACAAAGAAATTGTCCCCTAGAAATGTAAGTTATTTGTTACAAGTTAGATCAAGCAAGAAAATGTGGGGTGTGCACTGCTGTTTCAGTTAGTGTGATTCTATCGCCTCTATTGGAAAAACAGTCTGAAGTTCTCCCTAATGATGTCCCTAGTGATGTGTAAATTTTACTTTCTTTATTTAAAAGGGCAGGTTTATTTTTTTTAATGGCTGAAATAGTAGCTACAATTTTTGAGCACCTCTTATGCATTAAAAACATTATATTAGATACACTCTGTAGAGGTATAACTTATCCTCATGAAGGTGAAATAGAAAGACCCAATAACTTAAAATTCTGAATCTAAGATCTGAACCCTGCCCTGACTGCTCCATGTCTGATTCCCTCCCACAGGCTGCTTTTCAACAGATGTGCTCAGAAGTGGCCCCACATGAGTTCTGATTCTAGAACACTCTGCTAGCATTCCATCTACCTTCCTGTTCCCCTTAGCCTGGCACCACAAGAGACCTTGAAGAAGGTTAGCAGTTTGCAGGGGTTCCTCTTTCATAGTGAGAAACTTGCTGTGAAATCTATCACAGCAGCTGAAAGATACAAGTAAATGTTTTCCAAATAAAAATCCCTCAGTGAGTCAAAGAAAGAAAAGGTATAATTTTCCTTTGGTAAATGCAACATGTGCATGTTATTTGAAACAGCTGGTTCAAGTGGAAATGAATGACTTCCCCAGGGTCACAATCTGACAGTAAGTGCTTGCTGCTTGCATGTGTGGAAGAGGGAATGGGGACAGATATTATAATGGAGCAGAACAATTTCTTTGCCTCATCAGGTCATGAATATTTGAACGGAGAGGGTGTGATTTGGGGGGTTCCTTCATGGCTTTGTTTTTTTTTTTTATTTTCCCTGCAGTATCCCTCTCATTCAGCGAGGATCTATCATATACCTACTACAGTCCAGACATATTTCTAGGCACTGTGACCATAGAGTTCAATATGACACATTCCTCTGCTTCATGGAACACCCTTCTCTGTGTTATTCCCCAAATTATCATACAACCTTATTAGACAAAGGAGGGCAGGTGTCCTTGCTTATAGAAAGTGAGGGTGAAGAAATAAAGACAGCTCAGCATGTCCCCGCCACCACTCTCTAGGACTATACTCTGTACTACATGCATAGACAATTGTGAACTTTTGGAGAGAAACACTGAGCTGGATCTTCATATACTTTTCTAACTTACTTGCTATGTTATCTGATTCAATGAACATTTTTTTTGGAATCTATATGAGATGTAAAATTCTCCATTCTGGTGCTTTTTCAACCAAAGTCTTTTATTCTCCTGAATCACAGGCTGTCTTTTGCTAAATGAGAACACTTATGTACCTCAGCTAAAAAATATTTGCTGAAAAAATACATTCAAAAGCTTTACATCGGTAATGATGCTGGTTAGCAAGGACTCTTTACAGATACTAAGTGTGGTTGTTACTGCTCTCCTTAACCTACATTCTATAGTCTTTATTAGAGAGAGTGAATTACATGGGGAACAGACATCTAGTCTGTTTATTCATACAAAGCTACCAAGAAGTCAATCAAGGTCACGCGTTTCAAGTTCTGTGAGCTGGAGCTGGTGATAAACTGGTTCTATTTAGCTGGAGAACACGGGGGTGTATATTTAAAGGAACTGAGGGAACAGGGGCCAACAACTCATCAATGTCCAAAAAAGAGAGAAGAAGATTAACGCAGGAGTTGAAGAAAGATTGATGTAGGAAAATCCCACTTGTTGAAGCCTGTGTAAAGAGCCAACATCATTTACTGATAGAGAGGAGTCTGGAAATTCAGAACAAAATGAGCTAGAGAAAATAACATGAAGGGGCAATCATTTCCAGTGAAATGTGTAAATGAGAGAGAGGGGACAACTTCTCAGTTCAAAACTCTGGGTGATGGTAAATTCTCAGTGAGGTGGATATGTGATTCACAATAGTCTTTAATACATGGAGACTTCTTCATTTTCATCAGAGGGCTGAGAGATTTGTAATTTCTAAGAACACAGTGTGATACCAACAGGAAAACTAGAACCTTGGAAGGAAAAATACAAATCTACTTTCCTTCACTTGTCTATTTACTAAATATGATGCTGGCTAAAGAGTACACTTTTTTTCTTTCTTTTAATTTAAAGAAAAGTTATAAATTTGGAGGTGTTTTGGAGGAAATATGCTCTTTGTAGCATATTCTACTGTGTAAAAATCAGTTGATGACTAGGAAAAATGGCAATGATGATAAGGTCCCAGAACCCATGTGGAAGAGTAGCAGATTACAGAGCTCCAAATCAGTCTGAAGTCTCAGAGCTGAAGATTACTGTGAGAATAGTTATTCCATTGTATTCCTTGATTTCTGGGAGGATACCTATTTATAGTCCAGTTTCAGAAAAGGGAGACTTATGGTAAGAATACAGAAGAGACTCTATAATAATCAAAGTGAAAGAATTGCAGCTCACCTTTGCCTCCTAAGGACAGGAACAGTAGCTATAGCAATTGCAAGGATTCTCTGTATGTGCATTATTACTCTTTTTTCCAACTTCCTTGACTAACTCACTGTTTTTTCTCCATCAAAACCTAAACCTGAGACAACCACTCCTCCTCAAAAGAGTAGTGGGTAGAGATAACTTGCAATCCATTCAGTTCCAAACAGTTATTAAAATGTCAATCATTGCACAACTATTGCAGTAAATCATTGAGTTGAATTTCAATTTTTCTGAAACTGGACATTATGGGTAGAGAATTGCAACAAGAGAGGTGGCAGTAGGCAACTGAACAGTAGTAGTGTCAGTAAGAGATAGAACATTATACACACTCAGATTTGAATTGATACGTGGTATTTGACAATCTGGAAATGGTGGGTAACAGGTAGGTAAATATGGACTTCAAGTTCTTTGAAACTGTTCTCCAAAATTCAGAAACAAATCAGTGGCTAGGAAGTCCTAAGAGGAAGACAGTGTTGGTCAGTAGCTTGATTGAAACTGGTGCAAAAGGAGGAAAGGTAAAATCGTGATGAAGGTGTCCCCATGATCAGGGATATATAGTGAGATGCGTGCTGTAGATGGGTAAGGTCCAAAGTAACACTATCCTGGGAATTTCATAATCCCTTGGGCTACCTGAGTCTGTTCTTGGCTCAAGTACAACCACAATAGATAGTGATCTTATACAGAGTTTCATTCTTTATATGGGGACACCAGAAATCCCTGATCACTCTGGCCAATATCTCAACTGGGTTGTGGAGGCCACAACAGTTTAAGCGCAGATCTGGAATCTTATTGGTTTATTCAGCTAGGCCATACAGTCATGTGGACAAGTCATGTCTAAATTGTGGTACCCAAACCAGCAGCTTGACCATCACTTTTGGGCTTGTTAGAAATGAAAATTATGAACCCTGCCCCAATTTAGTGAATCAGAATGTCTGGCTAGGGGAGGGGAGAGAGATCAGAATTTTTAAATATTCTAAAGTTTGAAATGCATTGGTATGAAGACAGTTTTCCCAGCATTCCTCTCTTCATTCAACAAGTATTTACTTTGTGCTACACATGTTTCTAAATATTGGACCTTCAGTGATGAACAAGGCAGAGCAAATTTTAGCAGTGAAGAAAAATATTAAACAATACTTTCTTCAATTAATGATTTCAGTACAGTTGTGGTCAATGTGTTAAAAATAGACACAGGAAAATTCTGAGGTATTTTGAAAACATATGATGGAGAAACTAATGATGTCTTTGGTATATCTTGGCATTGTGATGATACATATTGAAAAAAAAACAGAATGTCACATCAAAGCCATAAAAAATACTTTATCTGATGCTGGTGTAAACCAGGGGATCACCTTTCATAAATGACAGACCCAAGAAGGGGAGGCCTGTGTGGAGTATGGTACCACTGGCTTACAGATATTTCTTATATTTAGGCTCCCCTCTCCTTTTAAATAGAATTAAGTGATTCAGTAAAACCAATATCAGAATCATTTCTAACTCAGTCTTCAAGGGATGATTTAACTCCTGAATGTTCAGTGCAATCGTTCTTAAATAGATTTGGCACTTTCTAATCACAGCAGAAATATAAGGATACTGAGGCTTGAAGGTTAGGGCATATGCAAAGGCACAATGAGAATAAAAGATTGAGTCCATCATTGAACAAGATACAGTTCCTGCTTCTGTGGTCCCCATTGAATACTTCACAATTCTATCCTTTTAATGTAAAGGAACTATTTAGATGAGATAGATAAGGGATAATGAACTGAAATAAATTGAAATGTACTTGCCAAGTACATTTTTATAGCTTTCATTCTTTTTTAGTCTATGAACCTTTCAGTTTTTCAATTGAAATTGAGAAAAGAATAATCTATCTTTGCATTCTGGTATTATCCCTCTTATTTTTGGGCAGTAAGAGGGGATGTGATTTCCTCAGTGCTGAAACCTCCTATTCCTCTAGTTACCAAGAAGTTTTCTCTCTTCCATCATTCTCTTCTGTTTAAGTCAATACTTCATTTTCTGTCGGTTGTTGCGGTCTATTTGATTCAACACTTCATAGTACCAGTAAAATGTCAATTGTGTCATACAGTGCCTGACCCATATTCGATTCTTGATAAAGTTTTATTTGGCAGATAAATGAATGAATAAGTGTGTGTTGCTTTAACCACTATCTACAAGCCTTCTAGAAAGAGTTGGAGCACAGAAGAAGAACAGTTTATAAGGCTGTATTCAAACCTGGATTATGAGATGGGATGGTGATGAATCCAAGGGACTTGATACCTTTCATTAGCATTATATGGTCCCTATGCCATCTCATTTCTCCTAACAGTTAAACAAATTTAATTTCTTTTTAACATGATGAATCTGTTTCCTCCACCAAAATATCGACTCCATGACAATAGAGATGATTTGTTTTATAATCTTTTTTCACAAATGCAGCAACTCCTACAATAATACTCTGAACTTAAAAAATGCTCAAGTAAATATTAGTTGAATGATGTCTCATTCTGAAGGTGACCCTGAGGCAAGGCTTTAAGCACAAGTATTTTTTTGGGGAGCTGAAGGAAACATCTGTGGAGGAGTAAGGAATTGGAAAAGGGAATAAAATGCAGTTAATAGAGGGTATCCAGTTAATAGAGGATATCAGGAGTCTCAGCTAGCCCCCACTGGGAATCAACTCACTTTGTTTCATTGAGGTTAGATAGGGGTGGAGACTCAGCTCCCCACTGCACCCCTCTGACACAGAGGTGAGGAGCTGTGTATGGTGAGAAGTCGAGTGTTAAGTAGCTCTGCCTCCCACTGTCTTGGTCACTCTCATTGGTACCAGGTGAGTTTGTGGAGTTTTGGCTCCCCCCCAGTTCCCAGTGACATCAGGGGTGGAGGAAAGTAGGATGCTGATTTCCTCTGACTTTCACCACTTAGTGGAGTCTCGTTGCTACCAGATGGAGGTGGTGACTCAGCTAGCCACTGGAAGGCCCCTATGGGGCCTTCCCAGGACAGATTCCCCCCATGTTCTCAGCCTGCCTCTCTTGCCTATAGAAAAACTTTAGCCAAAGAATAAATTTAATCAGAGCAGTGAGAAAATGCAGAAGCAAAGGAAAACAGTCAAACAAGACAAAATTATAGTTTAGCCATTAAACAAAGTCAAGGACCTTTAGTTCCTTCTCAAGGGCTATAGAAAATATTCTGAGCCATATCCTTTGAGCTGGTTTGCAGACACTGAAGCCCCCACCAGGTGGAGAAATTTAACTACATGATGACTAGACTGAAGCCATGATATAAGCTGCTCCAGCTTGAACATTTCCAAGAGCTGGCCTCAAGGAAATGGAACAAACCAACCCTGGAACTGAAGATTTTTTTTAATTAATTAATTAATTTTTGGATGTGTTGGGCCTTGGTTGCTGCATGCAGGCTTTCTCTAGTTGCAGTGAGCAGTGGCTGCTCTTCGTTGAAGTGCGTGGGCTTCTCTTGTTGTGGAGCACAGGCTCTAGGTGTGTGGGCTTTGTAGTTGTGGCACTTGGGCTTAGTAGTTGTGGCTCGTGGGCTCTAGACCACAGGCTCAGTAGTTGCTCCATGGCATGTGGGATCTTCCCAGACCAGGGCTTGAACCTGTGGCAGGTGACTTCTTAACCACTGCGTCACCAGGGAAGCCCCTGGAACTGAAGATTAACTACTTCAGACAATCAAGATGACACTGATCAGACTGCTATATGACCAATTTCAAGTTGATTTTTGGAGCTGACTGTGCTGTTTTGCATGTAGCCCCCTCCCTTCGCCTATACACCCCTGAAAATCTCCTTTAAAAGCTCTTGCCCTTGATCGGCAGTGGGGAGTTGGTTCTTCAGGACATGAGTCCACCTTCTCCTCAGGTTGCTGGCCTCTGACATAAAGCAACTTTCCTTTCCTAGAAACACTTGTCTATTGAGTATTGAGTATGAAAACAGGGAACTCATTTTCATTTCCCTAATTCTCTAGGCTTTCAAGTGATGAGCAGCCTAACATGAGTTCAGTAACAAATCCTGCTGACACTATCCACAGCCTACTTCTGCTGAATGGGGGATGGAAGAGCAACTCCCAGCTCAGACCCACATACACTACCTTGGCTGGCTGGAGAAACTGGGTGCCTCCTGCTTGCATTGAGCTGGGATGAAAGATTAGCAAATTGCTAGGCACTCTCCTCACAGGGTGGGGTAATCCTAGTACCTTGTCTGCTTCTGTGGGTTGGTGGAGTGGGTAGAACTCAGACAACTCAATCAACCCTCCTGAAACCATGGGGAAGGAGGTAATAGCTTTTCTGTGAGTGTTTGGCTTAAGTAGGATCAGTATTGCATAAAAAAAAGGTTTTTTCCTGCCTTAGACCATGACTTCCCCAGTCATTTGACTAAGGATAATAGAGTTTCTCATATCTTCTTTTAATCTGTTGAATGTTCAGGATTGAGAGCTTCTATAATGCACTTTCTGGAATATACAGGAGCCAATGAGCAAACAGGGAACTCATTTTCATTTCCCTAATTCTCTAGGCAACCCACCTGATTTTCACCTTTTTACATTCCTGTGCTTGTTGTGATGTATCCAGATTTTTTTAGCTTTAAATAGGAGAATCCAGAAGGAATGGGCTACTTCATTTTGGCCAGAACCAGAAATCCTGTGCTTTTTTCCAGAAGCATGGAAAACTCCTTCTGGAAAACTTCTGGAAAACTCCAAGTGTATGTTCTGATGAGTTTAACACGTATTCTATTTATGTTATTCATTTTCCTCCATAGGTGAGTGAGAAAAGAAGTTTCTATTTCATTTTAAGTGGTGCCACTAGTGGATGTTATTATACATGTTTCACTTACAATCTTCCTACCAGGGAATTTTTTATGAGGGAAGATAAACAAAAGATATTACAGCATGTTTCACATGGTAAGTTTTTTTAAACTGTTCTTAATATTTTTTTCTCAGTCGCTAGATTCAGGGTATGCATATGTGCCATGTACTATATTTTTCTGGCTCATTTATTGAGAAATTAATCTCACACTCAAAATCCAAAATCATTTTCTATTCCCAGCTGCAGTGACATAAAAAGTTTGCCTTAAATATGACTTCATAGATGTATTTATATTTAATCAAGCCTTTTTACTGACACTCCTGGCAACAACTGCTGATTCTGCTGCTGACAAGGGCAGGAAGGACTTTGAGTAAAATGTCATGGGATCTAGTTAGTTCAAGGCAGAAGCTTTTCCTTTGAACATCACACAGGGGTCGTACAATGTAATCTATTTATACTACCATAGTTTCCAATAATGTGGTTTGCAAAACAGAGATCCAAATGAGGAAGTATTAGAAACAACAAAAACAACCAACAAAACTGAAGAAAATGTATCCAGATTATTCCACTCCTGAACTTCTAAAAATAGTCTTGTGAGTAAATAAAATATTCATTCAGTTCGGTGACCACTCAGTATGCCTGGGTTCAAATCCCCACATTCCCATTTATTGCACATGTGAATTTTGGAAAATTATTAACAAATTAACATCTGTGACTCATCTTCCTTATCTGTAAAATGGTCATAATAATAGTACCAACTTCAGTGATGGATATAAAATTAAAAGAAAATAAATGTGAAACACAAAGAACAGTGCTTAGCATGACATAAGTGCTCAACAAATGATAGTTATTATTCAGGAATCATTGGGGCAGTCCGTTACTAAAGTTTTGTCAACTTAAAAAAAAGGTTTAAATCTATCAACATTTATAGATTATCTGGGACATCAAAGATACATAAACATAGCATCTGACATCAAAGAAATTATCATCTGCTAGAAATAAAGGAGAGAGAAATTATGCTGTTGATTAATAGTGTGGAATGAACACTATATGCCAGGTAATAACAGTCATTATTGTCCCCAATTTGCAATGAGGGTCAAAAAAGTGAAGGAATGTGGTCAAGGTGACAGAGTTAAATTTATAGATTCAAGTGCAGGTATATTTGAAGTCAGAGATTATAGGAAACTCTTATAGCATTAAAGTAATTAATAATCAAAGAAAAATTAAGTGTTACCTTATGGGCTGAAGGTGATCCCGAACACCGTGAGCTAATGTCAGTTATCCCTTGTTTATGGCCAGTGACGTGCCTGGAAGATAGTCTACGTCCCAGGAAAGGAGGAATCTTATCATCACGGTCTCCTCATCTGTAAAATGAGGAGAAGAGAGAATATATCTCTAACAATCCACAATCTTATGAATGTTTATGCCCTGAAACTTCATTTCTATATTATTTGATAAATTGGAATAAAATGTAGTGGATGGGCTTGCAGCTGACTGTGAAGGTTGATGTCACAGAGAAATTATTTTCAAAACTTTTATAACACAAAGTAAGAAAGAGCAAGACATTATAGATATTAGGAGTGAAATAGGGGAACCAAAAGGGGAGGACAGATATGATATTCTTGGAGGTGCCACAAGATTCCATGCTCATTTACTGACCGACTAAAACACCGTGACTATACTCAACACAATGCACGCTATCTCATTTAATCCTTAACAAAGCCCCATGGAGTCAGAATATTTGATCCCCAGTTTTATTGAATGATGGATTCTCAGAGAGGTTAAGTAATCACAGCTACAGGGTCACACAGTTAGTTTGCAGGGATGCTGGAATTAAAATTCAAGTCGACATGCAGCAATGCCCATGGTCTTTCTGCTGTTTTATAAAGACTCTCAAAGTTTTCTATGTACACAAGGCACTTTGACTCTCATCTATTTATGTAAATGACAGTATGGGTCATTAATGATGCAACCGGTATTTTAATGTGTATTGACATTAACCTTTCTGAACACTGAAATGAAAGTGCTATTTTCACTCACCGATGGAGCTGGTCCTATTAAACATTGTAACCTCTCATTGTAATTTTCTTAGGAAGTGTTTTCAGGGGATAGAAAGTCAAAGAGACTGACATTTGTGAGTACTTACTCTGAGCCAAGCACTTAACATTTATTATCTTATTTAAACATTACAATAACTTTGGGGGATAATATTATTTTCCCTTTCTAGTAGATAAAGAAATTGAGGCTCAGAGAGTTTAAGTAAAAAGCCACAGTTTCCTGGAATTCAAAAGTCCCTGTTTTATGGTACTCCACACTGCTTTCCATGGCCAATTTCCAAATCAGGCTCTAGTTTTTCTGTTTCTTTGAACTTTCAGCTGGAATGTTTTCTTTTTTATTTTAGGTCATCTCCAAAAGTTCATAAATATACATTGACATCAGTGATTAAATTGTACGTTGTTCAGACAATGATCAAGTCATTTTCAAGACTCACATCACATAAGTCTAACTTATGCTTTTAAAGAGCATAAAAATACATAATTTCAGTAATTCCTGATTACTGTAGGCCTTCAGTATGCATTTGATTATTGAGTGACTCAGTAATTTTTATTAATGAATAACAACCAACATTTCCTGAGTACTTATGTCTGACCACCATGTTGAATCAGTTTGACAGCAAATAGTGCCAGTTCCTTAATTTTTTCCCTTAAATAATTTCCCCCCCCTAAGGATATCTACCTTCAGCCATTTAAAATTTCCTTGAGTTGAAGAATACATATCCCTTGACACACATACCTAAATCTTTGTAATTTTTGAGAAAGAATGTGATTTGCTATATGCCATAAGCTAAATGGAGAGTTTGGGGCACACATTTGTCTGGAGACAAACTCTTGCTCTAAACAACAGTTTAAAATGTTTCAGTGAACACCTATGGAAAGTGATATATTATGCAAGCAGTTTCTTTGTAGTTGTCTGTAGAAATAGCTCAGCTACTTAGACATAAATGAGTGGTGAAGCCAAGGTGAGGTGTTCCCCAAATTCCCATGCTGAGTTGTTCTGTCCTTTGTGCTCCCATAGTACTTTTTTCTTACTTCTGAAATAGCACTCACCAGCTTGTATTTATTTGTTTACATACAAGTCTTCTGCCACAATTGACCATTAACTTTTCAATGTCAAGGACCAAGTCTTATTCCTCATTATATCTCTAGCACCTAGCACAGTGCCATAGACATAATGACTTCAATAGATATTTCTTGAGTGAGCGATTGAATGAAAGAATAGAGGTCTCCATTTTCTTCTAACATGTTAGGATTTGTGGGATTTGTTAGGATTTGTCATGTGCTACCTGGCTTCCCCTTTGACTTTTCACCCTAGCCCCCAGGAATATTGTCAGCAGCTAACCACTGTCTTAGAGTCTATTTCCCGAGGAACTCAATCTGCAACAAGTTTAAAAAAACACATTTAGACAAAAGATGTGAGAATCTGCTTTAGTGTCTTACCCGTGCCCTTAGTCCTCCAATGGGAATCTATGCTGATTTATAGATCACATGTAAGGGACTATATTATGTACTTTCACCTACATGATCTTATATAATTCTTACTTTAGCCTGAAATCTAGGGATATTTTTTTAATTCTAAATTTTATATTTATGTGGCTCAACGAGTCTAACGAAAATGTCCACAATCTTATGGCTCATCTGAAGCTAATAGTAAAATTTTCCTTATCCTCAAGTAATGTGATAAAGGCAAGAGCTAAATTGAAAGCTTGAGAGATTTTATTTTATCCTTCACACATGCAAAGAGTTCAAGGACTTGTTTAATATGTCACTTTTAATAGGTGCTCATTGAAAGGTTCTATAGAAGTAACCTCCATTTCACTGCATCTATATTTTTCTTCAAAAAGTAGATTGAAAAGGGGGTATCTAATTTTATTTTTATAAATCCTCATCCTATTGATCTTTCTACTTCAGTCACACTGGCATCCTTGTTATTTCTGCAAAAGACCAGCACTCCCACCTCGAGGACTTTTCACCTGCAATACTTTCTGCTAGAAGGTTCTTTCTCAGAATATTTACATGACTTGTCCACTCATCTCCTCGAGGTCCTTGCTCCAACATTGTCTTTTCAATGAAGCTTTCCTTGCCTAAGGATAATCTTGGAATCTAAAATTAAAACCGTTCTCCTTCTCTATTCTTCATAAACCCAGACTTGGTAGATGCTCACTCAATAAATGCTAATTGAATAAAGTAGATTGTGGGCTATTAAAAATACCTGATGTAATGGATACTCTTCACTTCTCACTGGTCCACTATTCTGGGCCAGTACACTCATCCCCCAGCTGCTGTGAGTTCACTGTTAATGGCACACAGGGATTTCCTTCTCTGCCTATCATTTGGTAACTGTTTGGTTATACTTTGGAAAGACAGCCCATCTCTAACGTCTGGTTACAGAGTGGTACAAAAGGCTGCTCTCTTGACTCAAAGAAGGAATAATTATGGTGCATTAATTGTCCAGACACTGAGGTCAGACTGAAGCTAGTCTTCAGCTGAAAACATAACCTGGATTAGTATTTTCCATCACTCCATCCTGGTTTCTTCACTACCTTTCTCCTCAGTTTCCTTTTTAAAATAAATCACTTGAATAAGAAGTTCTAATTTCAAATTCTACTTCTAGGGAACCCAACCTAAAATCCCTGAAAAAAGGATGAGGATTTATTTTAAAAATTAGATATAAGATTATGTAGGTGAAAGTACATAATATAGTTCCTTACATGTGATCTATAAATCAGCATAGATTCCCATTGGAGGACTAAGGGCACGGGTAAGACACTAAGGCAGATTCTCACATCTTTTGTCTAAATGTGTTTTTTTAAACTTGTTGCAGATTGAGTTCCTCGGGAAATAGACTCTAAGACAGTGGTTAGCTGCTGACAATATTCCTGGGGGCTAGGGTGAAAAGTCAAAGGGGAAGCCAGGTAGCACATGACAAATCCTAACAAATCCCACAAATCCTAACATGTTAGAAGAAAATGGAGACCTCTATTCTTTCATTCAATCGCTCACTCAAGAAATATCTATTGAAGTCATTATGTCTATGGCACTGTGCTAGGTGCTAGAGATATAATGAGGAATAAGACTTGGTCCTTGACATTGAAAAGTTAATGGTCAATTGTGGCAGAAGACTTGTATGTAAACAAATAAATACAAGCTGGTGAGTGCTATTTCAGAAGTAAGAAAAAAGTACTATGGGAGCACAAAGGACAGAACAACTCAGCATGGGAATTTGGGGAACACCTCACCTTGGCTTCACCACTCATTTATGTCTAAGTAGCTGAGCTATTTCTACAGACAACTACAAAGAAACTGCTTGCATAATATATCACTTTCCATAGGTGTTCACTGAAACATTTTAAACTGTTGTTTAGAGCAAGAGTTTGTCTCCAGACAAATGTGTGCCCCAAACTCTCCATTTAGCTTATGGCATATAGCAAATCACATTCTTTCTCAAAAATTACAAAGATTTAGGTATGTGTGTCAAGGGATATGTATTCTTCAACTCAAGGAAATTTTAAATGGCTGAAGGTAGATATCCTTAGGGGGGGGAAATTATTTAAGGGAAAAAATTAAGGAACTGGCACTATTTGCTGTCAAACTGATTCAACATGGTGGTCAGACATAAGTACTCAGGAAATGTTGGTTGTTATTCATTAATAAAAATTACTGAGTCACTCAATAATCAAATGCATACTGAAGGCCTACAGTAATCAGGAATTACTGAAATTATGTATTTTTATGCTCTTTAAAAGCATAAGTTAGACTTATGTGATGTGAGTCTTGAAAATGACTTGATCATTGTCTGAACAACGTACAATTTAATCACTGATGTCAATGTATATTTATGAACTTTTGGAGATGACCTAAAATAAAAAAGAAAACATTCCAGCTGAAAGTTCAAAGAAACAGAAAAACTAGAGCCTGATTTGGAAATTGGCCATGGAAAGCAGTGTGGAGTACCATAAAACAGGGACTTTTGAATTCCAGGAAACTGTGGCTTTTTACTTAAACTCTCTGAGCCTCAATTTCTTTATCTACTAGAAAGGGAAAATAATATTATCCCCCAAAGTTATTGTAATGTTTAAATAAGATAATAAATGTTAAGTGCTTGGCTCAGAGTAAGTACTCACAAATGTCAGTCTCTTTGACTTTCTATCCCCTGAAAACACTTTCTAAAATGAGATGAGACCTTAGAGCAGTAACAAGGTCAGGTAGGACTTTGTAGGTCACTGCAAGTACTTGACTTTTACTCTGAGTGCGATAGAAAACTATTGGGAGGATTCTCAAAAGAGTGACATAATCTGACTCATGTCTTGCAAGGAACACTTTGCTGCAGTTTTGAGGAGAAGTGGGTGGATGGGGAAAGAACAGAGACAGCAGTTAGAAGGCTGCTCTCTAGAAGGGGTTTCATCATCTAGGAGAGAGTTGACTATGGCTAAGATCAGATTAGAGCAGTGCAGGTGAGTGAGATTTTTTCAGATTCTGAATATATTTTGAAAATACAGCCAACATAACTTGTTAATGGATTGAATATGTGGAATGGAGAGAAGAAAATGAGTTGGATGTGATTCCAAATTGTAACATTCACAACAATTGACCAGCAGCATTGGTCTTGGTTTCAGACTGATGGTCAAATTCATTAGATACAATATTTCACTAAGCATCATGTTTATTTAGCTTTAAGAAAGGATGCAGGATAAGAATCAGTGTAGAATTCATGACAATGGCATAGAAGAGACCTGACTCACAATTTCTGAAACCTCCAAACCACTCTGCATTCTGCATTCATTCTGCATGCACAGGTTCATAAGAGAAGAAGCTGAGTGGGATAGGTTGATGTCAGCTCAGGGAAACCATCATCTCTGTGGGCCCTTCTGCTTTTATATTTTGTGCTCATTTTCTGGTGCAGCAGTCTCTCTTAAATACTGGTTAGTCATGACTTGATAAACAACCTCAACAATGAGGCACAGGTGCTTTGTCTTGTATATAATAACCTGGGCCAGAATCTCACTCAGCTTGGATCTGTTATACTCCTGTAAATCTCACAAGTTACTGTAGTGGGGGAAGATTTGATCAAGGTTTGAATCATCAGTTGTCCCTGAGAAGAAAAGATGACACTAATCAACCAATGGCAACTTCCTTCCACCAATGGTTTGGCCTCAGCACCCAGAAGCATGGTGTTGCCATCCTACAGGAACAGTGGCTTTGGAAAGCATAGGAGGAAGAATATTAGGAATTTAGTTTTGGACACATTAAATTTGAAATGTGTTTTATGTGGTACATCCAAGTGGAGATGAGTGGGAAATTTGATATGTGAATCTGAACTTCAGAAGAGAAGGCTGGGATAGACATATATATTTCAGGGTTAATAACATAAATGGTATTTAAAGCCCTGAGTCTAGATGAAAATAATGAGATTCAAAGAGAGTGAGTATAGGTAGAGAAGTCTAAGAGTTGAGAATTTTGGTTGTCAAGGCAATAAAAGAGGACTAGCAAAGGACAGTGAGATCAAGAGGCCAGTAAAATAAGAGATAATCAAGAATCTCTCATGCTCTATAGGCCAATGGAAGAATGGTTTAAAAATTAAGGATGTAGCAATCAACTGCATCAAATTTTGATAAGCAGCTGACTAGAATGAAGACTGTTAGGCTTAGTCACAAGAAGGACAATGCTGACATTTACAAAGGCAGTCCTGAGAAATGGTGTGGAAAGATTGATTGAGATGGTTCAAGAGAGAATGGGGAAAAAAAGAATTAGAGACACAGCAGGTACAGATAATCTCTGCTTTAAGATGAGCAGGATCAGAGAATTGCACCAATAGGTGGAGAGATAGTAATCAAATGAGTTTTTGTCGTTGCTGCTGTTGTTTAAGATAAGCAATATTGAAGGCTTGGGAGAATGATCTGGTAGATGAGGAAAATTAATAATGAAGGAGAGGAGAATTACTGAAATGATGTTCTTAAGTGTGTTAGAGAGAATGGAACCAAGGCACAAGTGGAGATGTTGACCCCAGAGAGGAGTGCACAGAGCTCCACCATTTTAACAAGAGGAAAGGAAGAAATACATGGGCAAAGATGCAGGTTATTGGGTGGAAAATTTGTGGAAGTTCTTTCCTCAGCATCTATTTTCTCAGTGAAATAGAATACAAGGCAGATGTCCGAGATGGAGGAGAGAAGAGGAGGTGTTGGATGTTTAAGGAAAGAAGAGAAGAGGTGAACTAGGTTTGTAGGAGAGTGAATGGATAGAGAAATGTAGTTAGGATTGCTTGGCAGAAGTAAGAGTCCACCTGTGAATAGTGGCCAAGGTTTTACAGTAAGACAGAGCAGGGTAGTTGTGCTTTTCTCCAGCCATGCTCAGTTGTGTGAAGGGAGTTAGTGATAATCAAGGTTAGAATTTTTTCAGGTGAGTATATAAAGTGAGAAATGAGCAAGATAATTGAAAGCATGTACAAGGGAGTTATTGCAATGATGGACCATGAAATCCAAACTGTTTAAGAATCAAAATGAGGACAGGACACAGAAAGTAGGGGAAATGAGGGCCATTAAAAATGAGATAAAAATCAAAAGAGTGAAGGTCCTGGCAAAGTAGAAAATTTGTTAGGCGCTCCAAGGAGCAACTTAGAAAGATAAGAGGTGATGGTCTAAATGCAGGAAGCCTAAAATTTAGACTACAGAGAGACCGCATTTACAAGTCATATCTTGACTTAGGATATGACTTTGACAATATGTGGTTAATGTAGTAGAGGACACATTTATTGAATCAAAGAAAGCTAAGACTCGATAGTCCAATAAAATGGAACTTTCATCCTGATGGACATTACAATCACTAATAGTTATGATGGGGTATTGTTGGAGTGAACCAAGAGCTACAATACTCAAAAAATTAAGAAGTGACCCAAGAGTATGTAGGTGAGGACAACAAGGCTGCATAGTGAGAATCTGTGTAAAGGTGGGAAGAAGAATTGTCTGGAAGCAGCAATTGGGAGCAGAGGGTATATACCCTTGTTCCAGCCCATTGGTGGACTGCAGGTATGCAGTGTCACACGGGAGCAAGCATATTACAGATTTAATGACACAGAGACTACCTTATTCACAAGCAATTCCAAATTCTGGCAGAAAGAGTCATATTTGTCCAACTTGTGTTTGGTGATCACTCCTGATTCACATAGCTGTCATCGAGGGGTTGGGAGGGGGACAGGCACAGAGGACTAACATGGTTGCCAGGGCCTTCTCCTGTCACCTTATAAACAGAGAGCAATCTCTTAAATATATTTACTAACTTCTTTCCACCAAAGAAGAGTTGCTTCCAAAAAGATCATTAACCTTTCCATTATAGCCTTTTTGTTTTGTTTTGTTTTCCTTTTCAAAACTCAGAACCGGCAGTTCTCTATCTAGGAAGAGTTGCATCAATGGTCAGGCACTGGTCAGGCAATGGTCCACACAGCTGAGCTCCAGTTAGACATCCTAACACACTCTTCGTAATTACATTGCTATTCCACAACTAGAAACTTCCCAGCTTGAAACGAGCTCAAAAAGAAACTGCAGCAACTTACCTGGCACTGCCACTGTTTATTGTTGGGCAAGCAACCCTGCTTGGCACAGGACATCTTGATTTGTGTTAATGTCTTAATGCACTATCTTTGTAATACCCCTTATATTTATGTATGACATAAATCAAATCCTGCTCAGAACTAAGTTGTTGCTGCTTTTTTTCTCCTATCCTCCTGCTGGGTGTATTTATTTTATTCTGTGTCGTATTGTACCCTTACAGCAAATTTATCTGAGCTTCGACTTTTACTGCTGATTTAGCAAATATTTTGTATTCTGCAATGAACTGTAAACATTTTTTTCTGACAGATCCATTATGACAAGTGTTATAAACTCTTCACTGCAGACTATCTCTTCTATTGAGCTGCTCTTTATATCAATTTTACTATGCACAGAAAATGACGCTGGTAGTATTGTACCGTCTGAGCTCGGCCAGGACAATCAATAAGTCCTGCAACATAGAGCATCTATATACTTAGTTTCATTGCATGTTTCTCGTTTATACAGCATGTTAGTGGGAATCAAGTTTTAAGAGTAGTCAAATGAGCTGAAACTAGTCCATGAGCTCCCGTTTCTTTCCATTTAAGAGTTTGTGTATAAACATACACAACATTTTTAAGTAGCTTATAAAGCTTCCCATTTCCTATCAGGTCTAAAATGTCAAAATGTATCTACATTAAACCCGTGCTGCATCTGAGAATAAACATTGATCCCAAAGAAAAACCTTCACTCTGCTAAACCACACCCATAGCTTTGCTTACCTTCTGTGATGGTGGTGGGAGGTGTCTTTCATTTACCAGTAGCTTGCAGTGAATAAGAGTATCAAAATTCTACCCAAGGGCTTCCCCGGTGGCACAGTGGTTGAGGGTCTGCCTGCTGATGCAGGGGACGCGGGTTCGTGCCCCCGTCCGGGAAGATCCCACATGCCGCAGAGCGGCTGGGCCCGTGAGCCATGGCCGCTGAGCCTGCGCGTCCGGAGCCTGTGCTCAGCAACGGGAGAAGCCACAGCAGTGAGAGGCCCGTGTACGGCAAAAAAAAAAAAAAAAAAAAAAAAAATTCTACCCAAAAAAGTGAGGAGGAGATAAGAAAGGAAACTCATGTGTTGTGGGCTGAATTGTGTCCCTCTCAAATTTTCTATGTTGAAGTCCTAATTCCCCAGTTTCTCAGAATGCCACTCTACTTGGAGGTAGGATGTTTAAGGAGGTAATTAAGTTAAAAGGAGATCATTAGATACAGCCCTAATCCAATCTGGAGAAGGAGAATAGGACACAGATGTAAACACAGAGGAAAGACACATGAAGACACAGGGAGAAGACATCCATCTCCAAGCCACAGAGAGAGGCCTCAGAAGAAACCAACCCTACTGACACCTTGATTTCAGACTTTTAGTTTCCAGAATTGTGAGAAAATAAATTTCTGCTGTTTAATTCACCAAATGTGTGGTATGTTGCTATGGTAGCCCTAGAAAATTAATACACCATATTTATTATCTCTAATTTTCATGGAACTTTTCATACATAATTTTATTTAACTTCCACAATAATCCTGAGATATATCTAACCATTCATTTTTAAGGATGAAGAAACAAGCTCAGAGAGATTAATCAACTTACTCTAGGTCGCTCAGCTAGATATTAAAAAGCTATGGGTAAAATCCACGTTGTTCAGACTCAAAATCCATTCTCTTTTCCCTTTACATATTGTCTATATGTTTAGCTTTCCGGTTAATTTCCATTACTAAGATGGAAAGGAAGGCCATGTCTGGGCTATACGCAAATCTTTGAAGGAGTTTTCCCCCTGCAGTTAATGCTCCCATTCTTGCTGAATAAGGCATGCATTTTGTGAAATTTTCAAATCTAAGAACAGCTCATTTACATCAGACCTAATTATTAACATTCATGGAACCACCTCTAAGGAAGAATAGAAACCAATATTTTATTTGAAGAAGGAATTCTGGTTAACAATACCACATACCTTGACAGTTTCACTTTTCATTCATTAAATTACATTTGAACAAATAGCTGTTGATGGCCTTCTGCATTTTGGGCACTATGTTTGGCACAAAGAATGAAGAGTGGATAAGACAGACTTTGTCCCCACCCTCACACAGATTTCATTATAATAATCACACTGAGTTAGGTGGGTTTTGCTTGCCAGCCTGTTTGTTTTATTCTTGTTTTTAAACATGTCTCTCTTCTGTCTGAATGGAAAGCCACGAGGTCACGAACTGTGTGTTGTTTGCCTTTGTGGTTCCTGTGCCTGGCAGAGTGCCTGGCACATCTTAAGAGCTCAATAAATATTTTTAAATTGAATTGGGATTCCAAATTTATAGCTGAGGAAGATGAATGAATAATATCCTGTCACTTGACAGGTGTTCAAGCGACATTCTGAAAACTGATGACAGCTCAGCCTTTGTGTACCCCACATAAATACCAACCATTCAAATGGTTCATAAAGCTGCACTAATGTGAAAAGGTAATCTTAAACCCCAGATCACTAATTGTTGCCTTCTCTTTCCTATTTCTTCCACTCCTATTTTTATACCATAATGTGATTTTTATAATATTTTTACTTTGATTTAAGAACAAGAATTATAGAAATTATGAAATACACACAATGACTCATCTTTGTGTCATAACCTAGATATAACCACTGTTACATTTTTTAAAAATAGTTACCCTAAATATATTCTTTTACAGATGAGAATCATACTATACAGAAAGTTCTACAACATGCCTCTTTCACAAAATATTTATTGAAAATATTGACCCATGTCATTAAATATTCAAGCATGATTTGACAGACTTGAATGGACTTAATGGATTTAATGAGTAGTACTTAGTTTTCATTCATTTATTCAGTGCATATCTACTGTTTACCAGACACCATGGTAGACACCAGAGCTACAAAAATTATAAGGTATAAGACCAACTCTTAAAGGTTGTACTATGATCTTTGGATATTCTCTCTCCACTGTATGAAATTGTCCAGTATTAATTTATTTCTTTACCTTGTATTAATTTTTTCAGTAAGTATTATTTGTTGAGCATAAATTATGTGCTAGCTCCCACTCCTTCAATCCATCTTTCGTTCAAAAATATTTATTGAGTATCTAATATATGAAAGTCTCTGTTCTAAGCAATGGGAAGATATTAGTGAACAATGCTGTTAATATTTCTGTCTTCATGGAGCTCACTTCTTATTGGAGGTATAGAAAAAGTAAACAGGACAGAGAATGTAGCCTGTGATTAGGGGTAAGAAGTATAGAGAAAAATAAAGCAGGTTTGGGGGAATATAAAACTGTGATTAGAAGATGCAATTTATATAGGATAGCCAGGGCAGATTTTTAGACATAAGGCAGCATTTCAGCTGTGACATTAATGATGCGAGAGAACAAGTTCTTCAGAGGTCTGGGGAAAGAGTTTGAGGCAGAGGAAACAGCAAGTGCAAAATCTCTGAGGCAGGAATATAGGCCTTGTTGGTTGGGGGAATACTGAGGAGGCCTGTATGCTGAGCATGCAGTGAGCTTGGTAGAGGATGGTAGAGGGAATGTGATCAGATGGGGATCACAGAGCGTTGAAGCAGTAGGTAGATAAAATGATATTGGGAACTTCTGGAAGTTCTTTTCTAAATACTTTCATTTTCTCAGTGAAATAGGAATTAAAGCCATCATTTGAAAGTAGGGAGAAAAAGAGGCAGAGGAAACTAGTCTTTGAGGGGAGAAGGAGCCTGACTGGATGACTGGGGCATGGTATAGGACTGCAGAAAAGCACTAAGATCTCCCTTTTGGAGCTGTGACTCTGTATCACATCTTCAGTGGATCTCTCCTTCCTGTTCCTGTCACTATTAAGTGATTCTTCCTATTTTGTCCCATAGGACTTTGTGCATTACTCATTTACAGGTCTTATCACGTGTTATTGTAATTAGTCTCTTACATGACTTTCTCGCTGGATGGACTGTAAGCTCTTTAAAGGCGAGGATAATGCTTGATTCACCATAGTAACCAGAGCACAGTTTTAAATACCCAGTAAATAACAAATAAATCTCTGCAGCATGAATGTGTGTAATGAATGAATGTTTTTAATGACCTGTTTTTTTCCATTTTTTTTGTCAAGGGTCTCAGCAACCAAGACCAAACATAAATACTAAGATTTACCATCCTTATTGGAAAAAATCTTGGCCTTTCTTAGAATCTAAAATTATATACTTTTATCAGCAGCAGCAGCTTTTTTATACTTCCAAAAAAAGTAGTATCAATGTGTCAACACAGCACACAAAAAAAACCCCATGAACCTAGGAGAGGCTTAAGAACATTAAGTCACCAGTTTAGATTTAGTCTGTATAGTCTAGGACATGGGAGAAAAATAATTTTATCCCACATGGAAAATGCTGGTGGTTGGAAGTAGATGCATGTTTAGAGGAATTATAATGTCCTACTTAAGACTGAGAATGGAAGAGTGGCATCATTGTTTAGGGACATCTACATTGGCTGTGGCACTGATGGATGATGGCAGGCCTGCTGTGAAATACCAAATATGGATTAAGGTATTGGTAGGCTTTTGTTAAACCCAAGACAATGTTTGTTATCTTTTAGTTGCTTAGTTATTCAATACTATTTATTGAGAACTTCTCTGCTTATTGTGCTCTATACTGAGACTACATTGATGAATGAGTCCAGATTCTTCATGTCTGTGGAAGAGAAGCAAGTAAGTCTAACTTATATTACGATCTGAGTGGGACTTCTTAGAGGAAGTTTAGGGTGCAGTAGGAATGCATATAATGAGGCAACTAAATCAAAATTGGGGGAAACAAAAAATATTTGTCTGAATTGGTACCTTCTTGGTTCTGGTCCTTTATATAAAAAGCTTGGAAGTCAACACTCCATCCTAACAACAAGTGAAAAGCTGAACAGACTTAAAAATTGACAACTCCTTTTGGATCTTTAAGAGAGGGAAGGACACAGGGCAAATCTCTGCCCTCTGAGATTGGAGAGACAAACAGGTGAATACAGGAAGTCGTGGCTTACTGGAGCACAGACTCAGGAGCAGAAACCACCATGGGAACCATGGGAGCCTGGCTAGGAAACTGGAACTGAAATTGATGAACTGCTGGATGCTCAGTGGTGGACAACTATGAGAGTTAAAAACTCCAGGGAGAAACAGTCATGGGGACCCCAAAATATTGTGAGATTTACCTTCAGGAGCTCAACCACATTCTGACAGTAAATATCTGAGAAAAATCCCTTCAAGCTTCTGGCAGGGGAAAGGGAAAAGGAACCATACTGCAATATATCAGAGCACTCTGTTCTTTTCACAAGGCCTATTCTGAGGGAAAACTAGTTAACCAGAGCCTAACCTGCTGGGGTATTATCAGAGCCTAATTTACCTGAGGGAAGGGAAATACCCAACTCCAGCTGCTCTAGCCATCCTGTTCCCCCTTTGTGGGGAGAAAAACACTGCAACTCTTGTGAAGCTCACAGTCCAGAGGCATAAGCTCCCTTAAAGACTGAGTCCTAATTGTAGGAATACAGAATGCTTCCCCTCTCTGCACATCTCACCACCACGTTACCAAAGGACTATATATAGCTGTTCCTTTTACCCTGCTATCAAGAAAAAAATTTGCAAGGCTTACCAAAATAAGCAACTTCTGAGCAAGAAAATAAAGAATGAATGGAAGTTAACCAAGAAAAAGATAGAAGCATGGTTCAAACACAGATAAGAATGCTTTAGGTGGAGAGCAGACTATATTCAAAGACCCCAAGGTAGGAAGGAACATGGTAAGTTTTGAGGAAAGCAAAGAAGGACACTGAGGCTAGAGTTAGAAGAAAGGGGAAAAACAGTATGAAAACTACTGCAGAGATAAGCAAGGTCCATATTATAAATCTTAAAATTGGATTAATAAAATTAGAACTTATTTTAAGAGCATTTGAAAGGCTTCAAAAAGTTTTAATAAGGAGAATGACAAAATTAATTATGCATGTTAAAATTACCATTCTGCCTACCTTAGACAGGGTGAATTATCAAGAACCAGGTCTGATGATAGGCAGACAAGTAAGCAGATATTACAAATATCAGAAAAGAGATAATGGTGGCCTAAAATGGGATAATGTCAAGGAAGATGAACATAAGTGAATGGGGTCGAGTGGTGTTTATTAAAATCAATGAGACTTGGTACATGATTAGAAGTTGGTAATACAAGAGAAAGACACATGACCTTTAGGTTACTTGTCTGGCCAACTAGATGAATTACAATAACATCAATTAAGATAGGGGGAATGAGAAGCAGGTTTGAAGGAGGTAGATTATGACTTGAATTTTGCAGGTTGAATTTCTGGAGTTTGGGGAACATTTAACAGGAGATGCCCTCTAGACTAGTTAGATATATAGGTTTGAAGCTCAAAAGCAAGATATAGGTGGGACGAATAGGTCTGGGTGTTATAAATAGTAATTAAAATCATATATGATGATGAGATGATTCAAGGAAAGAATATAGAATGAAATGAATAATTGACATTGTTTCAGTCATCTGCCTGATTCTCCAAGTTCCACTGATGTTTTTTGATTCTGAAAAAAGCTCTACTATGAATTGCCATTATATTCCAAGCCTGTCACTCCTCCTGGGCCCATGGTCTCTGGATTCCTTCTCATATTTAGTCTCGTTCTTAGATCTACTCACTATCAACAAACTTCAGCATTTTTTTTCTTTCTATGCAATCCCCTTGCTCCTAAGGCAAATTATAACATCTGTGCTGGCATCCAGTATCTTCAATAAACCCTTATATTAGGGTGCCTAGCCATGGAAAATTGGTGGACACTTTCAGAGAAAGATTTGACTCTCAAGTTTCCTGTAATTCTTAGGACCAGAGCCCTAAAGGAACTATTTGTACCAAGGGCAGCAAGAGCCTCTTCATTACTGAATTTTTTAAGCAATCTTAAAATTTGCATTTCTTGACCTTTTATCCACATGTATTACTGTAGAGAATTCTCATCAACCTAAAACAATCTCTTCCTTTAATTTTGTGCCAACACATACTTTACAATTCATTGTGGCTTCTCTAGATATTCATTAATACCGATATGGTTTCCTCCTCCTCTACCTAAACATAATTTAGAGTCATTCAAGGTTATTTTTATTTTTCTCTTTTCCCATTTTATTTCCTTAAGTCATCTTATCAATTTGTATGATTTCCTTCTCTCCCGTTGCCAACGTTTGGTCATGTACCAAGTCCTGTTGATTTTCCCTACTAAAATACTATTCATCTCCATTCCTTTATCTTCATATACCTTGACATTATCTCACTCTAGGCACCATCCCATCTTGTCTTATCATTGCAATACCTGCTATGTATGTCAGTGAGGCATAGGAAACAGAAGCTCCCAACTCCATGTACAGTCAATTAAAACAGCTACATTTTAGTCCCTTCTTTTTAAAATACATTACTTAATTAATGAATTAATACATTTGAAAGTTAAATTTTTAGACTTTCCAATTGCTAATTGTTTTATGTTATATTATCCAAAGGAAATGATTTTACTAACAAGATGTATCATAAGAACAGCTCAGAAGTGCATTATGAGTAATTACATCTCAAGACAATTTACACTGTGGTATAAACAGTCTCTTGCTGCATTAAAACCCCTTGGGAAATGATCCTATTGTAATATTAATTCCATTTCATAAAGCTCTGGTAGATGTCATTGAGATTATAGTCAACACTTTTTCTTAAATAATAAGTCATATTAATGTGTGTATAAAGCATGTTTTGACAAGGCAGTGTAATATTATTATTATTTATTGTGTCCAAAGCACCTCTCAGCCTGTAGGAAATTAGCTTGAATATAACATTATAGCTCCTCTAGCTTCTGCTTTAATGGGCTTCCAGACAACAGCCGGCTTCCACTCCTTGAAGACGGCTTAAAAGAGTCTGACTGCTCCTGCTGAGTTGGTCTCCATGAAGTGTGAAGTTTTTAAACTGATCTCTGTTCAGCCTCAACCATTTAAATTGCAGCTTAGTAATTAGTAGAGGTCTGCTATGCAGATCAACAAGGGTAAAAATTAAGATTTGCCAATACATACTGAAGAAAGCTGAGTGGGAAAGAGCAAACCTAGTGCACTGGAAGAAACTGTACACTAAGACCTGAAGGACCGAGTCTGCTTTTTATTTAGAGAGTGTGAACTCTTCCTGCACTGCCCTGAGGCACCGCCATGCTCACTTCACAGAAGATTCTAAAATGGGGAGTTAGTGCAAGGACACCTTGATTTCCTGAAGCTCAGGAAAAGAATAGGATAATTCAAACCAAAAGAAAACAACTAGACAACCAAACAAACAAACAAACACCTAATAGTTACCCAGTGGTTCGAGCTGTGAAGCTTGTCATCATAAAATGAATACACATTTATAATTGTTGCCAGTTCTTTTTTTTTAAACATCTTTATTAGAGTATAATTGCTTTACAATGGTGTGTCAGTTTCTGCTTTATAACAAAGTGAGTGCTATACATATACATATGTCCCCATATCTATTCCCTCTTGCAGCTCCCTCCCTCCCACCCTCCCTATCCCACCCCTCTAGGTGGTGACAAAGCACCGAGCTGATCTCCCTGTGCTATGCGGCTGCTTCCCACTAGCAATCTACTTTACCTTTGGTAGTGTATATATGTCCATGCCACTCTCTCACTTTGTCTCAGCTTACCCTTCCCCCTTCCCGTGTCCTCAAGTCCATTCTCTAGTAGGTCTGCATCTTTATTCCCATCTTGCCCCTAGGTTCTTCTGACCATTTTCTTTCTTTCTTTTTTTTTCAGATACCATATATATGTGTGAGCATACGGTATTTGTTTTTCTCTTTCTGACTTACTTCACTCTGTATGACAGTCTCTAGGTCCATCCACCTCACTACAAATAACTCAGTTTCATTCCTATTTATCACTGAGTAATATTCCATTGTATATATGTGCCACATCTTCTTTATCCATTCATCTGTTGATGGACACTGATTGCTTCCATGTCCTGGCTATTGTAAATAGAGCTGCAATGAACATTTTGGTGCATGACTCTTTTTGAATTATGGTTTTCTCAGGGTATATAAACTCAAAATGGATTAAAGACCTAAATGTAAGGCCAGACACCATCAAACTCTTAGAGGAAAACATAGGCACAACACTCTATGACATAAATCACAGAAACATCCTTTTTGACCCACCTCCTAGAGAAATGGAAAGAAAAACAAAAATAAACAAATGGGACCTAATGAAACTTAAAAGCTTTTGCACAACAAAGGAAACCATAAACAAAGCGAAAAGACAACCCTCAGAATGGGAGAAAATATTTGCAAATGAAGCAACTGACAAAGGATTAATCTCCAAAACATACAAGCAACTCATGCAGCTCGATATGAAAAAAACAAACAACCCAATCCCAAAATGGGCAGAAGACCTAAATAGACATTTCTCCAAAGAAGATATACAGATTGCCAACAAACACATGAAAGAATGCTCAACATCATTAATCATTAGAGAAATGCAAATCAAAACTACAATGAGATATCATCTCACACTGGTAGAATGGCCATCATCAAAAAATCTACAATTAATGCTGGAGGGGGTGTGGAGAGAAGGGAACCCTCTTGCACTGTTGGTGGGAATGTAAATTGATACAGCCAGTTCTTATCTTTTGATGCAGCAAAAAAGGTCAAATCATCCACCCTGATGATATCTCCATCAACACAATACCACAATCATTCTATCCATGGCACTCCACCTAACATCCCTCCCTACATCTCCCAGTTATTTAAATCCTGCACACCACTGGCTCAAACTACATATACCTATACTTATACCTCCTCAGGAGCTTTCTTGATTATTCTAAAATCATAGCGCACCCATTTCTCATTTCTTTCACATATATGTAGGTTACATAAATTACATGTAAATTTAATTTAGTTATTATTTTCATATGATTTACATATATACCGACATCATGAGGTTAATTCAGAACAAGTGATATGGTGTATGACACTGATTATATCTACACTGTATCACTTCATTGTTTTGAATTGTCTCACATATGTTGGTTCTTCCTCCACATTTGGATTATAATTTCAGAAAGAGCAGACAACTTCTCCAAGATTTAACTGGCCTGGATCTTAACCCTGGTTTTCATACCAACTTGCTTTAAGGCTTGGTCAGGGCTGCCATAAAATTACATGGAAAATTCATATAATTATGTAAAAACGTTTTGTTTCTATTGGGAACTTCATTTTTCACCTTCACAAAGATAATGTTGGAGTAGATGGATCTTTTTTTTTTTTACAACTCATATTTTAGTTTGATTTGTGCTTTTTTTCTCATATTTTCCATGAAAGTTCATATAATGTTGTATGCATTTTAATTATTCAGTAAATAAATGAATTGCATTGTGGTGGCTGGCTGGCTGGATATATGGCTCACTGAATGGCTATCTGGATGGGATGCATAAATAAGTGGAAGGATATTTATATGAACTGGCTTTTTGGAAGGATTTTATTTCTTCCTGGCATCCAGTAGAAGGCACAGATTGATTTACAACTGAGTTCTTGCTTTACCCAACATAGAGTGTTATGAATAGAACTCTGAGACTCTTCTCTGCTGGAAACATCACAGGACAGAAATTATCTGCCTAAGAAATGAATTTCTCTCTGATCTATTTCCCTGGAGTACTAATCCCCAAGGGTTTCAAAGGTAGTGCCCAATACTTTGAAAGACCCTTGGATCCTTAGCCAGGGAATAGAAAAAGAACTATTCCAAGCCATTTATTTTTTCAAAAGGAAAAGGCGCCCACTTTTCCTCATTCAACCATCACATAATGAAAATGTGTCCCAGACAACATCAGAGTTAATTGAAACTCATAACCCCCAAGATCATTTTTTTACCTTGTTGCTGGCTGGTCTATTTTTCACTTTGGCTTAGTCTTTTGACAAGTCATATAAAAGAAAGGGTGAGAGAATATCTCTGATGTCAAAGGCTGCCTCTCTCTCTCTCTGGAGCTCACCGTGCCATGTAGGCAGGTGAGAAATGACCCTATTATTGCTTCCAAGACCTACGAATGGCCAAGACTTTCCAACGGAGCAACTTGCCCTGAACAAGTGTATTCCACAAACAGACAGTGCCCACTTGGCCTGTTTAAGAGCAAAGCCATAGGTACCATTTAGTTACATCCACCAGTAGAGAAGAAATAGGTAACTTAATGCAGTTGCTAATTCTTAGACAATACAGTCATTTAGATTTTATTAACTGGTTGAAGAACCACAATTTAATTTTTGAAGAATCTAACTAAACCTATACTGGTGCTTCCTATACATACTTGCTGCATTCTTAACTTTTTATACTGAATGGAGTAGTATAAGGTAACACCAATAAGGATCACCTAGATCGTTTCTAGATGACTCCATGTCTCTTTGCTTCTCAGAAACCTCATTTTCTCTTAATAAGATAAGCCAACCCACCTCTTAACTTCCTGAGCTCCCTGTTTACCCACTGACAAGAGAAGCTTGACATAACCAAGTAGAATGCCAAGCTCTCCAATTTAATAGAATCTGTTCTATTCTAGAACAGTGTTGGGTTCTCTGGTGGAAGCATTCTTACTCTGATCATTAAGATGCCTGCACTTATAGGACTCAGAGGCATAGATTCTAAAAGCTAAAGTGTCACTAGTAGGAATTAAGGGTAATGATAAACAGAATGACCTCTAATTATGTCTCTTGGTTCCTAGATTTATGTACACGTACTAGACTGTATACTACACAACTGTATCACAGCATCTCAACATTATGAGGCATTACCTCCAAGCTAGATCTTAAGTGAATTTTCCTTGCTATTCTATCATCCTGCAAGTCTGTCTCTTTGAGTGATGAGGATATGGTAAGATTAGTGATTCCTATAGATATCATTGCTTCATTATTTCTTTGAAAAGTGAGTTCACTTTGCATGGGATAACATAATAAAGCATTCAGTAAGTTTCAGATGGCATTTCAGGCAAAAAAATAATGATGAGTTAGAAGAAGCAAATACCAACTCAGGTGTGTTTCAAGTTAGGCTAAATTAATATTTCCCACCTGATAAGTGGGAGTTCATCACAATCAAACTATTGCTGTGTGGCTTCTTTATTAAGTCATAACTTTTGTGGGCCAAAGTTTGTCTGCCATTGCTTACAAGTTCAACAGTAGCAAAAGGGAAATCAACCTAATGAAGGGAAGCCCATATTATTGAGCCCATGCATACTTTACTTGTTCACAAGCCTATTGAGCAGCCTCTGGATTGCTGAGGTAAGAAGCTATTACCTGGCTGACCTCTTCTTAATTACCTTCTTCATAGGAAGCTTACTTAATAAAAATTTATTTGGAAAACAAATATTATCAAATTCTGTGCTTATTTCAAAAGATCCATCCTATGTTTTCCACAGTTATCTTTGCTATGAACTCTAGCTTCTTCCAAGTCCTTGACCATTTATCCAAATCATTATCTCACCATTTATAAATTACTAGGAGTATTTTCCTTTCCCACTATCTTTCAGTATCTAATTAGGCTTAGAATGGATTAGCAGTCAATTTCCATTGAATGACAATTTATCATGCAGATTTATGTCTAAACTACTCTTGACTGTTTTCCTCCTTAGATAACTGGTCACAGGTAACTCCTCATAAGGCTATAATTACATGTTAAAAGAGAGACGACATTGAACCAGGAGTAGCCCATAGAAACCATGTACAATTCTGTATTTTTAATACCTTTTTGATTTGGATCCAGCACTTTCACATGATTTTGAAAGTTTAGTAGACACAACAAATGTGAAGAATCAATGGATCAAATAATAAACATTTTATGATTGGCAGCTTGAGCTGCATAGTCATTGGTATTTCCTAATTAGGTATTAATTCTGTCTTAGTTTCTTGTAGGAGAGAAAAGCTATTTTAAATGGTGGGAAGTTAAATTTAGAAGATGGTAAAATTTTCCTCCAAAGTCATGAAGGTCTCCACTGGGAAGCCACTACTGGAGCATGTCAAAGGTACAATATAACATTTCCATCTTCCCCAGACATTTCAAGCACTCCTGGGCCTGTCCATCCATAAGGGTCAATGAGCAGTGCTGCTTGCTCATTTACCTACTGGAATATATTTTCACATCCTAGTTTCCCATCCCCAAACTAGAAGCATTTCAGTTCATCTGGAAAATACATCAGAGCAGCATACCAAAATGTGGTGTATTTTGCTATTGGAACTCAAAGATGCACACCAATCATTGGGTATATTTCTTAGTATGGGGGCAAAGTGATGTCCTAGACTTTGCAAGTGATATCTCAACATGTCCCAGATTATTGGACCCACAGAAACTTCACTGAGGTGACATGTATCTATAATGAAGTTTATCTCTAACCTTATTATGTGCACATGTCACCCTGAAATATCTAGGATACCAGCTATTTCCTGCTAAGATACTAACAACATGAAGTCATCATTGAAGTCAACCTCTGCAGTGCTGTATGGGTTGATGAGATACTCAAGGAATCAGCAGGCTATATTGTGATACAAAGCCAAAGAATGACATAATCCTAATGTATTTTAGCAAAGGTGTACTGTCTTTTTAACCAAATAACTAAAGAATAGTGTTTTCAGTTTATTAGGATAAAGAAAAAAATATCAGATCAATAGCTGTATCAAGATGCCAAATGCCATTTTGAATTTCTCAAATGATAAGATTATATCTGGAACAGTAGCTTTAATCAGTCATCCTTGGAGGAGAGCAGGAGCTATGGAAATGCTCCATTTAGGTCCCCCTTCAAAGAAGGATTTGTTGCCCAGCTACACAAGGTGTGGTTCCAGCTGGTAGCGCCTTCAGGTTTCATTTTCACTGAGCTGAGATTCTATTCTACTCATCTCAGGGTTGCCCTGGTCATCGATTTAGCAAGGTGATGGGTGGCAAAATAGCCTGACCATTTTTGCCCAATGTGGGACTTCTCTAACGGACAGTTTTGCCCTGGAGCTTCCTGTTGGGTTGGCAGAGATTTTGTCAGATCTGTATCTGTATCACAGCCTCCCTGCTGTGACCTTATTACGTTTTTCAACATCAGTGAGAAATAGATTCCTCTGAATTGTAAGAGAGCTCATGAAATAGTACGGATATTGAAATAGAGGATCAATTACTTCTTTTGCAGTAATTCTGAACTTGAAATGGCTATAGCACTGCCTATGTAGACAAGAAGACAAAACAGCATACTGAAAAGATGTATACAAATTAAAAGTATCAGAAAAAGCTGGAAAAAAAATCTTATGGATTCCCTTGCACAATCCTGCTTCCTCCTCCCTTCTTTTCACAGATGTTACAGATCAGTAAAACTTTAGCACTCTTAACTCCATCTCAACCTCTGCTTCCTAAAGAATCTAACCTGCAACATGAAGTCTGCATTAATTTCATGTGGTGTTTTTTCTTTTTTCTTTTTTTCTTTTTCTAGAAACTGTCTATCCTCTGTACCCTTGCTGGAGACTTAAAGAGGATTTTTTTTAATAGAAATCATCCTTTCTTCACCTTTACATTATTTTGGTGGTGGCACAAACTGTCAGGATTTTTAGAGGTGAGATATTGGTTCAAATGTACTATTTTCGTAGGAAGGGTTAGCAACCGTGTTCCTTCCTTGACATTCCTGACATAATAATTGCCATTCCATAGATTATGGCGCCTCTCCAGGGATGTTGGTAGGTTCTGAGCCTGTACCAACTATATATTCAGGAACGTGGAAAGAGACAACAGGGTCATAATGATTTTGCTTTAAGTGTTCCCCTGCCCTGATCTCTGCACTAGCTGTTTCCTTTGAGTTCTTTCTTTTTTTTTTTTCTTTCTATTTTCTTCAGTTTCTGTCTTTAATATTACAGGACTCTCTCAAATGTTTGGTGATCTTTAGCACTCTGCTCCTATTTAAGATTGAAACAGAGAGAAAGTGCATTAGTAATGTGTTCTGTGTAGCCTGGGCTTCAGGAAGATCCTCTTGAGTTGTTTCATAGGAAAGATACCTGATTATCTATTTCTCTAGGTATTTTCTTTTGAACTAGTCACTTTACCCAGAGAAGAAATATCTGCTCTTCTGCCTGAAAGGTTTAAGTCTGTCTGCCAATATTCTGGAAGCTTAGGAGGAGGGGGTGCTAGTAATCTCATTTGTCACTTAACTTCCTTGATTTAATTATGACAGCCCAGCTCACACTTGTGCCGTGTCACCAAGATCAGAGCCCCTCTAGCTCACCTGCTCCAAGGTATAATTCTCCAGTTTCCTTCTCGGGTGGAGAAGAATATATTAGTGTCTAAATGATTTTTCTATAGCCAACCAATCTTACAGTTTTTAGCCACACACCCAGCCTATTTTCAGAGGTATTTTCTATCTTCCATTCTTGATTAATTTTTGTGGTTCCGTGGTGGTAATCCCCTGGTTTTGGGACTTCTCCCATACTGGTTTAAGGTTCCTTGTTATCTGGCCTGCTAAGGCAGTTACTAGCCACCAGACATTATTTCTGTCATCTCCTCTCCTTTTATTTTTGTCCTTGTAGGTTAGAGCTTTCTGCTTTCCACCAGGGTTCAGAGTGTAAAACATTAGTATCCAATCCACCGTGTGAAGTAGAAACATCCCCTGCTTATTTCTGTCCTCATTCCAGAAATAAAGTTCTCCTCCCAAGCATCAAACTGGCCAAGCCTAAGTGCATTCTTGAGCCCCAGATGCTGGAATTCCCAGGAAACAAATTAGGGCAGACATGAAACAGGCATCTCTCACCACAGCTGATACAAGAGAAGTTTTAAACATCTAAGATTTCAAATGCCAAGTAGGCAAAGGTCATTGGGTGGGGAGGGGGTGGATCTATTACACAGTCCCAGTGCTCAGTATTCTTCACCTACTGCCATCCCATGCAAGCCTGTAGTTAGAGAGTAGTTTCTTCCTGAGCGTTCTCTACATCAAACTGTACCTGCTCAATATTTCAGTCCTCAAGAAGCTGGCCTCAAAAAGTATAATTAATAGTGATGATGATAACGAAAATTACAATGACAACAACAGGTAGATTTTTATCATCAGATCTTGGTGCTGTTAATAAAAAACACCAGAGAAGTGTCTCGTTCTCAAATTAATTTGATAAAGTCTCAGTAAATAAATGTAAACAGGCTTCTTTCTGGTAAGACTCCTTAAATTTTCTTAATATATTAGTGTATTACAATGGAAATAAAAGGATATTACAAGAAATGATAGAATACCAGTGCTGAAAAGGATATCATGGACTATTTAGCCTAAAACCTTAAATTTCCAGTGATATAACTCAGGTCTACTGTGGAAAATTGACTTGTTCCAGCAAACTCAGCAAATTTTTGAAAATATTAGACCATGTATCAAGGACTGCTGACTTCTACTTAAAGGTTCTTTCAAATTTATGTTTCCTGCCTTTCAGGAGCTAATAAATGGAATATATGTGAATTGCTGAAGGTAGATACATTTTTATAATAATGTGTATATTTTTTCCTAATGTTTAGGAAATTAAGGTAGATGATCAATTAAGACATGGATTATGGTCCTGGAATTAGACAATTCTGGGTTACATTTGGGTTCCACTGTTTAATACCAAATGACCCTGGACAAGTCATTTTTCCTCTTAAATGAAAATTTTCTCCTCTGTAAAATAAAAATAAAACCTATTTTATAAGTTTGTTATTGAGTCTACATGAAGTAAACTTACTTAGGTATAGCACCTAGCACATAATGATCATTTAATAAATTGTATATTTCTCACTAGCATTATTTTGGTTACTAGTATTCATGAAACAATTAAAAATAGTTTGAGTCAGATTATAATAAAATATCTTATGTGGAGGTCCAGCGGATTAATCAGGCTCTATTGTCCACACCCATAATAACTTATCAATAAGTCTAAGATTTCTCAATTTATCTTTATAACTAAGCTTCTTGATAAAGGATGGATATTTTGTCTACGCTTATATACTGTTATTTACTTTTCAACCAGCCTCAAATAGCTCTTACTGTATCACTCCCACAAAAGAATATTTGCTGTCAAATCATGACCTATATGTTGGTAAATAGGTAGACATTGTTTTCTCTTGCCATCTCACTTGACCTTTTAGCAGCCCTCAACACATCTGGACCCCTTCTGTCTTTGTGTCATGCTTTTGATTTTCTTTTCCTCACCCTGTCCCCAGCCCCAAGCAGTGTCTGTTAGAATGCTGTGCAGTTTAGGAGCAGAATGGGGTTATTGGGCTTAGAATAAAACAGACTTAGGTTCATATCTACCTACTTCTTCATTTGACAAAGAGTTACTAATCATCTACTTCATGCCAGACACTGTGGTAAACACCCAGAGGTTTGCCCTCAGCCTCTTTTCTCATTCTATATACATCCCAAGTGGACTCATTCATTCTAATGGCTACAACTCTGAGAGCTACATCTCTAGCACAGACTTTGATTCCTGAGCTTCTAACCCCATATCTAACTGCTTCCTGGACATCCCCATTTGGATATCTCACAGATAACTTTGACATCAAACTGTTCAAAAATAAATTCATTATATGTAAACACTTGTGAATCTGCTCTTCTTCTGGTGTTTCCTGCTTTAGGGAATGGCATCAGTAACCTCCCAGGAACTCAATGTAAACACCTGGGGGTTTTCCATGTCTCCACCTGCCTTCTCTTCCCCAATATCAATCCAATGCAGCACCAAATTCTATCTATTCTATTATCTTAGAGCCTTTCAAATTTTTCAGCTGCATTCATTTATTAATTCATCATACATTTATTCAATAGTTCTTTCTGCCAGAACCTGTCCTGGATTCTGAAAAAATTAAAGATAAACTTGTGCTTCTCAAGCTATCTCTAACAAGTGGCATTTTTCTCTTTCTTTTTGAAATTTCCAATCAGTCATGGATAGTCTTTTGTAAAATACAATGAAAATCAATCCGTAGATGAATAAAATGAAAAAGGACATACAAAATTCAAGCTCCAGTTTTTCATTATTAGATTCAATAAACATAAAATTACTCACCAAATTGCTGTAAAATTACTAAATGCTTCTCTCAATTCCTGTACCTATCTTTTTACAGACTGGTAAATTTTGCAAACTGGTGTCATCCATGGACCATACTTTGAGTAACACTGAAGAAAGAGAGGCTGATTATTTTTTAATTAATAAAACATGTTATGCCATTAATTTGCGCTTACATTGAGGAATCTAACAGTAGAAGAATGTATAAATAGAAAAAATAGGATCCCAATTTTCCCCATTCCCTAGTCTCGGTTTCCCCCATTCCCTAGTCTCATCCTAAAATTTTGCATATATTTACAAGCATATTTATATCTATGGGAAATAAAATGAACAAAATCACACAGTGCATATTCTTTTATAATTTGCTTTTCTATTGAATTAAAATTATTTTGAGGATGTCTTTCTTTATAAACATCTTGACTTCTTTCTTTTAAACTGCTGAATAATAATAGGTGAATCATATGAAATTGCTGATATTTGATTGCTTTTGATTTTCAAAATGCCAACTTTAAATAGTTCAGTGTCATATTTTATTGTATGGCCATACCATAATTGACTTAAGCAATCCTCTATTGATGGACATTATGGTTGACCCCACTATTTTATGTGTAACATCTTTACAAACTTTAATGGGAATGACTACGGAAACATTATTTCTCCTAAAAGTTTACATTTCTTAGAAACTAGAAATATTAATAGAATGGATTTTTTTAAAAGGCATGTCATATCAAGGTTGATTATTAGCCTTAAGAAATCTGGATCTTATTACTATGAAAAGATAGTATTAATGTTATGGAGTTCTAAAGTACATTTTGAGAACAGACTAATAATTGTACATGTATAAATGCAAATGACTTCAAATGGCAGAGGAAAGTATTTGTAAAATTTGTCATTGTCAGCTCATGTAGAGGAAATACTAAAAATATCTCTGCAGGCAGCAAAATAACTGATAAATAACCAGAAATAAAGGTTACCTGTATTATAAGCTTTAATATTTATTTTCCATCAGTGAAATTGTCCAAAGTTAATATCTGAAATAATGTCAAAATCTGATATTTCCTATTTAAAAACAGCAGCTGGAAGAATGTGTTTATTATATTAACAAAATGGAATAGAAGAAATCAATAAAGCATATGCCTACAAAACCTAGATCTCAAAGTACTTTAGAAACACATGGCTAATCAGAACTTACTTGTTACTATTATAACTTTTTTTTCAATCCACTTCATAGTGATTGAAAAGTGATATATTGCATTTTCTTCTCCATTGAACAAGGCAAAAATGTGAACTTTTAGTGAAAGCAACTGAAACTAAGCAGACTTCCAGATTGTTTGAGATTTTTATTTTATTTTATTTTTTTTGCAGTATGCGGGCCTCTCGCTGCTGTGGCCTCTCCCGTTGCGGAGCACAGGCTCTGGACGCACAGGCTCAGCAGCCATGGCTCATGGGCCCAGCCGCTCCACAGCATGTGGGATCTTCCCCGACAGGGACACGAACCCGTGTCCCCTGCATCGGCAGGCGGACTCCCAACCACTGCGCCACCAGGGAAGCCCCAAGATTTTTTCTTATTTATTTATTTATCTATTTTTGAAATTGAATAAGTACTGGAAAAAGAAACTCTCTTGTTACATGAGGGTCTTAAGATGAAAGGCTTGTTGTCACCCTTCTGTTAGGTGGATTTTAGGTCAAAATGAAAGACGTTTGAAGACAAACTTCAGTTTTTCCCACTTATCCCATAAATGACTAATAAAGAGAGACCATTTTGAAATTGTTAAGTGTGTGCTAAATGTCTATTGTTTACGATCTGAGCTGAGCCATCTGTGAATTTCAGGGGTAGAGAAGATGCCCTCACAGACTTCCTTGACCCTGTTACAATGTTCTCATTCAGCTATTTAAGACATTTAAGGCTGTATTTTTTAAAAAATATTATGGCTAAGATTCTTACTCATGTTTCTAATGATCAGAAGACGCTGATTTATGAATGACAACTTGGTTAAATGAAGAAACTTGGTAACTACGTTGTTATCCAGAATGGTCAAAATTATTTTAAGAAGTACAAGAAAATCAATTGATTCAGGCAAATAAAGAAGCTTTTGAAGTTGTTCTGGATTTAGGACATTACTGCTTAATCGTATGTGAGGACTTTTGTGGATAGTGAGAGTCATGGCCTGAGTGAGTTGGTCCCTCTCCTCTTACCTAAACTAAACAGTAAATGTTGGGGAAGACTCTCTCCCTTTCGCCCTAGCTGGCTGGGGAGAAACTAACTTCCATATTGTGAGAGGACCCTCAGGGAGGGCCAAGCCATGCGGCAAGGAACTGCAGCATCTTCTAGAGACTGAAGGTGACCTCTAAAAACTGTGAAGAGCCTCTGGCCATTACCCAGAAAGAAGCCAGGGCCCTCAGTCTTACAGTCCCAAGGAAATGAATTCTGCTAAAAATCTGAGTGAGTTTAGAAGTGTATCCATTGCCAGCTGAACCTCCAAATTAGAACAAAGTCCTAAACAACCTTAATTACAGCCTTGCAAAGGACCCAGACACTTGACCCCCAGAAACCTTGAGATAATAAATGTGTGTGTGTTTAAGCTATAAATTTATATTAATTTATTATAGAGCAGTAGAAAACTTCCAAGTTTATTTAAAGAAAAATATTATAGCAAAATAATGTAGGTCGTGCAATTATGGCAAAAATTAAGAAAAAGAGACATTTAAATTCCAGAAACACTGATTTAATGCAAACCTAATTTTATATAGTCATAAAATGTCTGAGGCCTATGAAAGTTGTTACCTGTCATGAGGTATGAATAGCTGGCAAGAGAGTTAGAAATGAAACAAGAAATGTGCTATCTTTGATTATAAGCTTTATGTAGGGAGGATTGTTAACTATCTTTTACAGGAGCCAAAAGCACTATACTTATGATCAACATTTATTGTTTTTTGCAATCAACAACTGCACTTTTCATACCTGAAGTTTAGATTATTCAAGGAATGCATGAGGCAAGACTTTATCTTATAATCTTCAATATATTTCAGGCTTTAGGACTGAGGATTGGGGGAAGGCAGAGCAAAGTTCATTGGTTCCTTTAATTCTAGTTAGAGGCAGAAAGGAAAACAGTTCTAGGCAGACCATAACTGGAATTTCACTTGGGACATAATTCTATGTATATCTTTACCTCTACATCTTTCCTAGGCCCAGAATAAATACAATGAAGGTGGGAGGGATGGGAGGTGACATATCTGGAATGGAAACAAAAGGAATAAATGTCAATTATAATATATTTGACTTATAAAACTGATTCTAATGAGCTGCACAAATTTACCCAGAGTCTCAATTCATTTACTCTTAAATTAGAAGGGAAAGAGGGATGGGAAATAGGAAGCTTCCATACTCCCTTCTAGCCTTAGAACCTTTGCCTATCAGGAAGAAAGAGATACAAGGGAATTTTTTCTTCCTTATTTTTGAACCCTAAATTATTTTTTAACCCTAAATTATTGAAACAGCACCAAATATACAAATTAGTGGCCTCAAAACCTACAACCCATCAACACATTGCAATAACCACATCAGCTCTAAAAGAATCATGGTGACATTGAGATTTTTCTATCATTTAATGGAAGCATCTAGAAGTCTTTGTTTGGTTGGATAAAGAATAAGCCAGTTGCTGGGAATAAGCTGAGATTAGCCCTCAAAGTAACTTGTGTCTGGTCAAAAGTGTTTTTTCTGATGAGAATGCTTGATCCTTTTTTTTTTTTGGTCACCATATAAAAGCAGATTTCCAAAATTTACATATTATGTAGGACTTTAAGTTTAGACCATATCCCTGAAGTATTTAAGACTCTACCTGAGAAGATTCTGATACTAATGGGTTCTCATGGCATGATTTTTCTTCCTGTTTATGGTTTCATTGTGTTACTTGGGCATAGCATTTCATATCACTTTTCTAGCTAAAACTCTGCTTATTTTCAGGATTATGATTTGAATTATCCCTACGACTATGCATTTGTTTTGTTTAGTTGCATTTTTCCATTTTCCATAAATTCTAAACATGCTAAATGATTTGGTCCATCATCCAAGTCCTGATAGTTCAGTGACACCCAGCATCCCACACATACATATGCTCATATAGGCAGCATTCATATCTATAGCATCTGGACAAAGAAATAAAGGGAGATGTAGAGGAAGGAGGAGAGAAAAGGGAAGGAAGAAGGAGCATGGAAAGGAGATGAAGGAGGCAGGGAAAGAGAAAGGAGAGGAGGGAAAGTGAAGTTAGATATGGCAGACATTGCTGGTGATCACAGTGATCTCATATTCTCCTCTTCCTCAGGGTACACGGAAGGACTTCCTTATCCACTCTCAGGAAGTAATGTGTGCTCTGTAACTTAATGTGACAAATGAAATGTGAGCAAAGCCAGCATTGGACACTTAAAGCCACTGCTCAGTTCTTCCTAATCTTTTCTCCAGCCATAGTCACCGTAGGAGCCTATGTTCTTGTAGAGGTTCCATAAGATTAAAGCAGCCTGGAATGCTCCTGAGAGCTTCCCAGAGATACAGTAGACTTACTTTGAATACAGAACAAATAAACTGTTATTTTGTTAAGCCACTGAGATTTTCAGATTGTTTTCACCAGATTAGAGCCAAGACCACCATAATTGGTGCATGGATAAAAGAGAACAGAGAAAGAGGGGAGAAAAATTAAGAATGACAAAGAAAAATAGTAGGGTAAGAGAATAAAATCATTCTAACTTGGTTAAATGTATCTGTTTCTAAGAAGTCTATTTTAATTACTTTTGTGATGTAGCAACAATACTAAATTTGGGGCATAAAACAACAGTCGTATTATATTCATAAATTCTGTTGGTCAGGAGTTTGAAAATAACTCAGAGGATGTGACTTACCAATTGATGTGGACTTACAGATCTCATTTAATCATAAAGAAAATCTTGTATGATAGATCTTTTCTAAATATTTATATATGAATCTGATTTTGAGAAGTATTACATAATTTGTAAGTGACAAGATTAGATAGAATTTAGGACCAGCTCTTATTTAAAATATCCTTTATTATAATATATTAAATGTATAACCCTCAGCAAGTACCTACCTATTAAGCATTTTATTCTAATTTCTACAGAGGTCACCTCTCTAAAGACCAATCCATTATTTTTTTTTTAATTTAACAATCCCTATGTTTAAATATCATATAATACTTAGAACATTTTGAAACTCTCTTATGCCACATGACATGCCAATTTGAAATTCTAGTGGAATTCATCTCAATAACCTTCCTGCTTTGTTCTGCTTTGTTTATGGTTAGCACATTGTTTTAACTAGTAGTAACTCAATAAATGCAGGTTGCTTTCATATTTACATGGTCAGAAGTCTTTAGAAATATTTAAGTTACAGATTCCTAGTCATTATGGAGAAAAATTTTTCTTATAATTTCCCATAAACTACTTTTTCTTTGCTAGGATAGGCATATTCCTATATTTATGTGTTTAAAACAGTGGTTTTTGAGCAAAACTCTATGGAGCCTCAGGAAGTCATCAGAAGTACCACAGGAGCTTTGAAAGGAAATGAGAAGCAGGACAGAGAAGGAGGGCTCCTCAGACCACCTCCTCTCGAAGACTGCTTCAACCTGAGAAGTCTACACTTTTAAATTGAGAGGAAGGTGGGCATCTCTATCAGGGACGATCCTAAGAAGCCTAACAAGAAGTAAGAAAGCAAATGAAGAGGAACAATATTAAGTGTAAATGACTGATAATATAAAGATGAGTATTTTCATCCTTAAAACAATTACTTAAAAAATAATGCCAAGAATCATGGCTAAAAAGTCAATAGAGGAAATGAAATGGGTTCTTAAAAAAGCGTTTGATTACTCCAAAAGAATTCAAGAAAAGAGGAACAGAGTAGGGGAAATGACACAATTAGAAAATAAATAGCAAGGCTTTATACTCAAAACCATTCTACCAAAAATTAGATTGAATGCAAATGAATTTTAAAAAATGAATAAAAGGCAGAGATTGTCAAATTGGATTTTAACAAAGGACAATTCTATGCTTTCTAAGAGAGATATTATAAATAAGAATGAGAGATCAGCTGAAAACAATGTCTAAATAAATATATATATTATATATATACTTTATACATGTATATATACTATGTCTATAGCAAACATATGAAGAAAGAAAATGGACATGTAAGATGAGAAACATCACCAGACAGAATGAATATATTTCATAATGATGAAAGCCCATTAGAAATATAATACTAAAGGTATAGGCAACTGATAATACTATTTTAAAATATATAAAGAAAAAATTGACAGAAAATTCAAGGTAAAAATAGACAAATCTACAGTCATAATTGAGGATTTTAACATTCTTTTGTAAGTCATTAGTAGCAGAACTACAGAAAAAATCAAGGTCATGAAATATTTGAAAAATACCATCAGTCAACTTAATCTAATTAAAATTTTTAGAGCATTACAACAAAATGCGGAAGGGTACATATTTTTTAAGTGCATGTGGAGTGGTAACAAAGATACACTACATGATTGCCAATAAAATGTCTCAATAAATTTCATATAACTAAAATTGTAGTTTTATGTGTTTATTGAAAACAATAGAATTTTATTAGAAATTAAGAGCAATACCCAGAAAATCCACAAATATTTGAAAAATAAACAACACAATTGCACATAATTTTGTGTCAAGAAAAATACTAAAGGGGAAATCAGAAACCATAATTTCAGCTGAAAGACTGAAAAAAAGTACAGCATATCAAAATTTATGGGATGCAACTGAAACAGTGGCTACAGGCAAATGTGTAGCTTTAGATCTTGATATTAGCAAAGAAAGGCTCATAATTTATTCTCCAATTTCCAGATTTTTAAGGATCTAGAAAAATCTGGAAAAGGACCTACAAAAGTCTTCTAGAGCTAATAAGTGAATTTAGCCATGGAAAAGAATACAAGACAAATATACAAAAAAGTTGTATTCTTATAAACTGATAATACTAAATGTGGAAGATGTAGAGTAACTGGAATTCCCAAACATTGCTGGTGAGAGTGTAAATCATGCAAGCATTTTGAAAAACTAAGAGTTACTTATAAATTTCATGTACATGTACCCTATATCATGTAACACTTCTACTTCTGAGTATTTACTAGAAGTAAATGAGAAATAGTGCACAAAATTTTTACAGAAGCTTTAGTCATAATAGGGAAAGACATGAAAAAAAAAGAAAAAAACACAGTGATAGTTATCATAAGAGTGGATGCCTCTGGGAGTGGGGATTGACTGCAAGTGGGGAAAAGTAAAATATCCTGGAATTATAGAAATTCTCTATATCTTGATGGTATATCTTGTTATACATATGTATATGTATATACTTTTGTCAAAACTCATTTCATTTCACTCAATGTCAGTGAATTTTATTGCATGTACATTTTACTTCAACTGAAAAAAATGAAAGATCCATTTCTCAGTCACATCCAACACAGGTTGGCTGGAATCTCTACTCCATGTCATTTCACTTTGGAATTCAAGCTGACAGGATAGACGCCATGTGGAATACTGCTAGTTTCTGAGCAAAAAGATTTACAGCAAATTATTCGTAACTCTTAAAGGTAACTCCATGAAAATAAAACATATCATTTTGGTTCATATCTTATTAAGCATGTTAGGTAGGATTTTAAGCCTCCTCCACTAAGATTTTCAAATTTAATCTCTGGGACTATAATTATAATCATACATCACACCCATAATTATGTTACATTACATGGAAAAAAGGGATTTTCCATAGAATATACAATCCTACCATATGCTTAGAAATAGGAGAACCAGAATACTTTTCAAACATACTTGTGATATTTAAATCCCTTTATATAAGATATCTTCCCCAGATGACAACGTCCATATACTTTCTCTATTTTGAAGTTCATTTTTCTGGGTTAAGCATTACTTTCTCCTTGAAAATCCATTTTATTGTTCCTAACTACAATTTAGCATCACTACCCTCTCTTGGGGGAATTTGGTATTCAGTTACTTGGAAAGGGCAGTCAGTGCTTCTCAGCAGCAAGCAAATTCATGAAGCAGAGCTGAGACTCCCTAGGGCCATGCAAGTAAATGCAGAATTAGGACACTGGGGATAGTTTTCAGGGGTTCACTTTCCATTCAGATAAGCCAAAGAGTTGGTGAACTTTTTCTATAAACCTACAGATAGTAAATATTTTAGGCTTTGAAGGTCATATGGCCTTTGCTGCCACAACACAGCTCTGCCATTGCAGCTTGCAAGCAGCCATAGACAATATGTTAATGAATGAGCATGGCTGTGTTCTAATAAAACTTTATTTACAACAGTGGGCAATGGGATGGTTTTGCCCTCAGCCATAGTTTCCTGACCCTTGAATTAAGCATTAATTTCATAGACTCTGAGACCAGAAGATTTACCTCCAAATACTTCATCTGTAGAAGAAGAAACTGGGACAGAGAAGGAAAAAAATCACCCTAACCTAAGCTCACACAACTAATCAGGGAATAAGTCTGGACTAGAGTCAGATCTCCCAAATCACAGTCCAGTGAGTTGCTGTTATACTGTGCTGAATCTATAATTGTCCTGTTTTTTAAAAAAAAAAACCTGTTGCCTTAACCTTATTTTTCTATTTCTCCTTTATGCCAATTCTGAATGTTCAAATTCCTTTCTTTAACTGTATGAATAAATATTTTCAAGATTTTTGGTACCTGAATGTAGGAATAAAAACAAACTCAAAACCGCTTTCCTCAAATGGAAACTGAGGTTTTAAGTCTTTTGAGTTGCCTATATCATGGGTGATTGCTTAAGAGAGATCCTAATTAGATAAAGTCTTGGGAGATTCATACATACAAAACTGTGAGCAAAACTATTGCATACCTTTTTTTAGTCCTTCCTGAACTCCAATAACACATATTTTAGACTGCTTGAAATTTTTCCACTGGTTATTTATACTCAATTTTTAAAATTTTCAGTTAATGCTTATTGACCTATTTTCAAGTTCATTGATCCTTTCAAGTTCAGTGTCCATTCATCTACTAAGTTGATCTAGTGTTTATTGTTTTCTTTTATGCTTTGTTTTTGTTTCTTTTTCATTTTAGGTATTGAAATTTTGATTCTAGAATTTTGACTCTATTTTTTATAGATTCCCTTTCTTTGCTGAGAATCCACATCCATTCATCTATTCATTTTATCTTTTCCTCTAAGTCTTTAAACATATTTAAAATTGTTAAAAATTCTTGTGTGCTAATTCTAATATTTGTTGCATATTTTGCATTTTTTATTATAAATGAGATATTCCGTATAGAATAATAGCGGACTTTGAAGTATACTACTGTTTTTTTCAGTTTTTTCCAGAAATGGTGAGTCTTTTCCTATGTCTGGCAACTAAGATAAAGTGTCAATCTGCAACTGAGCTTCAGTTTTAAAAAAATCGAATGCCCTTTTGGTTAGTCCAACTGCCAACCAGTGTTTTATTGTGGTTCCTCTTAGTTACTATGACTAATCTCTTTTATTTTATTAGATTTGGTCCAAGGGAAGTGGGTTCATGCTTTCACCTTCAGAACCAGCAGGAGGGGTCACTTTGTTCCAAGCAAGTGCTCAAGACTGAAAATATTCTTTGTACTTTTCAGCCCTGTCTTCATTGCCATTTACTCAGATAAATTGAGTGGAATTGTGAATTGCAAGTTTAAAATGATTGCTTTTACTTTTTATTAGACTATCAACTTCAAACCTCCTTACCTTCCCTACCATTGCCAATAGCTTGATCTTGTTAAGGGCCTCTCCTTAACTCTGCAAATCCTCTAGAAAGCATTCTCTTGCCCACACCTAAACATGAAATTTTCCCCCAGGAAAGAGCCAGGATTCTCTCTTCACAGTGAAAGGAATGCTTTCTTCTGAAATGAATTTTTCCAGACTTTCTTGAAGCTACCATTCTTTAGCAGTCTCATATATAAGTATGATTTTTATTAAAGTGTTTTTTGTGTATTAATATCCTTTTACATTGTAACTTTAGATAAAACTCTCTATCTACTTGTACATTATTCTCTTGACTGCCCCCATTTGCTGCTAGTTAATAGTTCAATCTAGTCTCTAGTCTGATGCATTTACTAGTGACTTACAAAAATCTGACTACTCTCACCTTGTTCGTTTGTTTGTTGCAATCAATGTGCTACAAAACTAGAGCACTGGATTTTCTTTGGTTCCTGAATCCTTAAAGTTTCGAGGTTGCACGTCTTTGCTTCTCCATTCCTTCCTGTTTTCTATTTGACGTCCATATTAGGGTAGGTTCTTTAAAGCAGAGACTGATGTTGACATTTGTGTACATGTGATTTATTTTGAGAAACTTCTCAGGAGAAATGAGTACTTTTACTTCAGGTGAGAGGAACAGGATAGTAATGTAGAAGAGGCAAAGCCAGAATGTGGGTTCAGACGACATTTAAATACAACATGATCCCTCAGGGATTTGGAATCTAAACTGCATCAGAGGCTATCCTTTCTTGAGGAAAAGGAAGCAGAGGGACACATAACCCCCAAAACTCTCTAGGTAAGGCAGCGTTAGTCTATAAAGAACAATCTATCTTCAAGGAAAGAATGCAGATGTGAACTGTCAGTCAAAGAACTCCTAGCAGCTAGGGGATGGATGCCACAACAGAATTGAAGGAAATATCAGGGAACTGTGTGGGGCAAAAATAGCATTCTGCTGTTTCTAATTCTTAAATTACAAATTTCTTCTACACTAAATCCTCCTGGGAATGACCCAGAAACAGAAATAACCCTCACAATAGAAGGGCTATTAAAAGATCTGGCATATAAAAAATTAATTACCTAAGACAAAAGTTGTCTGTCTCTAACTTCCTGCAGTAGAAACCTCATGATGAAAAAAAAAAAAAAAAGAACAGAAACATTATCATTCTATCACAGACAGAAATCCAAATGGTATGCTGTCTTCAAACAATAGTTGGTGAAGCAAAAGAGAGGTCAGAGCACAGCTCCCATGTTTTACTGAGCAACTTTACCTAGTTAATCATCTGGGATCAAAAAGAATCTGATTATTGGCCCATTTGGGCTGACTTGGGTTAAACTAAAGTGTCAAGTTTCTTCATGGATCATGACCCCTTTTTCCAGTTTTTAGAACTCTTGCTCCTAAAGGAGGAGACCACATTGAAAGGCTATTCAAAAATGCCTTTTTTTTTCATAATAGATCTTATTTTACTTTCCTAAACATGTCTGTATATAGTCTAATAACAATTTCTTGTCGAGCATTAATCACACGGAAATTGAAAGTTCAGGAAACAGCCCATTACATAGTTCCCTTCTTTAAAGTCTGTGGCCTAGTTTTGATGGAGGATAAGGTTACAGAATGGATTTTCTGTCTGGGAATATGGGTACATAGTCCTTATAATTAGAACACTAAGTAATAAACTATTCTGGTCATAGTGTAGAATTCTGTTTGGGATAAAATTACACATGTAGTTTTCTTAATTTTTCCTGTGTAAATCTGTGTTTGGGCTGATTTTGTATAATTTCTTAGTGAATTTCCTTAGGTGTGTTTTGTGAGACAATAAGAAATGTCTCACAGGAAAAAGCAAAAGGATTCCATGGTCAGTTATCTTCCCTCTACATTACCATATTAAAGGCAAACAAATGTTTGATAGCAAAGAAATCTGCTTAAGTTTGATTATTTTAGTGCTGGTCAAATTGTATTTTTGTTAGTGCTGTATTTATTTTCTATTTCTATTAATATTTCAGACAACTGAAACACAGTTGGAAAATGTTCCTCTAGAGTCTTAGGGGCCTCCAGTATAAGTGGAATCTAGGTGAAATTAAAATTTGGAATTTCTTACCTCATTTTTCTTTCCTTTTCCCTCAACATTCCTTGTACTCCTACTTTGCTCCTTGGGTATTGGAATGGACACTCAATTTGACTTTAAAGCTCTGAATTCAAATAGCAGATCTGCTATTAACTAGCCATGTAACTTTGATAAGTTAACCTTCAGATTTCTGCACTATAAAAAAGAAATAATAATGATTCCATTTACCTTAGAGAGTCAATATGATGAGAAATGCAAGTTTTAATTAATAAGTGCTCATTTGTTAGTAGTGACCTTTTTGGACATTAAAATGCTATGCAAATTTAGGATGATTGTTAAATGTATATAATTGTTATATATATAGAAATATATATATATATATATATATATATACAGTTGTCCCTCGCTATGGGGGGTATATGGGGTTTTGCTTCCAGGATGCCCTGAGGATATTGAAATCCATGGATGCTCAATTCCCTTATATAAATGACCTACTATAGTCATCCACCATATCCATGGGTTCTGCATCTGTAGATATGAGGGTCTGACTATATATATATTACATATGTATGTATATATATTCATGGTCTTGTTATAAAATATATGCCAAATAGACTTAAAAATAAATTTATTTTCAAATATAAAAAATGAAGCTAAAAATCAGATTCAAGGAAGGCTAAGGGCCAGAGAGTAAAATGAAATCATGAAGAGTTAATATATACATGTGCATGCTGCATGGGGCTACTCACATGATTGAATCCTTACTGCTCTTAAGTGTTCTAGTCAAAAAATTATTTTCGGGCTTCCCTGGTGGCACAGTGGTTGAGAGTCCACCTGCCGATGCAGGGGACATGGGTTCGTGCCCCAGTCCGGGAAGATCCCACATGCCATGGAGCGGCTGGGCTCATGAGCCATGGCCGCTAAGCCTGCACTTCTGGAGCCTGTGCTCCGCAATGGGAGAGGCCACAGTGGTGAGAGGCCCGTGTACCGCAAAAAAAAAAAAAAAAAAAAAAAAAAAAAAAATCATTTTCATAGCAAAAACAGGAAAAATATGAATGTGGAGGAAAAGTTTGGAGGGAATTAAAGATGGGAAAAATATTTTGGGGGGACAAAAATGTCAGTTATCTGATTTCTTAAAATGCCAAATTTATTGGTAACAAAACAAATGTATTCAAATGAAAAGAGGTTATTATGTAATATGCCATCAAACATTTTGTAAATCAGTCAGAAAGCTTGTCAAGTCTCTGGCTTGATCCAATGACTGACACCAAGGACTTTTCTGCTCAGTGTAAGGATGCATGGGGCATCATTAGCTTTCGGTTTTCTGGTCATTTAAAAAGTAAGTATGGAAACAATATTTGGCTTCCATTGCTTTAAAGCCTGAAGATATTTATCTAGGTATTGCTCATGATAAATGCTTTCAATCTTTAACACAATATTTAAGTAAGGATCTAGCTTTTAAAAACATTTTACTTTGTTCCTTTCTTTCATAGCATTCGCATATTTTGAAATTATTTATTAGAGTTTTTAAACTTATTACTAATTCTCCAGCTTGTAGCTTGAAATCTCCCTGAAGGAATGACCATAACTTCTTTTTTTGCTATATTTTGTCCTCTGACCAACCAAATTGCTCTCAATAACTAAATATCAAATAAATACACGAATAAATGACTGAAAAGTCATTCTCTAACAAATACCTGGTTAGCAAAAATTCCTACAATGAATATCATAAACCAATGAGTGTGAATGACCTAAAACATAAAAATGATACTGAGTGAAAAGAATCAGACTAAAACAAAATGCTGCTATATGACTCCATTTGTACACAGTTCACAAATAGGCAAACTTGAAAATCAGAAATCAGGATACTGTTAATTCTTGGGGAAAATAGTTACCAGAAGGGAACATTATGGGGCTCCTGGAATGCTAGGAATGTTCTGCTTCTTGAACTGGTGCTGGTTATAAGAGTGTCTTCAAGTTTGTATAAAATCCATTGAGGTTTGACATGTGCACTTTTCTATATGTATGCTATCCTTTATGAAAATGTGTTCAGAAATAATACATAATCACCTGGAGCAAAAACAGATTAGATCATATGACTGTTCTTTTTTCCTAATGGAAAATATTAAGTGAATATTCTGTCAAAAGTCTTAAAGACACTTCATATCCTCTCTTCAGCTTAGCTTTTATGAGACATTTGCAAGAGGAAGAGCCACATCATCAATGATCATCAAATCACAGATTCTGCAGAACAGACATGTACTTGAGCATGACAACCTTCACAGCAGACTAATTTTCTATTTCCCCAATACTCACTCTTTCCTCACATTCTTATTGTGCTACCAAATTTAAACTGTATTTCTCTCTATTCTCTCAGCTAGATGCCATGACATGATATGACATAAATTATGTCATATCTTCCTTTCTACAATATCTCATTCTCAAAAGATATTAAACAGATCCTCAGGTACAGGAGTAATGGAAATATTATCCAGTGGGTGTAGTGAACAGACTTATCTATCATTCTTTTTCAAATTTTCCTCTTGTAGCTGAGAAACTTGTTGGCTGATTCAGAGATAGACTGTTGATTTTTTTTTTTATTTCTGATCAAACCACAATCTTGGATCCTCTTCTCCACTGGAAAACATCCATATCATTGGCATTCAAACCAGTGAAAAAAATCTGCCCAGAATCTTTCCTAAAGACAGATGTCCTATAAAAGCATTCTGAGATCAATCCCATGATGAAGAGCTTGTTACTTCCACATGGATGGGTTGGAAAATCTATAGTTTGGATGTGTGTGTGCTGAATGAGGAATGAACATTACACAAAATCACAAAATGAGTGCCATGACTCTTCATTTACATGCTAGACAGAAACACTGGCATCAGCAACACAACTGGGAGTGTCTAGTCTCCCTATTTTCGTATGTGTATTTGCAATTCTTTTTGAATTGTTATATTATACTCATCAGATACTGTTTACCAAAGCAAGTTTTATTTGGCATCTGTCCAAACTTCCCCTACCAAACCTTAAAATTGCTAAAGACAGAGAACTGGTGAGACCTATATTTTCAAACTATGCCATCCTTTGAAAGACAGAAGAGTAGTTTAAGAAGTTTATGGAGATTCAACTATTTCCCTGTAGTTTTAAACCAATAATGCAATACATCGTGAAAAGTTAAATTTAGACTCATGTTTCAATCTTCATTCTGATACTTCTTACATGTCATGCACCCTTTGTAAATGTTAGTTTCCCTTTCTGTGAAGTGCAAATAATAATAACAATTATTATTATTTTCATGCAAAATTTTAAGTGGATTTTTATAGAAACAAATAAATTAGAGTAATTAAGAGCATATTGAAGACATAATACAAGTAAATATTGAATGATGTATTTAGCACACTCCAAACTCTAACAAAAGGGAATATGTAGGCCCTCCTCAGATCATTTTTTGCATTTTCTTCCAAAATAATTAATCATCATTTTTATAAAACTTTGCTACTTTTTTCCATTTTTTATTTTTCTTTAATTCATTTACATAATGGAAAGCAGAGTTATAGAAATATTACTAGGACTCAATAAAAAAAGTATTGAATGACATCATTTTGAACAAACCTGATTCTCATTCCACACACACACACAAATGACTTGATTCTCTTGAAGTGTAAATTTTATTTGTCCTTCTTATTAACTGACATATATTTATATATCACAATATTCAATAAGTATTTTACCAAAGAATTGTGAGTTACTATAATTATTTAGTTTTCTCTGTGAAAACTTAGAAATATGTTTATCTTTAGTGATCTTGTCTTTAAATACATAAAAATTCAAAAAAATTGGCAGAGAAAAGTGTCCAATGGGAAAGCTTCCCAAAAAGTGGGATTTAGAAATAGTCCTCAAAATGTGGAGGATAGCTCAGAATATAAAATAAATTTGCCTCTTTATTTCAGATTTTCTGAAACTGTCTTGTTACAAAGTATTTTAAAAATGACATGTAAATAATATAATCTTTGTTAAAACAATAAAAATTATAGAAGATATAAAGCATACACTCATCCTCAGGCACAAGTAAGTGCTAAAATTAAGGTTTTGTGTTGTCATATTCCCTTTTGGGGTAACCAGGTGCTCTGGTTTAAAAAGTTACACACAGTGGTCAAGAGACAAAATACTAGATTTACAAAAGATGGAGAGTTGCATAGATCTGGGAAGCAATTAAGTCTGCAATCTCATATAAAGTTTAAACAAGAAAGACAAATCTACTGTCCAAAGAGAAATGGGGAAAAAATAATTGACTTAGTTTTGGTTCTGTATAAACAAGAAAATATATAAATTAAGTTTTCCTTGAGATTTAATATCTACAAGAAAGGCTGGGATTCAGGCTCAAACTGAGGCTACTTTTGTAAATTAAAAATAAGGCAAACAAAAAATTTGATTTTTTTCCCCAGTGGGTGTCATTTTGAGGTAGATAAAGCTGATCCATGCTTTATAAATATTTAAGGTTTATTTTGCTTTCTGTCTCTTCTTATCTATGTGTAACACTGATTTGTTTCATCCTTTTAGTTTAACACATTTATTCTATGTTTAACATGCCCTAAAGGTTAGTGAAGCACTTACTAACTAGAAACAAATAAAAAAACAAACAAAAGCCAGAATCATGTGCATACAGATTTTAAATACTAGAATTATTGGTACATAAATGAAAAAAAATATTTATTATGTTTAAGGAAATTTAATGAGAGAACAAAATCATGAATTAAAAAGCTGGCTTCTACTCAAAGTTATCAACTACAAGTTTTTTTTTAATCAAATAAGCTTCTACAAATGAAAGACATAAAAAATGAAATTAAGAACTAAATGGCGGGCCTCCCTGGTGGCGCAAGTGGTTGAGAGTCCGCCTGCCGATGCAGGGGATGCGGGTTCGTGCCCCGGTCTGGGAGGATCCCATATGCCGCGGAGCGGCTGGGCCCGTGAGCCATGGCCGCTGAGCCTGCGCGTCCGGAGCCTGCGCGTCCGGAGCCTGTGCTCCGTGACGGGGGAGGCCACAACAGTGAGAGGCCCGCATACCGCAAAAAAAAAAAAAAAAAAAAAAAAAAAAAAAAAAAAAAAGAACTAAATGGCAATCACAAAAAAAGCAAACAATCTGATTAAAAATTGGGCAGAGGATCTGAATAGTCACTTTTCAAAAGAAGGCATACAGATGTCCAACAGGTGCATAAAAAGATGCTGAACGTCACTAATAGTTAAGATAATGCAAGTCAAAACCACAATGAGATATTACCTTTCACCAGTCAGAATGGTTATTATCAAAAAAACAAGAAATAACAAGTCTTGGCAAGATGTTGGGAAAAGGGAGCCGTTGTGCACTGTTGGTGAGAATGTAAATTGATGCAGCCACTATGGAGAATAGGAGAGAGCTTCCTCAAAATATTAAAAATAGAACAATCATATAATCCAGAAGTTCCATTTCTGGATATTAATATGATGAAAACAAAAATACTAACTTGGAAAAATATATGTATCCCTAAGTTCATTGCAGCATTTTATATACTATATATATGTGTATATATATATATATATATATATATATATATAGTAGGATTACATATATATGTATAGAAGGAATACATACATATATATATATAATTAAGCCATGAAAGAAGAAGGAAATCTTTTCATATGAGATCACATGGATGAACCTCCTTGAGGGCATTATGCTATGTTAAATAAGTCAGACAGAGAAAGACAAACACCATGTAACCTCACTTACATGCAAAATGTAAAAACAAACAAAAAACTGAGCTCATAGATACAAAGAACAGATTGGTGGTTGCCAGAGGGGTTGAGAGGAGAGGTGGGCAAAATGGGTAAAGGGGATCAAAAGGTACAAACTTCCAACTATAAAGTAAATGTCATGGGATGTAATGTACAGCATGGTGACTCTAGTTAATAATTCTATATTGTATATTTGAAAGTGTAAGTAAGTAAATCTTAAACATTCTCAACACAAGAAAAAAATTGTTTTGTACAGTGATGGATCTTAACTAGACTTATTGTGGTGGTCATTTTGTAATACATACAAATATCAAATTATTATGTGTACACCTGAAACTAAATATAACCTTATATATCAATTATACCTCAATAAAAATAAAATTTAAAAAATATATACAGAGGGCAAAAAAGGCATGAAAATGTTCTCAGCATCATTTACATTAGGCAAATGAAAATTAAAATCACAATGACATATCACTACTTACCAACCAGAATGGCTACAATTAAAAAGACTGACTTTACCAAGTCTGGTGAGGATAAGCAACAAATGAATCATTTATACTTGTTGGTATAAAAAATACTCTATTGGTGGACCTCCTGGGCGGTCCAGTGGTTAAGACTCCATGCTCCGAACTGCTGGGGGTGCGGGTTCGATCCCTAGTCAGGCAGCAAAGATGCCACATGCCACGCAGTGTGGCCAAAAAGTAAAAATAAATAAACAAACAATAAAAATAAATAAAAAATACTCTGTTGGTAGTGCAAAATAGGAAACACAATTAAAAACATTTTTGGAGTTTCTTAAATATAAAATATCATATGATGAAGTTATTCAATTCTTTGGCTACTATACAAGAAAAATGCAAATATATTTTCACATAAAGGTTTGCACATAAATGCTCATAGCACTTTTTTTTTGGATAATATCCAAAAACCAGAAACAACCCAATATCCACCAACAGGGAAATGAATAAATAACATGTGTCAGATCCATACAGTGGACAACTACTCAGCAATAGAAAGGAATAAACTAGTGATACACAAACATGCTGGGGGAAGGAAGCCAAAACAAAAGAGTACAGCCTTTATAATTCATTTTCCAAATAAATTTCTAGACAATGCAAGCTACTATATGGTGACAGAATGTAGTTTAATTTTATTACCAGAAATGAAAAGGCGAGAGGAAATTCAAAGAGCCACAAGGGAATTTTGGGAGTACAATTTCTGTGCCCATTTACTTGACTCTGAAGTTGGTTTCATGGGTGTATAAGTATGTCAAACTCAACAAATTATACATATTAAAAGTATACATGTATCCATACATATATTTATACCCCTCAATAAAGTTGTAAAACATTTTTAAAAATTAAAAATGTAAAAGAAACTATAGCTGACCCTTGAACAACACAGGTTTGAACTGTGTGGGTCTACTTATATGTGGAATTTTTTCAATTAATATATTTTTAAAAAATTGGAGACTTGCAACAATTTGAAAAAACTCAACAGATGAACTGCCTAGCCTAAAAAATTGAAAAAAATAAGAAAAATTTAGTTATGTCATAAATGCATAAAACATTAAGTAGATACTAGTCTATTTTATCATTTACTACCATAAGTTATACACAAATCTATTAGAAAAAGTTAAAATTTATCAAAACTTTTGCACAAAAATGTTTAAACACCATACATGGCACCATTCATAGTCAAGAGAAAAGTAAACAAATGTAAAGACACAGTATTAAATTATAACTGCATAACATTAACTGCAGTACACACTGTGTAACTGTAACAATTTGTAGCCACCTCCTGTTGCTATTGCAGTGGGCTCAAGTGTTGTGAGTATTGGCTTAAAATGCTGTGACACTAATCATCTCTGTATGAGCAATTCATCTCTCCAGTGAATTGTGTATTGCAGTAAAATGTGATCTCTCACAGTTCTAGTGTACTTTTCATTGTGTTCAGTGCAATACCATAAGCCTTGAATAACACCACAGGACCCATGCAAAGTGTCACTAGTGATGTTGGAAGTGCTCCCAAGAAACAGAGAAAAGCCATGACACAACAAGAAAAACTTGAATTGCTTGTTATGTACCATTAGACTGAGGTCTGCAGTTGCCTGTGGTTGCCAACCATTTCAAGACCAATTAATCCAGGATAAGGATCATTGTGTAAAAAAGAAAAGGAAATTCATGAAGCCTTCACTGCAGCTGCAACAGCAGGTGCAAAAACCTTGCACTTTTTACAACATACCTTTTTATCTCATATTGAAAATGCAGCTTTTATGTGGGTGCAGGGTTGCTAGAGACTCTAATATGATTTGAGAAAAAGCAAAGTCATTATATGACAACATAAAGTAAAAGGAAGGTGAAGAATTTAAAGATAAAGAATTTAATGACAGCAAAGAATGGTTTGAGAATTTTAGAAGGAGGTTTGGCCTAAAAAAAAAAAGTCAAGATAGTAAGATTAGCAGCTTCTGCCAACCAAGAGGCATCAGACTAGTTCCCAGATTCCATTAAGAAAATCACTGAGGAGAAAAGATATTTGTTGAAACAGGTTTTTAATGTAGATGAAAGTTCCCTCTTCAGGGGGGAAAAATGCCACAAAGGACATTTATTAATAAGAAAGAGAAGCAAGGACCAGGATTTAAGGCAGGAGGGGTAGGCTAACTCTAATGTTTTATGCAAATGCAGTCAAATTTGTGATCATGAATGTTCTTATCTCTAAAGCTGCTAACCCCTGAGCCTTGCAGGAAAAAGACCAACACCAGCTGCCAGTCTTTTGGTTGTACAACACCAAGGCCTGGACAATGAGAACACTTTCTCTGGTTTGGTTCTATCCATGCTTTGTCCCTGAATTCAAGAAGTACTTTTCCAGTAAGAGACAGCCTTTTACAGTTCTTTTTATATTGGACAATGTCCCTGGCCACCCAGAACCAAATGAGTTCAACACTGAATGTGTCAAAGTGGTCTACTTAACCTGAAACATGTCTCTAATTTAGCCTCTGGATCAGGGGTCATTAGCATCTTTAAGGCTCATTGCACACTGTACTCTATGGAAAGGACTGTCAATGCTATGGAAGAGAACCCCAAAAGAGAGGACATCCTGAAAGTCTAGAAGGATTACACCATTGGAGCTGCCATCACTGTTATAGAAAAAGCTGTGAAAGCCATCAAGCCCAAAACAATAAATTCCTGCTGGAGAAAACCGTGTTCAGAAGTTTTGCATGACTTCACAGAATTTATAACAGAGCCAATCAAGGAAATCATGAAAGAGGTTGTGGATATGGCAGAAAAGGTGGAGAGGGGGTGAAGAGTTTCAAGAAATGAGTCCTGAGAAATTCAAGAGCTAAAGGACACCACACCAGGGGAATTACAGAAGATGACTTGATGGAGATGCGGGCTCTGAACCAGTACCAGATGACAAGGAAGAAGACATAGACGAAGTGGTGCCAGAAAACAAATTGACATTAGACAATCTGGCAGCAGCTTCCAGTTATTCAAGACTGCTTTGACTTCTATTACAACATGGAGCCTTCTATGATATGGGCACTGGAACTGAAGCACACGGTGAAAGATGGATTTGTACCACATGGAAACATTTTTAGAGAAATAAAAAAGGAAAAAGACAAAAATTATGAGGTATTTCCATACAGTTACACCCAGCATGCCTGCCTCTCCTGCCTCCCCTTCCATCTCCTCCACCTCTTCCACCACTGCCACCCTGAAGACAGCAAGACCAAATGCTTCCTCTTCCTCCTCCTCCTCAGCGTACTCAATGTGAAGGCTAATAGGAGGAAGACCTTTATGATGATTGACTTCAACTTAGTGAACTGTAAATAATTATCCTGCCGTACAGTTAGTAAACTTATCTGCCGTGTATGTGTGTCTTCCTATAAAAATCTAGTAACCATATGGCAAAAACTGTATGAGACACTTTTGTATCATCACCATCTTCATCGCCTCAGTTTTCATCATGTAGAACATCGTCTGCAAGACTTGTCATGAAGTGGATAGGCTATTCTTCTGTAGGTATAAGATGAATGATATTTAATATAAAATTAGTTTTTATATTAGTTCTAATTTCATTCTTTTACATGTAGATGTCCAGTTTTCCCAGCACCACTTATTGAAAAAGCTGTCTATTCTCCATTATATATTCTTGCTTCCTTTGTCCAAAAATAAGGTGACCATATGTGAGTGGGTTTATCTCTGGGCTTCCTATCCTGTTCCATTGATCTATATTTCTGTTTTTGTGCTATTACCATAATGTCTTGATTATTGGAGCTTTGTAGTATAGTCTGAAGTCAGGGAGCCTGATTCCTCCAGCTCCGTTTTTCTTTCTCAAGATTGATTTGGCTACTCAGGGTCTTATGTGTTTCCATACAAATTGTGAAATTTTTTGTTCTAGTTCTGTGAAAAATGCTATTGGTAGTTTGATAGGGATTCCACTGAACCTGTAGATTGCTTTGGGTAGTAAAATCATTTTCACAACGTTGATTCTTCCAAACCAAGAACATGGAATATCTCTCCATCTGTTTGTATCATCCTTAATTTCTTTCATCATTGTCATTGTTTTCTGCATACAGGTTTTTTCTCTCCATAGGTAGGTTTATTCCTAGGTAATTTATTCTTTTTGTTGCAATGGTAAATGGGAGTGTTTCCTTAATTTCTCTTTCAGATTTTTCATCGTTAGTGTACAGGAATGCAAGAGATTTCTGAGCACTAATAGTGTATCCTGCTACTTTACCAAATGCATTGATTAGCTCTAGTAGTTTTCTGGTAGCATCTTTAGGATTCTCTATGTATAGTATCATATCATCTGCAAACAGAGACAGCTTTACTTCTTCTTTTCCAATTTGGATTCCCTTTATTTCTTTTTCTTCTCTGATTTCTGCAGCTAAAACTTCCAAAACTATGTTGAACAATAGTGGTGAGAGTGGACAACCTTGTCTTTTTCCTGATCTTAGTGGAAATGGCTTCACTTTTTCACAATTGAGAATGATGTTGGCTGTGGGTTTGTCATATATGGCCTTTATTATGTTGAGGAAAGTTCCCTCTATGCCTACTTTCTGTAGGGTTTTTATAATAAATGAGTGTTGAATTTTCTCAAAAGCTTTTTCTGCATCTATTCAGATGATCATATGGTTTTTATCCTTCAATTTCTTAATATGGTGTATCACATTGATTGATTTGCATATATTGAAGAATCCTTGTATTCCTGGGATAAATCCCACTTGATCATGGTGTATGATCCTTCTAATGTGTTGTTGGATTCTGTTTGCTAGTATTTTGTTGAGGATTTTTGCATCTATGTTCATCAGTGATATTGGCCTGTAGTTTTCTTTCTTTCTGACCTCTTTGGTTTTGGTATCAAGGGGATGGTGGCCTTGTAGAATGAGTTTGGGAGTGTTCCTCCCTCTGCTATATTTTGGAAGAGTTTGAGAAGTATAGGTGAGAGCTCTTCTCTAAATGTTTGATAGAATTCGCCTGTGAAGCTATCTGGTCCTGGACTTTTGTTTGTTGGAAGATTTTTTTTTTTTTTTTTTTGCGGTATTCAGGGCTCTCACTGTTGTGGCCTCTCCCATTGTGAAGCACAGGCTCCAGACGCGCAGGCTCAGTGGCCATGGCTCATGGGCCCAGCTGCTACATGGCATGTGGGATCTTCCCGGACCGGGGCATGAACCCATGTCCCCTGCATCGGCAGGAGGACTCTCAACCACTGCACCACCAGAAAAGCCCTGTTGGAAGATTTTTAATCACAGTCTCAACTGCAGTGCTTGTGATTGGTCTGTTTATATTTTCTGTTTCTTCCTGGTTCAGTCTCTGAAGGTTGTGCTTTTCTAAGAATTTGTCCATTTCTTCCAGTTGTCCATTTTATTGGCATATAGTTGCTTGTAGTAATTTCTCAGGATCCTTTGTATTTCTGCAGTGTCAATCGTTACTTCTCCTTTTTCATTTCTAATTCTATTGATTTGAGTCTTCTCCCTTTTTTTCTTGATGAGTCTGGCTAATGGTTTCTCAATTTTGTTTATCTTCTCAAAGAACCAGCTTTTACTTTTATTGATCTTTGCTATTGTTTCCTTCATTTCTTTTTCATTTATTTCTGATCTGATCTTTATGATTTCTTTCCATCTGCTAACTTTGGACTTTTGTTTTTTTGTTCTTTCTCTAATTGCTTTAGGTGTAAGGTTAGGTTTTTATTTGAGATGTCTCTTGAGGTAGCATTGTATTGCTATAAACTTCCCTCTTAGAACTGCTTTTGCTGCATCCCATAGGTTTGGGGTCAACGTGTTTTCATTGTCATTTGTTTCTAGGTATTTTTTGATTTCCTCTTTGATTTCTTCAGTGATCTCTTGATTATTACGTAGTGTATTATTTAGCCTCCATGTGTTTGTATTTTTTTTACAGATTTTTTCCTCTGATTGCTATCTATTCTCATGCTGCTGTGGTTGGAAAAGGTACTTAATATGATTTCTTTTTTTTTTTTTTTTTGTGGTACGTGGGCCTCTCACTGTTGTGGCCTCTCCCATTGTGGAGCACAGGCTCTGGACATGCAGGCTCAGTGGCCATGGCTCATGGGCCCAGCCACTCCATGGCATGTGGGGTCTTCCTGGACCGGGGCACAAACCCGTGTCCCCTGTATCGGCAGACAGACTCTCAACCACTGCACCACCAGGGAAGCCCAATTTCTATTTTCTTAAATTTACCAAGGCTTGATTTGTGACCCAAGATATGATCTATTCTGGACAATGTTCCATGAGCACTTGAGAAGAAAGTTTATTCTGTTGGTTTTGGATGGAATGTCCTATAAATATCAATTAAATCCATCTTGTTTCATGTGTCATTTAAAGCTTGTGTTTCCTTATTTATTTTCACTTTCAATGATCTGTCCATTGGTGAAAATGGGGTGTTAAAGTCCCCTATTATTATTGTGTTAACTTCTGATTTCCCCTTTTATGGCTGTTAACGTTTGCCTTATGTATTGAGGTACTCCTGTTTTGGGTGCATAAATATTTACAATTGTTATATCTTCTTCTTGGATTGATACTTTGATCATTATGTAGTGGCCTTCTTTTGTCTCTTGTAATAGTCTTTATTTTAAAGTCTATTTTGTCTGATATGAGAATTGCTACTCCAGCTTTATTTTGATTTTGTATTTACATAGAAGATCTTTTTCCATCCCCTCATTTTCAGTCTTTATGTGTCCCTAGGTCTGAAATGGGTCTCCTGTAGACAGCATATATGCAGATCTTGTTTTTGTATCCATTCAGCCAGTCTATGTCTTTTGGTTGGAGCATTTAATGCATTTACATTTAAGGTAGTTATCGACATATTTGTTCCTATTAGCATTTCTCAATTGTTTTGGGTTTGTTATTGTAGGTCTTTTCCTCTCTTGTGTTTCCTGCCTAGAGAAGTTCCTTTAGCATTTGTTTTAAAGCTGGTTTGGGGGTGCTGAATTCTCTTAGCTTTTCCCTGTCTGAAAAGGTTTTAATTTCTCCTTTGAAAATGAATGAGATCCTTGCTGGGTAGAGTAATCTTGGCTGTAGGTTCTTCCCTTTCATCACTTTAAATATGTCCTGCCACTTCCTTCTGGCTTGCAGAATTTCTGTTGAAAAATCCGTTGTTAACCTTATGGGGATTCCCTCACATGCTATTTGTTGTTTTTCCCTTGCTGCTTTTAACATTTTTTCTTTTTATGTAATTTTTCATAGTTTGATTAATATGTGTCTTGGCATGTTTCTCCTTGGATTTATCCTGTATGGAACTCTCTGTGCCTCCTGGAATTGATTTACTATTTCCTTTCCCATATTAGGGAAGTTTTCAACTATAATCTCTTCAAATATTTTCTCAGTCCCTTTCTTTTTCTCTTCTTCTTCTGGGACCCCTATAATTTGAATGTTGGTGTGTTTAATGTTTCCCCGGGGTCTCTGAGACTGTCCTCAATTTTTTTCATTCTTTTATCTTATTTCTGCTCTGTAGTAGTTATTTCCACTATATTATCTTCCAGGTCACTTCTCCATTCTTCTGCCTCAGTTATTCTGCTATTGATTCCTTCTAGAGAATTTTAAATTTCATTTATTGTGTTCATCATTGTTTGTTTGCTCTTTAGTTCTTCTAGGTCCTTGTTAAACGTTTCTTGTATTTTCTCCATTCTGTTTCCAAGAGATTGGATCATCTTTACTATCATTAATCTGAATTCTTTTTGAGGTAGACTGCCTATTTCCTCTTCATTTGTTTGGTCTTGTGGGTTTTTACCTTGCTCCTTCATCTGCTGTGTGTTCCTGTGCCTTCTCATGTTGCTTAACTTACTGTGTTTGGGGTCTCCTTTTTTGCATGCTGCAGGTTCATACTTCCCATTGTTTTTGGCATCTGCCCCCAGTGGCTAAGCTTGGCTCAGTGGGTTGTGTAGGCTTCCCGGTGGAGGGGACTAGTGCCTGTGTTCTGGTGGATGAGGCTGGATCTTGTGTTTCCAATGGGCAGAACCACATCCAGTGGTGTGTTTTGGGGTGTCTGTGACCTTATTATGATTTTGGCAGCCTCTCTGCTAATGCGTGGGTTTGTCTTCCTGTCTTGCTAGTTGTTTGGCATAGGGTGTCCAGCACTGTACCTTGCTGGTCATTGAGTGGATCTGGGTCTTAGCACTGAGATGGAGACCTCTAGTAGAGCTTTCACTGTTTGATATTATGTGGAGCTGGGAGGTCTCTGGTGGATCAATGTCCTGAACTTGGCTCTCACACCTCAGAGGCACTGGCCTGACACCCAGACAGATCAGCAAGACCCTATCAGCAACGCTGCTCAGAAGAAAATGTAAAGAAAAAGAAAGAAACAAAGAAAAAATAAAATAAAGTTATTAAAATAAAAAATAATTATTAAAAATAAATTAATTAAAAAGTAATAAAAAAATGAAAAAGAAAAAAAAAGTAGGAAAGAAGAGAACATCCAAACCAAAAGAACAAATCCACCAATGATAACAAGTGCTAAAAAGTATACTAAATAAAATAACAACCCAAAAAAATGGACAGACAGATCCCTAGGACAAATGATAAAAGCAAAGCTACAGAGACCAAATCACACAAAGAAGCATACACATACAACCTCACAAAAAGAGAAAAAGGAAAAATATACATATATCTTTGCTCCCAAAGTCCACTGCCTCAATTTTGGGATGATTCATTTTCTATTCAGGTATTCCACAGATGCGGGGTACCTCAAGTTGATTGGGGAGATTTAATCTGCTGTTTCTGAGGCCACTGGGAGAAATTTCCCTTTCTCTTTTTTTGCACAGCTCCTGGGGTTCAGCTTCGGATTTGGCCCCACCTCTGACTGTATGTCTCCTGATGACATCTGTTTCCCACCCAGACCGGACAGGGTTAAAGGAGCAGCTGATTCGGGGGCTCTGGCTCACTCAGGCCGTGGGGAGGGAGGGATACGGAATGCAAAGTGAGCCTGCAGCGGCAGAGACCAGCGTGACATTGCACCAGCCTGAGGTGCACTGTGTAATCTCCCAGGGAAGTTGTCCCTGCATCACAGGACCCTGGCAGTGGCAGGCTGCACAGTCTCCTGGAAGGGGAGGTATGGATAGTGACTTGTGCTTGCACACTGGCTTCTTGGTGGCTACAGAAGGAGCCTTAGCATTTCCTGCCCATCTCTGTTGTCTGCGCTGATAGCCGCAGCTCGTGCCCATCTCTGGAGCTCATTTAGGCAGTGCTCTGAATCCCCTCTCCTTGCGCACACTGAAACAATGGTCGCTTGCCTCTTACGCAGCTCCAGATCTTTTCCTGGACTCCCTCCCGTCCAGCTGTGGTGCACTAGCCCCCTTCAGGCTGTGTTCACACTGCCAACTCCAGTCCTCTCCCTGAGATCCGACCTCCGAAGCCTGAGCCTCAGCTCCCAGCCCCCACCCATCCCGGCAGGTGAGCACACAAGCCTCTCCGGCTGCTGAGTGAGTCCTGGTCGGCACTGGTCCTCTGTGTGGGAGTCTCTCCACTTTGCCCTCCACACCCCTGTTGCTGTGCTCTCCTCCATGGCTCCAAAGCTGCCCCATCCCCGCCACCCCCACGCCATCTCCGCCAGTGAAGGGGCTTCCTATTGTGTGGAAACTTTCCCTCCTTCACAGCTCCTTCCCAGTGGTGCAGGTCCCATCCCTATTCTTTTGTCTCTGTTTTTTCTTTTTTCTTTTGCCCTACCCAGGTACGTGTGGAGTTTCTTGCCTTTTGGGAAGTCTGAGGTCTTCTGCCAGTGTTCAGTAGGTGTTCTGTAGGAGCTGTGCCACATGTAGATGTATTTCTGATGTATTTGTGGAGAGGAAGGTGATCTCCACATCTTACTCTTCCACCATCTTAAGTTCTCACAGGAAGATGATGTTTAAGGTGATGGCTTGGGCCATTTCATGGAGTTAGGTTTCCTGGGTATCTCCCATGTATACTGGAGGTGTACATGTTATTAAACTTCTGTTTGTTTCCTCCTGCTAATCTGTCTTCTGTTACAGGGGCTCTCAGCCAAGAACCTAGATGGGCACAAGGAAAATTATTTTTCCCTCCCCAACATAGTCCTGAAAAGAAGGAAGAAAGAAAGGGAGTGGGGAGGGGATGTGAGGGAGGTACTAAGAGAAAGAGAGAGAGAGGGAAAGGGAGAGAGATAAAGGAAGAAGAGAGGGAGTTGGGAGGGATAAAACCGTTTAGCAGCAAAGTTCCACCCAGGGAAAAAGTGGTACATATTTAGGAACCCACTTACATGGGTATGTTTAATCATTCAGATAAAGCCCCTTGTGGATATCCTTTGTGAAACAGGACTAGAAAAGATTTAGTTACATTGAAAGAAGTTAAACATTTTTATTATGGAATAGAATCAAATACAAAGCATAGTTAAGACATTGTGAAGAAAGATGAGGGGCTGAGCAGAAACCCCAAGGAGAAATTCCTAGCAGCATCTCTGCCACAAAAAAATTTTAAATTGGACAATCTTACTTTCAATTTTTAATTGTTTGCTGTGTTGTTACACAAGTTTCATGGGTTCTTCACCGAAGTTTTATATACTAACAAATGTTCTTTTCAAGTAATAGTGTTACTGAACCAAACTTGGATTTGCTTGTCCAATGTGCAGCAAAGCCAATCTACTGGCACCAGATTGTGGTGAAGGAAATAAAGCATTTACTGCAGGGCCAAGCAAGGAGAATGGGCAGCTCGTGTTCAAAAGATCCAAACTGCCCTATGTCCCTCAGAGAAAGGTTTTTAAAGACAAAGTGAGGGAAAGTGTCTCAGGGTGCCTGATCAGCTTGTGGATATTCTTCTGATTGATTGGTGATGAGGTGACCAGGTGGTATTTTGGGAGTCAACCTCATCAACTTTCTGATTCCAACTGGTCTGGGGTCCATGGTGGTCAGCATGTGGTTAACTTCTTCCACTTGGTGGGGGTTTTAGTATCTGCAAAACAACTCAAGGATGTGGTCCAGGACATTGTCTATAGCTCTGGAGGAGGAACTAAACATCCTTCACTTTGTTTTATGGCTAAACTATTATTATTTCATCTTGCTTGACTGCTTTCCTTTGTTTCTGTAATATTTTTACACTTATTTGATTAAATTCACTCTTTGGAACTTGGGGAAGGCCTAGGAGACTAAAGCTTTTCTATAAACAAGAGGTGGGGATTATGGGGGGTTCTGTCCTCAGGAAGGCCCTGTAGGGTCCTGCTTGGTTTCAATAGTTGGGAAAATCAAGGGAAACCAGCAGAATACCATGTGCATCTCAGCACATGCCAGAGCAAAGAGAAAAAAGCACTGGAATTAAAATAGGTGGCTCATTGAAAAGAGAGGTGATGACGTGGGAAATTTGCAAAACTCTTTTGGAGAGTGCCTACTTTCTTAGAATGAGGGTTAAGGCAGTTCAAACCAATTTTCTTTCAATATCAAAGTCTTGTATGACCTTTGATACCCTAGTTGCTATATAACTAGAAGATAGAATAAGAAGTAAGAGCAAACGACCTTTAAGGCCTCCTTCAACTCTGAAATGCTTTGATTCTAAGAGGAGCATATGACTGTTTAGCAATATATCAAAATCTTGTCAGTGTCACTGTGGTTTGGGCCAATTATTACATTTATTTATCATTTGGGAACTTCATTTAGGGCTTGAGGTACAAGAATAAAATAAGTCAAGTTCAAAGAAATAACAGTGACATTGACAGTTCACACGACCAGCAAGTCTTTCAGGGAGTTACAGAACAGTAACATTTATAAGACTCCGTTGCTGTTACTAAAGTGGAGGAAGAGATTAGTAGAGAAAACTGTCCCTAAAGCCTCTTTACAGAGTAAATCAAACCTGACCTACTGGCCCAATGTTGCTGTTACATCAGGAGAGACCAAACCACTAAAAATGGCAAATGCAGTCAATCCCTTATTGCTTGTTGGGGGGAAACAGAAAAAAAGTCATTCTGCAAGCTCTTCTTAAAAGTGGGAGGCCCTAGATACTGCCAACCTTTTGATTGGATTACCCAAGACAGTTTGTAGTTAAGTATCAAAGAGAAAAATCAATGTTTGCTTATTAACTCTGGACAAAGAAGTTTTGAGAGTTTGCCATAAAATTCACAGTTTAGTTACCTTAACCACAAAAGTTCAATGATAAGCAAATATGGTCATTGTCATGCTTGTTAACTCTTTATACGCTATTATATTTAGACAGCAGAGAGGTGATATATTAACCGTGATGGTAATTTGAATACTAGAGGAACTTCTGAGTTCTGATACTTTGACTTATCAATAGTACCCTGATGAACATCATTCTGTAATTATAAAAAGGACTGACTAGCTTAAGCAAGATTGTACAAAGTTTGTAAAATGGAAAACGTATATGTGTCAATAAAACCGTGGCCAAACTCTGGAGAAATGACAATAATTGAAAACCAATAGGGAGACTTGGGGAAGATGGTGGAAGAGTAAGACGCGGAGATCACCTTCCTCCCCAGATACATCAGAAATTCATCTACACGTGGAACAACTCCTACAGAACACCTACTGAACGCTGGCAGAAGACCTCAGACGCTCCAAAAGGCAAGAAACTCCCCACATACCTGGGTAGGGCAAAAGAAAAAAGAATAAACAGAGACAAAAGAATAGGGACGGGACCTGCATCAGTGGGAGGGAGCCATGGAGGAGGAAAGGTTTCCACACACTAGAAGCCCCTTCGCGGGCAGAGACTGAGGGTGGCGGAGGTGGGGGAGCTTCGGAGTAGCAGAGGAGAGCACAGCAACAGGGGTGCGGAGGGCAAAGCTTAGAGATTCCCGCACAGAGGATCAGTGCCGACCAGCACTCAGCAGCCCGAGAGGCTGATCTGCTCGGCCGCCCAGGCGGGCGGGGCTGGGAGCTGAGGCTCGGGTATCGGGTTTCAGTTGGAGCGCAGGGAGAGGACTGGGGCTGGCGGCAGGAAGAGAGCATGAAGGGGTTAGTGCACCACGGCTAGCCCAGAGGGAGTCTGGGGGAAATGTCTGGAGCTGCCGAAGAGGCAAGAGACTTTTTCTTCCCTCTTTGTTTTCTGGTGCGCGAGGAGAGGGCATTAAGAGCGCTGCTTAAAGAAGCTCCAGAGACGGGCACGAACCGCAGCTAAAGGCGCGGACCTCGGAGATGGGCGTGGGATGCTGGGGCTGCTGCTGTCGCTGCCACAAGGCCTGTGTGCAAGCGCAGGTCACTGTCCACCACCCCTTCCGGGGAGCCTGTGGAGCCCGCCATGGCCGGGGTCCCGGGACCCAGGGACGGCTTTCCCGGAAAAGCACACGGAGCGCCTCGGGCTGGTGCAACGTCACGCTGGCCTCTGCCACCGCAGGCTTGCCCCACACTGTGTGCCCCTCCCTCCCCTCTGCCTGAGTGAGCCAGAGCCCCCGAATCAGCGGCTCCTTTAAACCCGTCTTGTCTGAGCGAAGAACGGACGCCTCCGGCGACCTACGCGCAGAGGCGGGGCCAGGTCCAAGGCTGAGACCCGGGAGCTGTGAGAGCAGAGAAGAGACAGGGAAATCTCTCTGTGCAGCCTCGGAGGCAGCGGATTAAAGACCCACGGTCCACTTGATGTGCCCTGTGTCTGTGGAGTGCAGGAATGGACAGTGAATCATCCCAAATTGAGGAGATGGACTTTGAGGACAAGATTTAAGATTTTTTCCCCCTTTTACTCTTTTTACAACAAATTATCCCAAATTAAGGAGGTGGATTTTGAGAGCAAGATTTCAGACATTTTCCCCTTTACCTCTTTTTACAACGAATTATCCCAAATTGAGGAGGTGGACTTTGAGAGCAAGATTTTCGATTTTTCCCGCCCTGTTCTCTTTTTGTGAATGTGTATGTGTATGCTACTGTGTGAGATTTTCTCTGTATAGCTTTGCTTCCACCATATGTCCCAGGGTTCTATCCATCTGGGGTTTTTTTTTTGTTTTCTTTTTTCAATAATTACTTTTTTATTTTAATAATGTTACTATACTTTATACTTTATTCTATTTTACTTTATTTTCTCTCTTTCTTTTTTTACTACCTTCTCTTCCTCCCTCACTCCCTCCGCCCCTTTCTTTCTTTCTTTCTTTCTTTCCTTCCTCCCTCCCTACCTCCTTTCTTTCTTTCGTTCTTCCTTCCATCCTTCCTCCCTTTCTTTCTCTCTTTCTTTCTTCTACTAATTCTTTCTTTCTACTTTTTCTCCCTTTTATTCTGAGCCAGGTAGATGAAAGGCTCCTGGTGCTGCAGCCAGGAGTCAGTGTTGTGCCTCTGAAGTGGGAGAGCCAACTTCAGGACACGGGTCCACAAGAGACCTCCCAGCTCCACATAATATCAAGCAGCGAAAATCTCCCAGAGATCTCCAACTCAACACCAGCACCCAGCTTCAGTAAACGACCAGCAAGCTACAGTGCTGGACACCCTATGCCAAGCAACTAGCAAGACATGAACACAACCCCACCCATTAGCAGAGAGGCTGCTTAAAAGCATAATAAGGCCATAGGCACTGCAAAACACACCACCAGACGTGGACCTGTCCACCAGAAAGACAAGATCGAGCCTCAACCACCAGAAAACATGCACTACTCCCCCCCACCAGGAAGTCTACACAACCTACTGAAACAACCTTAGCCACTGGGGACAGACATCAAAAAACAACGGGAACTATGAATCTGCAGCCTGCAAAAAGGAGACCCCAAACACAGTAACATAAGCAAAATGAGAAGACAGAAAAACACACAGCAGGTGAAGGAGGAAGATAAAAACCTACCAGACCTAACAAATGAAGAGGTAATAGGCAGTCTACCTGAAAAAGAATTCAGAATAATGATAGTAAAGATGATCCAAGATTCTATTTCCAAGAACCAAAATCTTGGAAATAGAATAGACAAAATGCAAGAAACAGTTAACAAGGACCTACAGGAACTAAAGTTGAATCAGGCATCGATTAAAAATGCAATAAATGAAATGAAAAATACTCTAGATGGGATCAATAGCAGAATAACTGAGGCAGAAGAACGGATAAGTGAGGTGGAAGATAAAATACTGGAAGTAACTGCTGCAGAGCAAAATAAAGAAAAAAGAATGAAAAGAACAGAGGACAGTCTCAGAGACCTCTGGGACAACATAAAATGCACCAACATTCGAATTATAGGGGTTCCAGAAGAAGAAGAGAAAAAGAAAGGGACTGAGAAAATATTTGAAGAGATTATAGTTGGAAACTTCCCTAAAATAGGAAAGGAAATAGGTAATCAAGTCCAGGAGGTACAGAGAGTCCCATACAGAATAAATCCAAGGAGAAATACGCCAAGACACATATTAATCAAACTGTCAAAAATTAAACACAAAGAAATCATATTAAAAGCAGCAAGGCAAAAACAACAAATAACACACAAGGGAATCCCCATCAGGGTAACAGCTGATCTCTCAGCAGAAACTCTACAAGCCAGAAGGGAGTGGCAGGACATAATTAAAGTGATGAAGGAGAAAAACCTGCAACCAAGATTACTCTACCCAGCAAGGATCTCATTCAGATTTGATGGAGAAATTAAAACATTTACAGACAAGCAAAAGCTGAGAGAGTTCAGCACCACCAAACCAGCTTTACAACAAATGCTAAAGGAACTTCTCTAGGCAAGAAACACAACAGAAGGAAAAGACATACAATAACGAACCCAAAACAATTAAGAAAATGGGAATAGGAACATACATATCGATAATTACCTTAAATGTAAATGGACTAAATGCTCCCACTAAAAGACATAGATTGGCTGAATGGATACAAAAACAAGACCCATATATATGCTGTCTACAAGAGACCCACTTCAGACCTAGAGACACATACAGATTGAAAGTAAGGGGATGGAAAAAGATATTCCATGCAAATGGAAATCAAAAGAAAGCTGGAGTAGCAATTCTTATATCAGGCAAAATAGACTTTAAAATAAAGACTATTAGAAGAGACAGAGAAGGACACTACATAATGATCAAGGGATCGATCCAAGAAGAAGATATAACAATTGTAAATATTTATGCACCCAACATAGGAGCACCTCAATACATAAGGCAAATACTAACAACCATAAAAGGGGAAATCGACAGTAACACGCTCATAGTAGGGGACTTTAACACCCCACTTTCACCAATGGACAGATCATCCAAAATGAAAATAAATAAGGAAACACAAGCTTTAAATGATACATTAAACAAGATGGACTTAATTGATATTTATAGGACATTCCATCCAAAAACAACAGAATACACATTTTTCTCAAGTGCTCATGCAACATTCTCCAGGATAGATCATATCTTGGGCCACAAATCAAGCCTTGGTAAATTTAAGAAAATTGAAATTGTATCAAGTATCTTTTCTGACCACAATGCTATGAGACTAGACATCAATTACAGGAAAAGATCTGTAAAAACTACAAACACATGGAGGCTAAGCAATACACTACTCAATAACGAAGTGATCACTGAAGAAATCAAAGAGGAAATAAAAAATACCTAGAAACAAATGACAATGGAGACACGATGACCCAAAACCTATGGGACGCAGCAAAAGCAGTTCTAAGGGGGAAGTTTATAGCAATACAATCCCACCTTAAGAAACAGGAAACATTTTGAGTAAACAACCTGACCCTGCACCTAAAGCAATTAGAGAAAGAAGAACAAAAAGCCCCAAAGTTAGCAGAAGGAAAGAAATCATAAAGATCAGATCAGAAATAAATGAAAAAGAAATGAAGGAAATGATAGCAAAGATCAATAAAACTAAAAGCTGGTTCTTTGAGAAGATAAACAAAATTGAGAAACCATTAGCCAGACTCATCAAGAAAAAAAGGGAGAAGACTCAAATCAATAGAATTAGAAATGAAAAAGAAGAAGTAACAACTGACACTGCAGAAATACAAAGGATCATGAGAGATTATTACAAGAAACTCTATGCCAATAAAATGGACAACCTGGAAGAAATGGACAAATTCTTAGAAATGCACAACCTGCAAAGACGGACTCAGGAAGAAATAGAAAATATGAATAGACCAATCACAAGCACTGAAATTGAAACTGTGATTAAAAATCTTCCAAAAAACAAAAGCCCAGGACCAGATGGCTTCACAGGCGAATTCTATCAAACATTTAGATAAGAGCTAACACCTATCCTTCTCAAACTCTTCCAAAATATAGCAGTGGGAGGAGCACTCCCAAACTCATTCTACGAGGCCAGCATCACCTTGATACCAAAACCAGACAAGGATGTCACAAAGAAAGAAAACTACAGGCCAATATCACTGATGAACATAGATGCAATAATCCTCAACAAAATACTAGCAAACAGAATCCAACAGCACATTAAAAGGATCATACACCATGATCAAGTGGGGTTTATTCCAGGAATGCAAGGATTCTTCAATATATGCAAATCAATCAATGTGATACACCATACTAACAAATTGAAGGAGAAAAACCATATGATCATCTCAATAGATGCAGAGAAAGCTTTCGACAAAATTCAACACCCATTTATGATAAAAACCCTGCAGAAAGTAGGCATAGAGGGAACTTTCCTCAACATAATAAAAGCCATATATGACAAACCCACAGCCAACATTGTCCTCAATGGTGAAAAACTGAAACCATTTCCACTACGATCAGGAACAAGACAAGGCTGCCCACTCTCACCACTCTTATTCAACCTAGTTTTGGAAGTTTTAGCCACAGCAATCAGAGAAGAAAAGGAAATAAAAGGAATCCAAATTGGAAAAGAAGAAGTAAAGCTGTCACTGTTTGCAGATGACATGATACTACACATAGAGGATCCTAAAGATGCTACCAGAAAACTACTAGAGCTAATCAATGAATTTGGTAAAGTAACAGGATACAAAATTAATGCACAGAAATCTCTGGCATTCCTGTACACTAATGATGAAAAATCTGAAAATGAAATCAAGAAAACACTCCCATTTACCATTGCAAGAAAAAGAATAAAATATCTAGGAATAAACCTACCTAAGGAGACAAAAGACCTGTATGCAGAAAATTATAAGACACTGATGAAAGAAATTAAAGATGATACAAATAGAGGGAGAGATAGACCATGCTCCTGGATTGGAAGAATCAATATTGTGAAAATGACAATACTACCCAAAGCAATCTACAGATTCAATGCAATCCCTATCAAACTATCACTGGCATTTTTCACAGAACTAGAACAAAAAATTTAAAAATTTGTTTGGAAAAACAAAAGATCCCCAATAGCCAAAGCAATCTTGAGAACGAAAAACGGAGCTGGAAGAATCAGGCTCCCTGACTTCAGACTATACTACAAAGCTACAGTAATCAAGACAGTGTGGTACTGGCACAAAAACAGAAAGATAGATCAATGGAACAGGATAGCAAGCCCAGAGATAAACCCACGCACATATGGTCACCTCATCTTTGATAAAGGAGGCAGGAACGTACAGTGGAGAAAGGACAGCCTCTTCAATAAATGGTGCTGGGAAAACTGGACAGGGACATGTAAAAGTATGAGATTAGATCATTCCCTAACACCATACACAAAAATAAGCTCAAAATGGATTAAAGACCTAAATGTAAGGCCAGAAACTATCAAACTCTTAGAGGGAAACATAGGCAGAACACTCTATGACATAAATCACAGCAAGATCCTTTTGGAGCCACCTACTAGAGAAATGGAAATAAAAACAAAGATAAACAAATGGTACCTAATGAAACTTCAAAGCTTTTGCACAGCAAAGGATACCATAAACAAGACCAAAAGACAACCCTCATAATGGAAGAAAATATTTGCAAATGAAGCAACTGACAAAGGATTAATCTCCCAAATTTACAAGCAGCTCATGCAGTTCAATATGAAAAAAGCAAACAACCCAATCCAAAAATGGGCAGAAGACTTAAATAGGCATTTCTCCAAAGAAGATATACAGACTGCCAACAAACACATGAAAGAATGCTCAACATCATTAATCATTAGAGAAATGCAAATCAAAACTACAATGAGATATCATCTCACACCAGTCAGAATGGCCATCATCAAGAAATCTAGAAACAATAAATGCTGGAGAGGGTGTGGAGAAAAGGGAACACTCTTGCACTGCTGGTGGGAATGTGAATTGGTACAGCCACTATGGAGAACAGTATGGAGGTTCCTTAAAAAACTACAAATAGAACTACCATATGACCCAGCAATCCCACTACTAGGCATGTACCCTGAGAAAACCATAATTCAAAAAGAGACATGTACCAAAATATTCATTGCAGCCATATTCACAATAGCCCGGAGATGGAAACAACCTAAGTGTCCATCATCGGATGAATGGATAAAGAAGATGTGGCGCATATATACCATGGAATATTCCTCAGCCATAAAAAGAAATGAAACTGAGCTATTTGTAATGAGGTGGATAGACCTAGAGTCTGTCATACAGAGCGAAGTAATTCAGAAAGAGAAAGACAAATACTGTATGCTAACACATATATATGGAATTTAAGAAAAAAAAATGTCATGAAGAACCTAGGGGTAAAACAGGAATAAAGACACAGACCTACTTGAGAATGGACTTGTGGATATGGGGAGGGGGAAGGGTAAGCTGTGACAAAGCGAAAGAGTGGCATGGACATATATACAGTACCAAACGTAAGGTAGATAAATAGTGGGAAGCAGCCGCATAGCACAGGGAGATCAGCTCGGTTCTTTGTGACCACTTGGAGAGGTGGGATAGGGAGGGTGGGAGGGAGGGAGACGCAAGAGGGAAGGGGATGTGGGAACAGATGTACATGTATGACTGATTCACTTTGTTGTAATGCAGAAACTAATAATAAAAAATAAAAAATAAAAAGAAAGAAAACCAATAGGTATCATACACTATGCTAGAATATTTCATTGTGGAAAAGGTACGCCCCTTGTTAATACATTCAACACCAAAGCTATGGAGCTAGAATTCAAACCCATCTCTTATTTTTGCACTCTAAACTCTATAATATTACTTGATGGGACAAAATGCGTAAGGCCAAGATTGAGAATTCAAGGTCTAAATCTAGCTCTGCCACTAACTAGCTGGTTGACATTCAACAAGCCACTTCAACTCTCTGGATCGCGGTTTTCTCATCCGTAAAATGAAGGTGATGAACTTTGTGACCTTCCTTCCAACGGTAAAATTTAGGATTAATTTGCTACCTCTTCATTATGGTAAAGAATTTCATTCTGAATAATCAGAGGAGGAACTTTCCTTTGTCTAGAGATCTAAGGCTTACACAGTCATTCACCTATGTCTTGCAGAAACATTCCTATCTCTCTTTTTCCAACTTTATATTCCCCACTGGACTCATTTTATTTGAAGGAGTGTTTCCACTGAGCTCTATGTGAAAAGAAACTGCCATCATATGAATATTTACCCATCCACATTAAACTAGACATGAAAATATTCCAATTACTCTACTCATTCTATTAATATTTTGATTTAATGGATATGGAAGACTCACTGACTCCTGATCTCTTTCCCAGCTGGTCTCCGCAGAAAGAACTGGACCGAGGTGTACATACATTTCACTTACTAATTGCATAGCTGGATGTTTCAAGATCACTCTGATGCTCAGCAGAGCAAGGTACGTTACAATAAAAGATTTCTGTGTGGGAGAGGCTACTGCAATTTTTCAAGATCCAAAGGATTTATTAGTTAGAACCTTTTTAATTGCAAGAGGTGGCATACCAATTTCCGATTGCTTCAAAAAAGTGTGGGGCGCTTCCCTGGTGGTGCAGTGGTCAAGAATCCCCCTGCCAATGCAGGGGACACGGGTTCGAGCCCTGGTCTGGGAAGATCCCACATACCGCAGAGCAACTAAGCCCATGCGCCACAACTACTGAGACTGCGCTCTAGAGCCCGTGAGCCACAACTACTGAGCCCACGTGCCTAGATCCTGTGCTCCACAACAAGAGAAACCAGCACAGTGAGAAGCCCACACACCACAACGAAGAGTAGCTCCCACTCACTGCAACTAGATAAAGCCCGCGCGCAGCAACAAAGACCCAATGCAGCCAAAAATAAATAAACAAAATAAATAAATTTTTAAAAAATACTGGTTTTCATTTATAAAAAAAGAGTGGGGATATATGAATGTTTTAGCTCGTATATATGAGAAGTTACATGATATTCAATTTGATATTGTGCAAATTATTCTCTTTTTGCCCCATTTCCCATGTTATCCACTTTTCTTCAGCCTTCTCTATGACACTGGAGGCTGATTTCTGTTAATTGCCTCACTAACTTTGGTAGCTCTCTTCCAGTTGGGTGATGACAGGGGAGTTACTAGCCAGAATTTAGAAGGCTGGATGAGAAAAAAATCACAATATTTATTTTCTACTCACTCTATCCTTCAGGGCTGAGTTTCCATCTCTCCACTAGTAATATCCACCATAAGGCACTTCTCTACTATTCCAACTTTTACTGAGCTGGAATAACACTATTTCTTCCCCTTGTCCCTTTACCTACACAGATGGTGACAACTTTTCATTCTTTCCTAGATTTTGAGTGCTGCAGCCTTCCTTGTTTATTTCCTTAACTTTTCTCAATCCTCTGTAAATAATTGTTTCATTAAAATAGTTTCATATAAACTATCTGGAATGAATTCTGCTTCCTCCTGGACCTGACTGACACAAGCTAAGGGCTGCTTGATCTGGAGCTCAAACTATGCTATTAAATCCTATTCTTTCTCTATTTCTCAGCTTCGTGCTCCTCCATCTTGGTTCATTTTTAGGCTCTATGTTGTAGCAAGACAGTTACTAGTAATTCTAGATTTATAGCCTTCCATGTTGGAATCTGGGGGGAAAAAATGGTTTTTTCTTCCTCAGAAATTTGAAGAGAAATCTTGAAGCATCAGTTATTAGCCCAAGTTGGAGTACATGCCCAAAGCTGAACCAAACTTTGTGGCCAGAGCAATGAGATGTCATAAGTAGTCAGGCAAAGATCACAAATGCCATCCACCCCACACCTCCAAGAACATGGCAAGGAGTCAACATCATTTGAGGTCCTTGGACTGAGAGTGAGAGAGGAATGACTCCCAAGTGTGATTTCTGTGTACTGTTTTCAAAAGAAAGGAAAGTTACAAACCAGGAATGCTCACAGAAAATGAATTCACTTCATTGACATGAAGGCTGAGCCTTAGAAAAATGTTATATTGTCTTCTACTGTAGCTCACTCTACTCTTTTTTACCCAGACCCCAGGCCCATCTTTATTTCCCTTCCTATCTCTGGGGACTCTGTACAACCAGGATACAATAATTGGATCAATATTTCCACTGATGAAATATTTTGATGACCCGATTCTTATATGAAGTTTGGAAAATTCTGTCAATTTTCACTCATTTTGTATTGAATGTTTATTAAAATTAACACACTCTTAGAATAAAATCCAAAGATCTTAACATAGCCCAGAAAACCACACTATCTGGTTCCCTCCTCCCTCTATGATCTCATTTCATATCATGACATCTTCATCTCTCTACACTGCAGCTTCATTGATCTACTTAAGTTTCTGGAACATACTCAGCTTGTTTCCTCTTCAGCAATTTTGCATTTGCTGCCACCTCTACTTGGGATAATCTTTCCTATATTTTCACAAGCTGAGTCCTTCTTATCATTCACGTCTCAGGTCAGATGTCACCTCTTAACTGATACTGTCTTATGACCCCTCATCTTTTTTTTTAATCCATTATGCCATATTGTCCTTTCATAGAATTTATTCTTATTGAAAATTTTTGCATTAATTTGTTATTTTTCTGTCTCCCACCAGATTGTCTACTGCTTCTATCTAACACATGGTAGGAGTTCAGTAAATATCAGTTGAATGAATATGCATGGTATTAAAGTAACCCAAAGTAATTGTCTCTTTTTATGAAAAAGGAATGATAGACTTTCAGATTCTAGAGGGAAAGACATTAGGGAAAGATCTCTGGATACCTTACAAATGTTACAAATGTTTATAGATATATTATTGAAATGTGCAAGTAAATAAAAATTTTAGAAATGGAAATAAATATAAATATACTTAATGGGGTATAAAGCAGGTTGGTCAAGTTAGTTTTTTTTCTTTCTGATTAGGTAAAGAAATTGAATAGTAGATGTAAAAAACATATGAACAAGGTAGAAACACAAATGTTGATGCCAATATTGGAAACTAATGTTGTTCTTAATACTTAATAGACATACTGTTTGGTGAATTGGGAAATGGCTCAGGAAAGGACCACAAAATGATTATTGCAGACCACCTATCTCCAGATTAACATATTTCAAGTACAAACTATTCTTTCACCACCCTCCCCGCCCCCATGTGCAGTACTGAGGACGAGTACAATCAAATATAGAACAGAGGTTGATAATTATTATGGCATGAACGATGGTACATATGAGGACAGAGGGCTGGGATGAATACTGTATTTTGGTAAGTGTCATGTTGCTCTAACAACAATAGATTTTCCATTGAAAATATTGGGTCAGTATAAACACCGTAATTAGACTGAGGTTAGGCTGTATGGAATTTTGGCTCTTCCACTTTATGCTTGACATTGGGAAAATTTCTTTGCTCATCTGAGCCTCAGCTTTCTCATGGCGAAAATGGTAATAATATTATTCATATAATAGAATGATATCATGCATAAAAATACATTTTAGTATGATTATGGGGAACTAAGTTATAACCCAGGTAAAGGTAGCACACTGTCTGATACAGAATGTAAACTTTCAGTAAATGTTGGCTTCTACTAATAGTATTATCATTACTGCATGAATTACTCTAGGAATTGAAGGAAGTTATTAATATCTATTTACAGAGTTTAGTGTAAACCAAGTCAAAATTTCTCAAACTTTAAGATTTATTCCTAAGTGCATTATTCCCACCCCCAAAAAATACATGATCCAAAAAACGGAGATTTAGTAATAAGTACAAATATTGCTGGCATTTATATTTGTATGTGTTATTGAGTTTATCTATTTGAAACTTATTTTCATTATTTGCAAATTAGAAAAATAAGAAATACCAATTGATTGGATGTAATTAAGATGATAAATGAAATAATAAACATAAAAGAAACTTAGCAGGGTGAAGATGTAGCAAATACTCAGAAAATCATCATTATTATTCTATGATTTTATATTAACTTTTATTTTTTATATTAAGATTAACTTTTTAGTAGTTTTGACAAAATTTATTAGCCCTATTATATGTATGAGGAAACTGAGACTCAGAGAAACTAAAGACTCACTGAGGTAGAAGCTAGAAAATAAGATCTTGACCTCAAGTCTTCTCATGTTGATAGCCTTACTCCTTCCATCACACCATGTCACTTCCGATTTGTGGTTTTTATTTAAAGTCTCTGGCATAGTAAATATTGTCTGCCTAAGACTTTGATAGAGGATAAAATCAAAGACATACCTCTACAAACAGCATTACTATAACTCAGACGTTCCCTGAGCTACAAACTTAATGAGTCTAAATTTACTCAGCAGAGAAAGAAATTCTGCAAAGGCCAAGAGCAAAGGAAACTTCTAAGCAGTAGTCCTTGGTCCACTTCCCACTTCTGAATGCAAGTGTTGCAGGTCTTGAGAGAGGTAAAACATGACCTCTCTAGACACAGATGTAGAGAACAAACATATGGACACCAAGGGGGGATAGCACGGGGGTGGTAGGATGAATTGGGAGATTGGGATTGACATATATACACTAATATGTATAAAATAGATAACTAATAAGAACCTGCTGTATAAAAAAAAGAAAAGAAAAAATAAAATTTTAAAAAAACCTGTTAACTGACAACTAAAAAAACAAAAACAAAAATATGGCCTCTCTGTTATGTGAATATGCCAGGTCTCTGCATTCCTAACTCAAAGAGTGGTGGCACAGTTCTGGAAGCCCTTGACATAAAGTCATGTATCTTTTTAACCTGATGGAGCTGTCATTTTCACTAGTTCTTTGCAATAGGAGTCATTCTTCTTCACTCTGTTTATGGGGCTCCAACCTTTTCTAGTGTAAGTTGCCTTTACATCCTTTTGCTTCAGTTTCTGTAAACCACTTTCTTTTCAGCACCTACCATCCTGTTTTACAATGCCATGCATTTTGCATTTGCACACATTGATTCCTGTGCCTGGAAAATTCTATTCTCCCAATCTCAGTCCCTGTTATCCATTCCACAACCTTCAACCTGGTATCTAGTCACCCTTCAAAACACAGACTTTTCCTGCTTCTATGAAATTTTCCCCCAGGCCTACCCTCTCTTTCACAACACAGTTTATCAGAGTATGGTGCCTTGAACATAATCCTGCTTTTGTATATACCATCCAATATTGTTTTTAATTTGCTTAACAAAATGTGTAGACTCATACTACACATTCTCAGGAAATAACCCAAGGTCTCACAAATCAAACATAGTCCCTGCCCTAATGGTTCTGCCAAAATAGTATATTTGTTTAACTATTGGTCTCACCTTAACTTATTGGGTCCCATGAAAGCAAAGAATGTGTCTCATTCATCATCAAACCTATAGTGCCCATAACATTGCCTGACAAATATTAGTTACTGATTAAATATTTGCTGAGTCATAATGTTTAACGAGTTGTATTCTTTGTTATCATAAGAATTTGAGCTTCAGAGTCAAACAAATCAGTCTAAGATGTGACTTTAGCTTCTCTGCAGATTCCCAAAGGACTGGTTTCTTATATTAGAGGCAACTGAAGCTGCCCTTTAGCACAATTTGTTGACTTCGATGAGTTATTCCTTCAAGTACTCAACCAAGTTTAACTTAATGAGAAGCCAGAGGTTCTGGGATTATTGTAGACAATATTTAGTTGCATGATCACTGGAAGGACATATGAGGAACATTATAAATAATGGAAGTTTGTTATTATAAAAGAAGCAGGGATAAAGCCCGTTTTTCAGAAAGTGTTTTGGCACAAGCTTTCCTTTTGCAAAAGGCAACTGAAGATGAGCAGAGAAATTTTTCAATTTTCTGATTGTCTTCAGAATTCCACCAGTGTATCTTCATTTATGGTCATATCTGAATTCCTTTTAATCCTGTCCTTTCTCTCTCTTCCTGTGAACATACCTTTGAACATATGTATTGTATAACCTAGATAAATATAAATAGTCCTCTTATTTACTGACTCAGCCAATATTTACTGAGAACCTACTAGATGTCAGAGCCTATGATAGGCATAGAGGCATAAGGATAAATAAAACATAGCCATAAACTCACTAATATTCTCTGTTCTTTGGGGGAGGCAGACTCCAAAGCAGAAAAATATCATGTCAATGCAACAGATGTCACCTTAAATGTATAGCCACATGCTGAGACACCTCAGGGGAGGCAGCAATTCATCTTTGCCCTTGAAGGCAAAGAAACAACCAGAGGTGGTAACATTCAGCTGAGATTTGAAAGATGAGAAGAGTGGCACTATGGACTGAATGTTTGTGTCTCCCCTCCACCCCACCCCAAAATTCATATGTTGAAGCCCTAACTATTAAGAGGTGAGGAATTTGGGAGGTAATTAGGTTTAGATAAGGTCACTAGAGTGGAGTCCCCATGCTAGGATCCATGTTCTATAAAAAGAGACATGGGAGAAATGATCTCTCCTCCATGTGAGGACACAGCAAGAAGGTGGCTGTCTGTAAACTAAGAGGAGAGCCCTCACAGGACACAAAATATGATCTCAGACATCCAGCCCCCATAACTGAAAAATAAATGTGTGTCGTTTAAGATACCAGTCTATGGTACTTGTTACTAGGCAGACTAAGTCTTAGTCTGAGCAAGCTAAGACAGAAAATGGTGCTAAGAAAGGCATTCTGCTGTTTAACAAATACCTGAGTATGTGGAAGCAGTTTTGGAATTGAGCAATACGTAGAGGCTGGAAGAGTTTCGAGATGCATGTTAAAAAAAGCTTAGCTTGCCATGAGTAGAATTTTAAAGATTCTGATGAGAGCTCAGAAGAAAAAAAAAAAGAGAGAGAGAGAGAGAGAACTGTAGAGAAAGCTTCCATCTTAGAGAATACATACATAATCATGAATAGAATATTGGTAGGAATATGAACTGTAAAGGTCATTTTGGTGAGGTCTCAGATGGAAATGGAGAACATGTCATAGGCTAATGAGAAATATATAATCTTCTTTATAAGGTAGCAAAGAACTTGGCTAAATTGTGTTCATATTTTAGTGTTTTGTGGAAGAAAGAATTTATGAGCAATGAAACTGGAGGTTTAACTGAGATTTCTAAGCCAAGTATTAAAGTCGTGGCTTGGTTCTTCCTGACTTAGAGTAAAATGCGCGAGAGAGAAATAAATTGAGGAAGGAATAATTAAGAAAAAAAGAACCAGAAATGAAAGATTTGGGAAATTCTGTCTGTTCATATTGCAAAAAATGAGAAAAGCCTGTTCAAGGGAGAACACTAACAGTATGGCAGGACCAACGATTTGATAAGCAGATTGAACCATGGACCAAATTAGCCACTTTAGCAGGAGCACAGCCAGTTTGGGCTGAAAGGGATGGAGACAGTGGAAGGAAGAAAGGCTGTCAGAGTTCTTGGATTTTATAGGAATGGACCATAGTTGCTATTGTTTCAAACATCTAAAATTCTTCATGAATTCGTACAGGGAAGAATGACCTTGGGCTTCCCTGGTGGCGCAGCAGTTGAGAATCTGCCTGTTAATGCAGGGGACACGGGTTCGAGCCCTGGTCTGGGAAGATCCCACGTGCCGCAGAGCGACTAGGCCCGTGAGCCACAACTACTGAGCCTGCGCGTCTGGAGCCTGTGCTCCGCAACGAGAGGGGCCACGACAGTGAGAGGCCCGCGCACCGTGATGAAGAGTGGACCCCGCTTGCCACAACTGCAGAAAGCCCTCGCACAGAAACGAAGACCCAACACAGCCAAAAAAAAAAAAAAAAAGAATGACCTGAAATCTATTTGTCTATTTAGAAATCATCAGGGCTACATTCTCAGTTCCCAAAGGGAGGTGGGGGGCATTTCCTTCGTTTCAACAGGCCAGTTCATTTCTGCCCAAAGCCTTGGGAGTGGAGCACCCTGGAGCCTGTTCCTTGCACAAGCCAGTCTCAAATATTTTCAGTACCTTTGCATGTGCCATCTTCCTGTCTGAAAGTCTCAATACCCCCAGTCTGCCTAGCTGACTTTTTTATTTTTTGACAAGCATTGAGATATATTCTTCATAACAATAGGCAAAACTGTTATAAAAATTTAAGTTAGTGCAATAGTACAAAAGCAACGTCTTTCGAGTTAGTAATTATTAAGAATCGAAAGCACCAATTTTTTTTCTAGCTAAGTAGTTAGCGCCATTAAAAAATCACCTTTATTACTGAAGGTCCTGCAGGAAAATTAGTTATTAAGACACTGGAATTCTCTAGCTCCAATCTCTTTTTCCCTCCACTGAACCAACCCCTCCCTACCCCCCACAGGTTGCATTGCCATAGTCAGTAAGTGGTATGTGTTGTCCAAGCCCCTGCCTTCCTAACTGCCCACTATTGTCCTTTTTTTCCCTTTCTTTAATACCCTCTCTATCCATTTTCTCCGTTCCTCTCACTCCCCACCTCTGGCATCACCAATTGGCCCCACTAGTTTGTTTTCTGTGTCTGTGAGCTTGCTTTGGGGGGTTGTTTTTGTCTTTGTTTTTTTAGATTTCACAGGTAAAAGAGTTCATATGGTATTTGTCTTTCTCTGAGTGACTTATTGTTCTTAGCATAAAGCTGTCTAGGTCCATACATGCTGTGGCAAACGGCAAGATTTCACTCTTTTTATGGCTAAATTGTATTCCGTTGTACATATATACCACAATTTCTTTATCAATTCATCCATCAATAGACACTTAGGTTGTTTCCATTATTGGCTATTATAAACAATACTGCAATAGATATGGGGGCATATATATCTTTTTGACTTAGTGTTTTTATTTTCTTCAGATAAATATTCAGAAGAGGAATTGCTGGATCATATGGTAGTTCTATTTTTAATTTTTTGAGGAATCTCCATACTGTTTTCCATAGTAGCTGTACCAATTTACATTTCCACTAATTTCTCCACATCCTCACCAACACTTGTTATTTCCTATTTATTTTGATCATAGCCATTCTAATAGGTGTGAGGTGATATCTCACTGTAGTTTTGGTTTGCATTTCTCTGATGATTAATGATGCTGAGCATCATTTCATGTACCTATCTGTATGTCTTGGCTATCTGTATGTCTTCTTTGGAAAAAAGTCTATTCAGATGTACCTATTTTTAATGAGATTGTTTGTTTTTTTGCTATTGAATTGTATGTGTGCTTTATATTTTTTGAATATTAAATATACATTATATATTTATAATATTATATATTTTAAAACTTAGTTATATAATTTGCACATCTTTTCCCCCATTCAGTACATAGCCTTTTCATTGTGTTGATTGTTGCCTTAGCTGTGCAGAGGTTTTAATTCCATGTAGTCCCACTTGTTTACTTTTGCTTTTGTTGCCTTTGCATTGGGTATCAGATTCAAAAATTCATTACCAAGAACTACAACAAGGAGATTACTGCCTATGTTTTCTTCCAGTAGTTTTATGGTTTCAGGTCTTATGTTGAAGTTTTTAATTCAGTTTGAGTTAATTTTTGTATATGGTGTAAGATAATGATCCAGTTTCATTCCTTTGCATGAGGTTGTCCAGGTTTCCCAATACAATTTATTATTGAAGAGACTCTCCTTAACCTATTGTATATTCTTGTCTCTTTGTCATAAATTATTTGACCATATATGAGTGGGTTTATTTTAGGGATCTCTATTCTGTTCTGTTGGTCTATGTGTCTGTTTTTAAGCCAATACCATACTATTTTAATTTCTATAGCTTTGCAATTTATTTTGAAATCAGGGAGCTGGATGCCTACAGCTTTATTCTTTCTCAAGATTGCTTTGGCTATTAAGGGTCTTTTGTGGCTCCATACAAACTTCAGGATTGTTTGTTCTATTTTTGTGAAGAATACCATTGGAATTTTTACAGGGATTTCACTGAATCTGTAAGTTTTATTTTTTCCTTTAGGTCTGTTAATATTTGCTTTGTATATTTAGGTGCTCCTACATTGGGTGCATAAATACAAATGTGATATCCTCTTGTTGAATTGAGCCCTTAATCATTATGCAATGCCCTTCTTTGCCTCTTCTTGCAGTCTTCGTTTTAAAGTCTTTTTTTTTTTTAAACATCTTTATTGGAGTATAATTGCTTTACGTAGGTGTGTTAGTTTCTGCTGTATAACAAAGTGACTCAGTTATACATATACATATATCCCCATATCTCTTCCCTCTTGTGTCTCCTTCCCTCTCCCCCCATCCCACCCCTCTAGGTGGTCACAAAGCACTGAGCTGATCTCTCTGTGCTATGCGGCTGCTTCCCACTAGCTATCTATTTTACGTTTGGAGGGGTATATATGTCCATGCCACTCTCTTTGTCCCAGCTTACCCTTCCCCCTCCCCATATCCTCAAGTCCATTCTCTAGTAGGTCTGCGTCTTTATTCCCGTCTTGCCCCTAGGTTCTTCATGACCATTTTCCCCCTTAGATTCCATATATATGTGTTAGAATATGGTATCTGCTTTTCTCTTTCTGACTTACTTCACTCTGTATGACATAATCTAGGTCCATCCACCTCACTACAAATAACTCAGTTTCATTCCTTTTTATGGCTGAGTAATATTCCATTGTATATATGTGCCAAATCTTCTTTATCCATTCATCTGTTGATGGACACTTAGGTTTCTTCCATGTCCTGGCTATTGTAAATGGAGCTGCAATGAACATTGTGGTACATGATTCTTTTTGAATTATGGTTTTCTCAGGGTATATGCCCAGTAGGGGATTGCTGGGTTGTACAGTAGTCCTATTTTTAGTTTTTTAAGGAACCTCCATACTGTTCTCCATAGTGGCTTTATCAGTTTACATTCCCACCAACAGTGCAAGAGGGTTTCCTTTTCTCCACACCCTCTCCAGCATTTATTGTTCGTAGATTTTTTGATGATGGCCATTCTAACTGGTGTGAGATGATATCTCATTGTAGTTTTGAATTGCATTTCTCTAATGATTAATGATGTTGAGCATTCTTTCATGTATTTGTTGGCAATCTGTATATCTTCTTTGGAGAAATGTCTATTTAGTTCTTCTGCCCATTTTTCGATTGGGTTGTTTGCTTTTTTCATATTGAGCTGCATGAGCTGCTTGTAAATTTGGGAGATTAATCCTTTGTCAGTTGCTTCATTTGCAAATATTTTCTTCCATTCTGAGGGTTGTCTTTTCACTTTGTTTACGGTTTCCTTTGCTGTGCAAAAGCTTTTATGTTTCATTAGGTCCCATTTGTTTATTTTTGTTTTTATTTCCATTTCTCTAGTAGTAGGTCAAAAAGGATCTTGCTCTGATTTATTTCATGGAGTGTTCTGCCTACGTTTTCCTCCAAGAGTTTAAAGTCTTTTTTGTCTGATATAAGTATAGCTACTCCAGCTTTCTTCTGGTTTCCATTTACATGGAATATCTTTTTCCATCACTTCACTTTCAGTCTTGTGTGTGGCCTTATACCTAAAAATAGTCTCTTGTAGACAGCACATAGATGGCTCTTGCTTTTTTGTTTCTGTTTGTTTTTAAATCCATTCAGCCATTGTATGTCTTTTGATTAGAGAATTTAGTCCATTTACGTTTAAAGTAATTATTGATATCTATGTAATTACATATCTATGTAATTATTGCCATTTTTTAACTGTTTCCTGGCTGTTTTTGTTGTTCCTCTCTCTTCCTTTCTTCTCTTGCTCTCTTCCTTTTTTGTTTGATGGCTTGCTTTAGTGGCATGCTTATATTCTTTTCTCTTTATCTTTTGTGTATTTAGTATATGTTTTTGCTTTGTAGTTACCATGAAGATTATATATAACAACTCATATATATAACAGTCATAGACATAAGTTGGTTGACTTTTTTGTCATTTAGGTTTCAGCACAAAATCTGCTGCTTAGAGAGAGCCTCCATAAATCCCAAAATGAAGCAGACTACTCTCCCTCAATATATCATTCTTTATCTTGATTGTCTTTTTCTTTTAAATAAAATTTTGAGCACCAGGAAATAATGGATTAATGGATTCAATCTGTCTTGGGTATTGCTTTATCCTCAATACATAGAATAATCACTGATATTTAATAGGTCCTCTTTAAATTTCCTTATATGATTGATTTTTCATCTTTTGTTTGTTGATTTATCTAATAAAATTATCATGAGAATACTTTATTTCCTATATTTTGGAGTTCATAGGTGACTCCAAGCTTCTTATCCCATGTGTGTTAGTCTGCTATGGCTGTCATAACAAAGTACCACAGACTGGGTAACTTTAACCAATAGAAATGTATTTTCTCATAAGTCTAAAGGATAGAGTCTGAGATCAAGAAGTTGGTAGGGTTGGTTTCTTCTGAGGCCTCTCTCTCTGACTTGTAGATGACTGTCTTCTCCTCATGTCTTCACATGGTCTTTCCTCTGTGTGTCTGTGACCTAATCATCTCTTTTATAAGAACACATCATATTGGATTAGGGTCTTCCCAAATAACTCTATTTAACCTTAATTCTACTTTAAAGATCCTATCTCCATATATAGTCATATTCTGGGATTAGGAGTTCAAATATACAAATTTTAAGTGATACAATTTGACCCATAAACCATGTAATATATCACCATAAATCTGCTAGAAAATATAGAGGTTACTATACAGAATTACATGTAATTCATAAAACTTTCTAAGAGTGTGGATCTTGATTTTTATTTCAGTAAACACAGATCTAATAAGATATATACTAAGCTCATGTAACAAAGATACCCCAAAATACAATAACTTAAGCAGAATAAATATATATTTCTCTCTCAGTCCAGAAGTAGGCAGAGTCCACAGCAGGTGGGCAGTTCTGCTCCACAAGGTTGCCCAGGAACACAGTTGCTTTTCATTTTGTCATTCCACTGTTCACTACAGTGGTGGTCTTGTGTCTTCATGGTTGAATCTATCTTCCTAACACAACTTATCTTTTAGACACAAAGAAAGAATGGAGAACAAGCAGTTTTCATTTAAGGATATGGCACTGAATTAAGCCCTTCACTTCTTCTCATGGTCCATGTAATTAACTTACACAATCTTATTGTTGCAAGAAGAGGCTGGAAATGTGGTATCTATCTGAGTGATCATGTGAAATGTCATGTGAACAAAGCCATGAGTGGTGGTTGAGGAGTTCTGTTACTAAAAAGGAAGGAGAGATTGTATATTGAGGGGGAATTAATATTTGCCATGGTGGCTTACAGCAGTATTTTACACAGAAAATTTTATAAGGCATGGTCCTTGCCATTTGTGTAATATTCTGATTTAAAAGTTTAAGATTAACTCAATCTGTTGCGATTATCATTGGAACATAGGATTATTTTTTTTCCTAAGCTTGACATAAATTCTATTTACTTTGGCCAAATTTTCTTACCATCCTAGAATTATCTATGATAGAAATTTAAGCCCAAATATTTCATATAATTTCATGCCATTTAATGTAAATTAGAGGCATAAGAGAAGTCCAGCAAACAGAGAAAACTCAGTAAGCAAAATATAGAGACAGCATGATACACTTTAAATGACACTGTTATGGAAGTGACACTGAATGTGCAAGCATTAGCCAATTACCAGAAGAATGACTGTGGGCAAGGTATTTCATGTCTCTGAGTCTCAGTTTCCACATCTCCACACTGATTACAATACTTATCTTGAGGGCTGTCACAAAGACTTAGACTAATATATGAAAATAAACCTGTGGAGACTCAATAAACCCTAATACAGTTTGGTGGTTTCCTTCACTTAAGTGTATGATTTCTAACTGAGACTGCCTGATGCCTATTTCACATTTGTGACATTGGACAATTCTCTTAATCTCTCTAAGTTCTAGTTTTCTCAAGTATAGAATGAAGATGACAGTAGTACAATAGCATTCACTGTGTTGCTATGTTCATAAACTGCCTATCAAGGTGCTTGGTGCATCCTAAGTGTTCAATAAACATTACTGCCATGATTTTTGCTCTGCTGGATATTGTAGCTCAGATCATTAGACAGGGTCTTCCTTCAGCCCCATCTGATGCCTTAGCTCTCTAAAAATTGGCTGTATTGCTGGAGAAAAAGTGAAGATGCACAGCACATCAGTTTTCTATTTAGGAGGCCTTCAGGCTGGCCTTAAAAAATAAACTGTATTATTGTCATTATCCATGTGAAGCCTTCTTATCATGGTGAAGCTGTTCATACTTAGAGTGGAAAATTACAACTTCCAAAATTGTCTCCCTAGGGGAAATCTAATGGGTATGCTTTTTATTTGGTGTCTCTCGTAAATGATCCCTACCAAATGAAGAAATCTGATTAAAGTCATGGAAACTTTTCAACAGAAGTGACAGAATTGTGGAGCATGCCCCAGCCATGTTTATTGTCTCAACTCCTCTTGACCCGTTAATTCAATAAGAATATTTAGCTGCCTTTTTTGTGGCAATGGAAGCACAAAAAAGTTAGAAAATTTCTGACAGCAATTAATTGCCCATTTGGGGAGAATAAGGTCAGGTCACAAAAATAACCACCAAGAGACACCATTTAGCTTTAGGAACATTCAGAGTTGACATCCTCCATTCTCACGTCTTATCCTTTTCTATAGCAGGCATGCTCTTGGGATATAACAGAAAAGCACACTTCCATTAAGCCCTGAGAGATATCGACCTTTCTTGAGTAACTCTACCTGGGCACTGGTGATTACCATGTCAATTCTAGAAGTCATATTGGAACCAGTTAAAATAACTATTTAAGAAAAAATTAAAGAAACTTAATTTACCACCTTATAGCATCTGTGTGCTTCATAGGCTGAATAGATAGATAGGTGAGTTGTATAGCCTAAGGAAGGAAAAAGCATCTAAGAATAAAGCTAATGTTCAAAGTAATGGGAACCCTTGAAGCTTGGTTTAAGACCATTGAATCACAAGCACTTGTTGTGGGTGGGATGAAAACATAATAGACAGTGTTCTCCTTAACATAGGGACACTTATAACTAGGAAATCAGTTCTTTTCACATTCTGAATTTGTGTGTTTCCTCAACACTAGAGTCAAGTTAAACAGTTAAGGTAGGAATACTACATAAAGACATTGCTTACTTCTTTCTGCATCACACAAGGAAGGTTATATGGTAAGGTGTCCCGCTGTTAATGATGCCAAGATTGATAAACTGGTTAATGTGCTTAGTAAATCATTTCATAGAAAGGTATATTTATTCTTTAGAAGTATCAGGTTAACTGTGGAGAGATACTTTGAGACCATGTGAATATCCTGCTTCCTGAAAGTATTTTAGTTAATAGGTTTAATGATATTTGATAATGCTTGTCTAAATCAATTATTACATCAGTTATTGGAAATGGTGGTTTTGGAATTTTAACATTTCTTGCTTCAGCTGAGCTCTGGTTGTTTTAATCTTACACATATTGGGGATCTTCTAACTTAACTTTGGTTGTTAGCAGCTCACAGCAAAATTTCAGCTGAGTTCTAAAGATTTTTCAAAAACTTATAGCACAGTACTAAAATTCTCAATCCTTCTTGCACCTCACTTTACTATTTCTACACCCTGATTTCTTCTTATTTTATTTTGATTTATTCTATGTTTTTCCATTCTGCCTGAAAATCTTCTTGAAAGGAGATTGATATAAAGAAACACATGTTTCCAGAATCTGAGTAACACCTTTCTATTCCTGAATGGCCAGACAGGGAGAGAAGAGGGGTCCTTTATACGTGTCTTTTGTGTTTTGAGATTTTCTCAAACCATATTGGAACTAGTATCCAGCTTTCAGAAAGTGTTTTCTGATGATACAAGGAGAAGGGTAAGATTAAAGAAACTAAAAATCCATGCAGATACATATGTTACACTGATTTCTAGTCAATGAGACTTGGTGCTGAAATTTGTCAATTTTATATATAAACCAAGTCCTGGCTTTAAGTTTTGTTTAGAAACATAACATCTAAAGGATTAGAAATGCTATTTCTTTTCAGTAGATTGTAAGGAAAGGGACAGTGTAACATTTTAAAATGTAATTCAGTAGTTATATTCTTCCTTAATTACTCAATGTATTGTTTGTACAGAAAAAGAAAAAACAAGTAAGCTCTCATCACTCAGCCATAAGTCTGTGAATCTTTTCTCAAAATAAGTTTGCCATTTTTTCCTGCAAAGTACATTCAATGCTAGGAAAATAGTTCCATATTAATATGCCACTTCTCTTCGATGTTAAGCCAAATTGTCTCACACTCCAAGAATGATTTTGTGAAGCCCTGGAGTGAAGCTTTCCAATAGTTCTGCTTTAAGATAGTGAAACAAGTTCCCTGGGAGATGGTTAAGAGAATCCATTACCAATTGGCCAGCCATAATTATTATTCTCTCTAACCCAGAAGTCTGGTCTATTGACCAAATGGTTCAGTGGTTTACAGGAGAATGATAATAGGACAAAATATTTTGACCACCCTGACTAGCTTGCATCTTCAGCCTTTAATCAAAGCTTCAATCCATTCAATTTAGAACAGCCTGTCTATAACAGTGAGATACTGAACGCCTGTCAGCACTCACCATGCAGAGCTGAACTGCTGGGGCAAAAATGTGGAAGACACCACAGATACTGAGTTCATGAGTATCACTTCACCCACCTGATAGGTAACCCTGAATGGCTTTTGCAAGGCACCCCAAGCCCCGTCACACAGCTTACACAGTCTCTCACCATAGATATTCAGGGCCAATTACTCTATGGAAGACCTGCAAACATTTTCCTCCTATAAAAAGTTAATGGTCCAAAGAGGCTGGTAGATAGAGACAATGAATTGAGTGTCCATTTCAAATCAAATCTTTCAAAACTGATTAACCTAAGACTTGTTCAACAATAGAATGGAGGAAATAAGAATAATATGAACCTACATGTTGGTCATTGTTGACACTCAGTACTACAACTCTCTGTGCTCTCACCTTCCTGAAAAGTATACAGCCTTCAACAGAGTTGTTATAATGAAGAAAGCCACATTGAATTCTTAAAAAAAAAAACAAAAACAAAAAACTGCATGCTAGGGCTTCCCTGGTGGCGCAGTGGTTGAGAGTCCACCTGCCGATGCGGGGGACATGGGTTCGTGCCCCAGTCCGGGAAGATCCCACATGCCGCAGAGTGGCTGGGCCCGTGAGCCGTGGCCACTGAGCTGCGCGTCCAGAGCCTGTGCTCTGCAACGGGAGAGGCCACAACAGTGAGAGGACCGTGTACCGCAAAAAAACAAAACAAAACAAAAAAACAACCAAAAAACTGCATGCTAACCTGATGTGGTAGAAACAACCAGAAATTAAGATTCAAAAAACTTAGCATCTTGGTTGAGCTAACATCCTCATCTGTAAAATTAGTTAACAGTTCCCACCTTACATATTTTTGTGATGATTGAGCAAGTAAAATATCTAAGATACATCGCATAGGGTCAAACTGAATCATGACATTGGTTATTTTATATAAAACAACATGTGAAATATAACCCATCACAGTCTCCTTCAGCAACCACCAGGTCTCTAATTACTACTCATTCCTTCCATATTCGTCCATCAACATATACTGCATACCTATGTGTCAGGTGTTGTGCTAAGACAAGATAAATGCAATCCTAGTTCTCAAAAAAATTCATTCCTTCATGAGTGGCACAGACAAGTTCAAAGATGACCCCCATGTTGCAGAGCTATGGGTAATGCAGGTTTATTTCAAGAGTTGACTTCAGCTTTCTTTATCAACTTGAGAGTTATATTATAAATTTTCTTCATAAGAACACCTAAGGAAAAAAGTCTCATATAAGAACTCAGAAGTCATACATCTAATTCCAAGTCTTATTCTTCCTCTACTCCTCACTCCTTATATTGTACAACCTTGAAATAGTTATCTAACATCTTTTCACATCACTTCTTCATCTGTAGTATGAGGTAATAATAGTACTTATTTTATTGGTTAATTGTGAGAATTTAAGGTAATAGAATCTAGAACAGTGTGTGACATTTAAATCCTAAAAAAAAATGGTAGCTATTATGATAAAGTCATTGGTACATGTATTTAATAAATATTTACTCAGAGTCTTTTGTATTGGAATTAATTAGGTTATGGGAATATAATGGGACAAATACAGCCCTGTACTCATGGAACTTTCATTCTTTTTCATTTATTTATTTATTTATTTATTTATGAATTTTATAAATTTTATAAATTTATAAATTTTATAAATTTATAAATGTATAAATTTATAAATGTATAAATTTATAAAATTTATAAATTTATAAATTTTATAAATTTATGAATTTTACCTCTATAATATTTTTTTAAACAGCAGGTTCTTATTAGTTATCTATTTTATACAAATCAGTGCATAAAATCCCAATCTCCCAATTCATCCCACCACCACTACCTCCCTCCCAGGGCTTTGCCTCCTTGGTGTCCATACGTTTGTTCTCTACATCTGTGTCTCTCTATGTCTGCCCTGCAAACAGGTTCATCTGTACCATTTTTCTAGGTTCCACATATATGCATTAGTATATGATATTTATTTTTCTCTTTCTGACTTACTTCACTCTGTATGACAGTATCTAGGTCCATCCACGTCTCTACAAATGACCCAATTTCATTCTTTTTAGGGCTGAGTAATATTCCATTGTATATATGTACCACATCTTCTTTATCCATTCATCTGTTCATGGGCATTTAGGTTGCTTCCATGACCTGGCTATTGTAAATAGTGCTGCAATGAACGTTGGGGTGCATGTGTCTTTTTGAATTATGGTTTTCTCTGGGTATATACCCAGTAGTGGGATGGGATTGCTGGGTCATATGGTAGTTCTATTTTTAGTTTTTAAAGGAACCTCCATACTGTTCTCCATAGTGGCTGTATCAATCTACATTCCCAGCAACAATGCAAGAGGGTTCCCTTTTCTCCACACCCTCTCCAGCATTTGTTGTTTGTAGATTTTCTGATGATGCCCATTCTAACTAGTGTGAGGTGATACCTCATTGTAGTTTTTCTGTTTTGTTTTGTTTTGGGGGTTTTTTTGGCCACATTGTGCAGCATGTGGGATCTTAGTTCCCTGATCAAGGATTGAACCCGTTCCTCTTGCAGGGGAAGCTCATAGTCTTAACCCCTAAACCACCAGGGAAGTTCCCCTCATTGTAGTTTTGATTTGCATTTCTCTAATAATTAGTGATGTTGAACAGCTTTTCATGTACCTCTTGGCTATCTGTATGTCTTCTTTGGAGAAATGTCTATTTAGGTCTTCTGCCCATTTTTTGATTGGGTTGTTTGTTTTTTTTAATATTGAGCTGCATGAGCTTTTTATATATTTTGGAGATTAGTTGTTTGTCTGTTGATTCATTTGCAAATATTTTCTCCCATTCTGAGGGTTGTCTTTTCGTCTCGTTTATAGTTTCCTTTGCTGTGCAAAAGCTTTTAAGTTTCATTAGGTCCCATTTGTTTACTTTTGTTTTTATTTCCATTACTCTAGGCGGTGGGTCAAAAAATATCTTGTTGTGACTTATATCAAGAGTGTTCTTCCAATGTTTTCCTCTGAGAGTTTTATAGTGTCCAGTCTTACATTTAGGTCTTTAATCCATTTTGAGTTTATTTTTGTGTATGGTGTTAGGAAGTGCTCTAATTTCATTCTTTTACATGTAACTGTCCAGTTTTCCTGGCACCACGTATTGAAGAGACTGTCTTTTCTCCATTATATATCTTTGCCTCCTTTGTCATAGATTACTTGACCATAGGTGTGTGGGTTTATCTCTGGGCTTTCTATCCTGTTCCATTGATCTATATTTCTGTTTTTGTGCCAGTGCCATAGTGTCTTTATTAATGTAACTATGCAGTATAGTCTGAATTCAGTGAGTCTGATTCCTCCAGCTCTGTTTTCTTTTCCCTCAAGATTGCTTTGGCTATTCAGAGTCTTTGTGTCTACATACAAATTTTAAGATGTTTTGTTCTAGTTCTGTAAAAAATGCCATTGGTAATTTGATTGGGATTGCACTGAATCTGTAGATTGTATTGGGTGTTTAGTCATTTTCACAATATTCATTCTTCCAATCCAAGAACATGTTATATCTCTCCATCTGTTTCTGTCATCTTTGATTTCTTTCATCAGTGTCTTATAGTTTTCTGAGTACAGGTCTTTTACCTCCTTAGGTAGGTTTATTCCTAGATATTTTATTCTTTTCATTGCAATGGTGAAAGGGATTGTTTCCTTAATTTCTCTTTCAGAGTTTTTGTCCTTAGTGTATAGGAATGCAAGAGACTTCTGTGTGTTAATTTTATATCCTGCAACTTTACCAAATTCATTGATTAGCTATAGTAGTTTTCTGGTGCCATCTTTAGGATTATCTATGTACAGTATCATGTCATCTGCAAACCATAACAGTTTTACTTCTTTTCCAATTTGGATTCCTTTTATTTCTTTTTCTTCTCTGATTGCCATGGCTAGGACTTCCAAAACTATGTTGAAAAATTCCTGATCTTAGTTTTTCACCATTGAGAATGCTGTTTGTTGTGGGTTTGTCATATATGGCCTTTATTATGTTGAGGTAGGTTCCCTCTATGCCCACTTTCTGGAGAGTTTTTATTATAAATGGGTGTTGAATTTTGTCAAAAACATTTTTCTGCATCTATTGAGGTGGTCATATGGTTTTAATTCTTAAGTTTGTTAATATGGTGTATCACACTGATTGATTTGCATATACTGAAGAATCCTTGCATCCCTAGGATAAATCCCACTTGATTATGGTGTGTGATCCTTTTAATGTGTTGTTGGATTCTATTTGCTAGTATTTTTTGAGGATTTTTGCATCTATATTCATCAGTGATATTGGCCTGTAGTTTTCTTTTTTTTATACTATCCTTGTCTGGTTTTGTTATCAGGGTAATGGTGGCCTTGTAAAATGAGTTTGAGAGTGTTCTTTCGTCTGCAAATTTTTGGAAGAGTTTGAGAAGTATGGGTGTTAGCTCTTCTCTAAATGTTTGATAGAATTCACCTGTGAAGCCATCTGGTCCTGGACTTTTGATTGTTGGAAGATTTTTAATCACAGATCGAATTCCATTACTTGTGATTGGTCTGTTCATAGTTTCTGTTTCTGCCTGGTTCAGTCTTATAAGGTTATACCTTTCTAAGAATTTGTCCATTTCTTCCAGGTTGTCCATTTTATTGGCATAGAGCTGTTTGTAGTAGTCTCTCATGATCTTATGTATTTCTGTGGTGTCTATTTTACCTTCTTTTTTGTTTATACTTTTATTGATTTGATTATTCTCCTTCTTTTTCTTGATGAGTCCAGTTAAAGGTTTCTCAATTTTGTTTATCTTCTCAAAGAACCAGCTTTTAGTTATATTGATCTTTGCTATTGTTTTCTTTGTTTCTATTTCATTTATTTCTGCTCTGATCTTTATGATTTCTTTCCTTCTACTAACTTTGGTTTTGTTTGTTCTTCCTTCTCTAGTTCCTTTAGTTGTAAGGTTAGATTGTTTATTTGAGATTTTTCTTATTTCTTGAGGTAGGATTGTATTGCTTTAAACTTCCCTGTTAGAACTGCTTTTGCTGCATCCCATAGGTTTTGGATCATCGTGTGTTCATTGTCATTTGTGTCTAGGTATTTTTTGATTTCCTTTTTATTTCTTTAATGATCTCCTGGTTATTTAGTAATGTATTGTTTAGCCTCCACATGTGTGTGTTGTTTTACATTTTTTCCCTGCAATTTATTTATAATCTCATAGCATTGTGGTCTGAAAAGATGTTTGATATGATTTCAATTTTCTTAAATTTACCAAGGCTTCATTTGTGACCCAAGATTTGATCTATCCTGGAGAATGTTCTGTGCGCACTTGAGAAGAAAGTGTAATCTGCTATTTTTGGATGGAATGTCCTTTAAATATCAATTTAATGTATCTGGTCTATTGTGTTATTTAAAGTTTGTGTTTCCTTATTAATTTTCTGTCTGGATTATCTGTCCATTGGTGTAAGTGAAGTGTTAAAGTCCCCCACTATTACTTTGTTACTGTTGATTTCCTCTTTTATAGCTGTTAGCATTTTCCTTATGTATTGAGGTGCTCCTATGTTGTGTGTATATATATTATAATTCTTATATATTCTTCTTGGACTGATCCCTTGATCATTATGTAGTGTCCTTCCTTGTCTCTTGTAACACTCTTTATTTTAAAGTCTATTTCATCTGATATGAGTATTGCTACTCCAGCTTTCTTTTGATTTCCATTTGCATGGAATATCTTTTTCCATCCCCTCACTTTCAGTCTGTATGTGTCCCTAGGTGTGTAGCGGGTCTCCTGTAGGCAGCATATATATGGGTCTTGTTTTTGCATCCATTCAGCAAGCCTGTGTCTTTTGGTTGGAGCATTTAATTCATTCACATTTTAGGTAATTATCTATATATATGTTCCTATTACTATTTTCTTAATTTAAAACAAAAACATTTGTTTTTGTAGGTCTTTTACTTCTCTTGTGTTTCCCACTTAAAGAAATTCCTTTCGCATTTGTTGTAGAGCTGGTTTGGTGGTGCTGAATTCTCTTACCTTTTGCTTGTCTGTAAAGCTTTTGATTTCTCCATCAAATCTGAATGAGATCCTTGTTAGATAGAGTAATCTTGGTGGCAGTTTCTTCCGTTTCATCACTTTAAATATATCAGGCCACTCCCCTCTGGCTTGTAGAGTTTCTACTGAGAAATCAGCTGTTAACCTTATGGGAGTTCCCTTGTATGTTATTTGTCATTTTTCCCTTGTTGTTTTTAATAAGTTTTCTTTGCCTTTAATTTTTTGTCAGTTTGATTACTATGTGTCTTGGCATGTTCTTCTTGGGTTTATCCTGCCTGGGACTCTCTGTGCTTGGGTTGTTATTTCCTTTCCCATGTTAGGGAAATTTTTGACTATAACCTCTTTAAATATTTCTCAGGTCCTTTCTCTCTCTCTTCTCCTTCTGGGACCCCTATAATGAGAATGTTCTTGTGTTTAATGTTGTCCCAGCGGTCTCTTAGGCTCTCTTCATTTCTTTTCATTCTTTTTCCTTTATTTTGTTCCATGGCAGTGAATTCCACCATTCTGTCTTCCAGGTCACTTTCTGTTCTTCTGCCTCAGTTATTCTGCTATTGATTCCTTCCAGTGTATTTTTCATTTCAGTTATTGTATTGTTCATCTTTGTTTGTTTGTTCTTTAATTCTTCTAGTTGTTTGTTCTTTAATTTTTCTAGGTCTTTGTCAAACATTTCTTGCATCTTTTCAGTCTTTGCCTCTATTCTTTTTCCGAGGTCCTGGGTCATCTTCACTAACATTATTCTGAATTCTTTTTCTGGAAGGTTGCCTATCTCCACTTCATTTAGTTGTTTTTCTGGAGTTTTATCTTGTTCCTTCATCTGGTACATATTCCTCTGCCTTTTCATTTTGTCTGTCTTTCGGTGAATGTGGTTTTTGTTCTACAGGCTGCAGGATTGTATTTCTTCTTGCTTCTGCTGTCTGCCTTTGGTGTATTGGAATTTTCAGTTTTGGAACAAAAAAATAACACGACTTCAATGGATCATTTATTCTCATCATTTTATTTTATAGATAATAAAACAAAGTCCCAGAGAGAGACACAGATAAGACAAAAAGCTAATACTGAAATGTTACTATGCACATACCTGGTACTTTTATAAGTGCTTTAGATGTTTTATCAAGTTTAATTAGGACAACTGGTTTAGATAATATTTACTATTAGTATCTATGTTTTACCAATAAGAAAACTAAAGAATATAGATCTTAAGTCAATTCCCTAAGGTCACACAGCTAATAAACTGCAGAGATATCATTCAAATTAGGCAGTTTGGTTCCAAGAATCAGGCTTTTAATCACTAGGCAAGAGCATCTGGTAATACAATTACTTATCTAAAGACACCCATCAAGAAGATAGTGACAAAAGGGGCACTTTCAGGTGCAGAGCAGTATGAGGTCACCACATCACACCCACCCCACTGTATATTTAAGTGTCTGTTAAAGAGAAAGTAACTTTAATTCCAGTCTACAAGAGGTTGTTAGTTTGGTTTCCTGTGTGTGTGTTTTATTTGTTTGTTTGTTTTTAGATCACCATTTGGAACAGCCAACTAAGTCTCTGCATTAATAAACAAGCAACACACATGCACACACACACACACACACACACACACACAGGAATTCCTTTAAATCTGAAGTGCTCAGTCTTTTTAAATAAGAGAAGGGGCCATCTGAACTCAATTTTTTTTTTTTTTTTTTTTTTTTTTTTTTTTTTTTTTTTTTTGCTGTACGTGGGCCTCTCACCGCTGTGGCCTCTCCCGTTGCGGAGCACAGGCTCCGGACACACAGGCTCCGCGGCCATGGCTCGCGGGCCCAGCCGCTCCGCGGCATGTGGGATCTTCCGGGATCGGGGCACGAACCCGTGTCCCCTGCATTGGCAGGCGGACTCTCAACCACTGCGCCACCAGGGAAGCCCCTGAACTCAATTTTATCGATAATAATCTATTCAAAATTCCTGAACTCTTTATCAGGGCTTACAATTATATCACCTGTCATATGTTTCTAGGGTTCACAGAACAAGAAATATTTCTTTTTTTGCTATTGAAGTACTATTGCCTTAATTTTACATTAGTCATGAGGAAGTTATTGTCCATAAAGACCTTCTAAGAGAAGAAATGATTAGAATTGTTTTTGTTCTGAAAATCAGCATTAACTATTACTTAAATGTATGTCAGTATAAATTAAGTAATGCTGTAGTGACAAATATCCCCAATTTTCGCTAGCTTATCACATTACAAGTGTATTTATTTCTCACATATTATCCACATAGGTTATCTAGAGTTCTTTCCACTCAGGATCTAATCTGGTAGAGATTTCATTATCTTGTAGTTGATCCATCTGGAGTATGGTCTCACTAAGGGAAAAGGGAATTGAAGGGCCACTTGCTGGGTCTTTTGTACTTTTGCCTAGATATGAAACACATAGAATCTGTGCATAGTTTATTGGCCAAAACTAGCACTTTGCCCTGCCTAGTCACAGGGGGTTGAGGATGTGTAATACTACTCCAGAAGCACAAGAGGAAAAGAAGCAAGATTTGGGTAAGCACCATGATGAATCTGTACAGACCTCCTGCTGTACAGATAATGATATTAAATGTTTCAGTGTAATGCAACAACTATTACTACTACTACTACTACTGTTATTACTACTGCTGCTATATTAATACTATAACATGTAGTGAGCACATACTATGCACCAAGCATATGTAGCAACATTTACATAACATCTAACTCCATAAAGCAACCCTCTGAAATAAGTGTTATTATTCCCAGTTCATGAGTACGAAATCTGAAGTTCAGAAAGCTTAGCATCTTGTTCAAGTTTCCACATATAAGAAGTGATAGATAATTTGTTCACATATAGTTCGTTCTTATTTCAAAGCATTTGCTATTTCTACTATGAAATATTACCTTTATGTAAATCTGGAGAACCAGCTAGAAATCTAAAGCAAAGTAAATGAGATAAAGCTTCCATATGCTAAGCAGAAGCACAAAGAATCTCTCTCCCTTAAGGAAAATACTATTTTATTAGATAATTCAAGCATATGCAAAAGTAACTTAAATATACTTTCTTAGCATTCTACACTTAGAAATTAAGCATGAGTAACACAGACAGTTTTCTGAACAGGGTGTGATTTCCTCCCCTCTGCACTTTGCATTGTCTTCCATTTTCATCACATTGTCCCATTGATGGTAACTACAGTCATAGTGTATTTAGTGCAATACTTTGGACAAAAGTATTAGAGGCTGTATATCTATGATAGTAATGCTTATACAAACCCTGAAAAGTATATTTTTTACCCATGTCTTATAGATGAGGAAAGTGAGACTTAAAGAATTCAAGTTACTTGATCTAGACTATAAGTTATAAATGGAAGATCTGGGATTTGAATATAGACATTTTTGGTAGAGAACTTACATTTTTGGAGCTACATTAGACCACTTTAACCTACTAAATGTCTCAACATCATAGGATCAGCTAAAGGATTACCTGTCTTGTGAAGCACTGTAGATAGCCCCAGTTACAGGTAGGTGTGCTCTCTTTTCTATCCTTAAAGAGTACTGAGTAAAAGCCATAATTTTAGCAATTATCACACTCTATTGTAACTGTGTATTTAACGACTATCTCACAGAAAGACTGCAAATTTTTTGAAGAAAGCCTAGGCAAACAGGGTGGTCATGATTAGCTTTAAGGAGAACTGGGAGGATTTACACAGAGGTGCCCTGGCTCCAGACCATCCACAAAGGACACCAGCCTCAGAGTAAATGGACCATCCCAGATGTTGGCAGCAGGTCAGTTTCAGGCTATTGATCCTGTGTCTCCCTTTCTGAATAGGCTCAGGGTATGGGCATAACTGGTAGTGAAGGACTTAAAGAGTTAGACCTGAGAAGAACATAAAAATATCTACTTACTGCACATAAATTTGTGCATCTGCTACATGCAGGAACTGTGTTAGGCAGGTACTGGGGATGCAACAATAAATAAGATAGTAGTGGTCTGGGAATTTGCAGGCCTTATATCACTGTAAGAGGATAGATAGTAAACTAGGAAGCAAAATTTTATGGTAAGTTTGAAGTAATTTTTGAAAAGAAATCAACAACAATTACAAGACTGCAACACAATAAAATGATAAATAGATACATAGGTAGACAGATAAATGTAAGCAAGATTACGTGAGAGAAAAATGTGTTCGCATTTGATGGTTTGGTCAGGGAAGACGTCTCTAAGAAGGTGGCATTTAAGCTAAAACCTGAAGGATGAAAAAGAGCCAAATAGATAAGATCCAGAATAAGGACATTCCAGGCAGAGCAAAGAGCCTCAAGGTGGGAAGGTCAGATTCATTTTGACAACTCCCATATATAGCTATAGCCTTCAATTCCCTCATGAATTCCAGGCTTATTGACATTAGCTCTTGTATGTCTAATAAAACTTTTGAGTTTAACACAGTCTTGGTTTTCACTGTTTCTCCTCCAGTATTGGTGAACAATTCTACAATTCACTCCCTTGCTATAGCCAAAAATCTTGAATCATTCATTTTTAAGCAGAATTTTAAAAAAGTCACATTGGCTCTACCTTCAAAATATTTCCCAAATCCAAATATTTCTCATCCGTACAAAACCACACTTCCATCATCTCCCACCTGGACAAGAGTAAATGTCCTATTTGGTCTTTCTGTGTCTATCCTTGCATTCCTACATTTTATTATATGTACAGCAGCCAGTGAGTTTATATCCATTTTCTGGCCAAAATATCCATTGTCTCTATATATCACTTAGAAAAAAATTCAAAATCCTTACCATTGGCAGCCTCTTGCTCCCTTTATATCTTATTTCTTACCATGTTATTTTCTCTCACTTTGTTCCAGTAACTCTGACTCCTTGATGTTCCTTAAACATACTAAAAATATTCTTGTCTCTTGTACTAAACTGTAAGATATACAAAGACAGTATTTGACATTTTGCTCATTCTGCAATCTTTAGCATCTCTCTCTGGAACATAAAAGTTCTCAATAAATATTTGTTAAAGGAACATGATCAAGGAAAATAGAAGGAAGGAAGGAGGAGGAAGGTAAGGAAGGACAGAATGAAAAACCAGAAAAGGAAGGAAGAAATACAGGCAAGCAGTCAAGAAGTTTTGTTGTATATTCTAGAATCCCCCAGAAGGTCTTGAGCTTCAAATACAAGAAAAAAGAAGAATAGTATAAGGGGATGAAAATGTAATTGTCTAGAGATGCCAGACCTCATGGGGTCTAATGGCATCAGTAAGAAGCTCAGATTTTATTCTAAGTACAGTGGGAAGTCCAGAAAGCCTTTTCAAAATAAACATAAGTGAAATACAATGAGGCTGTAGCTACACATACAAATTATTTGCACTTCCCTTCTTTTCTTTTTTTTTTTCTCTACTGACAAAGTCTTGATTATCCTGGCTGCTTGACTGAGCTAATCAATTCCATTCAGTCAAAATGATTAGGTTTAACACCTTCCCCAACAAAAATAACTGATACAAGGACATATACCTGACCCATCTGAACTGCACTAAACTATACATGTGCCAGAAGTATTCAATGAACAGGACCCAATGCAAACATAGGTTTAGTACAATTGTTTCCTGCATTAGGAAGAGCTATCGACTTAGAAAGACTAGGGCACAAAGTCCAGCCCCATCTCTAGCTGGGTGACATTAGTCATATAACCTAATCTCTCTGAACTTCAGTGCTCTTATCGTTAAAGAGGGAGTAATTAAACCTGCATTTCAACCTTGCTATGACTATTAAGTAAAATAGGATACAAAAGTACCTGGAACCTAGTAGGTCTCTTATTTTTCCATAGCCAGTGAAGGACAAGAGAGAGGGCTCTTAATCACTGAGTCCCTGCTTAAAGGATACACTCTACCTATTGATCTGCTTCTGCTTCATGAACTTCCACCATCTCCTACTGACAAGTCATAGAAAGAGAGTGCTCTTCCTTCATTACAATCATTGGAGGGATGTGGTATAAGACAAGAAAATCTATGAATGTTATGACAACATTTGCTGCTGAGACTAGACTCCCTGCCATCCAGAGAGGTTGTTTAATAGGACTATGTTACATAAGGAATCAGAATTGTTTGAGGTTTTTTTTGAGAACTAGAGAGTCCAGGCACTAGCCTGCTGGCTTCCTATAATTATGATTTCTGCAGTGTTCAAATAAACACACGAAATCATATTCTCAGTGTCTAAAGGCTCCTATTACACGAAACCAAGTCATTAATGTTTTTTATAGGGTACCACAGGGCAGTGTCAAGAGTTTCAGTGGCCACATTTTCAAAGGGAAGCTGCCAAATAGTGTGCTACAGCTTTAAGAAGAGCCTAAAGAAAGCCAATTGGCAGAGTTTTGTGTAACACCTTCAGATCTTCCAAATTCATTTTCTTAATAATCATTAGATTTACTTACAGGTTCCTGGTGTAATGTGTAATCTTGTCAGGACTACTTCAGAAATAATAAGAAATGGTTCCATTGGACAGATACAAGTATTTTTTGGACAGAACTAAATATCTTTCAAGATTATCAGGTGTTGCCAGTGTTTATGCCCAGAGAGATGTAATCATTCTGTTTTCATCACCTGTTGCTTTTTAATTTCCTCTCTCATTGAGAATCCTATTGCAGCACAGACAATAACATCGCTGTCTATATGTATATATAAACTGTACGGGAGCTTTGGTGCTGGGACAAGACATGCTAAAATAACAAAGGAAAACAGATTACACTTTCCAAAGAGCTGTTTGGAAATACTGAAGAAGATGTGCTATCAGTAGCCATATTTACACAATGGAAACTGTGAGAAAAAAGAATCATACATTTCCTGACATTTATTTGAGTCTCTCTTAAGGATAAATTAAAATGGTCTAATAAAATCCTATTATTGTTTAGCTTTTTACATATTACTCCAAAGAAATATGTGACTGTGGAAGGATACAGACTTTAAGGAATTTGGGTTATAGATTCAAGATGTTAACCACAAAGTTGCTATGTGGCTGGCACTGAGCTAGTTGATTATTTTACATAAATTCAATTCTCCTCATTTGAAAATAGGGTAGCAAATATTTGCCCCCAGGTTTGCTATAAATATAACATGAAAACACTTAAGTGAAAGCTCTGGGTACCTTGTAAATTAGAGTACAAAATATTAGTTATTGCTGTATATTATACAATATATATGTCTAATAATAATAATAACTATAATAACATCTGTGGAGAAAACCTGTGGACATTTTGAGACCCTCCACTGCTTGAAAAAAATGTTTCCAGCATGTTTGTTTTCTAGAGCTCATACCATTAAGTTTTAGTCCTGTCAGGGACATATGGATCTGCAGCTTACCCTAAAATAGGCTGGAATGAGGCCAGGCCCAAGACTTGAGTAGGAAATTCCATTGCAAGTTTCCCGTAGAGATCAAAAATCTGGACAGATTTGAAAATGGAAATCAGAACATTTTCACCATCAACCTTCCCCAGGAAAACTGATGAATAACCATAGGATAATTTAAACTCCCACCCCTTCCAGAGCATTCTGGTGTTGGAAGGGCAATCAATGGGATAGCGAGATTTGGGGGCTACAGCTGTGTCTTTGGGGTCTCCTCTGGAAAAACAGCATTAAGTAGGAAATGATGACCCAACCCTAAATTTAAAAGGGTAATTTCAGTCTAAGGATAAGAGATTTAGTGAGGGAAAACATATATTATCTAAGCTGACCTTCCAACCCTTTGGTGAAGGCAGGGTAGCAAATACCATGCCCATGGAATGTATTCTGTATGCCTGTCCACCAAGTAACAGGTACCTTTCCTTCAAAAAAAGGCAGCAAATTTTCAAGAAAGTTTTTCCTGACCTCTCCTATCTCCAGCCCATCCTGGTTTAGGCATTTCTTCTCTAGTTCACATTTAGAAGTTATTTTCTATTAATCGGTATCTCTTCCCCACTGAACTACTAGCTCACTGAGGGCATAGGGCACAGGAGGGTCTATTCAATTCTTATTATTACCACTAGGCCTATGATCTTGCAAATATAAAGCGTTCAGTAAAAATGTTGGAAGAATCAGTAGCTGATAAGTATCTGATGAAAAGAAGTACCAGACTTGAAGTCTTCAGAAGTGTTATTTTACTATGTTATTGATTGGAGCAGAACAGGAAGATGTTAGGTAGATGCTTCCTATAGAAAACACATCACCAAAAACAAAAAAAACAACACCATATATGCACAGATTTCTTATTCTGCTCTAATAGACTACCTGCCTATTACTCTATTAGTACTACATTGACTTAATTTACATATGTTAGCATTTTTTTGTTGTTTGGGAGTAGGTTCTACAGGTCATATCAAGTTACTATTATGTATTTCAAATCATGTATATGTTTAATAATATTGTTTTCTGTTTGACCAGGTTCCCAAGGAGTGTGTTTAATCCATCACTGTATCTGTAAATTTATCCCCATATGTCCATTATTTGTTTCTTTATATTTATTTGATCCTGTATTGTCAAGTGTGTACATGTGCATGATTATTTGATTGTGGATTATGCATTCATTTTATCAGTAGAAAATAGTGTTCCTTGTGCAAAATAAATATCCTGTAAATTTTATTTTATCTGTTATTAATGTTGTTATAACATTAGTTTTGGTTACAATTTTCCTGGCATAGTTTTCTCCAAACCTTTGTTTTCAACATATTTGGGTTATATTGTTTTCACTGTGTCCTACCAAATTACTCTCATATTATTTTATAGAATTTATTCTACACAACTTGTATTATATCACATTGCCTGGCACATACTGCATTTGTGAACCATGCATGATAAGAAATGTTCATTATGTGAGTCTTTGTTCAAACACAAGAAGGAATCCAGTTGGGATCTGAGACAGATCATGATGTGAGAATACTACACATTTTACCATGTTGAGTCATTAGGTCACTATATCTTCCCCTTTCTTCACTTCTCCATGGGATTCCCTCCCAATTCTGAGCTCTCAGCAAAGGAAGATGTGAACTTTCCTAAGCTTGGTATCAGATATATGCATGTCAATGTAATCCCTTTCTGGCTTTGTAATTGTGCATAGGCTATATAACATAACACTCTGAGCCTCAATTCCCTCACTGCTCATATGTAATGACTCCTGCTACTTCATGGCATTGCTCTACAGGTTAAATGGAATCCCATGTTTCAAGTACCTCATAAAGCACAAGGCATGGAGCTGATGTTCCCTGTAGCACTTTTTACATAGCGGACACTAATTAAATGCATGTGAAATGATGTTGAGCTACTTGGCTGAAAAACTATTTCCACATTTCTAAAAGCACATAATGTTTATCTAATAGCAATTACATGAACATCTTAGACCTCTTTCCTACTCTAAATTTTATCCCCAGGGAATAGGTTTAGTAAACATAAATCTCTTCAGTCAGATCAAAGATATAGTTTAAAAAAACTCACAACAATTTGTTTTTCTTCTCAAGTGACAGAGCTAACCCCACAAAGGCATCATTTCACAACCGAAAAAAAGATGTTTAGTTAGTTTAGGATAGCTCTGTCCAGCCCATCACCCACAAATCTCACTTAACAGCACAATCCCTTGTTTTTTGTGTCATTCATAGAAGTATCCCACAGGGAAAACAGAGCAATAGAAATACAATATTATTATAGAAAGCAGATCATAGATCTCGTTTCCTTCTCTCCCTCTCTTTCTTTCCTTTCCTTACTTTCCTACTAACAGGCACACATGCCAAGAACCATTGTTAGAATGGGTGTAGGAAAGTCGTTAAGTTTTAGCTCCAACATAGTGGCCTAGAACTTAAAATGTATAGACAATGGGAAGAATCTGACCCTGAAATGTTTCTTACATTATTTATCAGAGCCAACAATTGGCAAAACCGCATACATACAAAACAGCATGTATTTTCAATGTTCTCACACTTCCCTGCTGGGAACTACCATCTGACACATTCTCAGCCATATCCAAAATTCCCGTACGCACAGCACACATTCTGAAGTCAAGAGACTTAGACTTGAAACCTGCCATCACTGCGTACTTGCAAAACCTTGTGCTGGGTTAATTCAACTTCCTAAGCCTTAGTTTCTCATCTATAAATTAGGAAAGGGACCTCTATTTTGTCCACCTCACATCAAGGACTGTCAAAGTATAATTTTCAGAACATGAAAAATATGCCTCTCATATAAACATATGGTGAGTACATGTCAAAGATTTATTTAACTCATTAACGAGGGAAACAGAATGCTAAAACTAGTTCAAAGTTAGAATGAGAGAAACTGAGTAAATACAGGCACTGAAAGAAAAAAATATTGGAGTAAGATAACCATAGGGCATTAAATTCATAAGCTTTACAGTTATCTTTTCTACCAAACAAGTAATTTGCATGTCTACCAGAAAAACCCATCTTGAAACATATAATTTTACAGAGTCATGGTTCTCATAAATAGTAAATAGTATGTCAATCAAAAGTGCGTTCACTGAGAAACTTCCCTGGTGCGCAGTGGCTAAGAATCTGCCTGCCAATGGAGGGGACATGGGTTCGAGCCCTAGTCCAGGAGGATCCCACATGCCACAGAGTAACTAAGCCCATGTGCCACAACTACTGAGCCTGCGCTCTAGAGCCTGTGAGCCACAACTACTGAGCCCGCATGCCACAACTACTGAAGCCCGCACGCCTAAAGCCTGTGCTCCGCATCAACAGAAGCCACTGCAGTGAGAAGCCCACCACAACGAAGAGTAGGCCCCCACTCACCACAACTAGAGAAAGCCCACAAGCCATTGAAAAGATATTGAGTCATCCTTTTCCACATCTTTTCCACATTTTGGATAATATTTCTTAATTATATAAAACATTTGTTAAAGTTATTTAATGTTATGTTTTTCCAATATTCATGATTACTATAATTGCTACGACTACTTTCAACACAACCATTATTTATTTTGAAGGAGCTTATATGCACAGAAGTCTCTGTAAATTTATAATATCTTTCTTCATTTCTTCTCCTATTCATTGTTCTAAGTCATACAGATTCAGAGGTGAGGGAAAATTTTTTCAAGGCTTTAAGAAACTTTAAGCCTAGAATGCGAAGATGCAAGAAAACACAGATAAGAGTATGCCCTGTGGGTTATGTATATTATGAGGGTATAAATGAGCTGACAGATTTGTCTAATTCTGCCTAGGGTAAGCAAGAGTCTCCATGGATGAACTCTTGCTTCAGATGTGTAGCCAGGCAGCCAATCGGTAGGAGACTGAGACTATAACTGAAGAATTACACATAGGTAATGAGGAATGAAATAACTCATCCCTCACACTTGGAGAACTGAAAATACTAGTTTACTGTGGCTAAAGCACAGAGGGTGAGGAGAGAAGTGATGAGAGACGACAATGGCGAGGGGAGATACGGTCAACTTGAAAAGCTTTCTCTTCTCAACTCATAGAAGTTGCAAACAAATGGCAATGTTTGCATTACAGGGAAAGAGGTCAAGGTACCTGGGCTCTAGAACCTATTTAGCCAATGACTAACAGTGAGTATTTGAAAAATTATTTTTTTGTGGGTCTGAATTGTCTATTTGTAAAATGAGGGCTGCTGGACTGTGTGATGAGCTAAATCCCATAGATTTGATGATGTCCATAACAGGCTGAAATCCCTGGGAAGTGGATTTTGAGTCAGGATTATTAAGCAGTGCCCTCAAGATCAAAACCTTTGGAAGTGACCTGAAGGGAGGAAGAGTCAGGTCGGGAAGAGGTTGAGCTGTGATGCGGGGCTAAGAGATGTACCAGCCAAGCTCATGGGAACCTCTGAAGCTAAAATGGCCTTTCAAAGTAGTCCCAGGTTGGGTGGATGTGGCCAGATTTTTATATTCCTCCACTGCCCAGCTATTTTGTAGGGCTACCCCAGGAAGGGTTGTGACTTTGAGCAAGGTAGCTCTGCAGGTGACACAAAACCTGGATGGCTTTTGTCACTTCCCTGACAGTGAAGGCTATTGGCCAACAGCACTCCCAAATGACAGGAAAAGAAATCTTTGGAGGGAGGTCGGGGGGGACATCACAGTGTCCACCAAAAGGTAGCTCATAATTAGTCGCATTGCCTGTCCAGTTCATTTGTGTATGTACTACCCTCCCTTCTTTATCCCAACTCTGTTCCACCTAAGTAACATTATTTACAGAGTTTCAAACTGGCCCTGAAAGCACACTCTCTATCCCCAGCACCACTACTCTGACCTACTTATCCCTGTGTTCTCAACTTAGACATCACTTCTTTCTGGATGCCTTCCGTGACCTCCTGGGTGTGGGTTAAGTTCCTTACTTGTGCACTATCGTGACATTAGTCATTCTTTCTTCATGCATCTGACTCCCCTTCCAACTGTAAGTGACTTAAAATTGTTTGATGGGGCTTCCAATACCTCCTAGCACATAGGAACTACATAATAATAGATACTGAATGGATCTTTGCTGAAAGAAAAAGATAAATGAGTGAATACACGAATTTCAGAGATGGTAAATTAGAGTCAGAATGTGAGTATTTCAACCCAAAGGATTGGAAAAATCGTCTTGGAAAATTAGAAGACAAAAAATACCACGAGAAACTGGGATGAAAAAGAACTGCTTTGACATAGGAGTTTTTCTTTGTTATGAGATGCTCTGCCATAAAGTGAAGGTGTACAACTACATTCACAGATCCCTGGAGAGAAAGAGAGAGAGAGGGGGGGGGGGAGAGAGGGAGAGAGAGTTATATCTCGTGTTTGTTTTCATAAACTTTCTTAGTGCAATCTTCTAACCTTAAGGTTTGATTTCTTCCACTCCTTGATTGTTGGTCTTTTTTGGCTTCAGAAGTCAAAGAAAAGGAGAAAAACAAAAGACTTCCTGTATGTGTGCACCATTTCCCAAACTATTACCAGCAATTTTTAAATCAGTACTCTCTGCAAAGCTGTGAAAATGCCTCCATTCCTGGTCCTTCAGGTATTCTGACCAAGGCTTACTTGTGGGATAAATGGTATTTTACAGAACTTATCTTTCAGTTAGATGCTTTCACATTTTTAATCCCCTTTATCATTAACAACACAGTGTGGGATCTGTCAGTGCCCATACTTTTCAGAGAGTACAAGAGGCTCAGAGAGGCCAAAAATTTGCTTAAGGTCACACAGTAGGGTAGAACGTGGTTGCAAACCCAGTTCTTTGAAGTCTTAAAAGTGTTCTTCCTGATATGTTGTCTCTAACCCCATTATTAGAGATATATTTATTTGGTATTAAGGGCTTTTTGTGTACCAAGAATTAAAAGATAAATATCCCTAAATATGATAAATATGTATCATAAATACATATCTTAGTGCCTTAAATAAAAGTGGAAAAGAAAGCAGCAATTATTGCAGCCTAGTGCTTAATGACTTAAAATTACCATCTCTTATACTTTAAAAAAATATGAAATGCCCATCATTATCCCTGTTTTACAGATAAGAAAACCAAAGCTCTGAGGGGCTCAGCTACTTGCTCAAGGTCCACAAGCAATTATGGAAAAACTATAATTTGATCTCAGTTCTTTCTGGAGCCAAACTCTCTCATCTTAATATTATACTGTCCATTACATTTGCATAACCTCCAGATTTCAGACTTTCATCCTCCTTCACCCTTAGAAAAATAGCATCAACAAGTTTAAATCTGTCTAAATTGCTCAGGTCCCTTGTGAGAACCAAAGTGTAAGTCCCCACCTGCCATTCTGAGTGAGGTCACTAGATCCAGAGTTATGCATCATTTGAGATCATTAGTGTAAAATCAATAGCTGCAGGAAATAATTGTAGCTATCCCTGTGACCTTGCTCCCTGTGGTACTTCATCCTTGAAGGTTATTTAATTAAAGTCCAAGCAAGATGGGTTAGCTCTGGAGTTATGCATAAAGTGGAATTGACACAACACCAGAGGGAAACAGCCTTCACGCCCAGCATTGCAATGTGTGGCTGAGGCTGAGAAGGTCTCCTGATACTTAGAGGCAGAACACAAGGTTCTGAGAAAGGGCTCTGCCTTGCAGGTGATTAGAGCGTCCCTGCCTTGGGGAGAAATGAGCAGTATACCACAAATGGGCAGTTATGATTTAGTAAATATCTATTGGGATACCTATTGGAAAGCTACTGTATGTTAAATAGGAATAACAACGCTGAATATGACATCAACCCTAAACCTTCAGGAGATCATATCTGAATGGAAGCAAATGGCTCAATAACTATATAAGCCAAGTATCTCCCAGTTTGATAGCTCCATAAGCACAATAGCAGGATCTATCTTCTGATTATTTAGATTCTGCAAAATCTGGCAAATTGTGGGAGAGGGGGAAGTTAAATCTGAGTTTTTATCCCATGTCACTTCCCTTATGGACTCAGGTACAGCACTTCCTCTTCAGCATCACCAGTTCCCAGACTGCCATGGTTCACGCTTCCCCTGATAATGCTTGAATGTTTCCTATATTTCCAAACCATCATCCACCCTCAAATTTATGCTGCTAATTCCTTTAAAAATATTTTATCCCATAACACTTATGGTGCCTCTGCTTCTCTGATATTCATATTGATCCTAGAAGTAGAGCCAGAAGAACAGAATCTTAAGGATGGGAATCCATAATTGGTTTCTGATGGGTTAGATTTAAAGGCACTAATAACATGGGTGCTAGCAGTAAATGGAGTGTTGGTAGTTCACTGTAAGCAAATCAGTCATTTAAATTGTTCACCTGTAGTTACCTGGAATCAAATGTCTATAAAAGACAAGACTTTGAGAGACCTTAAAACAATTCAGTAGAAATAAAAAGTATAAAATCTATGAAGCTGGCTGGTTACTTGTAAGTATGCCAGACCAGATTTAAATTATCAGCTCAAGTTTTTTGTTTGTTTTCAGAAACCAGAAAGCTTTTATAACTGGAGGGAAGGATTTGGGGAATGGCAGAATAAGAACCTTTGTAAATCTGTTTCTCCATAGAAGCAAAAAACTGCTGGCAAAATTGTCCAAATCAACTTTTTCAGAATTCTGGAAATTAACAAAAGGATTGCAACAATCTAAAGAGCATTTATCCAAGAAAAACTGCGGAACCTCAGTAAGAACAGTGGAGGTTTGGGACATTCTAATTTGGCCTAATCTCATCTCTCTATCCCCAGCTCCATGGCAGTTTCAAAAAAAGGAGTCTTGCAACCACAGAAGGGTGCAGACTTGGTTTGGATCGCCTCAGAAAGCTTCAGCTCCAGAGCACTGTTACTATTTTATACATCTCACAGCTTCCTAGTGGACCCCCATTCCCAAGGCATTGTCATTATTTGACCTCACTCAAAGTTCACTCAGTGGGAAAAAAATTCTACCCCTTAGCCATATTGCAGAATGTAGAGAAAAAAAGCAAATCCTAATGCAAAGGAATAAAAACCCATGGCGTGGGGCTTCCCTGGTGGTGCAGTGGTTGAGAGTCCACCTGCCGATGCAGGGGATACGGGTTCGTGCCCCAGTCCGGGAAGATCCCACATGCCGTGGAGTGGCTGGGCCTGTGAGGCATGGCCACTGAGCCTGCGCGTCCAGAGCCTGTGCTCCGAAACGGGAGAGGCCGTGACAGTGACAGGCCCGCGTACTGCAAAAACAAACAAACAAACAAAACCCCATGGCTTTGTTTTTATTTATTTGATTTGAGCTGGGCAGTTGGCAGCTGGTTTAACACATGGGATGTAAATTTCAGAAGCTCTTACCAAGACGGAAATTCAAGCAAGTGAGAGGTTCCAGAAAAAGAAAGAAGCAACGCATGGAGAACTTCTAGGTAGATAAGAGATAGGAACTCTGCTCTGGCCTCTATTTTTCTGAGGTATGCGTGTTAGGGTTTGGGACTTAAGATTGTAGTCTGAGAATAATAGTGTCTACAGAACTGAGTTTAAGCCACAGGAAACATGAGGGTAAGAGAGAGGAAATGCCAGATTCCTGGAAATAAAGAAATGATGATGGCAGGAAGGTATTCAGGGAGCCTGCTGATGCTCTGTAATACTTGTCACTATAGCCTGGGAAGTAGAGAAGGACAATTGTCAAACCTCTTTGGCAAATAGGGTAAACACAATGGATATTCTCTAGGATGGAATTCAGTGTTCTTAGGCTTGAGATATTTATGGGAAAGAGGGATGAGCAGGTATAAAAATAGTTAGGAGGTGCCTGTGCATTCTTTATAATTGACTATGATGGAAATAGAACAGGACTGAGACAGAGATTATGATATGATAAAAGAGCTGGTGAATGTTATCCACCAAATGACAGAAAAGTATATAGGTTCAGCAGAGCAAATTGGTGAAACTGTATTTTGATGCTGACTGACAGAGGGTTTTTTGTTTTGTTTTGTTTTAGGTTTGGCATCATTCAGACAAAATATGTGTCAGTTGGTCAGTTTGGTTTGTGTGACTAAATAACTACAACCACTTTGTATTTTTAAGTTTCTATTATGTTTTCAGTAAGAGCTAAGCTATAGATTTGTAATCACCTTGGACCCATTTCAGGTTAGGTCATTGGATGCTGCCAGGGAGTCTCATCTGGGATTTTAACTGACAACAAAACATACTGTCCCTTCCAAAGCTAGTGGGACTCAGCTGTGTCTACAGAGTATCATTTAGCCATGCTCAAAATCCAGGTTTAGGAAGATTCATGATACTATGCTAATATTTCTGTTTTTCTGTTTTGACCTTAGGGATTTTTAATTATCAGATAAATTTGCATGTTTTATAGAAAGGATGGCAGATTCAGAGGAAAAAGTATTAAAACCGTACATATAGTGCACAAGCAGAATCAGCTAAGAATATGTTCCATAATTGCAAAGTCTGTCTTATTCCCTTTATTATATTCTCAACATGTATTTGCCATAGCTTTATAAATATCATATGTAAGTGGATAAGTGAATAACATGATGAATGATTTATAAATGAATGAGTTAATATTTTGGTCTATTTTGGTCCATACTACATTTCTGCATAATATTGGTTTTCCTTTAATTTTTCTTTTTCTACATAGTTGCAATTATACTATGTATATATTATTGCTTTATTCCTTTTCCACTTACCATTAAGAGAAAAAAAACTAATATGTGATTGTATACTCATAAAATATATGAGTTTAAATAGCTGATTAGTTAGTTTAGCTCACCAGTATTCTCTCTTTAGGCCTTGAGGATACTTTCCATTATTTCTTATCATAAATAGCAACACCAAGAATATTTTTATTCATAAACACAAATCTCATAGTTAGTATGTGACATAATAATGTTGTGAACATATCTGTCCCTTCAAGCACACTCTTCACACCCCATCTGCAGACATGTTTTCCTAAATCTTTCTAAGTTTTCTTTTGGTGGAAAAAGAATGAAGGCTTAGCTTTTGCCCCAAGGAGTATTTTATTTTGTTCTGTTTGTTTTCTGTGTGTGTTTGAGGAACCTGTTCAACTGTTTTTTGCATTATTAACGTGTTATACATTGTATGACATAAAAACGCCCAGAGGCCATTAACATGCTCTGGATGCTGCTATAAGGTTGACCTTGAGACAAACAGCTTTTCCAATATGCCTGACTGACTTCCAAAGAGAAAATTACTTGATCAGGTGAGAGACAAGGTAAAAGGCAGCTATTATTCCAGTCGGTACATTTCATACGTGCATCAGTATGCTTATTTGCTAAGTAAGGAATATATTTTGCACACCGCCTCCTCCAACTAATGTTTCAAAAAGTTCACCCTCCCAACAAATGTTTGAAAAAGTTATTTTTACTTATTCACATTTTTTATGCCTTAAGCAATAAACCACTCTTCATCCTAGAGAGACCTCCTTACTTTATGAACTGATCTTGTAATACAGCATGATCCTGAGCAGCATCTGTTGCCATGACAACTTAATCTTCATCCAAACATTGGCTTCACATTTGAACCCCAAAATAGGCACAAAGTAGCTGAGTTTAAATATTTTGGATCAGTTATAAGCCACATATCTTTGTATTTATTTCTGTTATTAGGTAAAGTTACATGTATATAATTGTTAACCAATATTACTTTTTAAATAAAATTGACTGGTTTGTGAAAGCAAAGTTACAAGAGACGGAGTAAAGATTGTGTTATAAATCTAAAGCAATGGCCAATAAGTCACATGAAGAGGTGAGATGCAAACTGAGCAAATTTGGTGCAACTTCTCAGATAATTTCTAAATCCAACACTTCTCTGTTTCTCAAGTATATAACTTGTGCTTTTATTGTAATACATTACATGGTTTCTGAAGCCTTATTTTATTTGTCTGTCTGTCCCAATAGACAGTGAGCTCCGTGAGGACAATAATTTTGTATTTTTTACTCCCATACCTGCATGATTTAGCCCAAAGTTTAAAAAAAAACTTAATAAATTTAGACCTATCAAATAAATTCAACATTGACTGATACCACTGGTGCAAAACAGTCAGCTTAGAAAAAGAACAGATGACATTTCAGGTACAAACATTAATTTGGTAGAAAACTCAGATACCATCTTACTTTCAAAAATTAAACAGAAAATCAAATATAGCAACATGTATTAATTACAATATTAGGAGTACAAAATTGAACAGCAACTAAATCATGAAGTGGAAAAAAAAACACATAAAATTTCCCTATAATTATCAACCCATCTATGTTAAGCAAATGCTGGATTTTAATTAGTAGTCAAGCTCTAGAATGCATTCTTTAATTAAATGAAAAACCTCCTTTAACACAAAATTATATTTCCATATTTAAGAAACTAGAATGAAAGAAAAAAACAACAACAAAGCTAAGCTTCTTGCAAGAGCATAGAGTACATAATAAGCAATGAGAAAGTAGTATCTTATAATAGACGTACATAAAGGGAGCAAATATTGTTGGAAGCAGCTTAGAGTCTGTCTACATTTAACAACTTGCTTTCATTGCAAGATTAACTTCCTTCCAAAGCTAATGCTTTCTTATACAGGTTATTTTTCTTTTCTTTTCTTCTCTTTTGTTTTTTGAGCAGTGGTGGTGGCTGAGCTGGGGTTTAGGGGTGGTCATACTTTATTGGAAGTGGAATTTGACAATTTTATTCTTAAACATTTAAATAATGCCTGCCTCAGTTCTTTACAGCAGTATAGCCAAGTCATCAACCTGCCCCCAACTTTCAAAGAGTGTTTGCAAGTCCTACCTCTGTTCTTGGCAAATATCCTGGGTCCTCATATTTTGAGGTCATCTTTCTTCCTCACTCCTCTCTTTCACTACTCTGTCTAGGATTAATTTACCCTTTGAACTTGGCCTTCAAGCCAATCAATCACCAACTCCCAAGGCCTCACTTCAGGCATGATTCTGAATCTCCAGCATCTCCTCTAGGATTTTTTTTTGATGCTTCAACAGATGGGGACCAGAGATAAACTAGCAAAATTGTACAAAAATTCAATAGAAGAGGTTGTTTAATCTCACTGAATCTTGCAGCAAGTCCCAGTCTCAGAAGTTCAGCATTCAAATCTGTGAATGTTTATCTATTTTTAATTACTTAACAATGATCAGTCACAGAAATTAGGACATCTGAAATCAAAACAAGCCTTGTTAAGACAGACACCACAGATTAGGGGTAGATGCTAGCCCTTATTTGCTTTTTTTTTTTTAACAGATGTGTGGATACTCAACAATGAATTTGGCTTTCTCTTGCTAGGATGCTTAATAAATACTGACAGCAATTATATAAAATTAAGATTTTTCTACAGGCTCTTTTAAATGCCAGGAATAGATATAGAATAAATAAAGGTCTTGCAATTAACTCCAGGAAAAGATCCTCTCAGAATATGGTCTTCCTCTAACAAAATCCATCACCTACTCAAGTCCCTTTAAATTGCTTTTGGGGAATACCCTCTATTAGAATTGCCTTCATTCTAAGTATCTCTTCTGGTTAATTAAGGATTCCAGTGGGAGGAGGAGGGGAATCTTACCTTAGTAAAGTTAATTTTAGCTATCACAAACTATGTTCAGAATGCAAAAAATTTAATGAAGGCTGTTGCTGTGAAAAACATGAGGCGTTTTGCAGGGGAAGTGGAGACATTTGGACTAAATCCTGTCTCACCACTTATAAACTGGTCGATCTTAGGCCAGTGATTTACTTTTTATAATCTTAGATTCCTCATCTCCAAAATGGAGAAAATAATGGTTTGTATTTCATATATTAGAATTAAATGTGCATTTTAAATGGATATATATAGTGTGGCTGGCATAGCAGCTGACACATAGTAGCGTCTTTAAAATGATAATATAGTAGCTTTATTGTCACTGTTAATACTTACAGTGCTGGCTCTGCAAAAGAACAGATTTGTGGCTAAAGGAAAAAGACAATTTTTTTTTTTTTTTTTTTTTTTTTTGCGGTACACGGGCCTCTCGCTGTTGTGGCCTCTCCTGTTGTGGAGCACAGGCTCCAGACACGCAGGCCCAGCGGCCATGGCTCACAGGCCTAGCCGCTCCACGGCATGTGGGATCTTCCCGGACCGGGGCACGAACCTGTGTCCCCTGCATCGGCAGGCGGACTCTCAACCACTGCTCCACCAGGGAAGCCCCAAAAGACAATATTTATAACGTTTCACATTTGAAAATTAAGTAAATGGGTAGATTTTTTTAAAATTTAAGCTTCTTACCCTTGAAGATATTTTTTATTTTCCTGAACACTAAGGGCCTGCTACCTTTTTCTGCAAGTGAGTGTTAGAATGTGATAAAAATACATAAATTAAAAAGGAATCATAACCCAAAAAAGACATCATAACCCAAACAATTTCTCCTCCTAAACACCCACATTAATGGGTTTAATTTTTAATCTTATTAATTTAATTAATTTTTTGCTAGAGAAAGAAAACAGGAGAGCATAGTGATGAGAAGTATAAAATCTTTAAGCCAGACTGACTGCCTTAACGGCCTAACAGCTTTGTGACCTTAAGTCACCTAACCTCTTAATCTCAGGTTCCTCATAGTAGAAATTATGTTAGTACCTCTTCCTAGGCATTTTGCAATAACTAATTACTTAATATTCTTAAAGAGTTTACTAGACTAGAGTCTAGTCGTAAAATAATCAACCACAACAAATAAACATGAGGGCATTAATATTCTAGAACGGTATTGGGATTTTCTGTGTTGCATTTCCTAGGTAACACTGAGATCTTCCAGTAGGAAATGCTGGGAAGAAAGGAGGAGGAACTAGTCAGAGGCTACAGCCTTCAGACATATAAATCCTATGTAATTTTAACAAGTATGCCAAGTGCTAAAACGAAGAGTATAATCTAGATATGGACAGGCAAACTGCATTCAGCCAGCCCCAATGCAGATCTGGAGGCTTGAAGTCACATTAATTTGAAGCACTCTCAAATTACCTGATGGGCTTATTTCATCTGTCCCAACTAAACTTATCTATCCTAATTAAATTTTCTGTCAAGAATTCTATTACACAAGCAGCTTCTTTGTGGGTTAAGCCTGGGTGTCCACCAGGTTTAGAGGTATTTATGTCTTACACAGACCTAGAGAGCAAAGACTGTAGATGTAATTAACTCCAGAGCAGAAATGGAGCACTATTGTGCAGCATTAATGACATTTGGGGCCAGATAATTCTTTGTTGTGGAGGTTTGTCCTGTGCATTGTGAGATATTTCTCAGCATCTCTGGTCTCTACCCACTACATTCCAGTAGCACCTGTTCCCCCAGTTATGACAACAAAAGATTTCTCCAGATATTGACAAATGTCACCATGGAGGCACAACCTCACTAACTTGAGAACCACTGCTCTAGTGATATAAGAAATGGCCTCATAAGTAATAAAAATAAACCACAATGGACTATATATTATCTGTCCCCATAGTTTTGCCTTTTCCAGAATGTCATACAGTTGGAATCACGCAGTATGTAGCCTTTGCACATTGGCTTCTTGCACTTAGTAATATACATGTAAGTTTCCTCTATGTCTTTTCATGACTTGATAGCTCATTTCCTTTTAGTACTGAATAATATTCCATTGTCCGAAAGGACCACAGTTTATTTATCCTTTCACCTCCAAAGGATATCTTGATTGCTTACAAGTTTTGGCAGTTATAAATAAAGCTGCTATAAACATTCATAGGCAGGTTTTTGTGTGGACATAGGTTGTCAACTCCTTTGGGTAAATACCAAGGAGTGCTTTGGCTGAAGCATATGGTAAGAGTATGTTTAGTTTTATAAGAAACTGCCAAACTGTCTTCCAAAGTGGCTGTGCCATTTTGCATTCCCACCAGCAATAAATGGGAGGAGTTCCTTTTGTTCCACATCATTGTCAGCATCTGGTGTTATCGGTTTTCCAGATTTTGGCCATTCTATTGATAATATGTGTGTAGTTGTACCCTAAAACAAAAAATCATTGTTTTAATTTGCATTTTCCGGATGACATTATTTGGAGCATTTTTTCACATGCTTATTTTCCATCTTTTTGGTGATGTGTCTGTTAAGGTCTTTCGTCCATTTTTTAATTGGGTTGTCTTATCCAATGTGTTCTTATCATTGATGTGTTCTTATCATTGAGTTTTAAGAGTCCTTTGTACATTTTGCATAATAGTACTTAATTAGATATGAAAATCGTTCTTAATTTACAGTATTTCTACTATCTCTTATTCATAGAAGTCTGCTGTTGTTTTATACACCCTTGAATCTCTCTAAGGATGAATAATTTATTTAAATGTAAAGATTTTCATGGTTTATTAACTGTTTCATTGGACATTATTTTTTATCATTGTCTTATTTCTTTTCTTCTTTGATGGTTTTCCTCACAATTAAGTGAGCTTTGGATATTCATTTATTTCTGTTATTGAAATGAAGGAAAATCTTTGTTCACCTGCTGAAAGTATATAATCTAGGTATTAAGAAACTGTCATTAAATTAGGGTGGGCACAGGGAGAAACTCACGTCCTGGAGGATCCCTTTATTTCCTGGCTTCCAGGCTCCTGGGGAGCAGATGTATTTGCAACCTTAACCCAAAGCCAAAAGCCTGTATCAGCTTCCCCGTGGCCTTTTTCTGCCTCTGCTATGCACGTGGTGGTTTGGTGATTATGATTCTTTCTGCATACCAGCAGTTCTGCTGGGATTCCTCCCCAGGCAGATGCATTACTGTTTTCCAGACCATTTGAATAAACTCACAGAAGGGAGAGAGGAGAAGCAAAGGAAATATAGTAGGGAAGGGAGGAGAGTAACTTTTCTTAATCATTCATTATATTCCATACTTCATGGTACACTCTTTTTATTCACCCAGCTAATCCTCACAGCAGCTCTGCAAGATAATTAAGTCCATTTTGCAGATAAAGAAAATGATGCATATAGGTCAAATAAGTTGATAAATTCAAAGGGAGATAAAAAGTTAGCATTTTATTTTACTTTTATTTTGAGCCCAGTTTTTGCCTCAAGAAGCAGTAATATGGTTTACCTCAATCAACTATGCTCAGGGTGTTGATTAGCTAGTAACCAACCTACTTATTCCTCTCTAGGCTTATGCAACCTCTGCTATATTTTCTCAAGGGTTTCCAGCTCAGAAGGCCATGGTTCAGGCAGATATATCATAATAGGTCACACTTTTAAAAGGATAAGGGAAAGCCATCTATTTTGTACATTGAAAGGTATTTCTCAACATAGACCCATACATTTTAATTAAGTCTCTTCACCACAAGCAGAATGTAAGTGATAAGATTGTGACATTGGTCATGTCAGCGACTGTCACAGTTTATTCCTCTAGGACACTGGCTAGCCTGCGTCCTTTTTCTCCCCCACCAGCCCTTCTATGTCCCTCTGGACTCATTCTCTGGACACAATGGGGAAGTCATTCTTTAAGATTTCAAACTCAAAGATTTCAGAAGTTACTGAGGAGAGAAGAGGAGTGTATAAGAAGGCAAATATAGACATCTAAGATAATAGACAGGGAAGATGGAGTGATTCAGGTAAAAAGGTTCTGAATATTAAAATCACTTGACGCGTATGGGACCTGGGTGGATAAAAGGCATCATTGTCTTCAACAACATTTACTGACAAACACCCATAGGATATTATTATGGGGACAAAAGGAAGATCTGAGAGAGGCAGCATTAGAAGAAGGGAACAAGGACCCAGTTTTGTTTCCACTGTTAACTAACTCCTTGCTCTTCAAGCTGTTTATCCTCCTTTTGGTCAAAAGAGGCAGTTGGACTAATTCCTAAAGCTCCTTCCAACTCTAAAAGACTATGAATCTAAGACACATACTCCACAAGCTAGACTATCAGGTTACATCCAGGAAAAGAGACGTAGGGCAACCAGACAGTCCAGGTGAGTGTCGGGAGTGTGCGATGCTGAAAACAAGTGTTTCAGGAGCCAAACAAAGGAATAAAGCTCACTGAAACCTCTTCTAAGGTTTCACTGAGAAGAGTTTCAGAAGTCCCTTGCAACCTGGGAAATTCTGTATAAATGTGAGATCTGATTTTTTTTTTTTTTTTTTTTTTTTTTTTTTGCGGTATGCGGGCCTCTTACTGTTGTGGCCTCCCCCGTTGCGGAGCACAGGCTCCGGACGCGCAGGCTCCGGACGCGCAGGCTCAGCGGCCATGGCTCACGGGCCCAGCCGCTCCGCGGCATATGGGATCCTCCCAGACCGGGGCACGAACCCGTATCCCCTGCATCGGCAGGCGGACTCTCAACCACTTGCGCCACCAGGGAGGCCCGAGATCTGATTTTTTACAGACATTTACAGATCTCCTAACTGGTTCCAGACACTATTTCAGGCACCAAGAATGCTAAAGTGCTATGCTTTAACAATGTAGAAGGCAGGCTTTATCATGGGCAGGAAACATTTCCGTGGATAATATGATTGACCAGAGCTTTTCCCTACTATATGCTGGGGCCAAGCAGAGATTTTCAGGTGTTGTAACCTGGGGTGAGGGTTGAAAGGACAAGCTGTAGGGGCTCCTGTCTTGGGGATCACGAGCTGACTCCTGTAACCAGCAGCAGGCTGAGGACTGAAGTCCTATAAGATGAACAAAATCATAGTCTCTGCCTTCCAAACTATCCTATTCTATTTCCATAAAAAGCTAAATTATAAATGAGTTATTTTGAAAGCTAATAAATAAAAATGTGAAGGCTTATTTCTGTGTATGAAAACCTTTGCCCTCCTTTACACATTTCAAAGCACCAGAGAGTTTCCATCATCAATGACACTCTTATGCACTGGAGAAGGATGCTGTCATAAAACAAACAGAGCAGAGGGAGCATCAATAGCAAGCAGACAGCCCATCTACAAATGCATAAGGCCCAGCCATTCTACATGTTTTGAAGGAATAAAGCATGGCATAGTGAGAGTTGAGTAATGAAGACAAAATTTAAATGGGGTGGCCAATCTGAAGAAGCAAGTTTTAAGCTGGGTCAGGAAGGGTAAGGATTCAGCCTCAGGTTAGGAGAAGAGACCAGTAACCCTGAAGAGTAACATGGGTGGAAGAAGCCAGGGCATGAAAGGACTTGGCACATTTGAGGCAGATCCATCTTCAGAATCTCATTTAACTGATTTGGGAAATGCCAGGTACCACTAAAGAAGTTTTAATAAAATTACTTGTTTTTCAACTACTTCCTAATTTAAAAAACTTTTGTGTATCTATGAACTTATTACAAAAAAAATAAGAAAAATAAAATAGCTGCCATAGCAAATCTATAAATGAGACATAATAAATGAATATTAGACCAAAGTTCCACTATTGCTCAAAATGCTTTATCTGTGAACTCACACAGAAATTCCCCAAATATTGATACTCAAAGCTGTATTTGCCTAACAGAAAGTCCAGGCTTTCCTCAGATTTTCCTGCCCAAATACTCCTAAGAATTAGGAGGTGGTAAACAGTCTGTCCATCAGAGGTGAGGTCCCTTTTTTCCTTAGAGTCCTCTGGGTGGACAGATGGTGCCTCCCCTCTGCTTCAGTGTCAGTTATACTTTCAATTCATCTTCCTGGTCATTCCCCTCTGTTTTAGTTACTTAGGGCTGCTGTAACAAGTTACCACAAATTTCGTGGCTTAAAACAACAGAAATTTATTCTCTCACTGTTCTGGAGGCCGGAAGTCCAAAATCAGTTTCACTGGACAAATCAAGATGTCGGCAGGGCCGTCAACCCTCAGTCTCTAGAGAAGCGTTGGTTCTTTGCCTCATTCAGCTTCTAGTGGCTGCTGTCATTCCTCAACTGTGGCTGCATCACTCCAATCTCTGCCTTGGAGGTCACGTTGTCTTTTCTGTTCAAATCTCCCTCTCTGCCTCTCACTTATAAATACACTGTGACTCCTTTTAGGGTCACTCAGATAATTCAGGCTAATATCTCCATCTCAAAATCCTTAATTTAGTCATATCTGCAAAGATACTTTTTATATAGTAAGTAGCATTTACAGAGTGTGGTGGCATTTTTCTGCTGCCACACTCTCCTCCCACATCGATCCATTGCTCTGCTGCCCATGACTATAGAATGCAAACATCTCCAGGTCTCTGACCTTCCCAGGCCTCTCTTTATCCCTTCCAGGCCTCTAGAGCTCTTCTCCTTCCCCATCTGTAGGGAAATGATTTGGCTTCTCACCTCCATCTTTCTTACAAGGGGTTCTGCAGAAGAGCTGCTGGACCCCTCAGTAGAGAGCTTCTTTCTTTACACCAGAGTCCTGTCCATGTACTCTGTGAGAGGTACTGTAGAGTTAGGGTGGGATTCAAGCTGTTCTAGAATCATTAATCTGCCCACCATTCAGGTACTAGTTCTAAGTCATGGCTTATGCTGTGATCTTTAGTTATACAAAATTATTTTCTTACAGGTGTGTTGTGATGGTAAATTTTATATGTCAACTGCACTGGGCTAAAGGATGCCCAGATAGCTTGTTAAACATTAGTTCTGGATTATTTCCTTTATAGAAAGGAGTTTCTAGAAAAGATGAACATTTGATTCAGTAGAATGGATAAAGAGATCTGCCCTTACCAATGTGGTCTGTCATCATTCAATCCATTGGGAGCCCAAATAGATCAAAAAGGCAAAGGAAGGGTGGGTTCCCCCTCTCTCTTCTCGAGTCAGACGTCCATCTTTTCCTGCTCCTGGACATTGAAGCACCCGGTCCTCAGGCCTTCAGACTCAGGGTCTTATACTAGCAGCTTCCCTGTTCCTAGGCCTTCAGCCTCTCACTGACTTCTCTGGTTTGCCAGCTTGAAGAGGGTAGACTATAGGCCTTCTCAGCCTCCATAACTGCTTGAGCCAATTCCTATGATAAATCTCCTCATACACAGTTGGCCCTTCATATTCATGTGTTCTACATATGCAGATTCAGCCAACTGCCAAATGACAATACTCTGAAAAAAAAAATTCCAGAGAGTTCCAGAAAACAAAACTTGAATTTGCCACAGACAGGCAACTATTTATATAGAATTTACATTGTACTGTATTATAAGAAATACAGAGGTGACTTAAAAGTATACAGGAGGATGTGCCTAGGTTGTATGTAAATATTATGCCACTTTATACAAGGGACTTGAGAATCCACAGGGGTCCTGGAACCAATCCCCTACAGACACCAAGGGATGACTGTACATCTATATCCTACTGGTTCTGTCTCTCTGGAGAACCCTAATATATGCCTGTTTGTATTTCTCAGTATCAGGCTTTGTTCAGTGTGCCAATTCATCAGAAATATATGAAAGTAGAAAAAGCCCATTTGTCAATAGGGTGATTTACTATCTCATAGTAGAGACAGATTATCCCACTTATCTCCCCCAACCAAAAAAAAAAAAAAATTGCTGTTACAAGAAAAAAATGGGTCCTGGGTGATAAAACATCACCTTGAAACTCCATACTAAAGACCCTCTGGAGGAACCACTGTGGTAGATATGTTGTCAGCTATATCTTCTCACATGTTTTTTTAGGGGGTTAATTAGATGGTTTTGGTTGCAAAACCTGAGAGTTACTCAAGCCACTCAAGCGATGGATATTTATTGAATGGCAGCAAATAAACTACAGCAAAATTGTTGCAGGCAGCCAGCAGAAATAATTGATAGAAACTTACCTGTGCCTCCTAGCCTCATAAAAACTGAGGATAACCTATTGCTATAAGCTTACATGACCACAAGAAAAGATGCACAATCAGAAGTATAAAAATACAGGAAAAGTCATAGAGTCACACACCTTAAAGAGATAAAAACCCAGATGAGTAACTAAAAGGACGGTCCATAGTCAATAAATATCTTCTGACCTCATTGACTCCTCCACATCTTCACAGCTAGAGTCTGTTAATCCCCAGCTGGTGCTGTCATTATCCTAAGTAAGCTATCTACTGGATAGCTTGTCATATCTACTTTTGGTCCTCCTACTAATCTTCCAATTACCTTTATAATTCCTCCAGGAAGAGGATCTGATGGAGCCAGTGTGTCTCCATTGGACCTGGTCTGCAGAGTTTTTATTGCAGTTCACTCCACAGACTTGAAAATTGACTTCCTTTGGGGCAAAAATCCACTTATGGACAAATCAGCTATGGATGGTGGGGTCACATAGAACTGGCTGGCCATCAGATATGGTTGAAAACCACTAGTAAGGAGTTGGAGGTGGGAACTTCAAGAACATGGATTTGGGATAGCATATACATACTTAAGTCTTGGCCTATCCAGGGCACCTACTTGCTCAGAGACCATGAAAATCAGCTCCACATTGCTGTAGTTGGAGCCTAGTACAAAGTTTTCCTTCCCTTTTAGAGTGAAAGCAGGAGCTCAGTTGTGTAACAGGATATATGCAGAGACTGGCAACCAGGTACACAGAGTCTTCTCCTGCCCAGAATGTGATACCCAAAAAGAGAGCTAGGAAATGTGTTAAACCTTTAACATAAGCTGAATGCGGTGTCAGCATTGTGCTAGCCACTCTCTTTGGTGCTGTTAGATACATGTGGCAAGACTTCATTCCCATCATGTTTATCGTTCCAGCATTGCCTAAGGGGGGTATAAATGCTAGTAGCAGCCTGTGTAATTTTTCTGGCATGGCTAAGAGCATAGCCTTGCACTTGGAGACTGATCTCTGGGTGTAAAGTGGTAATGGGCTATCATTCATGCCATTCCTTCCCAGTTGCATTAAATAACACTTTGGTATTTAGCCATACTTCACAATCTGCAGCGGCTGTGTCAGAGGGAAGGAGGAAGTTCACTCAGTTTGACTGCAATTCCAAACACTAATGCGGTGAAGAATAGCCTTGCTGAGCCTACGGAAATTATTACTCTAGGCACAGCATTTACAATTTATGTAAATGTTGGCTCCTGTACTTACAGAAGAAAAGAAAACAGTGACTGTGACTAGGGAGATGCTTATGTCACAGAGTAGTGGGGATAAGACAATTTTTCTTAATGAGAAGATTTTTTTCTGCTGGAGTCTTGGGCACTGAAAAAGAAAACCATACTTGAATATATAATAGGAATGAGGATGAAATGTCCTGAGTGAGGTGTTAAAACACAAAGCTATTCCATTTCAGGGAGACATAACTTATGAATTCACAATCCCAAGATGGTGGCAAAGTCTCTGGGGGTGGGAGGGGCTGCTGCCCTTGCTGAGGACCCATCCTGTCCCTGGACACCTGAGTCCAGGAGCACCAGATGTTTTTCTGCATGGCAGAGAACACAGCTCTCTCTCTCTGTGTTTCCAGAGCAGTTCTATTCTCATAAGCAACACAACATTAAAGGAAGAGAAACCGGATGTCCCATGAGATAGGTGAATGGAGAAAGAATTTTCCTTCCTTGGTTCCTGGGAGTTGAAGTTCAGAACAAGTAAAACCCATTAATGTCTTATATGCATATAGGGAGTGTAATATAGTTTAATAATAACAGTTTAATAATAATAAGAAGAAGAAGAAGGATGTGAAATTTGCAATCAGTTAGACTTTGATTGGAATCCTAGTCCCTCAGTACTTAACTTAAAGACCTCAGACTAGTCACATTAGCTGCCTGAATTTTGGCTCCTTCAAAGAAAACTATTAACGTGTACAAGGTGTTATGACAAAGTGGGTAGTATCTATAAAGCACTTAGCACAGTGCCTTAAGAATGGCCCAACATAGGCTGACTCCTGGCTTTCCTGCCAGCCTCGTTTTAGACCAGTTTTCTAGTCTGTCTCTATCCTTCCGAAACCCTGGCCTTATGGTAGTTTCTCAAATGCTCTAGGCTTTTTCTCATTACTGGGCATTTACCTATAATGTTTCCACTGTCTAGAAGGCTCTCTTAGTCTCCAGGTCTTCTTTTGCCTGGGTAATGTTTTCCAACATTTAGGTTTCACCTTCTAAATGAGATTCCTCAAATAAGCACATTTGTCTGTCTTTATCCACAGAAATGGTGAGATTTCATGCATGTGTGTGTTTTGTTTCATTTTTCTTAGCACCTTGCAGTTATCTGCCACTGTGCACTTTTTAAAGCTGTAGTTAAATATATAATTTACAAATTATCTTTTTAACTATTAGTCTCCCATGTTGAACTGAAAGCTTTACGAAGGAAAAACTTATCGTCTTGTTCACCAAGTACCTTCAGCCCTGGCCGCAGTAACTGTACCCAGCACTTACTCAATAAACCTATGTGGATTAAATTAGATTTCCATTCCCTGCATGATGGTCCATGGAAAGAAAAATCAGTGAGCATTACCCACCTGGAAGGACAATGTCTGTAGAGCAAATAGGAAGGAAACATTATCTGAATCCACACAATTGCTCATAGTCCGCCTAAGAAGGTGTTGCTTTCTTTGCTGTCTTTTTCCTTTTTTCTGCATTCTTGAAATATATACAGAACACGGGAGAGCCCATAGGGATGCAGAGAGTCTCTCTGGGCCCTTTAAGGATAGGCCAGCTCTCCTGGTAGAACATCACATGTTTTCTCAGCTCAGTTTTTTTTTTTTTTTTTTTTTTTTTTTTGCGGTACGCGGGCCTCTCACTGTTGTGGCCTCTCCCGTTGCGGAGCACAGGCTCCGGACGCGCAGGCTCAGTGGCCATGGCTCACGGGCCCAGTTGCTCCACGGCATGTGGGATCTTCCTGGACTGGGGCACGAACCTGTGCCCCCTTCATCGGCAGGCGGACTCTCAACCACTGCACCACCAGGGAAGCCCTCAGCTTAGTTTTGATTAGGCTCATTGATTTGGCAAGAACATGATCAAAAGGACCCCAGAGAAGATTCAATATGTTTGATAAAGTAGACATGTTCTAGAGGAGATCTTTCAATGTCAAACCATATTTAATAGTGAAACTTAGCTTCTCCAATGCAAAAAGGTACTTTGCAGAACTTGACAAAATCAACCATGAAGAGTCATACCCATGCTGCTCTTTCCATGATGATATGAACCCTTGAAAGAAGGGCTGCATTTAATTGTTTCTGTGTCTCTGGTGACTGAAAACGTACCTGGTACAGGGTAGCACTTTATACATTTTTTTTGAATAGTGAATGACTCAAACATAAGCTGGTAACCTACATTGTGAGTATATGTGGGAAACAGATTTGTTCAGTATCTGTTCCAGATATTGTCCATTTAACAGCTGATCTAATTTGTATAGCAATCTTATTGAGAAGCACCCTCTATTTACAGATAATAATACTGATAAAATCTACCTTTTATTAAACATAGCACAGAACTGGTCCTGGACTTTGTGATGCTGACTCTAAAGTATAAGAAAGACAATTACAGGACTGCATGGTAAGTTCTAACGCAGAAGTTTTATCTAGAAATTCTATATATGAGGTGACATAGGAGCACATGAAATGACACTTAAAATCTCCATGGATAAAAAGATACTTTAGAAAATGAGTAACTTTTTCTAATCCTCAAAGACTGAGAAGCAGATACCGAGGCAATGAGAAGTGGATGAGATTTCCAGCAAAAAGAAGCAGCTCATGTGAAGGTTGGTTGTAAATGTGTGCTTGGCGCACAAAGGAAACCACAAAATATTGGTGTGGCTAGAAGATAGGCTTAGGCACCGAGCTGTGAGAGATGAGACTGGGGAACAGCAGGGGCTGGCCCAGCAACATTCCCTTAAATCTACAGCTCAGAGGAACGATTACATGCTTTTAAGTCAGTGGAGTGTAAAGATTTTTTTTTTTTAATTTTCACAGAATTCAATTATAGTCTGGAAAATGGATTGGGGCAGAGCACAACTAGAGAAGTGGGTGAGAGTACCAGGAAGAATGCATTCCTGAGTAAGGGATGACAGCGGCCTGCACTAAAGAGGATAAGTGATGGTCGGGATGGAAGATGTGGATACATTTTGAGATATTCAGGAGAGAATTAACATCTCATGTGGTAGGTATCATTATGTCTGATTTATAGGTAAAAGATTCTAAGGTTAATACAGGGAAAATGATTTGTCCAAGAGCAGAGAAAGAACTCAAAATCAGACAGACCCCCAGCTTTACTCTTCCACCACATGACACCATCTCCCCAAAGCTTGATGTCCCAGGCATTAGAAGCTGTGGTCTCTGACAGAGACAATCATTATCCACAGCAACTCAAGTCCTCTTTATATGGCATTCACAACACCTTCTGTTTCTTCCCCCAAATACTGGCTGTTGTGCAAAACACTTTAAATTATCAAGTGCAAATTCTCTTTGAAAATCAATTTCAGAATGCTTAGCCAGAGACTTTGTTAAGCAGTCATTGATTGAAAGTAGAAAAGTTAACATGCAAATCAAATCTAGGTTACCTACGTCTCTAACACACATAGCATCGTCCTCCACTCACATAGATAGGATGCTGTTGCTTGAAAAAAAAAAGAGAGAGAAGAAAAAAGAAATCCTCTTTGTTGACATCCCAGAAGCAAGCACCCCTCTGCTTATTTGTTTTTTTCTTTGACAAGAACAAACAAATCTTTAAAAATATAATGAGTCAGGCCATTCTCTCTGCGGTATATAAGTGGCTCCTAGGCCCTCCAGAAGGCTCCTGTAGAGGGTCATTACCTCTTTCAGGCCCTCTGGGAAGCATTCCGTAAATAATTGCTTCCCCATATTACATAGATACCCTGGTGTTCCAAGCGTGAGCCTGGGCCAGGGAGTAACTTCCAAACTGGGAGGATTTAGCTGATTAACTTTCCATTAAATGCTTCCCGACTCCATGCTGAAACTCCAGGGATCAAGCTGAGAGCTGGGGAAAAAGAAACAATCTGAACGCTTGGCTGGTAATTAACATCACCAGGTGACAAATCAATACTACTGGCTGTTCCCATAAACAATGATAACGGGGAGAACCTAGGCTTCCAGTCTGAAATCTCCTGGTTATTTTTTGGTGGCTCCTATTACCGTAAAGACAGAAAGGTAAAAAGAGAGCTGGATGGTTTTCTTTAGCTATAGGTGGTAGGGAGGCCTGAAGATGCAAACAGATCTTTCAAAAAAAGAGGGTTGGCAAAAAAAATTATAATCTGAAATGTTGAACAAAAATGTGAATTTGAGTGAGTGATTTTTAAACTGCAGCATATAAAAATTAACCAGAGAACTTGTTAGAAATGCAGACTCCAGAAATTCTGCTTCAGGAGTATTCACTATAAGTTTCCCCAGAACATGCTGGTGCAGGTGGGTCACAAATCATACCTGAAGAATCACTGTTAAATACCTAAGAGTTCCATTTGTTAGACAGTTAGAGCCAAACAACTTAAGAAGCATTTAGGTCCTTACAACTTGGTAGCTCTTTGAAAAAGTAATGCATATCAGTTGAAAGAAAAATTAACTTTCTTCGTTATTCAATCACCAGAAGTGGTGGTGGCCAGTGGGGAGTGTGCACCTGTGGGGCACTGGCCAACTTTCCAAAGCTTGGAATCAGATCAGACACTTCCACTCTCATTTCTTGTTCACACTGATTTTCACACGGGGCTTGCTTTTTAATTCTAGCAACTGCTGAAAACCCAGCTTCCCAAAGATATGACACCATTGAAAGGAATATAGAGATTGTGCAAAATGTGAACTATTTCAAGCTAGTAATCCCTACAGTGTCTGACAAAAATTGAATATTGCTGTGTTTTGCTAACAATTTAAAATATCTCACTGCATCTTTGTGAGTTTGATGTGGCACCCCAGTGTGCCTCGGCACGTACTTTGGGAATCGTGGGCATAAGCAGCAGTAAAACAGAAAAGATCAGATAGACTCAGACCCCCAGAGTCTCTTTATTGGCAGAGAACAGGCAATTAGATGTTTGGGAATAAGGAACTGCCCATCCTTTGGAGATGGAAATGCATTTCTGTTCTGGGGTAGATGGTCTCTAGGAATCTAGCTTTAAGCTTCTCAATAAGCCTAATTGGGCAATTTATTAGAAAATGGTATGGTTTATTTAAGCCTATACAACTTTAAATTTAGAAATGCCTTTTTTTTTTTTTGCCTATTTTTGTTCCAGGAAAATAGTCAGTAAAATGAGTATATTAATTCATTGAATCTGCCCAACAAACCTATAAGGTATTGTTATCCTCATTTTTCCAGTTGGGGAAGCTAAGGATCAAATTGACCAAGATACTGACCTGATATTCTACAGGTAGTAAGTGTTGCAGTCAGGTCTGGAACCAAGGTTTGACTGGCTCTAAAACCCAAGCTCTTTGCTCTGTAAGCCAGGGCTTCATTTCTGAAGGGTGAGCCCCTCACGGGGCCACCACCTATGTCTACAAGTTCAGTATGAGGTGCTCAATTTATTCCTGCTTCACCATTCAGTGCTCATATAACCTTGGGTCGATAACTTAACCCCAATAGCCTCATCACCCAAAGAGAGTGAATAATAGTTACTACCTCGTAGTTATTGAGAATAAAACTAACATAAAGCCTTTTGTACAGTTTCTAGAACATAAGAAACATTCCATCAGTGATAGCTATTATTACAGCTATGTAAAATGACACCATGAACAGGTACATGTTCCTTTTATGTTAAGAATTTAGAAAAAGAGGTTATATCAAAATATAGGCTGTGTTTATTGTACTTAAGCAGAATACCCTAATTATTCAGAAAGGTGACAATGTTTTGGAAGATAAGGTCTCTTATATAAACCCATTGTAAGCTTTGGGCGTATATATTTTTCACCCCTTAGTACTTCACTAGACTTTTGGTGGCAAATGGAGATTTTCACTGGCCATTACATTATTATTTAAAAACCAAATACGATTAAATGAAAGATATCTCAATGAGATTCCCATGTCAGCTTACCACGCAGAGGGCCAGTATATGTCCTTCTCCTTGTGCCTGTACATCTAACTAGAGGAAATGGGGGAAGTGGAGAGAGTTTATGTCTGTCTCCTCCCTTCTAATTAATTCCAGGTTAAGGTAGCTTCACCCTAACATCTAGACTTTTCCCTCTGTCTCATTTGGGGAAATCACTTAACCCCCTAATTTCTTTGGAACACAGTTATCTTATCTATTTATAATTTATATGAAATAATGTTCTCTATGTTATTCTAACATAACCTAGCTCACTTAAAATCAACAGATTTTTAATTGATCCTTAAATATGTGTCAAGCACTAAGCTATGGGAGATAATGTGAATAAAATATACTTTACACACCAGATGTTTACAATTGTGTGTGTGTGAGAGAGAGACAGACAGACAGAGGACAGACAGAGACACACACAGAGACAGAGACAGAGACAGAGACAGAGACAGAGAGAAAGATACAGTTTCATTATACCAGGACCAAAAAAAAAAGGGATCTTTCTACCCCTTCTATTTTGGAACTTATACTAAAACTGACACCCTTCCTCATACCTTCTGTGCTTCTATTGGTCTGGGTTGAACAATTTTCTTGAGACCCATTAAAAACAAAATATAGCAATTAACTTCCCATCCCCCCATATTTTTTAAAATTTTGGTTTCAGAGCATTAATCATATGTCAGTGGCTGAAGGAAAGGTGAAAATTGAACACCCATAAAGCTCTAACTCAGGTAAAGGTTAAGGAATCTAGGAAAACCTTACTTTTAAATATTACTGTTCTGCTTAAACACACACACACACAAAACTGATTTGTGTAGATTTTCAGGGCTTATGATTGTTCTTAATGTTATTCAATATTAGGTATGTGTATGAGGTATTATTAAGTCTATTATAATCTCTAACTTGAAATATAGATAGTGATGTTATAGATACAGATATAAACATAGATATAGTCAGAGATATACACACAGATCTAGGTATCCATTTATAAGCTACCTGGTCTCCTCTTCACACGTGGGCATTTCCGGAGTGTTTTAATCATACTAATGTATCAATTTCTAAGGCAAGGAAAACAGTGTTTTTTCATTTTTTTCCTCTAGTTTCCTGATCTCAATCTCTAAAGCTTGGGATTACCAGGAAATATTTATTCTTATGTATATATCTTTTTTAAAATTGAGGGTAGTTTATAGAGAGTGGGTAAAGAGAAGAAGAGGGGAGGCATTGATTGTGTTTTGGTGATGTTTCGTTTAATTCCCTTTTGACTGTTTAAAGGTAGAGGCTCACGTTGAGCTGAGAAAATGAGTGACATGATTCTCATTTGTGTTACGGGGGTTCACTGTTTAACATTTACTTGGCTGTGTTTATAGCTTCATGGATGAATGGGTGAGTGTTTAACAAAGTACATATAGGATTGAAAACACAACCCTATGGCACATTAAAACCAGAGAAGAGGAAAGCACTTAATTACTGGTGCTGCTTTGACACGTGAGTATGATATTGTCTCTAAGTACAATGATCATGTTAAGAAAAGTTAGTGCCTTCAGCCCCTACTATGTGTCTGACATGGTATTTGGGGTGGGGTGGGGTAGGGGATGGGAAGGTCAGTGGTAAACAAGAAAGATTCCTTCACCGTCTTGGAATTTACAGCATCATTCGTTCCATGCAGTCGTTACAGCAGTCTCTTTAGGGAGGTCTTACCAGTTCTGTTTTATAAATGTGCAAACCAAGTTTCAGAGAAGGAGATGACTTATCTATAGGTAGGAAGCACTGGAGTCAGAATCTAAAGTCTTTTTGACTCCAGAATCCAGTCCTCTTCCCTACACTGGTCTGCCTCCCACCCCAGGTATATTGATGGTACAGAACTAATTACTTAATGAATATGCTCCTCAAGTTTTTGTTCAGCATAGACTGGTTTCATAGATAGTTTGATACTCTCTGGCTAAGTAATGATTTTAATTTTGAATGCATTGTAACACACACATGGTAAGGATTATCACTCATTAAACCTAAGAGTGAGTGTTTTCACAAACCACGGGACTCCACGTAAATTTTCAGAACAACACTTAGCCATATCACCATAGGCTGACAATAGTAATGATGAGGCTAGAACATGTTCCATTTACATCCCCATTTCTTTTAAAGTCTTTATTGAATTTGTTACAAATATTGCTTCTGTTTTATGTTTTGGTTTTTTGGCTCCATGGCATGTGGGATCTTAGCTCCCCGACCAGGGATCGAACCCACACCCCCTGCATTGGAAGGTGAAGTCTCAACCACTGGACCACCAGGGAAGTCGCTACATCCCCACTTTGAATGATAAATGGCCCATAGCTGTCCTTTCCAAATTTCAGTACTCTGATCAACTACCTCACCATCATCTGGGAAGCTTATTAAAAAACAGATTCCACACTCTATTGAATCAGCATCTCTAGGGGGAAAAAAAAACCTGGGGAATCTAATTTTAAGCCATTTTGTCTAAGTCATTTTAGTCTATAATAAGTATGGGAACTGCTTCACTTCAGATGGAGTAGAAGTAGAGTCTCATCTGTTTTATTGCTAAAAATGGAATTATTAAAAGCTCAAAACCTCATTGAGAATAGTAGCAAGTCCAGTACTTTTCTCTGAGGGGGAAGTGGACTCCCCACCAGCACTGTTGAAACAAACAAGAGAACAAACAAAGGCTGATGCAAACAATTGATTCTACTATAGGACAAATCAGGGAGAGTCTGGACTATAATTGGTTCACTAACGCTATTGCTTCTGTTGCTCTCCCTGATACATGGTTGCTATAGAAAGTAGGGTTTTTGTAGTTGTTGTTGTTGTTTTAAATTAGGCCTCCTGGACCATTGAGGAAAGGTGGCTTCAATCATTTGATGCTGAGCTCAGGGATGTCTACGTGCTCTGACTCTTTTAATCCTCAACTCAGCCTTCCCCGAAGGCTGATTCCCCAGGAGTTATATCAGATGTAGTTTCTACATTCTTCCCTCAATTCCAAAGCAAAAAAGTGCCTTCTACTCCTTTTCTCAGAGAAGAGCACTTGGTTAATTTCCAACGGGGCAGAAAACACTGGAGCAAAAAAGATGCCTTTGTGAAAGGTTTCCAGCTTCTCCCCTACTCTACCCTCCCTCTGGACACATTTCATTCTTTATCATTTATCACAAAAGGTTAATTATACTCCCCCTCCTTGCCAATAGAGTCTGATTAGCTTAAAAAAATAAGCCAAGACTTCAAAAACACAAAAGATACAGTTTTCCTGGGAGAGTCAATCATTCAGGGTCTCTGATCCAATTCACTCTTCCTAGGACCACCAAATGAATCTCTGAGTCTTATTAAAAACAGCAAAACTGAAACAGAAATTAATGCTAGAACTTTATAACCTGGTTATAAATACACACATCCCTTATTATCCACATCATTGCCATTATTTTTTTCAGTTACCATGTTCCTTATCTCACAATGAGATATAGTAGTAAAAGCTGCTTTATAAGAATGTACACCAATTCCTTCCTAAGTCATTGCCCTAGAATATCAAGGGAAATTATAGCGCTCTGCACTACAAAAGTGTGAAGTGATGTGTCCACACCTTTCCAGTTCATATTAGTAATCTAAACCAGTTTCTATAAACCAGTTCCTCTCTACTTCATAGAACACAAATTCTGAACAATGATAAGCTTTATACATACTAAACAGAGATATTTTTCATCAAGAGTTTTGGAAAATTACCGGTACAATAAAATTTTTTACTACAAGTTCTACAAAGCACCATGAATGAATCTGCAGAAGAAGATATAGTATTGGAGTTTTCCTCAAACTAAAATCATGGAACTATTTTTCCACAGAATATCTTAAATAGCTGACATTCTACAAAATTCACCACAGGAAATGTTGATTACAGCCAACTTCTGCTATTGATCATTCTATCAACGAATAGGGTTGAGAAACAGCAGTGTTCTCAGCACTCCTCAGGGAAAGAGCGTGGGAATGGAGAACTGCCTAGGAATTAAAGGGAAAAAAATCAAATAACATTTTCTTACTTGTCACACACAATAACAACTTTAATAACTACTATAACTACCTTATATGCTTTCTCATTCAATCCTTTCACGTTTCCTGAATTCCTGCAACTGTACAGAGCACGCAGACCACACATTGTAAAGTCCTTCAACAACCCTCTTTCCTTGCATTTAAAAAGAGTTTAAAACTTTTTATCTATGAATACACAAACAAAAGGTTATAGTAATGCAAATGTATAATCACATATATTGTGACTGGTTTTAATTAATTAACTTATATTTTTCAGACTACTTTTTCCTCAGAAGTTTTAGGTTCACAGCAAAATTGACAGGAAGGTACAGAGATTTCCCATGTACACCCCCTAACCCCACATATGTACAGTCTCCACCATTATCCACATTCCCCACCAGAGTGGTACATTTGTTGCAACTGATGAATTCCACTGATACATCATAATCACCCAGAGTCCTAGTTTACATTAGGGTTCACTCTCGGTATTGTGCATTCTATGTGTTTGGAAAATATATAATGACATATATCCACCAATATAGTACACAGAGTAGTTTCACTGCCCTAAAAATCCTCTGTGCTCTTCCTATTCACCTCTCCCCTCAGCTCACCCCAGCTCTGACAACCACCGATATTTTTACTGTCACCATAGTTTTGCCTTTTCCAGAATGTCATATTGTTGGAATCATACAATATGTAGCCTTTTCAGATTGGCTTCTTTCATTTAGTAATATATATGTAAAGTTATCCATGTCTCTTCATGGCTTGATAGTTGATTTCTTTTTAACTGAATAATATTCCATTGTCTGGATGTACCACAGTTTATTTATCCACTCAACTACAGAAGGAAACCTTGGTTGCTTCCAAGTTTGGGCAGTTATAAATAAAGCAGCTATAAACATTCGTGACCATCCTTTCATTATGTTTTTTTGCCACCTGTATATCTTCCTTGATGATGTGACTGTTAAGGTTTTTGGCCCATTTTACATGGGCTGTTTGTTTTCTTATTGTTGAGTTTTAACTGTCCTTTGTATGTTTTGGTTAACAGTGATTTATCAGATGTGTCTTTTGCAAATATTTTCTCCCAGTCTGTAGATTGTCTTATCATTCTTTTGATATTATCTTTCACAGAGCATACATTTTTAATTTTAATAAAGTCCTACTTATCAACTATTTATTTCATGGATTGTGCCTTTTGTGCTGTATCTAAAAAAGGGGTCACTATACCCAGGGTAATCTAGATTTTCTCCTATGTCACCTTTCAGGATTTTTATAGTTTTGTGTTTTACATTTAGGTTTATGATTCATTTTGAGTTAATTTTTGTGAAGGGTGTAAAATTGGTGTCTAGATTTTTTTGGCTATTTATTTTTTGCATGTGGATGTCCAATGCCTTGTGTTGAGAAGACTGTATTGGCCCTATTGTATTACCTTTGCTCCTTTACCAAAGATCAGTTGCCTATATTTACGTGATTCTATATTTGGGCTCTCTCTTGTCTTCTGTTTGTCCATTTGGTTATTGTTTAGCCAATATTCTATCTTGATTACTGAAACCTTATTGTAAGTCTTGAATTCGGGTAGTGTCAGTCCTCTTCCCTTTGTTCTTCTCCTTCAATATTGTTTCAGGTGACTGTGTGTTTTTAGTGCAGTATTTTTTCCCCTTTCTGACGGACTTTCTTTCATTCTTAATCTTCTGTCTACATCATGTCCCAGCTCAGCCACACCTACCTCATGTTAGCAGCTTAACATGTTTTCTACTGTAGCTTTCTCCATCATCATATAATTACTTACACAAGCATATACATATTTCATCAATTCTAAGATGCATCTTTGTCCCATTTTAATGTCTCTGAAATTAAGGTACATCTGATCATTGCTGAAGAACACCCAAGTGGTGACATAGTTGCTACTGTCTTTACTGGCACATACATATCTAAAGGATGAGTTTGGGTCCCAGAAAAAAAAGGCTGTAGTCAATGCTGGAGTTCTCATTTTTAAAATGCTAATAATCTTGATTGCAGAGGAAGACATCTGTGGAAGCCAAAATATCTATGACCTCATTTTGGAAGGGACTCAGAAAAGTTTTACTGTGGATGTGAAGTTTTAATAAAACTTTGATCAATTTATGTTGCTTACATGCTCCTTTTTATGTATAACAAAATTTATGTAAGACAAGCATTGATGTTTAGTTAAATCTGAAAGAGCTCTTTAAATGAAAGTTAAATTTCTAAGTGATTAAAAAAAAAGCCTTCTGTCAAAGAGAGATTAAAAAAAAAGCCTTCTGTCAGAGTTTAATCTCAGCACTTTTTTCTTTATATTATATGAAATGATGGTGTGTTTTACAGTCAGTGGTACTTTAGGTTTAATAAAATACAGTACTCAAACACATATACATACTCATAAAGTTTTTCATCTTTTTATGCAAATATAATCATATTTTATACAGTTTACTTTTATTTTGTTTGTCTCACTCGGTGATATCTTATGGAAATTTCTCCAAATCCAAGAGGTACATTTCAAATCCATTCACTTTATTGGCTAAATAATGTTCCATAGTGAATTAATTCCTTTATTGTTCTATTGGTAGACATTCACTTTGTTACTGCTTTGTTTCCATCCTAAACAACGTTGTAATAAGTATCCTCATAAGTGTGTTTTTATATACTGTAGATTTATCTATTTGGGGTAGATTTCCAGAATTGGAATTACTAGGTCAATACCTGTAGGCAGTATAAAATTTAATAGATATTGCCAGTTTTCTTTACTAATAGGATAGAACAATTCTAACTTATACCAGCAATGTACAGTATTACTCTTTTCCCTGCAATCATGCCAGAAATATATTATTGCTCTTTATTGAAGTCAGCTGTATGTTAAGAGATAACTCATTATTACTTAGCATTTACCAAGACACCAATGATTTTTAATACCTTTCTGTATGCTTATAAGTCATTAGGATTTCTTTAGAATTTCCCTATTCATATATTTTGCAGATTTTTCTTTTTGGTTATCTTTTTTTGTCTTTAGAAGTTTTTGTATATAACAGATATCACATTTTTATCATCAAGGACACATTTTTTTTTTCCAAATCTTTGTCTGCTGACTTCATATATGATACTTTTGCCTGATGGTAATCTTAATTTTTTTATCTTTAGTGTTTATCTTATGGCTCCAGGGTATCCAACTTGGTTAAATTCTACTATATATTCTTACAAGATTTCTTTTTCCTTTTTCTTAAATTTTTATTCCATTTGAAATTTATTTTGTATATATTGATAGAAGTTGAGTTTTATTTTTATCCAATTGTGTCATCACCATTCATTGAATATTGTATTTTTTCCTGCTTATTTGATTCAACTATTAATTTTATATATATGTTGCCTTCTTATATACACAGAGCTATGATCTGAATTATCTGTCAGGTTCCAGTGATCTCAGTCTATCCCTCTATCAGCAGCACAAAGGCTTGATAGTATATCTAGAGGACACGTACCCTTTACTGATCTTTAATTTTTCCCCCAAACCTTTTTCCTATCTATTCTCAGACATTTATTGTGCTACATGAACTTTAAGAAATTTTCATCCAACCCTTTTGAGCAGTCCTTGCTGTTTAAAGAAAGAAGACTTTAACCTGATATTAGTTGGGTAACACGCACAAAGTAATACATGAAAGGCATAGGGAGCATTTGATCCCAGCCTGGTCTGCCTGCAAAACAATTAGCCCTACACCATCCTGCCTGCACTCACAGTCTCCTTTGATACTCATTACTCACCAAAAGACTGACAGGTAGGGTTTTCAATTCTTAGAGTTGAGGAAGTGAGACTATGGGAAGGGGAGCTAATTTGTGTAAGACCGTGAATGTCACTTTGAGGAATATTCCCTTTTTTTTTTAAACAATCCAAGCCTCCACGTTTGGCCTCTTCTTCCAAAATCAGTACATGCATTTTCATTGACTATCTAAATATTGATATTTCACTCTTTATCCCCAGCATGAAAGGCCTGTGTACCTTAGGAAAATCAGCTTCAGTGGCTTTGGACTTAAAAGTAAGACAAAATGGGGTGTAATTGGAAAAAGGGACATCTGTATTCAACATATAATACTAGTCCAGTGGCCCTTGAGTCTTGCCTACCAATGACCTGGACATGGCACCCAATTTTGACTAATGGCAAACCCACAGACCAGCACACACTCCTGACAATACAGCAGGAATCAGAGGCCTTTCACATCAAATCCTAGGATTCAAGTATTAAAATCTAGGCCATGCTGCCTCAAAGTGGGAGTCACAAATTCAGTACTACTGGCTTCTGTAAAATCTGACCAACAGAATCCTCGACACTGTACTTGTTCATATCCTCATAACCAGGAGATCACATACTCTAGTTTGCCTAGAACAGTCTAAGTTTATGTCTGTTGCCTTATTGTAATTTATAATAAAGTTCCCTTTCACACTCAAAACCATCTCGTGGTCATGCTCTTCAGAAGAGACAATGTGAGGCATGGCAGGTCTACGTGGTAGTACAGAGCTGATATAGCTTCCCACTGGTGAGGCTTATGGGATTATTAGTGGACAGCAGGAGCGGAAGACTCCAGGACCAAACAACCATCACCTATTTTGTCAGTCATTCAATATAACTGTTTTCTCTGGAAGAATAGGATGTTCTAATTTTTGGAAAAGTTTCCAGTCAAAATGGCCTACATGATGAACTGAAAGGGAGAGGTAGCTTGAAGACAGGCCTACAGTTTCTGTCCTCTGAAAACAAGACTCCAGGATGGTAGACCTGATATTCTTCTGAGACTGTGTATCTCAGAGACACCATGATGCCGAGAGCCAACCATCAGTGAGGAGACCCCAACAGATCTCAGACGAAAGCTCAGAAAGATTCAAATCAGCTTTGATTTCAACTCTTTCCACCATATTATCACATTCAGGAAACCAACAAGCTGGTTTAAGTTAGTAAAGCAAATACATTACTACCTGGGGTCATGTAACTATCATAGATATATATATATTTTTCTACTGAGGTGAAATTCAAATAACATAAAATTGACCATTTTAAAGTGTGCAATTCAGTGGCATTTTGTGCAACCACACCTTCTATGTAGTTCCAAAGCATCTTTATAGCCCCTAAAGGAGACCATGTACCCATTAAGCAGTCACTTTTTTTTTTTTTTTTTTTTTTTTGTGGTACGCGGGTCTCTCACTGTTGTGGGCCTCTCCCATTGCGGAACACAGGCTCTGGATGCGCAGGCTCAGCAGCCATGGCTCACGAGCCCAGCCGCTCCGCGGCATGTGAGATCTTCCTGGACCGGGATACAAACCCGTGTCCCCTGCATTGGCAGGCGGACTCTCAACCACTGCGCCACCAGGGAAGCCCAAGCAGTCACTTTTTACCCACAGCCCCCCCTGGCAGCCACTAATTTCTTTTCTGTATCTATGGATTTACATGTCCAGCATATTTTATATAACCTGAAACACAAAATGTGTGATGTTTTATGTCTGACTTCCTATCTTTTTTCTTATAGTACTTCTTTCCTGTACATGGTGAATCATATTCCATTTATGTATGTAACACATTTTGTTTGTCCATTCATTCACTGTTGCACATTTGAGTTGTTTCTACATTGTGGCTATTATGAATCATGTTGCTCTGAAAATTCATGTACAAGTATTTGTTTGAACATGTGCTTTCAGTTTGAGGTGGTATATATGTAGGAATGGAATTGCTGGATCATATGGTAATTCTATGTTTAAATTTTTGAGACACTGCCAAACTACATTCCACAATGGATGCACCATTTCACATCCCCATCAGAAATGTATAAAAATTCTAATCTCTTCCTATTCTCGCTAACACTTGTTATTTTCAAATTTTGATTACAGCCATCCTAGGCATGTGAAATGGTATCTCATTGTAGACTTTCTGAATATGGGATCCTGTCATCTGAGAATAGACATAGCTGTACTTCTTGCTTTCCAATGTGGGTGCTATTTACTTAATTATGTATTTATTCATTCCCTAATTGCTCTGTCGAAAACTTCAGGAATGAGTTTTAATAGAAGTGGCAAAATGGATATTCTTTTCTTGTTCCTGATTTTAGAAGAAAAAGCTTTCAGTCTTTCACAGCTGAGTGTGATGGTAGCTGTGGCATTTTCATAAATGTCCTTTATCAGGTTGAAAAAATTCCCCAGTTTGTTGAGTGTTTTTATCATGAAAGTGTGTAGATTTTGTCAAATGCTTTTTCTCACAAATAAGATTTTGAGTAGTAAAGAAGGTATCTGTGAAAGTAACTGATGGCTGGGTTGACCAGGAAAGCTAAAGTTAAAGGCTGGGTGGATTTACATGTAGAAAGGTAGAAGAAAAATCAGAATGTACATTAGATGTAAAGGAGTGACAGGATCAAATACACACAGGCAAATGTAAACATGATTTCAGAACAAGTAGGTAACTTCTATCTAGTTTTTACTAATTCCCCAGATTATGTATAAAAACAATTCTATGCAGGTGTTCCAGCAACAGTCCTTACTGAGGTCTCAGCAGATAGCCAGCATCAATTGTTAAGTGTATGAATGAAGAACTTTTCGTGGTGATTCCAGTCTGAGCCCTCATCTGTCATGAACTGCATAAAACTGTTTAAGAACCACCTGGCTGAGCTCAGTCAATCCCCAGAATCATGAAAAATTAATGAAGAAATAACCATTGTTGTTTTAAGCCTCTGAGTTTTGGGTGCTCTTTTGCATGGTAGAAGATAAGTGAAAATACATGCAAAGACAAACACACCCATAAGCATAGTCAAGGAAGACTGTATTATGGAGGGAAAAGTAGATGCCAGGCCAGAGCAGTGTATAGTTGTTTATAAATTCAAGTAATTCATTCACTAGGCATTTTATCTAACATACACAAGGCCTGGTCATAGACACTAAAGAGATAAACATGAGCACAAAATAGTTTCTGCTCCAGGGAAGCCACAACCTAAGGAAGAGGAAAGACATTATCTACAGCAAGCAATAATAAAATGGCACATGCCCTACCCCCCCCCAAAAAAAAGGTGGGAGCAAGAAGGAGGGAGACATAAATTCTGGATGGAGACAAGGAAAGGAAGAGATTTTCAAAATGAGAGGGTGAATGCATTTTGAAAAGTGGAAAATAAAAAATAAAACTTGCCAATAAAAAGGAACAGCATTGGGCTTCCCTGGTGGCGCAGTGGTTGAGAGTCCACCTGTCAATGCAGGGGACACGGGTTCATGCCCCAGTCCAGGAAGATCCCACATGCCACGGAGCGGCTGGGCCCGTGAGCCATGGCCGCTGAGCCTGTGCGTCCAGAGCCTGTGCTCTGGAATGGGAGAGGCCACAACAGTGAGAGGCCCGCGTACCGCAAAAAAAAAAAAAAAAAAAAAGGAACAGCACGTATAAAAGTACTGAAGTGTTAAATTATTTGTCTTATTCAGGGGCTGTAAAAAATCAGATACGGGACAAGTCGGGGTGATGAGAAATAGAAGAGGATGAGGTGAATGACATTTTAAAAGGAGTTTGGAGTAACCTCTAGGCAGAAAGAAGAGTCACTGAGATGAATAAAAGCATAACTCATTGACCAAAGATCAAGATGACAATCTTGATGGCTTCAGATTTTTGCCAAAGAATCAGAAGAGTGTTTACCCCATTAGCATCACTACAGGCTACACAGTCTTCCTCAGCAAGTAATGATGGAGGGATAGGCAGTCTCTGTAAGGGTCTTCTGGGAAAGGATTGGTCACTCAATTTCAGTCATAGTATGCACTTGAGTTTATTAGATGAAAGCAACCTATGTTATGTGTCAGTGTCCTTTCTAATTTTCCTTCCCTGTCTCCATACTCTTCTTTACTACTATACATATAACCTCCAACTGAAGAAAATCATTGTTTATATATCCTTACATACTGGAACAAATTACATTTCAAAGCTGAATGAAATGATCATCACAAAGGAAAATGAAATTGCTAACAAGTGAAGACATTAGTGTATGGCTATGATTCAATCACCACATTGAGACTTGAAGACACAGTTCCAATAACACCCACATTATCTTATTTCTCAGATTATGGTAGTATCCTTGATCATCCTTCCTGGCAGCTCTCTTTCACTGGAACTCAAAACTTGTCACAATCCTCTCGGATTACAATGCCCAGTTCTTTCAACATCAGCTAAAATCTCTTACTGAAGCTCATGGACTACTAGTAAAGAATAGGGGTGCATCCTACCAATAAACAACTGATTTGTTTAGATAGTAATCAAAAAGGTGATAAATGCACCCCCCACCCCTAGATGCATCAGAATTAAATTACCTGGTATCTATGTGAAATATTATTACTAATATATTTACATGAATAGTTACTGTTAATAATACTATTATTACTAATAATAGCTAACCCTCATTAAGCACTAGGTGCTAGACAATGATCTTAGCATTTTATATTAAGTAATTGATTTAATCCTCACAGTAGCACTATCAGGTTCTCTTTCACTTGGGATGCTTGCTCTTGGAACGCAGCCACCATGTTGTGAGGAAGCCCAGGCCACGTGAAATGGGACCAACAAATCCAGCTAAGCTCACAGCAAGCAACCAGCATCCACTGCCAGGCATGTATACAAACAGGCCTTGAGGTGATATCAGATGATATGAGCCTCTCAGTCTTTGAGTCTTCCATCTGAGGACTTAGAAGCCATGGAGCAACAACAAGCATCCCTGCTGTGCTCTGACTTAATTTTTGACCCACTGAAACTGAGAGTTTTAATGTAATATGTTATGCAGAGATAGATAACTAATAGAGTAATAAAATACAACTAATATTCCCACATTACAGATGAGGAAACCCTGCTGTAACTATTTGGTGAAATGTCTGTTTCCTCCAATAAGCTCCCTTATTTGCTGTAGCATTTCCTGCTTGAAGCACTGGCTGGCCCTAATATACAGCAGATAATGAGAACCATAGCGGGATAGAGCAGAGAGAGCCATTCTCTTAAGTGTACTTTTCCTCTCTTTATCCAATTCTCCTTGAGAACAGTCAGTGTTCAAGCAGGCCTTAATTGTTCATTTATTACAAAGAATGAGGCCTGTGAAAACGACATAAGGCAGGTGAATTACAATCTGGAACTGATTTAAGAGTTATTTTTGCAGGAAGATTGTTGAGCAAAAGTACCTTTTTACCAACTACTGAGACAAAAGTATATTCTTCTTTCCTGACATTATGTTTCTCAATGCTGCTAAACCAATAGATGGCAATGCCACCTCGTGATGAAAGAACCCAGAGTCCAGAATCCTTCCTGTCTTTAAACTTTTCATTTACCCTTGCATTAGTGCCTTCTGAGATACTGTGACCTGCTCTCTGGTTCTATGTGCGGAAGTAGAGAAACATACATAAGCCCACAGAGATTCTCTCAGCTCCCTTTTACTGTCTATGTACTTCCCTTCCCTGGCTTCTCTGTGTGCTTTGCATCGACTGGTCTATCCCCTGTGATGTTCTGCAACAGGAGTCTGCCTTTGCACTATTGGGGTCATTTGCCAAAAGTGGATGGGAGGTTATGCTCCCCTGGGTTGACCCTAAGCTAATGACTAATGGGTGTAGGGCTATGAAAGCTCAGCTCCTTCTCTTGAAGTTGGGACAAATTCTTAAGTGCAATTTACATTCCAGAGCTGTCCTTCAGGATTCATCTGAGGCCAGGATTTGAGATATTCTTCCTTCCTGTCCAGCTTCCCCCTCTATCTTCAAAGCTTTCCTGGGTGCACATCTTTAATAAATCATCTGTCCATAAATCCTTATCTCAGGATCTGCTTCTAGAGAACTAACCCCAAGGCAAAGGGTATCAGCAGCTTTGTAGAGGAGGAGAAGTAAGCATCCTACTAACAGACAGTCATGAGGCAGGGCATTGTTTTAACTCCCCAAGCTATTATTTACCTTCCTAACTATATTCAAATTTTCCCAGGGTACTGAAACAAGGCAGAGAAAAAGATGATCAGGTACACCGAAAAGGTGACAAGTAAGAGTGACTTTAAAATTTTCACTATCATCTTAGGTACAAGCTTTGTGACAGCTCAAGTATTCAGATGTGTCGAATTATACATATATATGCAAATTATATATAATAGTGCAAATCATATATTTATTTATAATATATATATATATTTCAATATAGGAGAATCTTATTAAGGTAAGGAATAAATGTCAATTCTATTACAAGACAGACACTTTGTTAATGATGATCTTGTGCTCAAGGACTAAATAAGGGCAGAGAAAAATGAACTGTGACCATGGGGTTGGCCCCATCCAGCAGATGCAGGCATACAATTAAACTGAAGTCAAATATTACAAACTTCAGGACATACATGGTATAAAACCACATTCAATCTGGGAAATTATTCAAAAGAGTCTGGTTTGAGTGGAATCTGGATGTTCTGTATAGTGCCACACTGGGGTTTTAAGCAGCAATTATTGGTATTTAACAAGAATCAGAATTTTCAAAATATACTTATTATTGTGAGGGTGACTCTAACCAAGGTTTGAGTCCCTGGAAAAGAAGCTGTCATGAACCAGCTGAAGGATTCAGATTCAAAATTAGCTTCCGGGTTGTTGAATAGCAATAAGGCAGCCAGAGACTTATGGATAGTGACTAACTGTACAACACAATTAAGTGAGTAAAGAGACTGCAGTACAATGCTCTCACTGTGTAAGGGGTTGGGGGCTGGTATAGTGAACTTCTCTCTGCTTTCCTCCAGGTAAAAGGTATTAGAGGAAGAGTTTTAAAGTATTCATAGATCCTACGATTCATGAGGAGGGGGTGGGAATGCCCAGCTGTGCACTGTTTTAATGGGTGCCATCATCATCATCATCATCATTTTCTCCTTCTCCTTCTCTCACCTTCCCCTCCTCTTCTCCTCCTCTTTGTCCTCTTTCTTCTTCTTATTCTCCTCCTCCCCTTTCTTCTCCTTCTTTCTCCTCCTTTTTCTTCTTCTTCTTCTTCATTCTGATTGCCAGCAGCAGCATTTATTGAAATGCTTACCATGTGTCTAGTACTATTGTACATCATATGAATGTAATAACTCACAATCTTTGTAATAGCCATATGAGAAAAATATTATAAAATTCCCAGTTTACAGATGATAAAAATGAAATATATAATTTGCCCATGTCTCCAATGGTGGAGCCAGGAGTTGAACCCAGGCAAGGTACCAGAGTCCACACTCTAGGAAAATTCGTTCTGATAGGCAATGTTTGCTATACGGACAATTAAGGTCATGCTGTGGCTGACTGTGTCTTATATCCAAAGGAATTACCTTTGAATTTGAAGAAAGGGATTCATCTCTCTTTTTCAAATTCTATTTTAAACTATTATTTCCAAAATCCTCTGGGACCCATCTATTCCACCTTTTCATCCTCTGAAATCCTTTATTGCTTATTTGAGACTCATCATTTATACTGAATCACCAGTTCTCATTTCATGTACCTGCCTTCTTACCCCAACTACACTAAATTATCTCTGAAGGAAGACATTGCATCATACAGGTATTGCATAACATGGAGCTTGGCAAACAGGAAGCACTTAATAGAATCTTGCTGACAGATTAATTGCAGATGGATAAAAAGGGGATTTTCCAACAATGGAATATATTGTCAAGAGGATGCCATCAAATCCTCTTTGAAAGAGATATTTATAAATAGGATTCAATCTCAGCCATTTCAGGTGATTTACTGTGGTCCTACTTGAAGTGAAAGGAATAATCTCCAAGAATCTCTTCTAAGTCCATTACTTGATACTTCTGGTATCTGTCTTTCTAAATCCCCAAAACCTTCTTTTCAAGGTATTTGTGGCATAAGAAGACTGGAGAATCTTGCCTTTAAGCCTAATGTAATACTTTGGAAAGAACATAAGCTTTGGGGAAAGTCTATTTGGGATATTAATTTAAGCTCTATAATGTAATAATGGGGAAATCTTGATGGATTTTTACCACTCTGAGCCTCAGTTTCTTCAACTGCAAATAACCCTATAGGTTTATTCTAAGAAAATGTAGAAATGTGTACATTAGTGTAGCATCTGAAGAGTCACAATCACTCAATAAATATTAGTCCGCTTCTTTCCTTTTTCCTAACTTAGCTCTTAAAATATCAGATCATTCCACAAGTTGCTCTATTTCAGTATGGCCATTTAACATGCATAAATTTGTGAATATGCATAAATATAGACAAAATAGTTATACCACAAAGCTCAGTAAGGTAACTGGAAGACAGGTGAACTCCAGATGTCAACTTTAGGGCTGTCAACAATCTGATAACACAAAAAATAATCCATACCTTATAAGACTACTAAGTAATGAAAAAATTTACCAGCATTCAGATCAGAAATTGCCTGTTTGTAGAAAGTGAGTGGCTGTAATGTGATGATGATTTATTGCTGCAGCTCAGAGAGACAAAGAATCTGTAAGCATTGACTTCCTTGGTGGTGCAGTGGTAAAGAATCCACCTGCCAATACAGGGGACACAGGTTCTAGCCCTGGTCTGGGAGGATCCCACATGCCATGGAGTAACTGGGCCCGTGCACCACAACTACTGAGCCTACGCACCTAGACACCGCGCTCCGCAACAAGAGAAGCCACCGCAATGAGAAGCCCGTGCACCGTAACGAAGAGTAGCCCCAGCTCTCAGCAACTAGAGAAAGCCCATGAACAGCAACAAAGACCCAATGCAGCCAAAAATAAATAAATTAATAAATTAATAAATAAATAAAAGAATCTGTAAGCAGCCCCAGGAGCTATACAAAGAAAATGTTGACAACTGGAGGAAATGTTAACAGTTATATGAATCTGTGCAATAGCAAATAAGGATGGAAACAGTAAACTAACTGATAATAATGTAGTTAATGAGTTCTGTACCAGAATGTCTCAACTTTGAAAAATTATAGGGGAAGACAAAGAACTACATCAAATCAACATACTGACATTGATCAAAGTAAGTGGCTATTCCATTTGAGACTGGAAAGGAGTGCCAAAAAGGTATCAAAGGATGATTAAGAATGAGAACAGAGTTCAGAAAACATGGAGAAATCAGTAGTAAGAGGTTCGTCACTTTACCGTAATAAAAAGGTTCTGGAAAAAGACATGGTGGTTCTATCTGAATTAGCTTGTTGAAGAAAGTAAAAGTGTGTTTTTAATTAAAGTATTTAATGAATTGAGTTTTCATTCTACAGATTTAGATTCTTCTCAACAACTTATATATATATGTATGTATACATATATGTGTATATGTATACATACATATATATATATATACTTTCAAGAGAGTCAATATAGAAAAAATCCCTTTAATTTGTCAAGGATAGAAAATCCAACAAAATTTATAGTCAAAGTCTTGGTTTCCAGAATGGCTTCCAAAGTTAAGGAATAACCTTTGTTAATATACATCCCTAAACTTTATCTTCTCAGTGATAAAGGATTATACCAGCACAAAATATAAATTAAATATATATAATCATTTGTATGAGTGTGCACACACACATACACACTCATGTTTTAGTTTTTAATGGAGTATCTTATGGGATAAATACTCACTTTAACATTAGATAATTCACAAAACAAAAAAGTTAATTCAGGATTCACTGATTTTTTAATTTAAACACTTTTATGCCAGAATAATCAATTCTCAGGGAACTAGTGTCATCAATCATTCAAAATAAAAGTGAATGATCTCCACATAAAAATCATAAATGCTAAAAATATTTGTACATATTTAACATATGTGAGAATTTTACTTGGGGGCTGTATAAATGAAATTCATTTAACATTTTGCATTCATGATATCTCTTGAGTTGGTATTTAATAGCAATTATAAATTTAGCTTGTATACACAGGCAAATTATGCAATCCAAGTTTAAATTAATTTTCATTAATAAAAACAGTATAGTACATTGAGAACAGCCAACTGAATTCAATTGCATTTGATTTAGCAACTAAAATTCATCTGAAATAAGTAGTAATTTTCTATCTGCAATATTAATTAAAAATTCAAATGATATACTAATTACGGACTTTTCAGAGAGCTAATTATTTCAGTTTAAAATACAGAATTCCTTTCATTTTTTAAAACACTTATTTAACTTTGAGAATTACACACTTTAAACTTGGGATATTTCTCCATTTGTATAGCGACCCTCTATAATTTTGCAGGTCAAAGACCATGAATTAATATATGATTACTTCAAGCATAAGTGCTTGATGTCACTCAATTGAAAATGGTTAGGAAAACAGGCTATCTAGACCAATTTCATGTCTACTCCTGAAAAATTCTAGGTTCTCTGAAGAAACTATGCCACCATTAACTTATTGGACCCACCAGAACCTGACACATAATAGGTGCCTCTGCATATACAATAAATGAAACCCCAGACATAATTCTTTGGGGAATTGGATATGATTAATTAATACACATTTTTTCTACCTGTAAAAATTGTTAGTTGCTCTACAATAAAACATATGTCTTGGTAGTGGGATAAGGAGACCTGGAATAAAACACACTATATTAAATATGGTGACAGACTGAATATAAAATGGACAATGGCCAGACCATATATAAAACTAGAATGCTGGCCCACAATCAGCAGCAACCACGCCAGGAAACCAGACTACTTATCTACAGGTCAGACTTGTAAGGTCAGACCATTATCTCTAGCAAAAAAAAAAAAAAAGAAAGAAAACCAGGAAGCCAAAAAATAACCCCTGTAACATTTATAATTGTCTAAAACAATTGGCTAAGATGTGACTAATAACTGACAGTTTCCCTAATTTTTGCTCTCACTTCGAACTTAGGACCAACCAATACCTCTAGCCAATCCCATAATATGCCCTACTTCTAGTTAGCCCAAGACAGTTTCCTCACGCCAAAAGCCTCCCTTCAAGGCATTCCTGAAGTCTTCCCCATTTTTAACTATGAAGATTTCCCACTCCTCTTCCTGCCTTTTAGTCTCTACTAAACACAAGTGATAGTGGCTATTTCCCTTGCTATAGTAAGCTCTGAATAAATAGCCTTTGTTTTCCTTATTTGGGTGGTCTTTTTTCCCACAACAGAAAATTTTGGATGGTAGGTTAATGGATGATTTTTTCTTTGTGTGTTTTCTGTATATTACATACATTCTGGGGCGTTAATAAACTTCCATAATAAGAAAATGTAAATGTTATTTAGTCAGATAGAGAAAATATACCCTTTAAATTGACATCTCCATATATTCTGGATGTATGTGTGTAGTTAGACAGGGGTGACAGTTCAGGAGACATCTAGAAGAAAGGCTTGGATAGACTATGTATTATGGATCCTCACTTGGAATATCACCCTCCTTAGTGGAAGCCACTTTGAAATGATGCACGTAACACTTTGTAGGTTTCTTTCTAGCTCAAGAACAAACAACAAAAACTCTGATTATCTTCCAACTCTTGACATCCCAGGTTTGAAATGCCTTTTGCAAAGAACTGCTAATTTTGGGCAACCAATTGCGGACAATCAGAAGACATTACTAACATTACTTTTAGTGCATCCAAATGATACATATACCTTAGTGTGACAATCTTTTATTGCCATGAAAACTTATCTTGTTATCCACCTATTGCACAGAATAATCTAGCAGTAAAGTGCTATGAAAAGAAAAATAGCCAGCTATTAATGAGTAATTATGATGTGACAAGTATTAAATATTTTTACATGTAGCTTATCATTTCATTTCACAAGAACTCAATATTGCAAGTGCTATTATTCTCCCTATTTTCAAATTAAGAACTTGAGACATAAATGAATAAGTAGCCTGTCCAGGAAAAAATATTTACTACTGGCTTAACTCAGATACCTTTACCCCAAAGCCTATGCTCTTAACCATTAGCTATAATCTCTCCCTCTCCCAACCCTCAGAAGATACACATATGCACATACATACCTGACAATAAAATATGGGTCAAGCACAAATAAGAGTAGTAAATTTATCATATTCTCTTTTTTTTAGATCTGATAGTCTAATATTCATATTTTTTCTTACATATCCAGATGTAGTAAGGAAGTCTTTCACCTATATCTAAGAAGTTAGGAATACCAAATTTAGGAAGCAAACATATAAATTCCATTTTTAATAGCTTAACATATAAAAAATATTGCTTATTGTGTATTTAAGAAGGATGTTGTTACTTTCTCATTTTCTGAAATGATATTACAAATTGCATAATGTACAGACACTCAATATGTACTCTAAAGAAGCGATGACAAGTACAATCTATAGATTTAGGCTACTAAAGTTTACCTTTAAGGCTTTGTGGTCTCTGACATGTAAATTAACTTCTTCATGACACAATTTCTACATCTAACAAATGGGAATAATCCATGCAACAACTGTTTGGGGTTGTTACAAATAGTAAAAATGATAATACATTAAACACTGTGTCAATGAGTGGAAGCATCTTGAACCATTTGCATCAAAATTTCTCTAGTTCAAAGCAATGTAAAATGTTAGAAAAATTACCAAGATGGCACATCTGTAATTACTCAATTTCATGCATTCATGAGAGCCTCTTTAGAAACAAACCAAACAGGTTTCCAGAGAAAGGGTACCCTTACGGGAGATGGGGAGAAGGAGATGGGGAGGAGGCCAGAGGAAAGGGGGTACAAATCGAGGGAGAGAACACAGTAAAAAGAGAAGGCTAATGTGCCCACTATTAATTGTTTCATTCCACAAGCAGAGCTTCCCAACACCTTACCTTTCCTGATAACCTTCAAAAACTCTCCCAGTAGTTCCCTTTTCAATGGTTTCCAACTTGTTTCTTAGTCTCTCAGAGAGAGGAGGGCAGTTGACTGCTTTCTAATGAAATGAGAAGCTGTATTTTAATTAAGTTAACAATGAGACTAATGCATTTAAAGTTTCTGACTTTGTTGCCAAGGTAAATAGTAATTGAAAACAAAATGGTTAGGGGCAGGCAAAATAGGTTCTAGGTTGAGCTGATGCCAAGTTGTCCTCAGTAAATCAGCAAAGTCCTTCTAACTCTATTCTCTACAGCTTGGTCTCTCTGTAAACTGGAAGGAGGTAGTTAGTGTAGGACACTATCTTTCCTAAACATAGGCAATGTATGAGCAAAAGTAGGAGAGGTAAGAAAGACAATGAAAGAGAAAGGTGGAGGGAGGGAGGGATGGTGAGAGAGAGAGAGAGAGAGAGAGAGAGACTGAGAAAAGTGTAAGAACATAGAGCCAAAGCCAGAGTTACAGAAATATTCAGAGACTGAAATTATGACATAATAACAAGGTTATCACTTTAAGTTGAAAAATACTAGGTTATAATCTATCAATTACTTTTCATCTCTTTGATTTGAGGAAGTTATTTAATTCCTCTAACACTTATTTTTCACATCTGCATCCTGAGGCTAATAATATCAACATTAAGGGTTTGATTTGGAGTTAAAAGGTATCTGTCTCAACCACCCCACACATACTAGATGTTCTATATATGTTAACTCATATTATTTAACTATATTTCCCATAATTGTGTAATTTTACACTTCTGCTCTTGATATTCCAAAGATCATGATGCCTCCTCATGGAAACATGTTGTATTAGTTTGCTACGGCTGCCATAACAAAATACCACAGACTGGGGGGCTTAAACAACAGAAATTTATTTTCTCATGATTTTGGAGGCTGAAAGTCCAAGATCAAGGTGCCAACAGGGTTGGTTTCTTCCGAGGCTTCTCTCCTTGGCTTGCAGATGGCCACCTTTTTGCTGTGTCTTCACATGGCCCTTTCTCTCTGTGTGCACAACCCTGGTGTCTCTTCCTTTTCTTAAAGGATGCAAGTCATACTGAATTAGTACCTCACTCTATTTTAACCTGAATTACCTCTTTAAAGTCCATATCTTCAAATACAGTCACATCGGAGATTAGGGCTTCAACATATGAATTTGGGGCGAACATAATTCAGTCCATAATATATGTTGTTCACACTGGTCATATCAATGGAGATGGCTCAGCTTTGACTTTTAGAGATTCTTCTACATGTTCCTGAAGAACATCCAGTTTTGAGACAGAACTTATTTCCAATACTGTTTCATTACGCAAGCCCTACTTCCAAGATTCCTTTTGTTAACATGCCCCTAGTCTGTGTACTCTTACAAAAACTTTAGATGATTGATTTGAACCATTGGATTAAAATCTATTCCCCATGCCAAAGGCAGTGAAATACCATTTGGGTGCTATTATTGATACTGTCTTCTTTAACTAATGTACAGGTTATTTTTACTTTTTCAGGGAATTTTTGATGAACATGAAATATTCATAGCGGACAGATAATATTGAAATGACATCGTTAAATAATTAAAAATGTGAAGATCTCCACGGGGGATTATTACATTAAGACTGTGAATACACTCTCATTATCTGCTCTCCATTTCTGAGATATTGTGGAATAAAAGGAACTTCTGAGGAATTTCTCTAAGCTATTATCTACCTTTAGAGAGACTTAAACTTTGCATTAGATTTTTAACAGAATGAATGATTATTAAAATGTTCTTGAATAAATTTAGGAACCTAAAACTCAAGTGCCATATGTAATAAATATAGGATATACCAAATGTTAGCACTTCCAAATATCAGTGCGACTGAAGGTACAAGAAAAACTTTGGAGCATCCAAAGGATTAAGTTTAATCTCAGCTACTATATTTGTCAACTACATATTCTATTTGTTTCCATATTCAGAATTGGTTTATGGCTATATCTGCTTGTGCATGGCATGGCAATGGAAAAAAGATGGAAAGGTCATATTTTTGAGCATTTGATTAATTCATTTAATTTTCTCAATATGTCTATAAGGTAGACATAACTATTTTACAGGTGAAGAAACTAAAACTAGAAATGGTTAAGTGAAATGACTAAGGTCATACAAACAGAGAAAAACACTGGAAGTTTTCTAAATCCAAGCCCAATTATAAACTTTACTACCTTCTGTGGAAATTGATAATATTATGCCTTGCTTCCTTATTGGGTTGCTGTAAAATTCATTAAAACAATGAAAATTAAGGCACTCTACAAATTGTACCAGGATTCACAAATGAATTTTTGATTACTACATGCTATTCCCTAACTATTTGTGACATTTTTTCTGTTTACTAAATTGAGGTATCAACTTGTTATTTCTATAAATTTTATCCATTATTTTGCAACAGAAGTAAGACTACTGTGGATGTCAAGAAAAGGGTAATCAGAATATAGAATAATTAATATACAAGTAAAATTAATGGTATTTATAAAAGTGTGCTGTGCATTCAGCATTATGGTTAAGGCTGTGAAGGATCACAAAGACTACCTGAACAATATATAATGTACTTGTTCTCACTTTTAAGCTTAAACTATCCAAGACATTTTGAAATAGTAATTATTATATAAAGAACAGCAACAACATTTACTGTGTGCCAAGAAATATTAGAAGCCCGGCATGTATGACCTCACACATATATGCACAACCATGAAGTAATAAGAAAATTCTTTACTCACTACATCAATTTCCGATTACTAATTTACTAACATCTTGGGATTTGTGTGGTTTATTCCTGTCATTCAACTCTCTCAAAATTCATCTTTGTCTTCCATACTAACAAATCTAGCAGCTTGCTCTTCATTATTTTCTGAAATATTCATTATGGAGGGCCTCATTTTTGAAAAGTTGGCCTCCCTTGGATGCCATGACACTACATCATCTGAGTTCTCTCCCATCTCTTTGATACTGTCTCCACCTATTTTGTCGTTATTTCCTTCTCATAACCCAAAGTGTAGAGATATGCGAAGAATCTGTTTTAACATAACAGTCCCAGCCACTTCCATAGCTTCAATTAGCATCTCCCCGGGTAGAGGGAAGTATTTAAAAGGCAAATGCAGACAATGCAATGATGCACTGATTTATTAAATATCTATTGAGTGTCCTCTTTGATAGATACTTCTTTAAATGATGGGAGAACTGCAGCAACAAAAAGAACAGAAATTCATTCCCTCATAGAATCTTATTCCTAGTAATGAGAAGGAAATAATCCTCTTAATCTGAAAAGATGATTTTTCGAATAAAAAGCAAAACAAACAAAAAAAAGGAGGGTAAGGAGAATTTTATTTATGGCAGATAAAGACAGCTATTAGAATTGTGTTTCTGAAGACTCTTCAAAAATGACCATTTGCAATTTACACTTTTCACAGGCGTCCTTATAGAAGAACAAAAAAATTGAACTTATTTAGTATGATGTTAAGATGCAACTAAAAGGAAACAATGAAAAGTCACTTAATCCAAAGTGATGAAGTTTTTTCTCATGTTAAAAAAATTCTGTGGTACACAGGTGAAGGCAAATTTGCTGGCTCTCCAGTGCTGCTGAATATAAAAGACTCAAAAACTGTATATGTTTTCATTCATCAATTCCTATCATATCAAAGGTACATACTATCAACATATTTTATGACTTGATGTTGACCTTGATCACCTTGCTGAAGCAGCATTTGTCAGATTTCTGCACTATAAAATTACTCTAGTTTCCCCCTTTTCCATATTGTACTCTTTGGAAGGAAATCACTGTTCACAGCCCACATAAAGCCCATATAAAGACTGTAGATTTATGCTCCCTCTCTTTGAGGACAGAGAATCTACAAAATTTATTTAGAATTTTTCTGCATGGAAGACTTGTCTCTTCCCCACCATTTATTAATTGAGTCAAATATTTGTTTACATCTATATGGATTCATGGATATTTATTTTATATTTTGGGTTATAATCCAATATTACTTCACAAATTTTTCCAGTTTTGGCCATTGGGAGTTCTTTCAGTCGGCTCCTGTGCCTCTTAAGACACACTCATATCTGTATAGTTTCTTTCTTTATTTGTTTGAGCACTTGCATATTTTATGACACTAGAAGATGCTCTAGAGTCATCTCATATGTTGCCTAGAATCAGTCATTTCTCCAGGGACCTCTGTTCTTTTTTCTAGTAAAGGGTATCAGAAACAAAGATCTGGGTGGTAGCTATGCTCACTGCTACTGCAGTGCCATTTCTTTCAGGCCTTCTCAGCAGTCAGAGAAAAGAAATACATATGTAACTAACTCATGTATATACACATATTCATTTTAAGTATTTCTATATGGAACCATATCTATTTATATTAAGTTAAACATGAGTTCTTACCAATGTCTCCAGTTCTAAGCCCTTACCGCATGTTTTATTTGAGCCTCCTTCTCTTGCTTATCTACAAATTCCCACCCCAACAGTGTGAAACCTGGCTCCCACTATGCACCATCCTTTTGCTTAATTGTTCAATTCCAGTATACATGTATAGAAGTATCAGAAGCGTTAACCTCTACCCCCAGGGGAAACAATTTATCAATCACAGCACAGTGAGCCTGTGCAGTTTTTTTTACTTGTTTGTTTGTTTGGGGTTTGGTTTTCCTTTTTTTTTTTTTGGTCTTTAGTATTACATACTCCACTCATTTCCAAAGTTACTTAGGTCAGCATTTTCACCCCTTTACCCTCCTCAGTGAGGTTGTTTCATACATTTGTAATACAGATGGATATTCTTGACAGAGCCTACATTCTTGCTCGTGACACCTTGAGCTCCTAAACAATATTTTAAATTTGCAAACATTATGATACATTATTTGTGCTGTGAAATTCTATGCATTTTCAAAATATAAATCCTGTGACATACAATACATGTATGATAAAGAATAGTTTCACCATCATAAAAATCCCCTGTGCTTTGCCTATTCATTCTTACCCTAAACTTTGAAACCATTGATCTTTTTACTTTCTCCATAGTTTTGTCTTTTCCAGAACGTCATATAATTGGAATCATACAATATGCATCCTTTTCAGATTGGCTTCTTTCTTGTAGAAATGTGTATTTAATGTTCCTACATGTCTTTTAGGCTTGATCGCTCATTTCTTTTTATTGTAGAATAATATTCCATTGAATGGTTATACCAAAGTTGGTTAATTCATTCAACTATTGAATAGCATCTTGGTTATGTCTAGTTTTAGTAATTGTATAAAAAGCTGCTATAAATATTCACATGCAGTTGTTTTTTTTTTTAAATACGTTTTCAACTCAAGTGGGTAAATAGCTAGGAGCACAATTGCTATCCCATACGATAAGAGTGTACTTAAGTTTATAAGAAAGTCTTAAAATGTTTTTCATCATGGTTGTATCATTTTGCATTCCCACCAGCAATAATTGAGAGTTTCTGTTGCTCACATCCTCATCAGCATTTGGTGTTTCAATGTTTTGGCTTTTAGATATTCTAATAGAAGAACTCAAATTACTGATGAGGTCTTAAATATATTTGTATGCCTTATGGCACCATGAGCAAAGTTGAACAAATGTTTGCAGTTACCCAATATGTATGAAAATGTTCACATATTCATTTTTCAATAAATCTACAGGAATTATTGTCACTATTTTACTGATGATTTCATTAAGGCTCAGAGGTTAACAGAGTTTCCCAAGCTTATCAGGGACCAAATCACCCAGACATGTGTCAACTACAAATTGGCATGTTCCACTGGCACTTGCCATCTACCTGTACAAGGATTAACTCATGTGCTGCAGCAGCTGCTGACTTTCAACACCCCTTGAAAGGAGTTCAGGTAGAGAGCAGAAAGGAGGCACTCCGGGCTCTGGAGGAAAACTGGCAGAACAGGTCTTCAGATAGTTAGATATTTTCAGGAGATAATTTTATGAGCCCAGTTCTTGTATCTCCTCATATCTAGAAAATCACTAAAATCCTTCATGGTGACGTCTGCTTCTCGTGTCGAGCAGTAACCTGCACAAGACTAGCAGAAACCTTCTGCAAAAAATATGTGCTTGATTGCATGTACTCCCCCTTCACGAAAATCACATATATACTGACCACCCCTGCTGCCTCTTTGGAGCAGCTTCTCAGAGCTATTGGGGATGCTGTCTCCCAGGCTGCAGCCCTCATTTTTCCCCCAAATGAAACTTAACTCGCAACTCTCACGTTGTGCATTTTTTTAAAAGTCGACACACACTACCTCAAAGCCATGCCATTTTACCATTCTATGATAACTTCTATGGGTCTGGGCAAATGGGTAGTCCTCAATAAATAAATTTAGTGTATTTATTCTGACTACCAATCCTGGGAACAAATAAACCTGTTATTTAATAAATTAAATAAGTAAAATGGTTCAGTTATCTTCAGCGTTATGTAATTTACCATTCCTCTGTCTGGGTTCCCTTAGAAAACTTGTTGATTGGTGAAGGGAACACAAATTGCCACCCCAAATGTGCTTCTTCAGCATATTGATTATTTGAGCTGGTTATTTTTACGAAATTGCACACACATAAGAAGTTCTGAAAACAAGTAAAAGTTACCCTTTTGTAAGACATATTTACATTTATAAGGGAAATCTCCATTTGTAAGAGTATCTACCTCTCTGGACCAGAAGAGGATGACCAAATCTGTGGAACCTCTTATCAGCAGAGAAGCGGGGACTTAAATCTGCATGACAGCCCTACCCTTGTTAACTAAGCTTTTCCTGACAGCCTCTCCCATAGTAACTGGTTCCACCACCCACAGCATCTTCTTTAGTCTTTAGCTAAATATGTTATTCAAGGTAGTGGCTTGGGCCATTTTGGAGAGTTACTCAGTTTTTCTGTGTCTCATCCATGTATACAGGGGGTGTATGTGTCCTTAAATTTCTGTTTGTTTTTCTCCTGTTAATCTGTCTTTTATTACAGGAGATGTCTCAGCCTAGAACCTAAAAGATTAGATAGAAAATTATTTTTCCTTCCCCATATTGGCACTTATGATGGAATAAATGGTGGGCTATAAACATCGCTGCCAGAAAGTTAGAGTTTATTGAATCTTCTTCTTTCCTTATCTTTTTGTTTCTTCTTCCAACTTCTTTCCTCTTTCCATTTGCCTAGCCCTCAACTTGCAAAAGGGCCCTAAGGTTGAAATAATGAGCACTGGCTTTAATTAATCTGAAAAAATGTTACCTATTTGTGTTGAAAAATTTCAGACTGCTTTTTCCCCTCCTGCAAAGAATTTAATTAATCCCCTCCTTCACAAAGAAGTTATAACTCACATTCCAAGCTAATTAAATCTGGAGAATGTATTACCTTGTTACAATACAGCCTATCATTTATATAGTGACAGTGGTATTATTACTTTTACCAATTATTTTGTATTTCATTCTGTCTAGAATGGGACCACCTGCAGCAACCTCATTGGTCCTCACAAACATGAAACAGTAGTCAGGAATTGGTGGTGAGGTTATTGATGAAAGCAGGGTACATGTGTCTTAACATAATTCTGAAAGAGGTCTAACCCTCTAGCTCATTTCTCAAATTGTTTAAGCTGACTGCCAGTATGTCTAAGGGTGTAGAAGCTCTGACTCCAAGGAGCAAAAATCTACTCCAATCACAGAAAAGGTATTAGAACTGGGAACAGAAAGCCTAGGATATATGTTATGGGGACATTTGCGGCATTGCATCTAACGAGCATTTACTCTGCCTCTTTGGGGGGACTCTCCTCCCATTTGACACAATCTGGTAGGACTTCATCAAGGTGCCTGGAGAAAAAGCAAACACAAACAAGACCAACCAAACTCTCCCCTCCATAGAATTTGAATCTTGAGAGACAAACAAAGCAGACAATAGAAATAATTAGCTCCAGCAGTGCTCTTGAGATGACACAGAGACTTTGTAAGTTGCTTTATGAGCTTGATTCTTCAGCTTTTCTGATTTCGGTGAGCAGCTCCAAGTCTAACAGATTCATTTTTCCCTTTAGGTAGGTTTATTTTGCTCTCTGCAAAACTACCCTAATTGATACAAGATCTAGCTGTTCATTACTGATTGTGTGACCTTCAGCAAGTCACTTAGAATCTATAAGCTCAACTTTTGTCAAATGTGAATAATATATGTGTCCTATAAATCTCACATAATCTTCAGGACAATAAAAGAGATTATAAGTTGTCCTCATTTTGCAAATGACATTCAACATAAAATTAATAGACCTAAGAATAATACGTTCTATATGTTCTTGTTTTGCAAATTAAAAATTATGACAATAAATATTTATTTATAAACTATGTTACATATCACATATATACCTGTATATCTATGCATATATCTATATCTGTCTATCTGTCTGTCTATTTATCTATCCATCTACCTAATCATCTATCCATCTATCTTTATTGGTTAGGATAAAGGGCAGAATAAATGGAAGGCCGGAAGCAGAGCAAAGAGACCTCCATTGATGGTTAAAAGAATGTATAAAAGGGATGAACAGGAGATATGAGAATAATTCATAACAACAAAGTGGTGTCTTCATTGCTATCATTCTAGTTTGTCTGAATGAATATGGAAATTAGAATAGGGTTCCATATTTACTCTCGTTGGCATGTTGTAATGCAAAGAGATTGTAAGACTAAGTACTTAAAACTCATTTAATGGCTTAAAAATTTGAGTAGAACAAGATTGCTATTCTGTTTCTACTAAAGGGAGTAGAATATGACAAGGGTTTTCCACGCATATTTTTGTCATCTGATCATCAGATGATTACTATTAACAATCATTTTGTAGGTTTGGCATTTAAGAGAAGAACAAACTTCTGCTCAGAAATCACATCTATCATTAGGTGATAATAAGCAGCAGGTGTAATGGTGGACACCTTGTGCATTCCAAATGCAAGGAGGGTCAAGAACTTCTACCACTAGAGTTATGGTTCGATTAAGACTGTGTCCTTGGGCTGCAGGTAACTTTATGTTCCTCCATTAGGAGATTTACCTTGGATATTCTTGGAACAGTTTTACTGCTGTTACCCAGGGAACTGGTGAACTTGCTAATGGTAATAAGGAAACTAACATTTGCGTTCCCTCTCCTAAGTGCTCAAGAATTTCCTCTTTGTGTTTACAAGCTTTATACCATTAATCCCTTAGACTATCCCTGTAAAGTTCATATAATTACAGCTACTTTTCTGGAGAAACTGCACTGTAACATCATGCTGGAAACTCTCTAGCAAAACTGCACTAATTTTTAACAGATGTTGGTCTACAGTGTGACAAAACACACTTTTTCTGAAGTGAGGCCAGCTACCTTTCTCCTTCTCCTCCTCTCACAGTTTCCTTTGTGATGGCCACTGTGAATGAATTGTATCTGACTTATACTAGGAGCCAGGCTAAACGGGAGGAGGTTGCTCATTAACTACAGTGTGTGATGAAAATATGATTCCCTTTTAATATGTCTGAAAAATATATTCTTTGTAAGTATAAAATTGTAATTGTTGCATAGCACTTTTGTGGTATAAATGATAAAGTTGTTGAGGTGTTAAGGATACTGATGATGGAATTTAAAAGTGGTAAAGCACTATGAAAATAAAATTAACTTATCAACTTAAAAAACACATTTATCAAATGCCTACTATGTGCCAGGGGGCTCTGAAAGGACTGAAGATAACAACGGTTAACAAGACATGTCTCACACACAAGAAACATATACAGTGTCGTTGTTGCTATTGTTGTATACTATTAGCTATATTTCCACTCATTTGACTTTAATGCTCTACAGCATTGGATGTGAAGTTACAAAGATGCAGCACAGCGTTTTGGGTATTTTTTCTTCACTTTGGTCCTTGATCACGTCAATCACACTTATTCAGATGACTCCCAAATTCAAATCTCAGCCTTTCTCGTGAGCTCCAGTCTTGTGTTTACAAAGTACTTGCCCAACCTCTAAATAACCTGCTGGCCACTCAAACTCAATCTACCCCAAATGGAGTCTCATAATCTCCTTCTCTCCAAACCTAGTTAATCAACCATAAAAATATAGGTTCAATTTTGGGTCCTTGTTTTCAGCTCAACCAGCTGTTAAGTCTAGTGAGTTCTATCATTTCCATATGTCCTTTCTGGCTTTCCTCATCTAGAATTGCCTCACACCAAACTTTTCTATTTCTTAGTGATTTCACTTTCTTTCTAGGTATGGTTCTGATCATGACTATGCTCAGAAACCCTGGCACTCAACAAAATGTACTAAAATTCTTCAGTCTACTGTTGAAAGCCTTCCATCATCCAGCACCAACTTCTCAGCTGGCTTGTCTTCCATAGCTCCTAATGTCCAGACCACACAGGAAAATTGTTTGTAGAACATGCCAGCACATTTCTTCTTCCTGTTCCTCCACCTAGACCCTTCCACTCTCCACCCACATGGCAATCCCTCCTCATCCTTCCAGGCTAATCTCAATGTGTATTAATTAATTCCATTAAGCATTTCAGATTCTACCCAGGTATAAGAGCAGTTCTAACTTGTCTTTAATTCTAGGACCTTTGACTTGTATCATATGTATGATTCTTGATACTTTTAACATGAAATTAAAGGTACACGTTTATATACCACATCTCTCTTAGCAGATGTGAACTCAAAGCAAAAACACATCTGATTTGTATTGTATATATAGAGAAATACATATCTCAATATTATAGATTCAGAAAAGTACATAAATCACAAATGTACATCTGGATAAATAAATATTCACAAAGCTAGCATATCCATATAGCTAATATCCAGATTGCAAAATAAATAAATTAGCAAAACACCAGAAGCCACCTCGTGTTCCCTTTCAGTCACTACCCTCGCCCCGATGGAAATCTACAATCCTGATTTGTAACAACATAGCCTAATTTTAAACTTCATATAATTGGGATCAAATGAATGTACTATTTTATACCTGGCTTCTTTGATTCTAGTTTACATTTATGAGCATGTTGTTTCATGTACTTGTAGTTTATAGTGTCTCATTATTGTATCATGTTTCACTGAATGAATGTATCCTATTTTGTTTATCCATTCTTCTGTAGAATGGCTTGTTTACAGTTGTGGGATATTACAAATTTTGTTGTTTCCCTGAGTCAGTCTTCAGGTGCACATATATAATGCATTTCTATTGGGTATATAGTGTCTGATGTATTTTTTGTTGTTGTTGTACCTCAGACTATCCAATTCAGTGTTGTTTTTTGAAAAAAAAATGAATAAATAAATAAATATATACAGTATATCTTTTCTTCTTAAATTGATTTTAATTTGCCAATGCATTATGCATTTTTGTTTCTTTAGGCATCAACGCTTTGTTCAGAATAAATGTGTAAAAAAACTGGATTAATATTATTTTTTTCCTGGTCCTTGAAGGTGTATGTCATAGGTTAAGACTTTTTATTACCTAGGATTTGTCAGATGCTAAAGGAATATGATTCCAGTTGTACCTGTACCCAAGACAGAGCTAAACATGAATGAGATTTTTAGTGAGTGGCTAAACCTGGCCCATCACTTTATCAAAGTGCAAAAGAGATGGGTTGGGTATGAAGTCAGTTCTAATTAAGGTTCTGAAGAAAAGAGTAAAATAAAAACAATAAAATCTACATTTAGAATCAGATAAGCTTTTAAAGTTATATATTAATAAACTAGAGAAACTTTTTGTGTGTTTTTTCACTGTCTCATACCTCTAATAAAGTGATTCAAATTGCTTTAGTTTCTTCCTTCATCAACAGAGGAAACTGCATACTTAAAGCTATAAAAACACTTCACCTAAGAAGAGTGAGGCTCCTTCAGGTAGCAAAATGAACATATATTGTTAATATAATATGGATTTTTCTGTCTCTCTGTCTTTCTCCTTCTCTCTTCCCTCTCTGTCTCTGTCTCTCTGTCCCTCCTTCCGTCCCTCCTTCCATCTCTCCCTCTCTCCCTTTTTCTCTTTTTCTCTGTTAGTTTGGTCTCCCTAGAAGTAGACCTGATACAAGGATTTGAATACAAGGACATCTTTGAGAAGTGAACAGAACAGTGCCAGGAAAGTGGAGAAATGATACACAGAAGAAAAGACAGCTCAGTAACACAGTGAGTGACTAGAGCTCAATCCAGTGGGGTAAATTGGGAAATGATACAAAACAGGAAATGATGCAACACAATTCATAATTATCCCATCCAAGGGGTGAGGGAGGTGGAGTATTTCTATACTAACCTGAGAGTCACTGATAAAGATATTTTCACAGGGATTGTTAATCCCTGGCACTTCTAGCCTTTCAAGCACATGTGCATCACAGCCTTCCACATTTCCAGAAAGTGACCTCAGCATAGATACAGATACTAGCAGTTCAGACTCAATCAGGACCCACTAAAATAGTAGGGTCTGACAGAATATGGACAGAAGGCTGAGAGTAACTATTATTTCTTTCTTACACTAGTTCTTTCTTTTTCTTTGTCTCTTTAATTCTTTCTAACACCATAGCCACCATAAAAGGCTTTAAATTCACCTTGATACACTCATCAAGCATTAAAAAAAATTAAAGCTAATGAGATCTAAACAATGGGAAATTAAAAGTTTAAAAAAATAAAAAGAAAGAAAAAAAAAAAACATGAACACAAGGTGGGGTTAGTACCAAAATACTTTTCATGCAAGGGATGAGCCACAGGTGCCCTTGAAAGCTTTCTAGACACCAACACCAAAGGTAAACATGATACAATTTATATTATCTATGGCAGAATAAAGCAATACTGTTTCCCAGGAAAAGCACTTTTTACTAATACCAAGATCATAGAGACTTTCTACACCAGGCCCTCATAAAGTGTGTGCACTATTCAGTGTGGTAAACAACGTCATTGTCAAACTTCCTAGAGAAATAGAAGATGTATAAAGCTAGAGGGAAATCAAATTTAAGGCCTTCGGAGCAAAACTGAAAGCAAGCCTGAAAGGAATCATGTCTCCTTTGAAAACTATTCTCCAGCTTCAGAATATAAAAAACAGTATCTGCAGGAAAGAGCTGTCACAACCAGGAATCTCTAATGGCATCGTTAAGAAGTTGATAATTGGCCTAAAGATGCTTCAAGAAACCAGTGACCATCTCAATGACACACTGACCTTTGAAGAGCCTCTGGAGAAAGATCAGGGGCAGTCAATCCAAGAACTGAGGAAAACAAAATACAAGGATCAAAATCATTCTTGCTGTCATCAATGGCTATCCAAGCATGACTGCTCCAGGGACTGTCACCACTCTGGGCTTCAGGGGCAATGAGAAAGAAAGAGCTGGCAGCCATCTGCCCCAGAAGGAGTAACACAATTCCTCCAGCAATTAGACCCCATAGCCACACTGTTTAATTAAACCAACAATAAAACTGGGTGATAGACCTTTCATCCCTGTGGCAAAAGTCCTCCCCCTCAACCTGACGGTCTAGTCTTTAGAGTTGCTGTCATCAAGATGTTCTACAGTTGCTTGATTCTAACTAGCTATACCCTATGTTTACATTTTCAAACTATTCACTCTGCTTTCTTGAAACACGACTCTATAATAAACAAGCTCACTTTTATCTTTAATTCTTTTCCCTTAGCTTTTTCTTTACTTCCTTGCTTTAATGAAAACATTACTTTCTCCTAAAGCTATAGTTTCCCATGATAATTCTGTCCTCTATCAAAATTCATATATTATAAATTTGAGGAGAAAGTTAGGGTTTTTGTTTTCTTTTTCATTAAGCCTTGGTATTCACAAGAGTGTTAATCCCCTGTGTAAGTCAAGATAGGCTTGAATAAGCCACAGTAACAAAGACATCTGAAATTTCAGGGTGTGACACAGAAGTTTCTTTCTCACTCAAAAAACAGTCTGAAGAGAAGTCAACTGACTTTCCTCAAATAGGCTGCTTTTTTTGTGGTTGTTCCAATCATCTTTTGACATTAAGGTCTTCTTGGTGTCATTCAGACAAAAAGAAGAGAAATATATTGAGGAGAATACACACTATGTAAGTATTCACCTCAGCCAGAAAGTGACATGTTAGTTCTGTTTACATCTCATCAGCCATAAATCAGTCATGTGGCTCCAAGCTAACCAAAATAGTGGTTTTCAAACATAGACTTTTAGGGTTCCCATGAAGAGGAAATAAGACTGTGGGTATCCACCACAACTCAGTATTCTGGTCAACAAATAGACATTTTGTCCTTTCTCCAACACATAGAATACACTCTTTATTCCTAAGAGGGATAGGCCAAATTACTATCTGGTCACTGTTTCTAACTCAAAATCAGGTATTCCATGAGATTCTCAGTCCTCTACATCAAGTCCACATGTAAATCTTTTTTCATTTAGATAAAATATATACCTCACTTCAATATAAAATATTGAAGTATGAAAAAGATATCCACATCAGACACTTTCCCTCAAAAAGAAAGGGGTCAGGAGATAATGGAAGACACATGGCAGCCACAGGTTCATAGCAATTTTGAAATTCAGGGGACCAGGCACTGGGAATTATCCTTGTCTGGGAGATAGTCAAGATTCCATGAACTGGTTCTACTCTTTGGACAAATCTCTTTTGGTTATAGCTCTCCATGACCTCACGTTCATCTCTCAGTAAGTGTTCTCTTTCCCACTATCCTACATGGCCACATCTTAAATAAGGATTATCTAGTGTGACCTCCTTGAGGCAATGGCTGCCTCTTGATTGTGGGAAACTAGGGAAGTTGTGGGAAACTGGAAGTTGTTTTCATAACTAGAAGAGCATTACAGATTTTTTATCTGGTCTTGAGGTTTTCCTGGCAATACATTTTTTTTATTTTTCAAAACTTATTAGGCTTGGGTTTTGTCTTCTTCTAGTCAACTCATGGCCCAATAAACACATCCAAAGTTCTTTCTAGATATAATTGTTGAGCTGTGACTTTCTCTATGTTTAATGACTATTACCTTGATGCTCTCTTGAAATAAACATGAACACAGACTATATACTCTATTTCATCTTCATCCTAAATGATTTTGGTAAAATGAAAAGTTGAACTGGATTTTGACACTCAAGAAAAATTTAATTCCATTTCTTACTATTTGGAGTCTAAAAAGATGCTCTTCTGACCCTACATGACCCAAATATTTTTGACTCCATATATTCCCTTTCATTTCCACTAGAAAACCAGACAATTTTTCATCATGTAAGCCCTTTCTTTGATTCACCATTTCAAAAACATTCTTGGCAAAAACTTCCTTTCTATTATTCATTAAACCCATTTTGAAAGATACCAACCCTGAATGAAACCAAATATTCCCTCCCTCTGCTGCCATCCAAGCAACTGGATACTACTTGAGAAAACAGTACAAAAGAGCATATTGATGCTATAAGTTTTTATGATCTTCAAATTAAGAGGCCCTAATGCTTGCTTTAAATCAGACATTTCTCTGGTCCACAAATCTTGTCCACTTTCCGCAAGCATCATTTTAAACTTTTGTGCTCCCCACAGAACTCTGACTATCCAGCTTCTTGCCCCACTCCCATTGCCTAAAAAAAGAGAAATGTAAGCCATAACACAGGAATCCTTTATCATCTCACTATCAGCCTCAGAAGGCTACTTTCTTCATTCTCGGAGCCCCTTCACCTCTCTCATTATAACTGAAGAGATATACATTCTCCAGTATATGACTTACCTATATTTCAGTCTTCATTCTCATCTGATCTCATAAGAAATTACTCTCTGCTTCTCCTCTGTTATTACTCACCCCGATACTTCACTTTTCTCAATAGCATTTAATTCTACTTAAATTTGTCTCATCTGAAAAATACAGTAAACACATTAAAAATTCTCATTTCTATCCATAGCTTCCATCTCCATCTTTGTGTCAATGACTGCTAATTCCCCTCTGAGCTTCAATACACATAATCTTCAGCTACCCTCCTGACACACAACAAGCAGCTTGAACTGAACACACCCAAAACTATAAACACTGGCTATTTTACACTCTAAAATCTTCTTGCTTTTCCCCCTCTCATAGTGAATGACACCACTGTTAATCCTTTTCAGAATGTCAAGTGCCTGGGAGTCATCTTTGACCACACCCTCTCTTTTTCCACCTCCATTAACAAATCCTGAATGCCACATCTCCTAAATACACCTCAAATACATCCCCTTCTATTTCCATTACCAAAACTAGCCTGGACCAAAGAACCTCACATCCTTCTGGACCATCAAAACACTCCCTTTCCTCTTTCAGTTTTTAAATTCCCACTCGACCCCATTTAATCAATTCTATTCCCTGCAAGCAGAGTGGTAGTTCCTAAATGCAAATCTGGTGATACATCACATCTGTGTGAAATCCTTCAATGAATTATTTTTGCTCTTTGCTCTTGGGGTACAATTAAAATAGTTAATGTGGCTCAACAAGGCCTGGGCCCTAAATACTGCTTTAGTATCATCTCACACTATGACCCCCTCAGCTTTCAAAGCTCTAGCTATATAGACCTTCTTTTTAATCTTCAAATAAAACATGCTCTCTCTCACCACAGGGCTTTACACATGCTGGTCTATTTTTGAATATCAGCTCTCATAACCATTCTTCACCAATTCTTTCTTATCCCTTTAGTCCTCAAATCAAATGCTATTTCCCCAGGAGAGCCTCCCTTGACATGTCAGACTAGGTCAAACACCCTTTTTCATACTAACATTGTATATTGTTCATTTTCTTCATAAGATTTATGATTTCATATTTATGTATATGATTTAAATTTATTTATGCTATTATTTCATTGGAGTCTATCTCACTCTCTCCCTAAAAACTCCACAAGTATAAGGACTATGCTTTACTCTCTGATGTGTATTTCCAACACCTAGCACAGAACAGGGGTATGGAGAGTACTCAGTAAATATTGCTGAATAAAATATATTAATTAATTTCAGGATGGCAAGATAAAGAGCAAAACAGTGTGTCCCAGATAGGCAGCTACCTTATTCAGGGATGAACCACGGAAGAATAGATGGAGAGTATACACATTATGCATTATTCAACCCCCTATAATATGTCCCTCAATTTCATTTTTTTTTAAAATAGTGGATGACAGTTCAAGATTATCTTCCTTGAAAAATAACTAGAGAGAAATTATTCTGTGTTACCATTTTAATACAGATCCTACCAGGCTTGGGGTTAACTAATATACTGTACATACCAGGAAGATAAGTATAGATATAATCATGAAAAATTAATTTACACTATCTCAGACAAGCCTACTGAGAAAATGCTGAGTGAGACCGGCACCATATTTCAGGAACTCCAGGTTGAGGGATCTCATGGTTATGTTAGGATATGTTCTCCTAGAATTATCTCTTTCCAGGGTGAGTTTCAGAGAGGTCATATAATGGAAGGGATGGGATCCTCTGTCAATCAAAATGGTGATATAACAGGATAAACTCTTGATTAGAAATTAAAAACATGTTTCAGTCCTGGCTTTGTCACAGTGTGATATTCTGTACATTGAATAAAGTCTCTGAAACTCAGTTTTGTACCTTTCAAGATGTGAAGGTGAATTTATAAAATCCCATTCACATCCAAGAATCTCAGACTCTTATTCAGCATCCTTGTTATGTTTCAGTAACAACCACGATGGGCAATTCAGAATTCATCTGAACACAGGGTTTAATCAAATACTGCAGGGTCAAATATAAAATCCAAAAAGTGAGAAAACACACACACACACAAAGAGAAAACAAATAAATAAAACATCAAACCCTTCAATAGTTTCTTATTCTTGGCCCACCTAGTTCTTTTGTTGCTTGATATCCTGAAGAGACATACTTTATCCAAGTTTTATGCTCTTGTTAAAAAATTAATATGAATATACTAAGAATTTTCCCATTGGGTTTGCAATTATTATTTCCTACAATGTTTGGCATGCACATGAGTGGAATGAAAATATAACTTGTCCTGATTTGTTTTCCCTTTGGTGGGTCTGGATATTATCCCAGAACAATGAAGCACAAAAGGTTAAGAGAGGTAGTAAAATGAAATAGAGATGGAAGTTAGGAATTGCTCATACAGCTTGGGAAGAGTTTATCTCTAAAAATTGCTACCTGTAGTGATCAGAGAGCCTCCTTAAAGCAGTAGCTGCTTATTGGGCTAGATTATTAAAAAGAAATACTATTGTTGTGTCACAAAACCTGGAATAATAAAACAGCATTTCCTGAAACTAATAAAGTACACTATGGTGTCTGAATATGGGAAGATTTGCTAAAGAGAGCAACTGCTATTTAATGGCTAAGAAAGGGAAGGGGACAGAGAGGAGGAACCTTTTTGTAGCAGAAGTCCACATTTTGAAGTTTCAACTCACCTCAAGGCAAGAATAATCCTCATTCTCCAGTGAGGGTAAATAAGGAAGTCTTCATCAGTTAGATTCTGGTAGATAAGTAACCACATTTGAAAACGAAGTACCTACAACCACAAAGGTGTTTTAAGAATAAAATACAGTTAAAGGAATTAGAACAGATTCTAGCTTATAGTAAGCACTTCATAAATATCAGTTATTATTGACCTTTATAGTCAGGGCCCTCTAAATATAACCAACATGGTAAAGAATCTAATAATATGGTTATTCTTCATTAGTCTCAGATTTCATATTTGTAAATTCACCTACTTGCTAAAATTTATTAGTAATCCCCAAAGCAATACTCGGGGTGTTTTTGTAGTCATTCAAGAACATGCATGAAGGAGTGATAAGGTACAGTGGAACCCAATGTACAGAGTCCCAGCTGAGGTCCAATGAGGTGATGATAATATGCCCTCTTGTTGCAGTTCTCATACTGTAAAATAGTCTCCTTTCTGTGGTCTACTGAGTCCACATTTTCACATTTTTGTGCTTTTTCTTGCTGATTTTGCTGTTTGAAATGGCTCCCAAATATACAGCTAAAATGCTGTATAGTGTTCCTAAGTACAAGAAGGTTGTGATATGCCTTATGCAGAAAATATGTGTGTTAGATAAGCTTCATTCAGGCTTCATCCAATGCTAATGACTCAACATAATATTTAACAAGGTGTTTTTCAACAGAGACACACATAAAACAAGGTTATGTATTGATTGGTTGACAAAAAATATTGCAAGCTAAGGCTGGCATGATTCTATACCTGTATTTCCCCCAGGAACAGTATTTGCTAACTCAGTGTTCATGGCAACTTTATAGAATATAACTACTACAAATGAGAATCAGTTTTAATGATAAAAATAAAATAATAATAGTAATAGTAATAATAAAAACAATAATAATGTACTATTTCTTGAGTTCCAGGTATTTCACACTTATTCTCTCACAGGCAATTGCTGCCCATCTCAAACACCCTCAGATCACTGCCACATTTGCCTGAAGCTGTGGCAGACAGTTTTCGTATGCTGATAGCTTTCTGCCTCAAGAACATATATGTCTCTGCCTCTGCCTATGAGGTCTCTCTGCTGCACCTGAGTGCAACTCAGAAATGTGAGCAAGTTAAAGACCCAGGGGCAGATAACCAGTGAGAAATGGGAGATTGTGGGTAAATACCCTGGTATCCCAGAAATCCTGTGGGACAATGCTGAAGTACAGTACATCTCAGAATTCCCCAGCAGAATTTAGTCAGTTTCCTGTAGGGATAAGCAACCTTGGTGGCCAATCTCTCATACTGACTAGGCTTATCTGGATAATCAATAGGATATTAAGGAAGTGATATTGTGTGACTTCTGAGGATATGTCATGAAAGATATTAGGGCTTCAGCTTTGTCCTCTCTTAGATCGCTTGCTCTGGGGGAAGAGAGCTGTCATGTGTTGAAAATATTCAAGCAGCTCTATGGTACATATAATAAGGAACTGAGATCTACTCCCAACAGCCAGCATCAACATATTAGCTATGTGAGTAAGCCATCTTGGAAGCAGATCCACCAGCCCCAATCCTTCAGTAACTGCATCCCTGGCCAACATCTTGATTTAAACATGTGAGAACCTCTGAGGCAGAACCACCCATCTAAGCCTCTCTCAAATTTCTGATTAACAGAACCTATATGACATGATAAATATTTATTGTTGTTTTAAGTATCTTAGTATTGGGGTAATTTGTCACACAGCAGTAGATAGCTAACATACCCAAACACTAATAATGATTTCACTGGTCTTGGTCATTTCCCTCACCCACTTTCCTCACTCTCACATGTATGATTCACAGGATCATCTCAAAAATAAACTATACATGCCTATGTTGTTATTTCAGGATTTGCTTTTGGGGTGCTCAAACTTTGACTCATGTATCGAAAAGGTCCTTGAAAGCAAATGTTTAGAATGGGATCCTGGGATTGAATCACTCACTGTCAATGGATCCCATTTATGGTGCTAATACGGTGATGATATCTGGAAAAATGTGATTTCATAATTACTAAAACTCTTACTTTTGGTTTATTAAGAATTAGATACATGTAGAAAGGAATATATTGGCTTAGGTTGTTCTTCATTAGTCTCAGAGGTCATATTTGCAAATTCACCTACTTGCTAAAATTTATTAGTAACCCCCAAAGTGATACTCAGGGTGTTTTTATAGTCATTCAAGAACATGCATGAAGGGGTGATAAGGCACAGTGGATAAGGCAGAGTTCTTGATGATATTGGGAAAACCAGCTTTTGTTAACTGTCCTAGAAGCCTTGAAGAAGAATGGAAAGGATAAATTAATCTGCTATTCACTTCAAGTATTTTGTGAAAAACAGGAGGCATTCATGTCAAAATTTAAAGAGAATACCCTTCCCCGCAGCTAGAGTGTTGGGTCAAGTATTTGATCATAAGGGTAGTAGAGCTATAAAGACTTAATACACTGGCAGCTCTCCTATGGTAAAGTGAAAGCCTTATTAGGGACATGTAATAGCATTAGACGAGGTGTATGTCTCATGAAATGATGCTTGCCTTCTTCAATATCTACTCCTGCTTCCCTTCATTGCCTCTAGACTAACAACTAGAATTAGTCTATGAATAACACAGAGAAGTACAGTCTTACTTTGGTAAAAAAAAAAAATTTATTTACCCAAGAACTACAGGATTTTGTTAATATGTACCAACAGTCACTAGTGAGACAATAATGGGAGTGGATCTTAAAGATGTTGTATCAGGAGTGTGTAATCTGAGGAAGGATGGAGGAGTTTATTGATATGGGAGCTCTCTCCTACGACCAAAATTTAATATCCTGGTAAGGACACTAGGATCAGATTCAAACATTAAAATGTATAGCTCCCATACTTTAAATAGGATAGTGACCTACAGGAAATGAGGTTTAGGTGCCAGAAATCCCTTGACATAGAAATTAGGAAGGAAACAGAGAGGTGAGCATTAGAATAGATTTATTATGTGAAATCAGATAACCCACCAGCTGATTACTCCCTGGGAGGCCCAGAGATAACTCCATTTACTTAAGCAATAAAAATACACTAGTAAGGAGAGGGGCAATGGCTGCACTGAGAAGTGTAGTGGTGACTGTCCTCTATAGATCAGGATTAATAATAGAAGATGCTGTTATGGATCTGGGTTCACTGATATCAGTGGGGATGGTAGGACTCTGGGAGAGCAGAGGCAAAATGGAGACACATAACACTGAGGCAAGGTGGATGGATTACTGTCATAGCCAATAAGGCTGGGGTGGAAACAAGAGGGCCTTGAAACTCAGGGAACTGTTGCAATAGCTAATAATCCAACATATTCCTAGAAATGAAATAGAAGGGCAGCCAACAAAGAACTACTTGACTTATATCAAAAGCTGGTGAATTCCATTACAGCAGTGGAAAATCATGATCTCTCACCAAGTATCCAGATTTGTGCCATTTCAAAACCCATCTATTGAAGGAGAGACTGGGCTTTCTTGAGGTAGGGTCTTACAGTGATAGAAGAATATGTATTAGATATTCTCTAAAACCTTCCCCAAACGGCCCTGTGGTCATTCTTCAGTGCAAAAGTATACTGCGGTAAAAGAAATATTTTTATCATCTTAGGCTTGTCGGAAACATGATGTTGATCTTATAACCAGGAGATGCGAAATGCTAGCATGAATTCCTCTTAGAATGAAGGTGTATAGATATCTTTTGCTGAACCAAGATGGCAGAGTAGAAGGACGTGCTCTCACTCCCTCTTGTGAGAACACCAGAATCACAACTAGCTGCTGGACAATCATTGACAGAAAGACACAGGAACTCACCAAAAAAGATACCCCACATCCAAAGACAAAGGAGAAGCCACAATGAGACAGTAGGAGGGGTGCAATCACAGTGAAATAAAATCCCATAACTGCTGGGTGGGTGACTCACAGACTGGAGAACATTTATACCACAGAAGTCCACCCACTGGAGTGAAGGTTCGGAACCCCACATCAGGCTTCCCAACTTGGGGGTCCGGCAATGGGAGGAGGAATTCCTAGAGAAGCAGACATTGAAGGCTAGTGGGATTTGATTGCAGGACTTCGAAGGACTGGGGGAAACAGAGACTCCACTCCTGGAGGGCACACACAAAGTAGTGTGTTCATCAGGACCCAGGGGAAGGAGCAGTGATCTCAGGGGAGACTGAACCAGACCTACCTGCTAGTGTTGGAGGGTCTCCTCAGAGGCGGGGGCTGGCTGTGGCTCACCATGGGGACAAGAACACTGGCAGCAGAAGTTCTGGGAAGTACTCCTTGGTGTGAGCCCTCCCAGAGTCTGCCATTAGCCACACAAAAGAGCCCAGAGAGGCTCCAGTGTTGGGTTGCCTAAGGCCAAACAACCAACACGGAGGAAACCCGGACCCCCCCATCAGCAGTCAAGCAGATTAAAGTTTTACTGAGCTCTGCTCACCAGAGCAACAGTCAGCTCACCAGTCCCTCCCATCAGGAAACTTGCACAAGCCTCTTAGATAGCCTCATCCACCAGAGGGCAGATAGCAGAAGCAAGAAGAACTACAATCCTGCAGCCTATGGAACAAAAACCACATTCACAGAAAGATAGACAAGATGAAAAGGCAGAGGGCTATGTACCAGATGAAGGAAAAAGATAAAACCCCAGAAAAACAATTAAATGACATGGAGATAGGCAATCTTCCAGAAAAAGAATTCAGAATAATGATAGTGAAGATGATCTAGGACCTCAGAAAAAGAATGGAGGCAAAGGTAGAGAAGATGCAAGAAATCTTTAACAAAGACCTAGAAGAATTAAAGAACAAACAATCAGAGATGAACAATACATAACTGAAATGCAAATGACACTAGAAGGAATCAATAGCAGAATAACTGAGGCAGAAGAACAGGTACGTGACCTGGAAGACAGAATGGTGGAATTCACTGCTGCAGAACAGAATAAAGAAAAAAGAATGAAAAGAAATGAAGACAGCCTAAGAGACTTCTGGGACAACATTAAACTCAACAACACTCGCATTATAGGGGTCCCACAAGGAGAAGAGAGAGAGAAAGGACCATAGACAATATTTGAAGAGATTATAGTCGAAAACTTCCCTAACATGGGAAAGGAAATAGCCACCCAAGTGCAGGAAGCGCATCGAGTCCCATACAGGATAAACCCAAGGAGAAACACGCCAAGACACATAGTAATCAAACTGGCAAAAATTAAAGACAAAGAAAAATTATTGAAAGCAGCAAGGGAAAAATGACAAATAACATACAAGGGAACTCCCATAAGGTTAACAGCTGATTTCTCAGCAGAAACTCTACAAGCCAGAAGGGAGTGGCATGACATATTTAAAGAGGTGAAAGGGAAGAACCTACAACCAAGATTACTCTACCCGGCAAGGATCTCATTCAGATTTGATGGAGAAATCAAAAGCTTTACAGACAAGCAAAAGCTAAGAGAATTCAGCACCACCAAACCAGCTCTACAACAAATGCTAAAGGAACTTCTCTAAGTGGGAAACAGAAGAGAAGAAAAGGACCTACAAGAACAAACCCAAAACAATATAAGAAAATGGTCATAGGAACATACATATCGATAATTACCTTAAACGTGAATGCACTAAATGTTCCAACCAAAAGACACAGGCTTGCTGAATGGATACAAAAACAAGACCCATATATATGCTGTCTACAAGAGACCCACTTCAGACATAGGGACACATACAGACTGAAAGTGAGGGGATGGAAAAAGATACTCCATGCAAGTGGAAATCAAAAGAAAGCTGGAGTAGCAATACTCATATCAGATAAAATATACTTTAAAGTAAAGAATCTTACAAGAGACAAGGAAGAACACTATATAATGATTAAGGGATCAATCCAAGCAGAAGATAAAACAATTATAAATATATATGTACCCAACATAGGAGCACCTCAATATATAAGGTAACTATAAAATCACCTTTAAAAGAGGAAATAGACAGAAACACAAAACTAGTGGGGGACTTTAACACCTCATGTACACCAATGGACAGATCACTCAAAATGAAAATAAATAAGGAAACAGAAGCTTTTAATAACACAATACACCAGATAGATTTATTTGATATTTATAGGGCATTCCATCCAAGAACAGCAGATTACACTTTCTTCTCAAGTGCACATGGAACTTTCTCCAGGATAGATCACATCTTGGGTCACCAATCAAGCCTCAGTAAATTTAAGAAAATTGAAATCATATCAAACATCTCCTCTGACCACAATGCTATGAGATTAGAAATGAATTACGGGAAACAAAAATAAAAAAACACAAACACATGGAGGCTAAACAATACATACAACCAAGAGATCAATGAAGAAATCAAAGAGGAAATCAAAAAATACCTAGAAACAAATGACAATGAAAACATGATGATCCAAAACCTATGGGATGCAGCAAAAGCAGTTCTAAGAGGGAAGTTTATAGCTATACAAGCCTACCTCAGGAAACAAGAAAAATCTCAAATAAACAATCTAACCTTACACCTAAAGGAACTAGAGAAAGAAGAACAAACAAAACCCAAAGTTAGCAGAAGGAAAGAAATCATAAACATCAGAGCAGAAATAAATGAAATAGAAACAAAGAAAACAATAGCAAAGATCAATAAAACTAAAAGCTGGTTCTTTGAGAAGATAAACAAATTCATAAACCATTAGGCAGACTCATCAAGAAAAAAGAGGGAGAGGACTCAAATCAATAAAACTATAAATGAAAAAGGAGAAGTTACAGCAGACACAGCAGAAATATAAAGCATCCTAAGAGACTACTGCAAGCAACTCTATGAAAATAAAATGGACAACCTGGAAGAAATGGACAAATTCTTAGAAAGGTATAACCTTCCAAGACTGAAGCAGGAAGAAGCAGAAAATATGAACAGACCAATCACAAGTAATGAACTTGAAACTGTGATTAAAAATCTTCCAACAAACAAAAGTCCAGGACCAGATGGTTTCACGGATGAATTCTATCAAACATTTAGAGAAGGGCTAACACCCATCCTTCTCAAACTCTTCCAAAAAATTGCGGAGGAAGGAACACTCCCAAACTCATTCTATGAGGCCACCATCACCCTGATACCAAAACCAGACAAAGATACTACAAAAAAAGAAAATGACAGACCAATATCACTAATGAATATAGATGCAAAAATCCTCAACAAAATACTAGCAAACAGAATCACATTAAAAGGATCATACAACATGATCAAGTGAGATTTATCCCAGGGATGCAAGGGTTCTTCAATATATGCAAATCAATCAATGTGATACACCATATTAACAAACTGAAGATAAAAACCATATGATCATCCCAATAGATGCAGAAAAACCTTTGAGAAAATTCAACACCCATTTATGATAAAAATTCTCCAGAAACTGGACACAGTGGGACCCTACTTCAACATAATAAAGGCCATATACGACAAACCCACAGCAAACATCATTCTCAATGTTGAAAAACTGAGAGCATTTCCTCGAAGATCAGGAACAAGACAAGGATGTCCACTCTCACCATTATTATTCAACATAATTTTGGAAGTCCTAGCCACGGCAATCAGAAGAAAAAGAAATAAAGGAATACAAATTGGACAAGAAGTAAACCTGTCAGTGTTTGCAGATGACAGGATACTGTACATAGAGAATCCTAAGGATGCCACCAGAAAACTACTAGAGCTAATCAATGAATTTGGTAAAGTAGCAGGATACAAAATTAATGCACAGAAATCTCTTGCATTCCTATACACTAATGATGAAAAATCTGAAAGAGAAATTAAGGAAACACTCCCATTTACCACTGCAACAAAAAGAATAAACTACCTAGGAATAAACTTACCTAGGGAGACAAATGACCTGTAGGCAGAAAACTATAAGACACGACACTGAGAAAGAAATTAAAGATGATACCAACAGATGGAGAGATATACCATGTTATTGGATTACAAGAATCAATATTGTGAAAATGACTATACTACCCAAAGCAATCTACAGATTCAATGCAATCCCTATCAAATTAGCAATGGCATTTTTTAAAGAACTAGAACAAATAATCTTTCAATTTGTATGGAGGCAGAAAAGACCCCAAATAGCCAAAGCAGTCTTGAGGGAAAAAAACGGAGCTGGAGGAATCAGACTCCCTGACTTCAGACTATACTACAAAGCACAGTAATCAAGACAATATGGTACTGGCACAAAAACAGAAACATAGATCAATGGAACAAGATAGAAAACCCAGAGATAAACCCATGCACCTATGGCAACTAATCTATGACAAAGTAGGCAAGGATATACAATGGAGAAAAGACAGCCTCTTCAATAAGTGGTGCTGGGAAAACTGGACAGCTACATGTAAAATAAAAAAATTAGACACAAAAATAAACTCAAAATGGATTAGAGACCTAAATGTAAGACCAGACACTATAAAACTCTTAGAGGAATATATAGGAAGATCACTCTTTGACATAAATCACGGGAAGATCTTTTTTGATCCACCTCCTAGAGTAATGGAAATAAAAACAAAAATAAACAAATGTGACCTAATGAAACTTCAACGCTTTTGCACAGCAAAGGAAACCATAAACAAGACGAAAAGACATCCCTCAGAATGGGAGAAAATATTTGCAAAGCAATCAATGGACAAAGGATTAATCTCTAAAATATATAAGCAGCTTATGCTGCTCAATATTAAAAAAACAAACAACCCAGTCCAAAAATGGGCGGAAGACCTAAATAGACATTTCTGAAAAGAAGACATACAGATGGCCAAGCAGCACATGAAAAGCTGCTCAACATCACTAATTAGAGAAATGCAAATCAAAACTACAATGAAGTATCACCTTACACAGGTTAGAATGGGTATCATCAGAAAATCTACAAACAACAAATGCTGGAGAGGGTGTGGAGAAAAGGGAACCCTCTTGCACTTTTCCTGGGAATGTAAATTGATACAGCCACTATGGAGAACAATATGGAGGATCCTTAAAAAACTAAAAATAGAATTACCATATGATCCAGCAATCCCACTACTGGGCATATTCCCAGAGGAAACTATAATTCAAAAAGACACGTGCACCCCAATGTTCATTGCAGCACTATTTACAACAGCCAGGTCATGGAAGCAACCTAAATGCCCATCGACAGTGATGAGTGGATAAAGAATATGTGGTACACATATACAATGGAATATTACTCAGCCATAAAAAGGAAAGAAATTGGGTCATTTGTTGAGACGTGGATGGATCTAGACACTGTTATACAGAGTGAAGTTAAGTCAGAAAGAGAAAAACCAATATCGTATATTAATGCACATATGTGGAACCTAGAAAAATGGTACAGATAAACCAGTTTGCAGGGCAGAAATAGAGGCACAGATGTAGAGAACAAACCTATGGACACTAAGGGGGGAAAGAGGCAGGGGGGTGGGGGTGGGGGGGTGATGAATTCAGTGATTGGGATTGACATGTATACACTGATGTGTATAAAATTAATGACTAATAAGAACCTGCTATATAAAAAAATAAAATTTAATTAAAAAAATTTTTTTAAAAGAATGAAGGTTTATAAATTCCAGGTAACAAACAAAACCCTGGATGAGGTCTATATTACAACAAGCCCATAGAATTGTCCCATGTTTTGGTTTTCCACCTAGTACCTGGATACATAGGCTGGTGGTGCAGAGATTAGTGTTACCTTAAAATATTTGAATGGGGAATGGGATATCCAGCATATCCCCATTTGATTCATTGGAATGGCCTCTTCAAGAGACAACTGTATCATGGCAGATTAAGGATATCATCATTTAAACATAACTGAATGATAGCCCCAATCATGTCTACTCTGCTGGATATATCTTTAAAAGAACAGATCAACATGGGCTTGGCAGTAGGTACGGGGTCATGTATCTGACAAATGTGTTCTTTTCGATCTCCAACAGGAACGAGAATCAAAAGCAGCTTTCATCCACTTGGCATAGATTCACTTATCTTAACTTTCCAGCTTTCACTTGGGGTAATGTCCAAAGGGACTAAGATTTCCTTGGTAGTCTGAAGAGTATCATCCTGCATCCTCTATATTAATAAGGAGGATAATGTAAAAAATGGTCCAAATCTCCATGTAGGCGTGAAGACCTTCCAGCTCCTGGGTGTATTGCCAACATATAGACCTCAGCTCTTAGTCCCCCTGGGAATTGCCCCTGCTGGAAAGAGCCACCTTAGCCTGGTTTGCGCCCTCTTCCTGGGGTGGGCTGTCTCCAATGACTGATCAATGTTCAGGTATGAAGCCCTGACTGACTCTCCTCACCTGGGGAAAATTCTTAAGGGAAAGGTTCATTCCAGCTCGTGTTTCTATTGAAACTACATCATAGCTCATCACCTTCTGACCAGTTATCCTTCATTTACCTTCTACAGTATTGCTCCAAAGAACACGCCGTAATAAACCTCCTGCATGCTAACTTCGGTCTTGCGATCTCCTTCCTTGAGAACTCAGTCTGAAACATTACAGTATTTGAACCTAGTGAAGAAAAAAAGGGCAAATATTTTGAATGCTCTGTCAAGACACATGCATGTGAGACTACAGAATATAAACCTTACAGAAATTCAAGGGACTGCCACTTTTGTGAAGCTTTAGGAGCAAAATTGTCTAGGATATGCTGGAACACTGCTTTTAAAGTAATACAAAAGTTACTGTACTTTGTATCTTCAGCATGAAGGAAAATGCATAGTGCTTGATGAACCCCTTTGGATTTTGAGGCAGAGAGTATTTCTAAAGCAAAAGAGGATTTTGCATTAGATATAGGCTAGAGTACAACCTGCCGTTCAGCTCAGGTCACAGCGGATCCATTGATGCTAGAGAGTCTGTGGCAGATAAGCATGGCATGTGGAGGCTTTAGTAAGTGTAATAGGAAAATTACAGCGAAGTTCCCTAGTATTCTGGAGCAAAGCCATGCCTTCTTCATCAGAGTATTACTCATTATTTTAAAACCTGCTTCTGGAATGCTACTGGGCCATAGTAAAGACTAAATGCTACACCATGGGAAATAAAATATCTATGAAAATGTAGTTGCCTACCATGTGTTGGGTATTGTCAGACTCCCCAATTCATTGAGTTAAATGGATTCAGAACCAATACATCATATGATAATAGAAAATTTGGTAATAGAACTGATCAGGTTCAGAAGACCAAAGGAAGTTACATACCAGATACTCTACATGCTAATGTCACCTACCTATGCTATACCAAGACCTTACCCTCAGTTCACATTATGGACTTGTGGGAGTCCCCCAAGACCAGCTGACGTAGGAGAAAGAAAATCAGGCTTGGTTCATGGATAGACCAGCTCACGATGCTGATGTGAGCAAAAATGGACTACGTTCACTTTATTCCTCCACTCAGGGGTCCTGGTGAGGAAAAACCTTCCCAGCAAGCAGAATATGGAGGTGGATTTGGTCAACAGCTTCATATAGAGCACAGATTAGCAAACAATGGCCCATGAGCCAAATACAGTCATCTGCCTGATCTTGTAAATAACGTTTTTTTGGTCATAGCTACACCCATTTTTTTCTGTATTGCATACAGCTGCTTTCACACTAAAATGAGAGTTGAGACAAAGTTGCAACAAATATTATCTGGCCTGCGAAGCCAGATTTAAGTATTTATTAACCAGCCTGACCTCTGATATAGAGAAAGAAGTAGCTTAATATATGGGTATACATGTACTATTGGGTAGTGGAGAGTGGCTCAGATGGTGGGAAGGGGTCTGGAAAGAGCAAGATCAGATGATTGGAGATAAGTTTGGGGGAAGAGGTAGTTTATGAGAATGAGCACAGATTGTGTGGGTAATGATCTGTCATTTCAATGTCCATCAGAAAGCATCCACTTCAGATGAAGCCTTTAATAAGAAGTGGATAGAATGGCACATCCAGGGGTGGTTAGCCATCCTCTTTCCATGAATAACCTAATGCTTGAACATAAAGTAGTCATGGTGGTAGGAATGGAGGTTATTTTTGGACCATTAGCATTAACTCCCTCCTACTAAAGCTAATCTAACAGCTGTCACTTTTGGCATGTAAGTGCCCAAAACACACATGGAACCTTTATAAGTAGGGTCCTTTGAGAAGACCATTCAGCCACTTGGTAAAATTGTTTACTTTGGGCACCATCAATCCTGGAGATGCATCCATTCATCTCTACAGGGTCTGTTACTTATTTGGAATATGAGTTTTACTTCCTTGTCCACATTTCCTGTGCCAGTATCATCATCCGAAGACTCAGAGAGCAACTGATTAGTGACATAAAATACCACCAGATTGCTTCAGACTAAGGGAACTATTTTATGATTAAGAATGTATACATGACCATGGAATTAATAGGTGCTAGCATCACTCAAACACTACTATTTTGATTGAATTTTTTTAATGGACTTTTAAAGACTCAGCTAAGGAACCATCTTGAGAACAATACCCTGAACGGTTGGAACACTGTCCTCTAGGATGTGGTGTATATCAATATTTTGAACCAACAGCCACTAACATGTAGAAGTAGCATTGGCCTCTTTCATTCTCAGGGACCAGCTTGGGGAAATTCTGCCTCCTTTACTCACTGTTGTTGGTTACATTGTGTCCACCAAAAAGATATATTGAACTCCTAACCTCCTGTATCTGTAAATGTAAATTTGTAATCTTCTTGTCCTGCCTCTGGATTTACTTGCCTCTGTGAAAAACGATTTCTAGAATGATGGCTGTGCCCTATCTCAAGTGCATGCATCTTTCTACATCTCTTGCCTGAGTGTTTTAAATGGCATCATGAGGGTGCTTGGATGTATGAAGGTACAAACTACTCAAAGCAGAGCGAGAGTTAAAATTCCCAGGGAAGAAGAGAATGTGCAGAAGTGCCCCAACCTCCCATCCTCTGTCAGGACCTTTCATGTGGTTTCTTCAAGGGTCCTCAGGGCAACTGTGCCCCAGTTGCCCAAAGTGTAATCTGTACCCTTTATTTTTTTGTTCCCCAGCTCAGTTTCACATTCACTTGTATTCCCAATAATTATATTCAAGTCCTGATCTCATGGTCTGCTTTTGGAGAAAACACAGTTCATATACTTACCTTTCAAAACTATCACAAGGTGAATATAATTATCCACATTTTATGGATAGAAAAATAAGACTCAAAATATGTTAAATAACCTGACCAAGATCCCAAGCAGTTAGTGAAAGATAATTTTAATTGATACCTAACTTTATTTCTTTACATAATTTTGTTTCATTTGCATGCCACTTAAATTATTTTACCCAATTTGAATATATATATTTAAAAGGAAAAGTCACTATAACAATAAATGTAAACCCCCTAACACTTGCTATAAATACAGAATAACAATAAAAATGTGTACAATAATTAAACTAATCCATGACACAACTAAAGGCCAATGACAGCTATATTCTAATGATATGAGGTGATTCTAAAAAGACTTTTCTTTTTGCTTCTGGCATTAGTTTCTCCCTTTCCCCCATCTTCTGTTTTGCTTCAGCTAAGTTGCTCAAAACTAAATACAACATTCATTTATCTCCCCCATCCCCATCATGGAGCATGCTCTTAAAATCATCTTTACCACAGCTCTGAAAACTACATTACATTGTAAAGGCATAGTCTGTGAAATTCTCCCCACTGAATTTCTTTTCCTTCTAGAACACTTGTTAGCTTTTAATGTCTAACTTTATAGAATGCACTTATCTATAGATACAACATTTTTTCAGCCAATATGCCTAAGAAAAATTTATATCTACCTTCCCAGTTCTAAATGCAACATTTACAATGTGCAGTGAAAAGACAATGGTCAGTAACAGCTATGAGTTACCATTCCAGACACAATTGATAGAGGGTTAGCATCATGGTGGACCTTTTGAAAAGCACTCTGAGCATCAACCAAGGGGATGTGGAACTCAGTGTTGCTGGTGCCGAGAGGCAAAAAAAGAGTCATATTCAATATGAGTTCTTTTCCTGCCTGCCATCGTGACCTTGTCCTGAGTGGATTTCTGTAGTATTTTTTATGTTTAACACTTGTTTTTGCTTAGTGCTTAGTGCTATTCAATAACTCCCCCGGGAAGTTAACATTTTGCTAAAGAATAGAGAAAGAGTCAAACTAAAGGAGAAAAACAATTACAATAGAAGAAAAGATGTTACTGCATAAAAGGTGATTCAACATGATTACTACATTGATGATCAGTTTTAGTTACATGTTAGGAAAGTGGTTGTGGATTTTGAGATCATGTGTAACACATTATAATTTTTACCACTTAAAGTAAGGGGAAATTGGCTCCCAGTTGCTGTTTGAATGCAGAATTCCTGACTTTCAGGAATAGATTAATGATGACAGTGGTCAGGTATCTATCATTCATCTATCTATCTATCTATCTATCTTCATCATCATGATCATCTATCTTTATCATCTTTAAAAAATAATCAAAAGTGAATCATAGTACAGAAAATATAACATTTGAAAAACTGAAATAAAGGAATATAAAAACAAAAATCCTAGGAAGAATAAGAAAATAAATATAGCAGACGAACATGAGTGTAGCATCATCGTCTATATCTGTTTCCTAATAAGAAAAATAACAAAGTGTAATTTCTGCCAACTTCTGTGGCAGAAAAAGAAAATTCCCAATACAAAATTTTAAATTTTATTTTTCATATGGACTTTTATACAGGGGAATGATTTAGCAAAAAATATGAACATGGTATGGATATGGCTTTTTATTGTGAAGAACCACAATGTCAGCCAAAAGCATTCTGTTAAAGCACAGCTCCACAATGACAATTTAGTGAGTGGTTAAGATGATATGGACTCATTTGAAAAATGATAGAACCTAAATGTAGGAAATAATGTAAAATCTATTTCTTTATTCCTTAACCTTTTTCTTTCTTTTCTCCTCTCCTTCTTTCTCTCTCATTACTATTTCTCAGAACTAACGATTTGGTACAAGTTGGTTTTCAGATAATAGGGATGTGCCTACTTTTATGAAAGTAAAAATGCTGATATTCCATGTTAGTGGCTAGGACAAAAAGCTACTTTTAGGAAGTTAGACATTATTGGCACTTAACTGAGACTAAATCATAATCCCAACCATTTCCCTACACATTCTTCAAAGGAAGATTTTCTCCTGAATGTCTCTTCCTATTGAACTTGTGTAGTCTTGACATTTAGTTGACAATCAACAAATATCTTTTAATTGACTAATACAAAATAACCACTCCATTCTGGATGGGAAATGGAGAGCCTTCTTTAGCCAGCCATTATCTTAAGCCAACATTCAGCTGATACTATTGTTTCAAAAAGAGACTGAAGTCTCCTTGACAACTTGGTTCCTCTGGTAGCTAAGGCTGACCAAAGAGAACAAAATTCATAATGAAGGAATTGATGCAAAGCCTGGCTTATCCACTGGTCACCATTGTACAGATACAGACATATCCTGTATACTTCAGAGTTGAATATTCATAAGCCCTCCCTTTGCCTTTGGTTGTGAAGACAATGTATACATGACTGATCTCCCTCTATTTACATCATTTTTTTGCTAATTGTTCTAAATAAGTGTTTCTGAGTTATTCTTTGAGATAATTATATTAAAAATGTGTATGTACATACAGTTCTTTTGTTATCCCTCTAAAATCCATTCATAGAAGAAACCACAAGCATCTTCCAAGGCTGAGATATATGAAGTCTTAAGTAAAATAGCAACATGGTCAGTTTGTTGGAACTATATTATAGCAATATCCCAAGGAAGTATTTCACAGTTACCTTCTTTTTCTCATGAAAGTAATGGTATGTGCTCTGAATTGTTTTCCCAAATAAGATAAATAAATTAAAAACCATCCATTAAAAAAAAAAGTCATCATAGTTTCAGAAGTTGAATGTGTCCTATTCCTCTTGCCTAAGTGGAATCAGAATTGTGCCAGGCCATTGGATCGGCTTTGATCCGAGATTGGCATCCACCATCTACTCTGAGGCTGCTCAGAAAGTCAAAGGTGGGAGGATGAGATAACTTTGTGTTCCTATGAGGAAGTCAGCCTCCAAACAAACGGAGACTGCATGCCAACACTACACACACACACACACACAGAGGTATATATACCTATCTGTATCTACAGCTGTATCTATATCTATATCTATATCTATATCTGTATCTGTATCTGTATCTATATCTGTATCCATATCTATATCTCTTTCTATATCTATCTGTATTGTGAGAAATACTTAGAAGTGGGATGGGACATGATATGGGGTAGAGACAGGTAATTGGCAAATAACAGAAAGCATTGAGTGTATGTCTGGAACATAAATAAGCATTACAACTTATTTCACCTGGTTGTTTGGGGTTTGTGTATTAAGTTTAGATAGCTCATTTGTCTAAAATAAAAACAAAATAAAAAAGATTCCCTCAATATATCTGACATTAAATCAAAACAAATCTTTCTCCTTCAACCCACTATAATGAGACTTGGGGCAGTTCTACCTCTATCCATTTATCTGAATAGTATAAGAGAGAATAGACAAGGAAAACAAAGTCATTTTCTTCCCCACAGGCTGCCTCTTGGTGGTATCCCTGTTTTGTAGTCTCCACCACATTGGCTGGCCCTATGTTAACACTTCTGCCTATTCCCATATGGTTTCTCTTTTCTCTGCCAACATTGAACTGTGTACAAATAGCCAACTGGATTCAGGCTAGAAGCATGATGAATCACTGCCTAACTTGCCTACTGCTCTCTTCTCTTTCTATTTTCTCTAACCTGTGCTCTTAACCTATCACCGAAAAGAGGAGACAGAGGCCACTGGTGAATTTTGTATTTCATAAATCTTGTAATGCAGGCCAGGCTTCAGTTGCCCCCTCTCTTTATTCAAGTAGGGAACTTGATGAATGAATCGAATATCACTTGCTCTGGGTTGGATCCCTGAGAGCTACCCATAGCTAAGCCCTTTGCTTTCCAGGACAGCAAGCACAGAGGGCTGCCATGTAAGTTCAAGGCTCTTGGTGACCAGCTCATCTCCTTTTCTCACAAAGTACAGCTTTCAAAGACAGAGTTCAAGAGGGAGGCCATCAGGGGTAACTCATTTTGTCCAAAGAAACAAAGCCACAAGTTTGTGTGATTTTTTCAGGGGGTTGCAGAATATTTGCATATGTTGAAAAGAAGAATACCTTGCAAACACAGAGCTCTGTATTCTTCGGTGTGTTACAGGTAAAAATGTTATTATGTGGTTGTTATAGTACCCTACCCTCTAAGGCAGACAGGCCTGGAATAATTGTGATATATTGATAAATGAGAAAATGGAGGCATTGAGAGTTTAAATAACTGGATCATGGCATCACACCTCTCAGAGGGGAGACTACAACCAGAACCTCAAACCCAGAGCTCTTTTTAGTGCACTACACTCCCCACATTGTCTACCAGAAATTTGGAAATTCTTTGTGTGCTTGTATGACCACGTTTTTTTCCTGGCTGAAACCTACTCTGTATCCACTTTCACTTTATGAAATAAAATTGACAATCAAAAAGGAAGTAAATAGTGTCAGAATTGTATCTCTCCCTTTGACTCTCTCTGCAACTTTACAGCAAGCACCCTTCCATCTTCTTTCACAAGACTCATATTATCAAGGAAAATATTCTCCAACAATGAGAAACAACCTTCCTCAGGGCACGAGGAGTTCAAATACCATAAAACATATGTATATGAATAGGGTGGCTTCTTCTTGATAAGCATCCTTGTTCTGTGTTACAACCCCCAGATAACTGAACTCCCTATTCATGCCTCTGTAAATAGCCCTTCTACTAAATTCTTCTCCAGTTAACTTACTTTGTGTATGTTATCTGTTTCCTTTTGGCATTTTGACTAATATAAGCCAGTCCCTTTATCACTCTGAATTTCTTTTTCCTCATCAACAAAATGGGACTAATAGTATTCATCTTGTATGATTCTCATAAGAATCAAAATTTGTAGTCAATAAACAAAAAATTGACAAAGGCTAATTAGGTGTCAGGCAATTAGCTGGGCTCTAGAAATCCAGCAATAAATAATATAGACAAGGTATAGTAGTTATAATACTGCTATGTAACAAACCATCCCCTAAATTCCACAGCTGGAAACGACCATTTCATTTACTTATAAATCGGTAGGTCAGTAATTTGGGCTTGATATACCTGGGTGGGTTTTCAACTGACTTCACTCAGAATCACTCACTGTGGTGTCAGTCAGCTGGTGGCTGGACTGAGGCTGAATAGTCTAACGTGGTCTCATTCACATGCTGGATGTTGGTGCTGACCTCTGCTCTATATGGTTACTCATCTTCAAGAAAGCTAATCTTGGCTTCTTTACACGGTGGCCTTAGCTCCAAGAGCAGAAACTACAAGGCCTCTGAGGCCTAGGCTCAGAACTCAAAATGCTACATCTACTGCACTTCATTAATCAAAGGCCAGCCTAGATCCAAGGAGCTGAAAAGGTAGATTACACCTTTTCGTGGAAGGAACAGTAAAATCTTATTTCAAATGGGGTATACATCCTGGTTTGGGAGGAGTTTGCAGCCATTTTCCTGCATTGTACTGCACAAGGTTTTTGACTTCATAGAATGTATGCTCTGGTATGAAAAACTCCTGTATAATATAAGATGCACAATTTATTCATTCATTCAACAAAGATGTATTGAGCACAAGGCGTTGGGTGCTTGAGATACACCAAACCGTAGTAGTTAATCACAATCCAAAATAAATGAAAATATACCTTGCCAACCCATTGCTTTATCTCCAGTTTTGGTCAGAAACAATCAGTCGGAAAGAAAACTCCTTGCAACTAAATCCAAAGGCCCACACTTCAACTTAGGCTAAATATATAATGGATAATGACAGTAATTATATCTCCCTCCTTTCCTGCTGTTAACGTTATTGCCACCTCCCCTTGAATTGAAAAACAATGTCTTAACCCCACTCTTCTGGGTACCTGGCAAGTTTGTATCTGGACCATGCTTTGGTGCCCTCTTACTCCCATTCCAATCCCACAGCTTTACCTGGGCAATCTGGCACCATCAACAAGAGGGCACCCTGCTCCCCAACGCCCATTCATCTTATGAGGATTTCACACAGCAACAAGCTTGTCCAAGGAGTCACTGTGCCTTTACTCCCCTCGATATCTTCTTTTTTCCTTCCAGGTTTATTGAGATATAATTGACATGGAGAACTGTGTAAGTTTAAGGTGTACAGCATAATGATTTGACTTACATGCATCATGAAATGATTATCAAAATAAGTTCAGTGGACATCATCGTCTCATATAGATACAAACTTAAAGAAATAGAAAAAAATTTTCTTAGGGTTTACTCTCTTAATAACTTTCATATATAACAGACAGCCATGTTCATTATATTTATCATATACATTACATCCCTAGTACTTATGTACTTTACAGCTGGATGTTTGTAGCTTTTGACTACATTCATCCAATTCCCCCTCCCCAACTTCTCACCTCTGGTAACCACAAATCTGATCTCTTTTTCTATGAGTTTGTTTTTGAAGTATAATTGACCTACAAGACTATGTTAGTTCCTGTTACACAACATCGTGATTTGGTATTTCTATAAGTTGTGAAATGATCACCATGATGTCTAGTTACAATATGTCACCATACAAAGATATTACATAGTTATTGACTATATTCTCCACACTGTACATAGCAACCTCTCTCTATAAATATGTAATTATTTTAAAGTGCTGATCTCTTAGGTTCAAACACATTTACACAACCCTGTGTTTTTACTCCCTCTGCCCCAGCATTTACTGTTTTTAATATCATATTTTATACCATTTTGTTTCATGTATCCCTTAACTATACTTATTGTGGATATAGATGATTTTACTACTTTTGTCTTTTATCCTTCCTACTAGCTTTATATATGGCTGATTTACTACCTTTACTGTATATTTGTCTTTATGAATGAGGTTTATCCGTTCATAACTTTCATGTTTCTAGTTGTGGCATTTTCTTTTTTCCTTAGATAAGTCCCTTTAACATTTCTTATAAGGCTCATTTGATGGTGCTGAACTCTTATAGCTTTTGCCTATCTGTAAAACTTTTGACCTCTTCATAAAGTGTGAATGAAAGCCTCACTGGTTAGATTATTCTTGGTTGTAGGTCCTTCCCTTTCATCACTTTAAATATATTGTGCCACACCCTTCTGGTCTGCAGAGTTTCTGCTGAAAAGTCAGCTGATAGCCTTACAGGAGTTCCCTCAAATGTAACTTTTTGCTTTTCCCTTGCTGATTTTAATATTCTCTCTTTTTTTTTTTTTTTTTTGTGGTACATGGGCCTCTCACTGCTATGGCCCCTCCTGTTGCAGAGCACAGGCTCCAGATGCGCAGGTTCAGCGGCCATGGCTCATGGGCCCAGCCGCTCCACGGCATGTGGGATCCTCCCGGACTGGGGCATGAACCCGTGTCCCCTGCATCAGCAGGCAGACTCTCAACCACTGCACCACCAGGGAAGCCCTCTCTTTTTTTTTTTAAATATCTTTATTGGAGTATAATTGCTTTATATTGTTGTGTTAGTTGCTGCTGTATAACAAAGTGAATCAGCTATACGTATACATATATCCCCAAATCCCCTCACTCTTGTATCTCCCTCTCACCCTCCCTATCCCACCCAGGTAGGTGGTCACAAAGCACCAAGCTGATCTCCCTGTGTTATGCAGCTGCTTCACACTAGCTATCTGTTTTACATTTGGTAGTGTATATATGTCAATGCCACTCTCTCACTTCATCTCAGCTTACCCTTCCCCCTCCCCGTGTCTTCAAGTCCTTTCTCTACGTCTGTGTCTTTATTCCTGTCCTGCCCCTAGGTTCTTCAAAACCAATTTTTTTTTTAGATTCCATATATATGTGTTAGCATACGGTATTTGTTTTTCTCTTCCTGACTTATTTCACTCTGTATGACAGACTCTATGTCCATCCACCTCACTACAAATAACACAATTTCACTTGTTTTTATGGCTGAGTATATTCAATATTCCATTGTATATATGTGCCACATCTTCTATATCCATTCATCTGTCGATGGACACTTAGGTTGCTTCCATATCATGGCTATTGGAAAGAGTGATGCAATGAACATTGTGGCACATGACTCTTTTTGAAGTATGGTTTTCTCAGGGTAAATACCCAGTAGTGGGATTCCTGGGTCATATGGTAATTCTATTTTTACTGTTTGAAGGAACCTCCATACTGTTCTCCATAGTGGCTGTATTAATTTATATTCCCACCAGCAGTGCAAGAAGGTTCCCTTCTCTTCACACCCTCTCCAGCATTTATTGTTTGTAGAGCTTTTGGTGATGGCCACTCTGACTGGTGTGAGGTGATACCTCATTTGTAGTTTTGATTTGCATTTCTCTAATGATTAGTGATGTTGAACATCCTTTCATGTGTTTGTTGACAATCTGTATACCTTCTTTGGAGAAATGTCTATTTAGGTCTTCTGCCCATTTTTGGATTGGGTTGTCTGTTTTTTTTATATTGAGGTGCTTGTATATTTTGGAGATTAATCCTTTGTCCATTTCTTTGACTGCAAATATTTTCTCCCATTCTGAAGGCTGCCTTTTTGTCTTGTTTATGGCTTCCTTTGCTGTGCAAAAGCTTTTAAGTTTCATTAGGTCCCATTTGTTTATTTTTGTTTTTATTTCCAATTTTCTAGGATGTGGGTCAAAAGGAATGTTGCTGTGATTTATGTCATAGAGTGTTCTGCCTATGTTTTCCTTGAAGCATTTTATAGTGCCTGGCTTTACATTTAGGTCTTTAATCCATTTGGAGTTTATTTCCATGTATGGTGCTAGGGAGTGTTCTAATTTCATTCTTTTACATGTATCTCTCCAGTTTTCCCAGCACCGCTTATTGAAGAGGCTGTCTTTTCTTCATTGTATATGCTTGCCTCCTTTATCAAAGATAGGGTGACCATAGGTGTGTGGGTTTACCTCTGGGCTTTCTACACTGTTCCATTGATCTATATGTTTGTTTTTGTGCCAGTAGCATTCTGTCTTGATTACTGTAGCTTTGTAGTATAGTCTGCAGTCAGGGAGCCTGACTCCTCCAGCTCCGTTTTTCATTCTCAAGATTGCTTTGGCTATTTGGGGTCTTTTGTGTTTCCATACAAATTGTAAAATTTTTTGTTCTAGCTCTGTAAAAAATGCCATTGGTGGTTTGATAGGGATTGCATTGAATCTGTAGATTGCTTTGGGGAGTATAGTCACTTTCACAATGTTGATCCTTCCAATCCAAGAACATGGTATATCTCTCCACCTGTTTGTATCGTCTTTAATTTTTTTCATCACTGTCTTATAGTTTTCTGCATACAGGTCTTTTGTCTCCTTAGGTAGGTTTATTCCTAGGTATTTTATTCTTTTTGTTGAAATGATAAATGGGAATGTTTCCTTAATTTCTCTTTCAGATTTTTCATCATTAGTGTATAGGAATGCAAGAGATTTCTGTGCATTAATATTGTATCCTGCTAGTTTACCAAATTCATTGATTACCTCTAGTAGTTTGCTGGTACCATCTTTAGGATTCTCTATGTGACAGTTTTACTTCTTTTCTGATTTGGATTCTTTTTATTTCTTTTTTGGCTCTGATTGTTGTGGCTAAAACTTCCAAAACTTTGTTGAATAATAGTGGTGAGAGTGGGCAACCTTGTCTTTTTCCTGATCTTAGTGGAAATGTTTTCAGTTTTTCACCATTGAGAATGCTGTTGGCTGTGGGTTTGTCATATATGGCCTTTATTATGTTGAGGTAGGTTCGCTCTATGCCTACTTTCTGGAGAGTTTTTATCATAAATAGGTGTTGAATTTTGTCAAAAGCTTTTTCTACATCTACTGAGATGATCATATGTTTTTTATCCTTCAGTTTGTTAATATGGTGTATCACATTGATTGATTTGCATATACTGAAGAATCCTTGCATTCCTGGAATAAACCCCACGTGATCATTGTGTATGATCCTTTTAATGTGCTGCTGGATTCTGTTTGCTAGTATTTTGTTGAGGATTTTTGCATCTATGTTCATCAATGATATTGGCCTGTAGTTTTCTTTTTGTAACATCTTTGTCTGGTTTTGGTATCAGGGTGATGGTGTTCTTGTGGAATGAGTTTCGGAGTGTTCCTCCATCTGCTATATGTTGGAAGAGTTTGAGAAGGATAGGTGAGAGCTCTTCTCTAAATGTTTGATAGAATTCGCCTGTGAAGCCATCTGGTCCTGGGCTTTTGTCTGTTGGAAGACTTTTAATCACAGTTTCAATTTCAGTGCTTGTGATTGGTCTGTTCATATTTTCTATTTTTTCCTTGTTCAGTCTCTGAAGGTTGTGCTTCTCTAAGAATTTGTCCATTTCTTCCACGTTGTCCATTTTATTGGCATATAGTTGCTTGTAGTGATTCTCATGATCCTTTGTATTTCTGCAGTGTCAGTTATTACTTCTCCTTTTTCATTTCTAATTCTGTTCATTTGAGTCTTCTCCCTTTTTTTTCTTCAGAAGTCTGGCTAAGGGTTTATCAAGTTTGTTTATCTCCTCAAAGAACCAGCTTTTAGTTTTATTGATCTCTGCTACTGTTTTCTTCATTTCTTTTCCATTTATTTCTGATCTGATCTTTTTGATTTCTTTCTTTCTGCTAACTTGGGATTTTTTGTTCTTCTTTCTCTATTGCTTTAGGTGAAAGGTTAGGTTGTTTGAGATTTTTCTTGTTTCTTGAGGTAGGACTGTATTGCTATAAACTTCCCTCTTAGAACTGCTTTTGCTGCATCCCATAGGTTTTGGGTCATCGTGTCTCCATTGTCATTTGTTTCTAGGTATTTTTTAATTTCCTTTTTGATTTCTTCAGTGATCACTTCGTTATTAAGTAGTGTATTGTTTAGCCTCCATGTGTTTGTATTTCTTACAGCTCTTTTCCTGTAATTGATATCTAGTCTCATAGCGTTGTGGTCGGAAAAGATACTTGATACAATTTCAATTTTCTTAAATTTACCAAGGCTTGATTTGTGACCCAAGATATGATCTATCCTGGAGAATGTTCCATGAGCACTTGAGAAAAATGTGTATTCTGTTGTTTTTGGATGGAATGTCCTATAAATATCAATTAAGTCCATCTTGTTTAATGTATCATTTAAAGCTTGTGTTTCCTTATTTATTTTCATTTTGGATGATCTGTCCATTGGTGAAAGTGGGGTGTTAAAGTCCCCTACTATGAGTGTGTTACTGTCAATTTCCCCTTTTATGGTTGTTAGTATTTGCCTTATGTATTGAGGTGCTCCTATGTTGGGTGCATAAATATTTACAATTGTTATATCTTCTTCTTGGATCGATCCCTTGATCATTATGTAGTGTCCTTCTTTGTCTCTTCTAGTAGTCTTTATTTTAAAGTCTATTTTGTCTGATATGAGAATTGCTACTCCAGCTTTCTTTTGGTTTCCATTTGCCTGGAATATCTTTTTCCATTCCCTCACTTTCAGTCTGTATGTGTCTCTAGGTCTGAAGCGGGTCTCTTGTAGACAGCATATATATGGGTCTTGTTTTTGTATCCATTCAGCCAATCTGTGTCTTTTGGTGGGAGCATTTAGTCCATTTACATTTAAGGTAATTATCGATATGTATGTTCCTATTCCCATTTTCTTAATTGTTTTGGGTTCGTTATTGTAAGTCTTTTCCTTCTGTTGTGTTTCTTGCCTAGAGAAGTTCCTTTAGCATTTGTAGTAAAGCTGGTTTGGTGGTGCTGAATTCTCTTAGCTTTTGATTGTCTGTAAAGGTTTTAATTCTTCTGTTGCATCTGAATGAGATCCTTTCTGGGTAGAGTAATCTTGGTTGTTGGTTTTTCCCTTTCATCACTTTCAATATGTCCTGGCACTCCCTTCTGGCTTGCAGAGTTTCTTCTGAAAGATCAGCTGTTAACCTTATGGGGATTCCCTCATATGGTATTTGTTGCTTCTCCCTTGTTGCTTTTAATATCTGTTCTTTGTATTTAATTTTTGATAGTTTGATTAATATGTGTCTTGGCGTGTTTCTCCTTGAATTTATCCTGTATAAAACTCTCTGTGCATTCTGGGCTTGATTGACTATTTCCTTTCCCATATTAGGGAAGTTTTCAACTATAATCTCTTCAAATATTTTCTCAGTCCGTTTCTTTTTCTCTTCTTCTCCTGGTACCCCTATAATTCGAATGTTGGTGCATTTATTATTGTCCCAGAGGTCTCTGAGACTGTCCTCAATTCTTTTCATTCTTTTTTTCTTTATTCTGCTCTGTGGTAATTATTTCCACTATTTTATCTTCCAGGTCAATTATCCATTCTTCTGCCTCAGTAATTCTGCTATTGATTCCTCCTAGAGAATTTTTAATTTCATTTATTTTGCTGTTCATCATTGTTTGTTTGTTCTTTAGTTCTTCTAGATCCTTGTTCAACATTTCTTGTATTTTCTCCATTCTATTTCCAAGATTTTGTATCATCTTTACTATCATTACTCTGAATTCTTTTTCAGGTAGACTGCCTCTTTCCTCTTCATTTGTTTGGTCTGGTGGGTTCTTACTTTGCTCCTTCACCTTCTGCATATTTCTCTGTCTTCTCATTTTGCTTAACTTACTGAGTTTGGCATTTACTTTTCGCAGGCTGCAGGTTTGTAGTTCGCATTGTTTTTGCTGTCTGCCCCCCATGGGTAAGGTTGGTTTGGTGGGTTGTGTAGGCTTCCTGGTGGAGGGGACTGGTGCCTGTGTTCTGGTGGATGAGGCTGGATCTTGTCTTTCTGGTGGGAAGAACCACATCTGGTGGTGTGTTTTGGGGTGTCTGTGAACTTATTATGATTTTAGGCAGCCTTTCTGCTAATGGGTGGATTTGTGTTCCTGTCTTGCTAGTTGTTTGCCATCGGATGTTCAGCACTGGAGCTTGCTGGCTGTTGAGTGGAACTGGGTCTTAGCGTTGAGATGGAGATCTCTGGGAGAGCTCTTGCCAATTGATATTTTGTGGGCCTGGGAGGTCTCTGGTGCTCCAATGTCCTGAACTCTGCTCTCCCACCTCAGACGCTCAGGCTTGACACCCGGCCAGAGGACCAAAACCCTGTCAGCCACATGGCTTTTGGGAAGTCTGAGGTCTTCTGACAGCGTTCTGTAGCTGTTCTGTTGGAGTTGTTCCATATGTAGGTTTATTTTTGATTTATTTGTGGGGAGGAAGGTGATCTCCACATCTTACTCCTCTGCCATCTTGAAGGTCCTCTAATCTCTCTTTATCTTTAATTTTTGCCATTTTAATTACTGTGAGTCTTGGTGTGATCCTCTGTGGGTTGAGACTCAAACCCAATCTTATTGGACCTGGAAGTCTGTTTCCTTTCCCAGGTTAGGAAAGTTTTCAGCTATTCAAATATGTTCTCTGTCCCTTTCTCTCTCTCTTCTCCTTCTGGGACTCCTCCAGTGTAAATGTTAGTATGCTTGATGTTGTCTTAGAGGTCTCTTAGACTGTCTTCATTTCTCTTTATTCTTTTCTTTTCCCTTTTCATCTTTAATGATTGCCACTACTCTGTCTTTCAGCTCACTGATCCATTCCTTTGTATCATCTAATCTAATGTTGATTCCTTGTAGTGTATTTTTCATTTCAGTTATTATATTCTTCATCTCTGTTTGGTTCTTTACATGTTCTAACTCTTTGTTAGAAACTTCTAACTTCTCAATCTGGTCATACAGTCTTCTCCCAATATCTTTGATTATCTTTACCATCATTACTTTGAAATCTCTGATGGTAGACTGGCTACCTTCACTTACTTAGTTCTTCTTCTGGGGTTTTATCTTATTCTTCATCTTGAATATATTTCTGTGTTTCCTCATTTTGCCTAAATTGCTGTTTTTATTTCTATGTATCTAGTAGTTTGGCTACATTTCCTGACATTGAAGAAGTGGCCTTTTGTGTCCTATGTGTCCCAGTAGCACACTCCCCTTTGGTCACCAGTGCTATATGCTCTAGGGGTGCCCCCTATTTGGGCTGTATGGGTCATTCTGTTGTAACACACTAACTACTGTGGGGGGTCAAGGCTGGCCCCCCATCCAGTGGTTGCCAGCCCTTGCCTTGTGCAGAGGCTGCCAGCCACTGGTGGGTGGGCTTGTTTCACAAGGCTGCTGGCTGCATATCCCTGGAGGGGTCCAGGGATAGTGCTGTCTCACTGGTAGGCACATTCATGTCCTGGAGTCTCTGGCTGCAGTCCCTGAGGGTCCTGGGGCTAGTACCTGCACACTGATATATGGGATCAGGTCCTGGACCCTCTGGTGGACAATCCCAGATCCAGGGGCAGCTTTGGGCTCAGGGGGTCTTAAGGCTGCAGGCCTGCTGGTGGGTGAGTCTATGTCTTCTCTAGGCTAGTTACTTGGCCTGAGGCATCACTGTACTAGTGCTGACAGGCTGGTGGGCAGGGCCAGGTTCTGGTGCTAATAAGCTAGAGGAAGGACTCCAAAATGGTGCTTGTCAGTGCCAGTATCCACATGGTAGAATGATCTCCCCAAAATGCCTGCTCCCAGGGTCTATGTCTCCAGGGTGAGCTCCAGTTGCCTCCTGCCTCTCTGGGAGACTTTCCAAGATCAGAATGTTGGTCTGACCCAGGTTTCTTTCAAATTACTGCTTCTGTCTTGGGTCCTGAAGCATGTGAGGTTTTGTGTGAACTCTTTAATAGTGGAGTTTCTGTTTCCCACAGCCCTCTGGCTCTCCAAAAAGTAAGCCCTACGGGCCTTCAAAACCAAATATAGTGTAGGCTTGTCGTCCTGGTGCAGGACTCCCTGGCTGGGGAGCCTGATAGGGGCTCAGACCCCTTGCTGCAATTGTAATTATCCTCCTATTTGTGGGTCTTTTCCCAGGGGTATGGGTTTTGACTATACTTCATCTCTGCCCCTCCTACCCATCTCATTGTGGCACCTTCTTTATATCTTTAGTTGTAGAAGATCTTTTCTGCTAGTCTTCTGGTTTTTATCATCAATAGATGTTCTATAAATAGTTGTAATTTTAGTATGCCTTTGGGAGGAGATGAGCTCAGGATCTTTCTACTCCACCATCTTGGATGTTCCCACCCCCAGATATCTTATTAGTTATTAGAGGCGTTTTAGAATGACAACAAATCATTATTTTGCATGTAGAAGAGCAAGCAAAACAGGAAGAAACTGGGTCCCCTTCCAAATACTGGAATGAATGCTAATTGGATGCTATTAATGACCTCTACCACTAATGCTCTCTATTCTTCCAAAATTCCCAGCTCACAATATCGGCCAGTTTTGCCCTCTGGCTTCCCCCCAAAGTGCACTGGCTCAGAACAATTGTGGGGAATATGTGAGGCACAGGTCCAAGAATGTTAACCCAGATAACCCTTGTTCCTACTAAATGGTCATATTGCTCTCACCTATCTCATGGTTAAACAATTCTAGACTTCCATCCTTCACTCAAATGAATGTTGCAGTCTAAATAAAGCCTTTGTGTTTTTCATCCTTCCATTCCATCTGTCTAAATGTTTTGGTGTACCTGGCCAACTCCTTCTTGTACTTAAAGTCCTAGCACAAATATCAGCTCTTCTCTGAAACCATGCTCCATTTGCCTAGTTCAAGCTGACTCATTCAACACTTGGAATACCACAGAATTCAGTGTACACATCAATCTTGTCACATCATGTCAATTTTCTTTTTACAAATATTTCTTTTCCTCACTTGAAAGTCATCTCTTAAGTAAAGAGATTTTTGTTTCATGATTTTCTCTGCCTCGGTGCCTGGCCAAACATGTGTGTAACTTCTATGTAGAATGGGATTAGAATTTAAGTTTGTTTTTAGCTTGATATCTAATTTAACAAGATCTCTCCTCCAATATGTCCATGATGACTCTTGGGCTAGAGATTTTTAGTTCTCCACTAGCACTCAGTCGGTTCATTCCATTAAATGCAAAACCAATCTGGAATAGCTGCTCTAAGAAATTAAACTCTGCTCTTCTCTTTCCAAAAAAAAAAAAAAAGACCCTACAAACTCTCCAGTCTTCAGGGAGGTATTTCATATATATATATACATATATATGATTTTCAATGAAGAAAAATAAATAATTGGTTTCCTTAATTAGTCCCGCATAGCTGAGTCTGTCGCTGTTAAATCCATGGCTGTACTACCTCAGTGCTTAAATAAAAGGAAGGGAAACTCTGAGCCTAATTCACCTTCTTCATAAGGGTGAAGGTTATATTTTTTCGAAAGGCAGCTAATAGGAGTATTTCAAATAGAACATTTAATATTTAGGGTTCTGAATTTCTTCCTAACAAGTTGTTTTGATTTAAAGGCAGATGCACAGTCTAAGAAGAAATTCTTTGCTGGACATTTGGATCCGATAACATCCTTATCCTATTCCTCTCTTTGCCAAATCCCACCTTGGTAAAATATAGTTAATTGTAAACAAAGGAGAAAATAGTCATTAAATGGAGGAATAAAGACTCAGATTTCTATTGCTCATCCAGAAATTAATTCAATCAACAGTTTTCTTAGAATGATCTACTAGAAAAACACAAAGAGAAAGTTTACTTTAAAAAAATAGAATAAAACTCATTTTACCTTCAATTATCATATGGGTTCATTGAACTCTTTTGTCTGTAAAATAACTTAAAGTTTTGAAAACTGAAAAAGGTACAGTAGACTCAAATGGCAAATAGTTATGGATATTTTCCTGGAATTCCAAGGCTTAAGGTATATTTTGTTTGTTGTCTTTGTGTTTTTTGATGTTGTTGTTGTTTGTTTTGGGGTTTTTTTGGCAATTATTTCTCTCCTGCAGGGATGTACAGTCAAATCACTGTGTTTTTAAGTTACTTTGAATAGTCCTTTCCCAAAATAGAAATTTGTTAGTTAGCTTTTTGTTTTGATTTGATTTTTAGGATTGCTTTTAAAATTTTAATTTTATTGTATAATTGTGTATAATGCTTTCATGATTCCAAATTCAAAACAACAAAGAAGTCTAGACTTAATACCCTCTCCCTTCATTCTATTCCCTTTCTTTTCCTATAAATAAACATTTAAAAATATATTATGGCTTATCTTTTTTTAAATATAAGCATATAATAAGTATAATTTAGATTCTATACTTCAATACAAGTATACATATTAATAACCCTTTTCTTAAATAACCAGATCTATAGATTGTTACCTATTTCTGTGTAATAAACCACCCCAAACACAGTGGACTGAAATAGCAATCATGTATTTGTTCATGCTGGTTGTTGACTTGATCTCTTTTTTCCATGTGTTCTCTCATCCTGAAGTTTTCAAGTTTTTTTACACAGCAGTTCTAGGGTAGCAAGCAAAAGTAGAAGTTATAATGCCTTTTGAGACTTAGGCTGAAAAGTTTCACATCTATTACAGTGTATTGGTTTAAGCCACTTCCAAAGCAAGTCCACATTCACGAGGTAGAGAAATAAATTCTACCTTTTCAGGGGAAGAGCAACCAAGGCACACTGTACAGAAGACTCACATTGTAGCAAGAAATCTTTGTGACTATCTGATCTGTTCTCAGGACCTTCTTCCTACCCATGTCTGAAAAGGTTTCAGTAAAGCAACACATTAGCAAAAGGGAATGATAAATGTCATGGGCTCTAGTCAATAGTGTTAGCAACTAGTCTGCCTTTTGGGGGAGGAAACATGGAATAAGTGTGGAAAGAGGGGCAGAGTTCTTCATGAGAGTGTGTTTGCTGCTTACTCAGAAATTCAATTGTGTTCTTCCAAACATAGTTCCAATTTTGTGAAAATGTCTCCTTAATCCCCATGAAACTAAGGGAAGTGACTTCATCTCTAGTTGTCCTGAGTTCATCAGTGAATGACATTCTTATGGTAACTCTTTCTCAACTAGCAGTGGTTTTGAGATATAAATTGGCCCAAACTAAAGGAAAGCGTGTTCATGTAATTCTTGGCAGAACAGCTTCTCTCCCACCCCTGCTGGACATGAAAAAGAATCCCTTTGGTCACAATTTTTTTGGAAAGTATTTAAACAGCATAAAGGCAACCAACCTTAGAGGAAGCCAATACTGAGGATAGAAGATTGGAAAGACAATAAGAACCAGGCACTCTGATGATTCTATTCCATTCCATACCTGGAGCCTGTCCTGCTGGACTTTCATTTATGCAAGATTTCAACACTTTCATTTCTTAAAACAGGTTAAGATTATTTTTGTTATTTAACTTTGGATTCTGCAATCACTAGTACAGGGATTTGAGTTTAGAAAATTATTTTCATATTTATGATATATTTAACATTGATGCTACATAATTTGCCTACCACTAGTTAGAAAGATTCTATTGTTCTCAACACTATTTTGGAGTTAAAGAATCTGACGCTCAGAGAATGTTAATAAAACAAAATGAGACAACGAATGAAACAGTGTGTTAGACCCAGTCCAGAGCCTTAGAGTAGAGGTTTGATGAATGTTAGTCTTAGGATGATATTCCTATTTCCCAAGGGACTTACTACAGCATTTCTAGCCCCAAACCTTACTACTAAAATTTGCAGATTCACAACTTGAATTCAAGTTCAATTTCTTTCTCATTATGCCACCATGCTTATAGTTGGTATTCATCCCAGAAATTCTTTGGTGGGACCAAACTCTCGAAGGAAACAGTGTTCTGGGACAAGGAGAAGTATTTTTTGAACATTAGAATACTCCCCTAGAAAGGAAGACCTAGAAAAAGATGCTTCCAGGGCAGCATAAGGGTAATATGTATATAAATATGAAGAAGACAGTAAAAGTGACCCAAAAGGAAGCAGAAAGGATGACAGATTTAGAGCAGTGAAAAACCTTGAAAAGAGCACTGATTTTGGAATCAAGCAGCCTGGTTTGAAATCACAAATATCTCTTGGATATTATCTCTTCAAGACAATATCTTCCTGATTAACACAGGGGTAACAATATCTACCTAGAAGGTCAAAAACTTATTAAATGACAATATATACAGCAGGGGTCCCCAACCCCCAGGCCTGCTAGGAACCACGCGGAGCAGCAGGAGGAGAGAGGAGGGCGAGCAAGTGAAGCTTCATCTGCCACTCATCACTTGCCATGGCTCGCATTACTGCCGGAACCAGTCCACACCTCCACTCCATCCATGGAAAACTTTTCTTCCATGAAACCGGTCCCTGGTGCCGAAAACGTTGGGGACAACTGATATAGAGGATACCTAGCACAGGCTATAATTCACATCTGGTACTCCATAAATGTTACTGTAAAGACATGCTCTGGTGTGAATGGACCCAAGCTTTTGGAATTCTGACTACAAGTGTGTGTGTATGTGTCTTTAGGAGTGGACTTCCATTTTATAGCCAGAAATATTCTCCTGCTTTTTTACAGACGAACTCTTGATTTCAACTTTGGGGCAACACTTCCTTTCTCTTTTATGAAAAGAAATGTTTGTAGTTTGCTGATGTAATAGTAAAGAAAAGCAAAAGGAAAGGAAAGAAGTTTGAGATAAGGGATAGCTAAACTATACTACACAATATATTTCTTTTTTTCAGGAGTGAGAGAATATGCTTCTTTCCTAAATATGGGTTAAACTTTCCTCTCTTCAAAAATCATGTTAATTCTTGAGAGATATGCATGAGCTGGCTATTATTACCCACTGGAGACTGGCATAGAGACATGCTGTTGGCAGGAAGCTCTCAGAGGCACAGTCTCACTGCATGATGTTCAGGAATCTGGTAGGGAAGACTGAAGCCCAATCTGTATCTTCCACTGAAGTCTTCCATGTGTTATTTTCCTAAGCTTCAAAACTCAGACTTTGGGAAATGTCCTGTACTTGGAATATGCCATTCAAATGTCCTGGCCAAAGACATGTTCTTTGGGTAAGGGGAGTTGTTTTGATAAAGACAGTGAACATTCTCGCAACCATCATGGGCATGAGGAATATTTCAGGAGAGTGTAAAGACTCAGAATTGGAATCCTTTACACAAGATAGGTTCAAAATCATTTCCAGGTATTCATTTTTCTGTCCACTCAATAAACATGTATTGAGTAGCTATTATGTAGCAATTACTATTCAGGTATTAGGAATAGAGTCATACAAAACCTCTGCTTAAGGAGTTTCACTCTAGTTGGAGATATGGACAATAAACAAGTAAAACAATACATAAGCAATATGTAAGCAAATAAATGCAGGTAATAATCATTACTGTGAAAATAATATTTTCTCTGATCAAGGAAGACCCCACTGAGAAGGTAACATTTGAGCAGATGTTTAAATAATATAAAGAAGCAGAGTAATGGCCCCAACAAAAATGACCACATCCTCATCTCTGGAACCTATGGATATGTTATTTTACACGGCAAAAGGGAATTTGCACCTGTGACCTTTAGGGTTAGGGATCTTTATGTGGGGAGATGATGATCCATGTGGATGATCCATGTGGAGCTGGATGATCCACGTGGACCCAATCTAAGCACTGAGTCTAAAAGTGGAAGAAGAAGTCATAACAGTGGGTCAGAAAGATGTGGCATGAGAAGGACTGAACACACTGTTGCTGGCTTTGAAGATGGAGAAAAGACACCGCAAGCCAAGCAGTGTAGTTTGGCTTCTAGGAGCTGGGAATGGAACTCAGCTGACAGCCAGGAGGAAAACAGGGACCTTGGGCCTACAGTCCCAGTAACTGAATTCTGCCAGTAACCATAATGAGCAGTAAATTAATTCTCCCCTAGAGCCTGCAAGAAGGAATGCAGCCCTGCTGACCACTTGCTTTTAGCTCCATAAGAATCATACTCGACTTCTGACTTACAGAACTGTGAGATCATAAAAGTGTGCTGTTTTATACCATGAAGCTTTGTACAGCAACAATAGAAAACTAATACACATGCAGAGATAAGAGGGGCCTGCATTCCAGACTGTGGATACAGTAATGCACAGGTCCTAGCATGGCTGAGGTGGATAGTGACAATCAGCACAGATTTTTGCAATATTTAGACACTCTCCAGAATGTCAAGATGTACTTGAAGAAGGAAACTTCTTCAAGTAAAGATATCTAATGCCTCACCATCAACTGAGGTACAGGTTTAGGCTTTTATGAGTTGGAGAAAGATGAATTATCACACAAATTTGTGAAACCTAGATATCTGGGTTTTATTAGTAATGCTTCACAGCTGGAATTCATACCAAGTCTCTCAAACAAAAGTGTGCTGTTCGGCAAGTCCTGGAGTTCCAGGGTAGAAATCTTAGCAATAACAAGGAACCAGCCTGAAGAGTCCATTTGTATGAGCATTTGATAAAAGAAAAAGGATGGAGGCATTACTCCATCAGTGCAGCAGCATAGCTATATGATCCCCTTAGTAGGGCGGGGCATCTGACAATAAGTAGAGAATAAGCAGAGGAAGGGTGACCCTGGTTGAGCAGAAGAGGGTGTTTATGGTCCTGAAAGAGCTTTTCTTTTGGCAAGAGAGGGAAGAGTCTTTCTGAGGGAGGATGCCATTAGCTTTTTCATAGGGGACACTGACGCAGGCAATTTAACCACCTTTCAGAAGTAATCTCTCTGCTTTTCTATTTTACTGTGTTTCATTTCAGCTTTTCTCTTTTTCTCTAAATTGTGTAACCAATTGCAAACATGTCCCAGGAAAAGGGAAGAATAGATGCCATCCTGTACTCTGGCTTCCAGCCATGTGCTGCCCCTTCCCTGCTTTTACAGGCTACAAACTTCACACCAGCCAGCTGAGAAATGGCCAAAGTGAAAAGCAATTTGCAAGTGGGAAGCATCCTGGCTGTCATTATTAACTTGTGGTAAAGGCAGATGGGACATGTGCAAGGGTCTGGGGAGGGAAATAAGGAGACAGTGGACACAATAAGAAGCTGCTGTGGGTGGACACTGCTTTTTGGAGAGGGAGCTGAGATGAATAGAGAGAAATGCAGGCATTAATGCTTCCTATATATACATCCTGGCATGGAATCGGGGTGAAGTCTGAGGGAGGGCCAGCTGGGATGGCACAGCATAGTGGTTAGTAGTCCTGGAGATGTGAAGCCTGGGTGTAGATGCTTGCACTGTCACTTTTTATCTGTATGACCTCAGCAATTAATGTACATCTTCTGCACCTTATTTCGATATTGTGATGATTGCATGATACTACATATAAATTGCCAAGGACTTACATGATCTTGGTAAACATTGGTAAATGCTATTACTATTCTTGACATGTATTTTTAAAGGGTGGCTAAGTTCTAAATAACTTTTAAATACTTTGCTACAACTAGGAAGTAAGTAGGAACACAGACCGTGCCTCAGAGGAGACAACATCATATAATCAACAAATGTTAGAGCTGAGAGACATTTTGGTGATCAATAAAACCAATCCCCTTAATTGACAGGTAAGGAAAATTATGCTCACTATGTTTTGTGATTTGTTTAAGATCACAAAGCCAGTAAGGGACTAGGCAGCCAGGTAAAGATGGGATGTCTCACTCTCATTCTGTGACTGTCTAGACACAAAGTGTTTGTTGTTTTTTCTACATGATTTGAAATCATTGCCTTCTATGATCCATAAAACTGAGACCATGGAAATCACATACATGTTCCCACGTACCGCCAGCTCATGCTGCATTTTATCCCCATCCGCATTACAACTTCTGTGGGGAGAATAGCCTCTGCCTATCTCCTATTTCTTCATATTTTTCATGTTTCCAGGAAGATGGCTATGGATCTCCTGAGTCACCAATCCCAGTGGGATCATCTGATTCTAATAATTTCAATATTTTTAGGGGAAAAAAAAGATGTATTTCAATTTAGAGGTTACAAAGTAGCTGTAGCCAAACCACAGACAGTTTTGTTTTTTTCCAAAAATGTTGTGAACCTTTTGAATTCGACAACCTACCCCAGTTTTCACAGGCTCCACCATTCTCCTTCTTAGACTCAACTTTATCCACACATTGACTTATTATTGTGTCTGGCTGGGCACTGTAGATTTTATTTAGTGACTCCTGGTATGTACGAGCTTTTTCTAATTAAAAAAAGTATGTACTTTCAATAAAGCTTTCTATTTAGACATTCCCATTGCATTAATGAGAAGCTGTTACGTATTTTCTGAGTTTAAATTTCTGGATTTAAGTAAAGAGGGTTTTCTTCACCAGGACGTGGTAATTTAATGTGATATCCTAACGAGAGTTATAAAAACTAATATAGTTGTTGCTGGGAAAGTATCTTGTAGGTGTAGTTAACATCAGTACACTTTCAGTAAAAAGACTGCCTCAATTATGTGGGAAGGCCTCATCCAATCAGTGGAAAGGCTTTAAGAGCAAAACAGGTTTTCTGAGGAAGAAGAAATTCTGCCTCAAGACAGAGTTTCCAGCCGGCAGGACTGCCCTGTGGATTTAAATCGTGTGGGCCCCCATAATTGTGAAAGCTAATTCTTTGAAATAAATCTCTTTATACAGATTTAAATCTATATAAATATATATATCTTATTATATGTATCCTACTAAATATATCCTATGGGTCTGTTTCTCTGGAAAACCCTGCCAGTTCAGAGGGAAAGTAAAACATTAGCCAATGGTTCATGGGAGACATTACCCAATGTTTTAGATAAGGTAATGCTAGCCGCTAAAACAGCTGGACCATGAATTTCTACAGTTTAACCCATTAGAAAATTGTTTCTCACTCACACAACGAACATCTAACAGGTGGAGGTGGGGAGAAGAGACTCAGCATAGCAAAGCCTTAGAAACTATGCGACATCCAAGGTCACCTACAGCCAGCAGACAGGGAAGAAATAGAATGGAGAATCCAGTGAAAGGTTTTCTAAGCCAGGATCATTTCTATACACATTCCATTGGCCAGGATTTGGTCATCTGGCCATACCTAACTTCAAGAAAACATTAGCTAGCTCTTTCCCAGGAGAAACTGAAAATGTGCTTGGCAAATAGTTAGCCATTCTCTGTCATGCAAAGTCATTAGTAGAGAAGCTTCTTGGAAAATATCATGTATTCTTGCTAGGACTATCTTGTTTGTTAAAATTTTGCGACTAATGTTATGGATTGTGGTCTCAGTACAGGAACAAATATAGAAAATGGAAAAAAAAAACAGAATGAGATGGCAAAGAAAGCAAAGTCTGAGGCAGGAGACAATTTAAAACAGCAATTAGAGTCTAATTAAATCCAAAGTTTGGTATCATTATCAGAAGTGAAGACATAGCTAATTATGCTGAAAGCAAGTTTCAGTTCGGGTTATGGTCATTCAATAAGGGAATATTTTCTTCCCAGCAGAAAACACTAATTTTGAAAACCACTTAAAAGATTCTCAGTAATGGATGGTATGTATGTGTGTGCATTTTAATCTCTTTATCCATATTGTCCAGTGGTATTTAGTCTTTGTACTTAAATCAACAGTAATTGTTTGTTGTAGCATGAGAAATTTTTGGCTCATTGATTTTCCACAGCACTGAAATGTCACATTAGCTCAAGGTGAAAAGCTAACAGGATGTGAATAATGATAATAATAATCAGAACAATAATAGAAAGAATCATACACCTAAATGTACATTAAAATCCTCTATTACTCTCAGGGCTCTGGTGACATTTCAAACAACAGGAGAAGAGAGAGAAAATGGTTTGTTAACATCATTCTCTCTAGAGGCCACTGCAACCTTGGCTGCACATTTTGGTATAGATGGCAATTTACAGAATGAATGAATGAGAACCAAGGACATGGGTCCCACCTACTGTGTAATGCTCCCCCCAATTTTACTCTGTTTCCAGGTACAATTCATCAATGTTCAGTCTTCCACATTCCTGTCTGAGATACACACTTGAACTTACAAAAGTAGAGAATTCTCAAAACAGGCATTTGGAATTTGTGATATGTACAGGATTTGGTCATCTGGCCATACCTAACTTCAAGGAAACATGAGCTAACATTGAGTAAACGCACTTGAGTTAGATATAGCTTGGGATCCCAGGGAGACTAGGTATCACCGACACCCAGAACATTCACTAAGTCTCAGAATTTTCGGGTCAAGGACCCTGGCTTATGCTAATGATATTAAAAATTAAAAATGAAAGAAAAGAGTCTCAGATCCTGATCCCACTTAAGCAAAGTAATATTTTACTTTGCTTTTTAGGTATTCTAATTCCCTGCTGGTAATTGTAGATTCATAATTATAATCAAATGAATTTATTATTCTATTATTCCAGAAAGTTGCTTCAGAACCCAGTCTCCCCCACCCACCTCCCACCAGATTCTGTTTAATTCCACTGTGATATCTTCTCGTGGAATTCTACATTTCTATATTATAGCACTTTGTCACATGTCAAATGGATTAAAAAAAATGGTTAATGTCTTCTTTCCCTCTAGACTGTATGGTAGGGGATACAGTTCCTATTGTCTTTCAGTTCTGCATCTTCAGGACCCAGAAGAGGGTAAAGACAGTGGCACTCAATCAGTGGATGCTCCGTGACTGACCTGAGAGTGCCCCATTCCTCCCTATGTAGGGCTGACAATGGTTCTGCTTTCAGACTGAATTTTACCACAGTATTTCATTCTAAATCTGCAACTATCTACCTCCAATCCATCTTACTCCATCATCTGTTCAATTGATCTCCTAACTCTTGACTATATTTTTACTTGTTCAGAACAGGCCAGTCTTTAACTCTTCACCACATTGTTCATTATTATCTGTAAGTCCTCACTCGTGCCATGTTGGTATTACATTACATAGGCTTAGTATTAGGCTTACATTATAATGGGAACAGTCTCAACATTTCCAACTCTTCCTGTTGATTCCCACTGTTCTTAAAGACTTATGGGCATTGCAGTGAGATAATGATGACATGCCCCTAAACTATTTTTTAAGAAAAAGAGGTATAACTTTTCAGAGACAAACTATAAAATCAACACAAGATGCATCATAGCAGTGATACACATTAAATGGAAAGAAAAATTCCCAGACCAGACCAAGACTTGATACTAATCAAACTAAAGAGGTTGAGCACATCTGAAGTGTCACATTTGGAAATAAATTCTTAGCCATGTTTTATGAATACTGACTCAAACTCTGATTAAAAGGAAGGGTCCTAAATTAATTAACTAATATCCTGGTCCTCAGAGACAGTATATCACAGAAAATAGTTATAACATTAAATTGTCCACTCTTATAACTAATTTTTATTACGAATCGATACTCATCAAGCTAGCCTCGGATTATTGTTTTTTAATAAGGAGATGAAATCATCTTATTTATCAAAATATTGACCTATCATTTTCATTTTGATATATATACTTTAGTCTCTTGTGAATTTATTCAGCACGAATTAGTGTCCCTGAATAACCCAACTCAGCTCACTGACAAGTTCAAGTTTCTGTACCTGCAAAGCTGAGGAATTTTGGTATATTAGTGTATTACTCAGGGTTTCTAGAGAAACAGAGCCAATAAAAGATACATTAATAGATAAATGACTGATAGATATAGAGATACATATCTCATATCTATTTACTTATAGCTACATTTGAAAGTGATTTCTTATAACATTTTGCCTTACATGATTACAGAGGCTGAAAAGTCCCATGATCTGCCATCTGCCAACTGGAGAGCCAATGGTGTAGATTGCAGTCCAGGTCTGAATGCCTGAGAACCAGGAGCCCTGAGGACAGAAGATTGATGTTTCAGCTCAAGCAGTCAGATACAGAGCAAATTCAACCTTCCTCTGCTTTTTGTTCTATTCTGGCCCTCCGTGGGTGGGATGATACCCACCCACACTGGGGAGGGCCATCTCCTTTCCTCAGCCCACCAATTCAAATGCTAATCTCTTCCAGAAACACCCCCACAGACACCCAGAGATAATGTTTAACCAGCTCTATGGGCACCCCATGGCCCAGTCAAGTTGCCACATGAATTAACCATCACACTTAGACTTCTACTTCATAAGACTTCTACTTCTAAGGTAATGTATGCCTATTAGATTTCTTGAAGTTCAATCAGGCAACTTTCCCTGGAAATATTCTAACATCTCAATCTCTACATTTTCTTTCTCTCAGAGTTACATAAAATTCATCATCCCCATGGAGTTCTTTGTGACTGACCCTAGCCCATACCACAAGCACCTTATTTTGTGAGCATTTTGGGCTAGAGGACTGTTTGTATATACCAGCAAAAGAATGCATGATGGTAGTTTGTTGCCATGTAAAATAATGATGATTTTTAGGATTATGTAATACCAACATGGTATGTATTCTCATTAACTGTAAACTCTATCTTCTGACTATTACCATGCACTATAATCATCATGATCTATAATCTCTCCAGAAATTACCAAAATAGAATGAGCTCTCTCTTCCAGGTCAGAAATAATACTGAAATCCTAAAATCATCTCTTTTATATGATAAGCCCTTTGGGAGTTAAGGGAGACCCATACCATAGGCATAGGTCTTCAGGGACTGGTGGATTCCACACATTTGATAATGGCACTAAGCAGAGACACAGAGCAAACAGGCAAGCTAATTCCTAATGTCAGAAAGCAATTAGGTATGCTAATTACAAAATAATATATGTAAATGTTCAAATGTATATGATCCACCACACAGTGAAAATCACTTTCTTTTTACAGAATTCTCTTCTCCCCAGGGTATTTCCAACAGAGGCAGGACCCCACACGTACAACTTACCAACTAGAATACCATCTCAAATTGGCCTTTAAAGTCCTAACCAGGGTCAGAAATGATTGACCATTTGAGTGCTATGGACTCCAGTGCAATAAACAAGCAATAAACAAGCTGTTGGGTTTCATGTGTTATAAATTCTCTGATCGAAATTTGGACACTCTTAGTTGAATACTTCTGATCAAGCAGTAAATAGTAACACTTGAGGTGAAAAGGGATTTGCATTCTGATTTAATATTAAAGATTAAAGTTTAAAGGATCCTTTTTCCTTTCACTCCCTCTCTTCCTTTAACCAACTGTGAATCCTTAGCCAGCAGTTTTTCCTGTCCAATTTCCTTGAGCTTCTGTATCCTTATCTGTAAAACAGGAATGATTCCACTACTTGATATATCTTAAAACAAATTACTGAGAGGAATCATATTGAATACTGAACATGAGTGTTGTAAAACATATAACAAAGTATGTAAAGACACATAACTATGCAGTCCTGTAGAAATTTAAATTCCTGCCAGTTTATATCCCATATATATACACAGAACTAGGAACCTGAAAATTGATGAAAAAAGACCCTGCTGAATTGAGATTTGAATTAAGTTTTGTTTTCATTTTTTCATTCCTTAGCTAGCTCTGAAAAGAGATGAAAATACTGTGTGATGAAATGAGAGAAAAAGCACAGGTGAGAAAAAGTGAACACTGTAATCTAAAGAATATGGATTTAGACTGTGAGTTAGAACTGCTTCTGGTTCCAATTCCCCTGTGTGACTCTTTTGCCTCATTTTTCTCCACTTTCAAATACATATTTCTTACTTCTCTGATGTAGTTACTATATGAGAAACTTGGGTTATCTACTTAAACTCTAGAGAATTGGCAGGGGATGGAAGACCAAGGGAAATCTCATTTTTCAAGGAGAGATGAAGAGATGATACAGAAAATAGAAGACAAGTTAGTTACCAGTAGCACCATCCATTTACAAAGGTCTTTAGAGTTTATGTACAGCATCTTATACAATCTTCATGCCACCTGAGAGGTGGGTAGAATTACTTTTTCTTAAGGAAAAAGAAATTGAAACTCAAAATATTTACACAAGACCAAGGACACACAGAGCTAATAAATGGTAGCCTTGGATAGTATAATTCTTACTTCAGTGCTCTCAATGGATGGCTATCAGAATCATTAAGTTGTGCCATTTTTCAAGATAAAATAAATCCAGGGGTAAAAGACACATAAGTCATGAGCATAGAAGGATTAAGCACCAAAAGACCTAGTCATCTTTCCCCAAATTAAAAGAAATTGGGAAGTTGTCAATGCATGAGTGTATATGTGTGTGTGTGTAAATAACTAAGCAAGAGGAGAAACAAATTTCCATTTTAGAAGCAATCATATTATCACCTATATAGGATGATTTACAAATGTCTCTGCCCCAAAACAGGAGGGTGGACCCCAAAAGTTACCAGTTTAAGTTAGTAATTAAGAGCATGCATGGCCTTAAGCCAGATTTCTTAAGTTTGAATCTTTCTTACCTCTACAACTTACAGCTATGTGACAAGCAAGTTATTTAATCTCTCTGTGCTTCAGTTTCTCCTCCCTAAAGGTGGAAAATTAATCATACCTACTTGTTGTAGGTATTAAAATAATACAGCACATGTAAAGTTCTTAAAAAGGTGCCTAGCACTCAGAAAACAAATATATAATGCAAAGGAGAAGTTTAAGGGCCCCTCAAACATACCCAATACAGGTGAGCAAACTGGCTTCTGCAAGGATCATAGCTATAGGCAGTCAGGTAATAAGAGTTGTTTCTTGCTGGATTGATTAAAATGGAAAGAGATCAAACAGTTTATTGTTTCTGTTTGTTTTGTTTTGTCTTTAAACTGCTGTCGAGTTATTCTTTTGTTATCCACCACATAGTCCTTGAAATGTTCTTCTACCTAAAATCCACTCTTGATCAACTTTATTTTTTCTTCTCTTCCTCTGGCTCTTTGAGTCTTCCCCTTTAGTTTGCATTAGTCAAAGGGGTTAGAAACAGAGTAGGTAAAACAGAAAGGAAAGTATCTTATAGAAATCTGCATAAGGCATCTATCTTTTAACCCAGATGTCAGGGTTTAATTGATAGTGACAGATTATAATTTATTTCTATTAACATTGTCATTAATGTTTGATAGTGATACAATTATTTTACAACTTAAAATGGTAATCACATGCATTGTTTTCAATCTTCTCAACAAACCTGCTATGGTAGACAAGACAGGTTTTAGCCATTTTTACAATCTGAAGGAAATGAATCTTTGGTGGCAGAATTTTAGGCTTAGTAACAAGGAGTGGGAGAGTCAATTCCATGATGTAATATACAGGAAAGGTTTTACTTATTTATTTATTAGTAACAAGTTATATACTTCTTTTTTGCTTCCACTCTCTGAAAACTACCTGGGAAGAGAGTGGAGAAGAACAGTAACTGACTGGATATCAGTCTATTCTGATAAATATCAATCCCAAACTATTTCCTTCTCACTTAAAGTGGTCTCATTTTGGGCAGTTATTTAGTCAGCTCTAGGTATTACTATTATCTTTTGCACTCCAATTGTTCACTACCAGAACTTTTGGAAGACTTACCAGCAGAAGTGTGTGTGCATGTGTGTGAGTGTGTGTGTGTGTTGAGATGGCAAATGGAGGGAACAGTCCTGAATACTTTCCCCTCTTCCTGTGAAACACAATGACTGCTCTTGAGAATAACTACCTAGTTGGCAAGCTTGTTATCTGCTTCTCTATCTCCTCCTCCCTTTCTAATTTCTCATCTAAGCTCCTGGCAAAAAAATACTAGAATCTTGTGGGACACATATTAGGGTTATTTGAGGGTTCATGGAAGCTGCTCTTAGAGTAGATGCCCAGCATTGGTGACCCTGGAAAGAAATGGTTCCTCTGTCTCTCCATGTCACAGAGGATCTACTTAATTTTCTGCCTAAATTCCCTTGCTTGGGTATATGGCTGCTCATTTAGGGGACTCACAAAGGACCCTAAGCTCTGCTGCTTTCAAAATATCCTTTCTACCCAGAGAAAACTCCTGTGTCCTTGCCAAGTTGTGGGAAAGCAGGCTGCCCTGGGTCCCTTTTTTCTTATCTCTCTCTGTCTCTGTCTCTGTCTCTATTCCTCTCTCTCTTATGTGAGCGCACACATACACGTTGCCACTCACTGACAATACCAGGAAAGACTACCAACTTAGCTCTGAAACTTTTGGAAAAGGTCTGTGAGATGGGACACAAGTTAGATCTAACACCTTTATCCCCTTACTCACTACATACCACCCATACAGAGGGATAAATGCTTCAAAATTTTTGCTTTCCCTAAGAAAATAACTACTTTCTTTGACTTTTGGCTAACTGCTTTCACCTTTTTCTTTGCAATAGTTGCCAATCTAGTCCAGCTTCACTGGAACATGTAGACAGAGAGACACCACAAATTAGTCTTTCTCTGACAGGAAATTCCCTCCTTTTTAATTGCTTTCTGTTTAGTCAACAAACAGGACCAGCTAATCCTGCACAAAGAAGAAAAGTTCCCCATTATCCCTCTGCCTCTAATATACATCCTAACAATATGTCTGTTTATCTATCTATCTATCTATCTATCTATCTATTTATCTATCTATCCATACATACATACATACATTTCTGTCTACCCATCTATTCATCTAAGCACCTATCTTCATTTCAAATGTATCACTTTTCCATGTGTTGTATTGAAATATAGAGCTTACAGACTCAGTCTTTGAAAGCTCTGGACATTACCTTCTTATAAAACTGCATCTAGGCCATATCATTTCTAAAGTTTTGAGTTTTTTGTTTTTAATTCAAAGCTAGTTGTTTGAACACAGTGGTAACTTCCAGATTTCATATCTTCCCAACACCCTCTCTACAAAACTCGTAGCATCAACAAAAATAATATGCCTTAACATTACTAGAAAATAAAAAAGCAGGGCCACTTTTAAATTAATTATAAGTAAGTTTAAAAATTTCAATTCCAAAATTCCAAAGGGCTCCCACACATTGTTTCAGGCTTGTAGATATGGAGAATGGGAAAGAAGAGACTTAAGGGGCTTAATGAAAAGGACACAGAACAAGCACAGACAAAATCACCTGATAAAGTGAAAGTCCAGTATTAAATGCCAATATGGTGAACACAAGTCAGAACTTGGTGGTTCGGAGTACTGGCTACAGCAAAGGAGCTTGGCAGGCAGTGGCAACCACACGGAAGAATTGCTTTTAGAGGATAATTGGATATGTAGAGGATGGATGGTACTCCTTAGCAATGAGACAGCAAAAGGAAATAAGGAACAAAGTGGGGGGAATTAAAGATCGCACAAAAAAAAAGAGAAATGAGGCACATCAACCCTTCTTCCCCCAATCCCACTAAATTTCTCCTTCCCTCCTCAAATAACCTTGAACTTGAGAAAACTATAATACTAAACTCAAAAATGAATTAAAAACTTCAGCAAACATTTGGAAATGTGAAGATGAAACTTCGAATCAGAAATATACTGACAGGGACTTCCCTGGTGGCCCAGTGGTTAAGAATCCACCTGCCAATGCAGGAGACACGGGTTCCATCCCCGGTCTGGGAAGATCCCACATGCCAGGGAGCAACTAAGCCCGTGTGCCACAACTACTGAAGCCCGTGCACCCTAGAAGCCCGCACACCACAACTACTGAGCTTGTGTGTTGCAACTACTGAAGCCCACACACCTAGAGCCCTTGTTCCACAATGAGAGAAGTCACTGCAACGAGAAGCCCGCATACACAACGAAGAGTAGACCCGGCTCACTGCAACTAGAGAAAGCCCCCCACGCAGCAACAAAGACCTAATGCAGCACCCCCCCCCAAAAAAAGTAATATACTGTCAGCAAATGATGGCAAGGATGTGGACCAACAGGAAGTCTCATTCATTGCTGGTGGGAATGCAAAATAATACACTTCAGAAGACAGTTTGGCAGTTTCTTTCAAAACTAAACATAAGCTTACCATACAATTCAACCATTGTGTTCCTAGGTATTTACCCAAAGGATCTGAACACTTATGTCCACACAGAAACCTTAACAAGAATATTTATATCGGTTTTATTTCTAACTGACAAAATTTGGAAGTACTCAAGATGCACTTCAATAGGTGAATGGATAACAAACTCTTGTACCTCCATAAAATGGAATATTCTTCAGCAATAAAAACAAATGTGCTGGGTATGGGGATATATGTATACGCATAGGTGATTCACTTTGTTATACAGCAGCAACTAACACAACAATGTAAAGCAATTATACTCCAATGAAGATGTTAAAAAAAAAGTGCTATCAAGTCACAAAAATACATAGAAGAGAGCCTTAAATGCATACTGCTAAATGAAAGAAACCAATATGAAACGGCTAAATGATGTATGATTCCAACTTTGTGAAATTCTGGAAGAGGCAAAACTATGGAGACAGTAAAAATATCAGTGGTTGCTTAGAGTTCAGGGGGAGGGGAGGGGGAGTAATAGATAACAGGGCATTTTGGGGGCAGTGAAACTATTCTGCATGATATTATAATGGTGGATACATTATACATTTATCAAAACTCATAGAACTGTATTACATGAAGAGTGAATGTAAATATAAACTATGGACTTTAGTTAATAACAATGTATCAACATTGGTTCATATTGTAACAAATGTACCACACTAATGTAACATGTTAAATAGGGGGAACTGATGGGGAGGAAAGGGCATTTCTGCACCCTTGATATTTTCAGCCCAATTTTTCTATAAACTCTAAAAATTAAAGTCTATTAAAAAAAAAAAAAAACAAGCAGGGCTTCCCTGGTGGCGCAGTGGTTGAGAGTCCGCCTGCTGATGCAGCGGACACGGGTTTGTGCCTGGGTCGGGGAGGATCCCACATGCTGCGGAGCGGCTGGGCCCGTGAGTCATGGCTGCTGAGCCTGCCGGTCCAGAGCCTGTGCTCCGCAATGGGAGAGGCCACAGCAGTGAGAGGCCCGTGTAAGGCAAAAAAAGAAAAAAAAAAAAAAAACAAGCAATTATCTGAACAGATGATTCATCAAAGAAGATATACAGATAGCAAGTAAGCATATCAACAGATGATCAACATCATTTGTCATTGGAGAGTTGCAAATTAAAACAATAATCAGATATTATATACCTATTAAAATGGCTAAAATCCAGAAAACTGACAATGCCAATTCTGGAGAAGATGCAGAGCAGCAGAGGAACTCTCACTCATTGCTGGTGGGAATGTAAAATGGCACAGCCAGTTAGGAAGACAATTTGGCTATTGATTACAAAGCTAAATATAGTCTTATCCAGCAATCTCACTCCTAGGTATTTACCCAACTTATTTTAAAACTTATGTCCACACAAAAACCTGTATGTAAATGTTTACTGTAACTTTATTCATAATTGCCCAAACTGGAAGCCACCAAAATATCCTTCAATAGGTGAATGAGTTAACAAGTTGGTACATCCATACAATGTAATATTCACTGATGAAAAGAAATGCATTATCAAGCTACAAAAGACATTGAATAACCTTAAATGCACATTACTAACTGAAAAGAAACCAGTCTGAAAAGGCTACATATTTTATAAATCCAATTATATGATATTCTAAAAAAGACAAAACTATGAAAACAGTCAAAAGATCCCTTGTTGCCTTTGGGTTACAACCTCAGGAACTTTCTGGGTAAAATCTGAAACTGACTTCCCTAGAAAAAGGCTAAGGACAGGCAGACTACTCCAGATTGACAGGATGCAGGTTTAATAAGCAAAGGAACTTACATACCAGGCTTGTCTTGAGTGTCTGCAAGACAGACTTCTGCATGCAAGTTATACAGAGGTCTTAACTGGATTCAATCACATATTCAGTCCAGACAGTCTCAACACATTTTTCTCTCAAGGGTGAGTTACCCATATGCATGCATCTATGTCAAAGCTGTAACAATGTGAACATAAATAATGATAATATTGAATTATATCACATAAATCAAAAATAACCATCCCTGAGTCCATCCTGATTTAATAAATAATTAAATAAATAAATGGGGGAGAAAGGCAGCATTTTTTGCAGTTGACTTTCAATTAGTAAATGTAGAAGAACAGAAGGAAGTAGAAAATAATCATCGCATAAACACCACAGTATAACTGCCGTGAACAAGATCCATGATGGATGTTAAAATTAGTAAGCAAAAGTTTGAGGAGAAACAGGATTAGTATAGTCTCAAAGTATCTCCCTCACAATATTTATTACTATAAAGGGAAAGATACTAACTTTGCAATGGAGAAACGTGCCAAAACCACCTTCAGCAAGTGACTAAGGTCGAGATCACCAGTAATAACACATATCAACATGATGAATCCCGTGATAGGATGCACTGAGGATACAGCATTATTTCTGCAGCATTTTTGCCCAAAATACATACCTGCAGTCTGTACAGTCATGAGAAAACATCAGACAAACCAAAATTGAAGGACATTTGACAAAATAACTGATCACTATTACTCAAAAATGTTAAGGCCATAAAAAACAAGGAAAGACTGAAGACTATTACCGAGTGTAGGAGATTACAAAGAAAGAAAAATTAAATGCACTTTGGGATCCTGGATAAGACTCTGGAATAGCAAAAGGACATTAGTGGAAAAACTGGTGAAATACAAATAAATTTTGTAGTTTAGTTAATAGTATTGTACAAGGTTAATTTCTTGTTCTTGAGAATTGTACTAAAGTTATATAATGTATTTATATTAAGGGAAGAGGGATGAGAGACAGATGGAAACTGTTTCATTTTCCTTTTTTTGTGTTTCTGTAAGGCTAAAATTAGTTTAAATTTTTTAATTTTATAAATAAAGAAGCTAATACCTTGGTCAAATATATTAAATATGACAGTGTATATAAAGCATTAATGGCAGTGCCTAGAATTATTACACACAAAAAAGTGAACATCATTATCATCATATCATTATTATCAGTATTATTAATATAATAAGATGGTGTGAGGTACTACAAAGAATTCTTCTGTTTACCTAGGTTGACAACAAATGCCCATCGCTGAGGACAAAAGCGATGTTTACAACATTGTGAGCTCAGACTTTTTAGTTCTTGGGGCAGCCACTTCACCTCACATCTTGCAGAGAAACAGCATTTCAGCAGACCTAGCTATCACCTCCACTTACCCCAAGATAATTTTTAAAAGACTGGGTGGAGGAAAAGTTTATCATTTTTGAACCATGCAGTATTCATGGACAAATTCTACCTCTTCTCTTCACATTCCATTTGGGGAAGGATGGGATCATGTGACTAGTTCTGCTTCTCAAAATCAAGGGAATCACTTGTCAAATTTGGCAGTCCCTGAAAAGAAGGGTGTTATGGGTGGAATAGTGTCCCTCCTTGAAAGATGTGCTGAAGTCCTAACCCTGAGTACCTCAGAATGTGATCTTATTTGGGTTAACATCTGTAGATGTAATTAGTTAAGTCAGATGAGGTCATACTGGAGCAGGTAGGCCCTAAATTTCATAAGTCTTCATAAGAAGATACTGTGGAGACACACAGGGAGAAAGCCATGTGACAACGAGGGAGAGATCGGAGGGATGCCAGCCAAGAAATGCCAGGGAACAATGGCCACCATCAGAAGCTAGGACAGGACAAGGAAGGATTCTATTCAGAGTCTCAGAGGGAGCATGACCCTATCAACACCTTGATTTTGGACTTCTAGTTTGGTGAGAGAATAAATTTCTGTTGCTTTAAGCCATGCAGTTTGTGGTACTTTGTTATAGTAGATCTAGGAAACTAATACAAGGGGAGAGGGGTAGATGTCCAGAAGGCTACCAGTTGGACTAACCTGCCCAATGCTCCCAGAGCAAGGGGAAGAGGCTTGCAGAGGAACAGTATGGCAGAACGGACAGGCATAGAAGATGGTTTCTAGTAGTGTCCACAGATACTAGAGGTGAGGTCACAGTGCGTAGGTGAGATTAGAACCCCAGAGTGTGGACCAAGGAGACATGCACAGCAAAGAAAGATGGCATGACACCATCAGCATTACTAAGGGGCTGAGCTAACCAGGGGGCACCAGGGTCTAGTGGGACTGCTTAGATTTTAACCCCCATCAGTACAAAGTCTCTTAAAACCACCAGCTATCCACATCAAGCTCATAATCAACAATGTAGGAAAGTAATCTAAGCTACCCAGGAAAAAAAAGCCAAATTGCACATTTTCACCACTTTTTCCTCTCACCCCTATACCCAAGAGATTACCATAGTGAAGGAAGGATGTGTAAAGGAGAGCAGAATCCCATACCTCAACCACAGAGTAGGAGAGGAAAGGGAGAGCTTTCTTTTAGATATGAAATTGAAGTTTTAAAATTGAAAGTTCTGAACCTTAAGAACTAAAATAGAACTGTTTTAATAACCTAAAGATACTAAAATGTTATGAAATTAGATACCACGAAAGGCACGCCTGCTCCCCTGTGGGAGAGACAGGGGAGCATTTATTGGAAACAAAAAAACTGTTTTATGTTTACACCACAATAAGCCAAGACTCCCTAACTAAACTGTAAATATAATAATAATAACACAACAATAATGTAATAATATTCATCATTGTATCTTTTCACCTTATTAGCAAAATGTTCCTTATCTGTAAGTAAGAGAAGGCTTTCTTTCCTGTTTATCTGAGGACAAAGCTCCTTTTGATCATAACATAAAACAAAGAATTATTGATAAGCAAAGGATTCAAAGGACTCAGGGAATTTGGCAAGGCTTATGGGTTCCTAAATTAAGAACATTTTAGTAAGTGAATGGTGGAGGTGGCGAGGTCTCCAGGGAGTCTTGTGCCTTGAAATATAATGAGTTTCTTTGGGGAGTAATTCATTAGGAAATGAGAAAGCAAATGCTCTGTCAAGAGGAAGGTTTTGAAACTATTACTTTGTTTTAATCAGCAGGCCTGATTTTCTATTAAGAAACAAGACAAAATGTTTTCCCTGGCCAGGCAACTCTTTCAACAGGAGATTCTGTTGGTTTTTAATAAGGCACAGTATTTAGAAACCTGGAGATTGGTCCACCTTAAGAGGTCTGTGGAATTTCAGAGTCAGGAAAATATGAAATGTTTTTTAATTATTATAGAAGAGAAAGTTGCTGACCTTAGGTAATCAGCATTGTTTTACATCTTAAAGCTAGGTGTGTGACCCTGGTAAAACATCTTCACCTCTCTGAGCTTCAATTTGTCCTCTACAAATGAAATTAAAAGCACGTCTCACATAGAAGTATTTTTGAGTTTAAAATGACACATGTAAAGCACTTAGCGAAAAAAGAGCTAATAAATAGCAGAGCCAGGATTTGAACCCCAGCTGTTCTGACTACAAAAGCCAAGTTCTTAATCTTTACCCTCTATTGCCTCTATTTTTACAGAGAATTGTCATGAAAATCACATACAAATGCAAGAATATAAATATAAATTTTAGAGTCTGCCAAGATAGATCCATGACTTTACAATCAGAACTAAAGGCTTTTGGTAGTGATTTGAAGAAAAAAATAAAGAGCTCCATTAGAGTACAAAAGATATTTCTTTTGTTCACCGCTGTATCCCTAGATCCATAATGCATAATGTTGGCTTATTATATGTATTTGTTGAAAGGATGACATATAACCAACACCTATCAAAGGAAAGAGAACACTTGACAAGTACCTATTTCAAGACTAAGCCCTGTAAAGGTGGTGACATCATTATTCTTAAAGGTTTAGCACACATAAAAAGTACCTACTCTTTAAGGAAACTTCTTTATAGATGTTGATTATTTTGAACTTAGTATGTGAAAGATAGAAAAAAGCATCATTTTAGATGTTAGGGCTTGACATGCATATATACTTTTAGAAAAAAAAAGTTATTCAGTTAATCCTTATCTAATCAAATATATTAATTGAAAATAGATTATAATTATGCTTCACACAGATGCTGTTCTTTTCTAGACTTTAGTCAGGCTCCTCTAAGCCCTCTAAGACTAGACCTTTGATGTCCATTGTGGCAATAATCTTACTAAAATCCACCCCATCCCATCCCTACCTCAATATCAGATCAAATTCCTCATCCTTCACCATCCCCCAGCTGATATCTGGTCAGCCTGAACTGTCTTCAGCAAGAATCCTGTTAAATCTGTTTAGCAAGAATCCCCTCTTACCCCTGATATTTAGTAACTTTCCATCCACTGGACCCTCTGGCACCATTCTTGCTGCATATCTCACTCCAGTTCTGTTAACACTTCAGTTGCTCAGATGTGACATCCTCCTTCCTATCTCAGGACTTTATGTGTGCAGTTCCCTTCAATTAATCAATTCCCATGTAGCATCTTTCAGATTTCAGTACAGAGGTCACTTCCTTAGAGAATCATCTTCTAACACATCTTGCTATAAGTTCTCAATGTACACTGGACATAAAAGCATTCATCACAGTAACGACATATTTTCATTTCCTTTTTTGTTTGTTTTTTTCTCACTACAACACCAAGCTCCATAATGTAAATGATATACACGTAAGCCACATTTTGCAAATTCCTTTACTCAACTGAAAATGCAAAAATAAAAAAATTATCTAATATTCAGCCCAAAGGTCTTGTTTATTCTGCCCACCTCTCTCCTTTTCCTACCTCTTCTTCCTTCTCCATATCTTGTCTACCAATTTTTTGTAGTCTCTACAACATATCAGGGAACAAGTGACACTACACACACTGTCTCTAACTCTTAGAACAATAAACCACTCAAGGGAATTATTACTTTCCCGTGTGATGGATAAGAAAACTAAAACCTAGAAGTATGATCACTTAAACCCAGCAGCACAGAGAGCAGGTGCTGTAGTAGAATTTGGAACATAGTTCTGTACAGCTTCAAGCCCATCATATTCTTTCTCCAAGCTCCAAACATTGTATTGTCTCATCCATCATCAAGACACCCTCACAGCATTACTATTGTATCACCTCTCCTGTGGGTACATGGATTGGAGTTCACAAGATTGAGAGGCCCTGCATAGCAGGAAATATATCTGACATTTCTTTCATACTTTCCTAAGCCAGAAAGGCATTGTGCCAGAAGTAGGTGCTTGATGCCTGTGTTACTAAAGAAGCACAAACTGTGATAGAGGGAAGAAAACCTGGTAATCTGGTCCAATCTCTTATTTCATAGCCCAGGAACACCAGTTAAAAAAGTGGCAGAGAACTTAGGACTTAAAACCCTAAAGTTTAAATTTTCCATTGTACCATGTTGTGTGCCCTTTCCCTGATTAGTGAATGAATGATAAGATACATGAACTGATTTTTAAAATGAATAATGTTAGTCATTATCAGACCATCTTACCTTTTGGGGATGCCTAGTGATGAGTAGATGCTCTATCCTGATTAATATCAAAGAGGGTTTTAACCATGAGGGAAAAAGAAAGAATGAGAGCCACACGATCTCATTACTTTTCCCCAAACATCATGGCATTTTATTGCCCATTTTCCAGTCAAAGAGTCTCTGAAACATGGCCCAACATGCAGTTGTGCTTTCAGAGAACTGGGAGAGACAAGTTCTGTCTCTCTTGATTCAGACAGACAGAATTTCACCCTCCCTGGAATCATCCAAGCTTGATTCTTGGCTGAAACACTTCAAACAAGAAAACATACTCTATTGTTTTTACTTCAAAGATGAGTTTTAGTTTTAAATCCAAAGCCACAGTTTCATGGAAATTTATGAGACCAAAAAATGCTTACAACTAAATAGTGGGTTTCTAGGTAGTAGCTGCTGTGAATGACACTCAGAATATACTCTTTGTATGGTGCATTGGGCCCAAAGATAGAACTAAGATCTTGGCCTTAATCCTAGAGCCCCCTCTCAGGGGCCAATACATGGCACAGGGACACAGGGTACAGGTATCACTGGTACTCAAGGCCTTGAATCTATCATCTGCATTCCTGCGTCATACCCTTCATATCTAGAGGGGTCACCAGTCTGCAAGCCACAAGATTCTAATGACAACTCCTTAATGAGGCTGGGGACTATTTCATTGAGTTACTGGAAGCATAAGAGTCAAGGGAAGGTAATATAGATTATCTCATTAAAGTAAATAATTTAAGTTCCCGGTAGTACATGATAAAGATACTGGACTTTTTGATACCCTCTCAGAGAAAAGAATCACTTGATATTTTATGTGTCCTGCAGTGATTTTATCTAACCTGAAAGTGAAATATACATGCATATTTATATATCTACAGGTATCTGTGTGTATATATATATATAATTAGTTAGATTGAGATATATGTCTATATCCTTTGTGAATACTAGAAATAGAATACAATTAAGCGATGCCACTGATTTGCATAATAAAAAAAGAAAATGAACATTCTAAATGAATACATGGGGAATGTTTAGTTTTACAAATAACAATGCAAATTAAAACAATAAGTTTACATTTCATTGCTATTGCACAGATGAACTTTTAAAATAAATCACAATTACCAATGATAGTGAAGATGGTAAAGTTTATAAGCTCAAACAATTCAGGATGTAATTGCAATGTGAGTCTACCACTTTCAAAAGCAATATATCAGCCCATATCTATAAAGATATCTCAATAATTCCATTCTCAGAAATTATTCTGGAGAAAGCATTCATTTAAGCTTTTTTTTTCTTTCAGTTAGGATGTTCACTGCAATATTATCTATAATACCCCCAAATTAGAAATAATTAAAATGTCCAGCATTATGGTATGCCCACTCATTGGAACGTTATACAAATATTTTAAAACCTTTTTGAAATTTGCAACATTATGTAAAGTATATGTGACATAAAATTAAGAGAGCAAAGTATAAAATTCTATGTTCATACTGACTACAACCATGCAAAGATATATTTGCCTAAATTTTTATATAAATATAATATCTTTTAATTAAACTGTTGGCATCAGGAATGCTTTTTAATTTTCTTTTTAATTTTTAGTATTGTTATTTTCTCAATTAAAATGGGAAAAATAGACAGAGCCAGATTCTACTGGCAAGAAATAAAATGATTTTCTCATTGTAACAAGAGGCTGTGTATGCAGATGTTAAGGCGTGGAGGTTTAGGAGTCAGTAGAACAGCTGAGCTTGTGGCTGTCCCTTCCCTCGGAAGCTGTGAGACCTTGGAAGAGTAATTTACACTATCTAAGTGTCAGTTTACTCTTATGTAAGATGGAGATAATCATTTTTTATAGCCGTGGAGATTCAGTGAAATAAATTCTTTATCTCTTAGCAAAGTTTATGGCCTATCATAAATGTTCAAGAAATAATAGTTTTGGTTTGTTTTGTTTTTCATATTTTGGCAGCAACCAATTTTAGGTCACAAAAATACCATGCAAAAAGTCTTCTTAATGCCAGAATATCTAAATAAAAAGTAAAAAACAAAGAAAAGCCCGTCAGAAATATATGTGACAAAATATTTCCTTTTGGACCTCACCAAGACAACATACTTTTGTAAATGCAATTTTTTTTCCATTTTCTTTCAGGTACTTTGAATTTGGAGTACGCAAGTTTTTGCAAAAGAAATGCTTTCATAAAATTAAACTTAAGTCCATATCTACATGTGAAGAGGGACACTGAAAATTATATTAAGTACACTGATTTTTCTATGGAAATAAAATATTTATATAGCTGCATATGAATTATAAACAACTCTTCTTCTCTTCCCCACCTCATATCTTATATACCTATGTCTGCATCTGTACTTAGTCTCCTAAAAGAGTTAATCTTCCCCTCCCCAATCCCACCCAGTTCAACCAAATGAATGAGCAGTTTACTATTTTTTTTTTTTATTCCCAGTGGGGTCTGGCCTAATTCACGTGGGCACAATGCACGTAGGTTCCAAAGATCCCACTGATCTATGTATTACAGAGAGCTTCTAATACAAAAGTCCATAGAGAGCCCTTTTAGATTTTCAAATATCCAGTTTTAACTTGAAAGCTGTGCACATTTGCTCTGGAAGGACATAACAATGACTCCCCAACATTGTTCCCCTTTTCAATATAGCCACACTTGAAAGGAATTCAGTTTCTTTAGCAACAAAAGTATCCCAAGGACCCAAGGTCCTTAGTGTTCACATCTCAGAAAGACTCCATGTGAGAAGAGCTGCTGTAGTTTCTTTTGAACATCCATCATTGCCTCTCAGCCCATCTGGATCAGTGTTGGGTGGAGGACAAGCTTTCTAACTTGAGACGTGGGGTGAGACAGGAGAAAAATCAATGAGATTTATCACCTTCCCTTCGTGATGTACCCTGGCAGCAAAGTGACCCAGGCAGTTAAGAAGCATATTGCATGCATAACAATTTAATGAGATCTTGGAGACTTTGGTCTCCAGTGAGTATTTCACTGGGAAATTTCTTCATTAGTTGGTTTTTATAGCTAAATCTTGCCTCAGATCCCAATGGGAGCTTGCAACATCTTTGAGAAGCGAATGTGAACTCACAATCAGAATTTCCTCTAGTCAGGTACTAAGACTGGTGAACAGAAAACTTTTTTCCATGAAGGAAATTTCATCTTTTCTTTGGGGAGAATAGGTCAAAATATCTACTCTCTGAATTCATTTTTTTTTTTTTTTTTTTTTTTTTTGCGGTATGCGGGCCTCTCACTGTTGTGGCCTCCCCCGTTGCGGAGCACAGGCTCCGGACGCGCAGGCTCCGGACGCGCAGGCTCAGCGGCCATGGCTCACGGGCCCAGCCGCTCCGCGGCATATGGGATCCTCCCAGACCGGGGCACGAACCCGTATCCCCTGCATCGGCAGGCGGACTCTCAACCACTTGCGCCACCAGGGAGGCCCTGAATTCATTTTTTTAAAAGTATGCACAATCCTGTATGAACTAACTACTACCACCATTTCAAAAGATGCCCTAATGAGATTCATTGAGTGGTCATCCTATCCACCTTTCACTCATTCATGTACTCATTCATTCAGCATATATTTACTGAGTGTCTACTATGAGCCAGGTACTATTCTAGTGAATCAAAAACATTAAAAAAACAACAACAGGTAGAAATAATTCCTGCCTTTGTGAAGCATCCAGTCCAGAAGAAGACAGAAAATAATAAACATAAAACATATAAATATATAGTGCATTAGAAGTGCAGGTATTTGGCAGAAGTTTCAAGCAGAGGGGGCAACCAGTGCCAAGGCCTTAAGACAAAACCATGCCTGATCTGCTTTTAGATTTTCAAATATCCAGTTTTAACTTGAAAGCTGTGCACATTTGCTCTGGGAGGACATAACAATGGCCCCCCAACATTGTTCCTCTTTTCAATATAGCCACTTGAAAGGAATTCAGTTTCTTTAGCAACAAAAGTATCCCAAGGACCCAAGATCCTCAGTGTTCACATCTCAGAAAGACTCCATGTGAGAAGAGCCACATGGAGAACAGCAAAACAGCTAGCAATGTCTGAAGCAGAGTGAAGGAGGAGGAAACTAGCAGGACATGAGGTCAGACAGGTCAGGAGTGCCATGAGGTTACTGTTAGGATTTTGGTTTTCACTCTGAGAAAATAAGGAACCAAAGAAGAGTTTGGGGTAGAGGAGCAGTGCCATCTGAATTATCTGTTAAAGAATCACTCTGGATGCAGGGATGAAATAGTATCAAGTGTTGTATCTTCTAGGAAGCCTTACCTGATACTGCCATCTCAAAGGAGCTGCCTCACCTGCGTACTTCTTACACATTCATGTATTAATTCAACCACATTTACTGAACATCAGCACTTTTACAAGAATTGGAAATACAGAAATGAGTAGTATTTTGTCACATTTGGATTCTCCAGCATCTATAATTCCTTCTTATTTGGGAAAACCCCCATTATATGGGTGTTCTGAGGTGACATAGGGTCTTACCTTTCCTCCTGCAAAGAAAGTTTAGTTAAACATGCCATGCTTAGGTAATGGGAGAGAGGGTGACATTCTATGATTTATACGTGAAAAAAGGAAATGATAATAGTTTCTAATTGGAACTCTCACCAAACTCAACCATCTGCTTAGAGAAGACAAATTATTCTACCTTACTTCAACTTAAGTGCTTACTGTTTTTTGTTTTATTTTTATTTTCACCAAATTCAGGCATTATTATCTCCTTTACTATCTAATCACTTTGGATAAATACTCATATTTTCAGTATTTCTTTCTCTTTTTCCTCGCCTCCCTTCATCACTCATTAAAATATGTCAAGGGTGAACTGAGAGAAAGAGACTTCTGTTCCCAGTTTTTGCATTGTCTTGATTTGGGAAAATTACCTCTGGTTCTAAATGGCCTTCATTTAGGGTGACTCGTGGAGTTTGTTTTCCTGGGTGGAGGTCTCTGTCCGGTTGTCATCCTTGGGTATAATTGGTCAGCAGTGGTATTTACTGAAGTGTGGCAAGTTCTGTTCCGTCTCGTGGACATAATGCTAATACATGATGATGATGGTGATGGTCTCTGCCATTGCCTCAGGCCTCAGGTTGATACATAACCTGTATGCCTGTCCTTATCGTCCAGTGTTCTGAGCACTTCTCTGTCTCAAAAGACAACAAGGAAATCTTGACTTCTCTCTCCAAACCTGGCTAAAATGTGTAGGACAATATGAGGCTAATCTCAAGTCCATACTCTTAAAGATCTCCCCTAGACATCATACTCTATTTTCTCACGGTGCCAACTGCAATGTTTCAGTCTTCCAATCTTCTGCCTAAGCTCAGGGCATGGAGGGCTTACCCAATGTTTTCAGAATTCCCAATGTTATTCTCTCATTCTTTTTCTCTTTTTTCTCTTCTCTCTCCTTCTTCTTCTCTCCCTGCTCTTCTCCCCTCTCTCCTTCATTCTCTCTCTGCACTCACCCTCTCTGTCCCTCCTATGTCCTCCTTCTTATAACATAAAGCTCTTAACATACCATAATGTTGCTTTCATAACATAATGCTCTTCTCTTTTAGGTTTGAATATTAACGTTTAAACCCAGTTATGAGAGTTCCTGGAAAATCCCTTTCTCTCTCACCAAATCAGTTTTTGTTTCTGTTTTATCCACACCAAAAGCATTTCCTAAGTCTCCTTGTAGACTTAGAAACTCGATTTGTAAGATCAGGGCTGGGTTCTAGGCTGCATTCCCCCCTCCAAAAATAATCAATCCCTTCACTACAGTGGCTAGAGAAGCAGCTGAAGGACAACCAGGAAAACTAAGATTTTCAAAAATGTTATCATCCAAATACTAATAAAAATAATAAGAGCTCATACTTATTGAGAGCCTCCTCTATACCCAGGTCTGTCTATTCCCCAAACACTGCCTCATAACACTTTTCTTCTATGGAAAAGGAAATAGAACAAGGAAGAACTTCCCTTCTCATAACAAGCTAAGTGATTATGCCACTCAAAAAAACTTAGGCATATTTTTTAAAATTTAAAGCCTCAAATCCCTCTTATCAATCTTTATTTTAAATAATAATAAGAGAATCCATTTGTTGAATGCTTCTATCAGTATATTTTCACTAAGTTTGTTGTAATCTGTACACCAAAAAATATAATGTTTTGAATATAAAAAATATTTAAATAATGATTTAAAAAAATAGGTTGAGAGGTGTTAAGTTTGCCCGAGGTCACATGGCTAAGGAGTGTTGAGGGCAGCATGATGCCAAAGCCTGTACCTGTATCCTTTTGAAGAGTCATAGTGCAGAAGCATATTGAAAATTAAAGGCTCTGAGAGATCAGGTCAGAGGTAAAGATGCCTGTTCAACTGTATTTAATAGTGTTCCCTACAAGTGTCTTTGATTCTAGAATGGAAATATCAAGACAGTTTAGAGACTGTAGGTGGGGAGTGGGGGGCAAGTTTCTCCAGTGGTTTGTGGTTACATGGGAGATGGAGGACAAAGAAAACAAAGTGATGGTGAACCCATGCTGGACCAACATCAGCAGGGCAACAGAAGATCCATTCACTCAGTTTTCCAGGCTTTTTTAAAAACATCTTTATTGGAGTATAACTGCTTTAAAATGGTGTGTTAGTTTCTGCTTTATAACAAAGTGAATCAGCTATGTGTATACATATATCCCCAAATGCCCCACCTCTTGCGTCTCCCTCCCACCCTCCCTATCCCACCTCTCCAGTCGGTCACAAAGCATCAAGCTGATCTCCCTGTGCTATGCGGCTGCTTCCCACTAGCTATCTATTTTACATTTGGTAGTGTATATATGTCCATGTCACTCTCTCACTTCGTCCCAGCTTAACTTCCCCCTCCCCGTGTCCTCAAGTCCATTCTCTACATCTGTGTCTTTATTCCTGTCCTTCCCCTGGGTTCTTGTTACAATAGCCAGGACATGGAAGCAACCTAAGTGTCCATCGACAGATGAATGGATAAAGATGTGGCACATATATACAATGGAATATTACTCAGCCATAAAAAGAAACTAAATTGAGTTATTTGTAGTGAGGTGGATGGACCTAGAGTCTGTCATACAGAGTGAAGTAAGTCAGAAAGAGAAAAACAAATACCGTATGCTAACACATATATATGGAATCCATTCACTCAGTTTGCAGAGCAAATACAGCATGTCAGTTGTCTGTTAAGCCCTAGAAATGTAAAGATAGGCAGGATGCCCTCTCTGTCCTCAGGAAGCTGAGTCAAGCGTTCTCTACTTCTGTTAGAACAGTCGACTCTCAATCCTAAACGGGGGCTTTATTAAGAGACAGATCACTGAGTCCCAGCACCAGAGTTCCAATTCAGTAGATCAGTATGGTGGCGCCAAAGAATCTGCATCTTCTACAAGCCCCCAGGGGATGCTGATGCTACAGGTTCCAAGTGCACACTTAGAGAGTGACTGTGTTACAGTATTAAAGTACTAGCTTCTTCAGTCTCCTGGGAGAATATTTTCTGTCAATTTCCACTGTTTCTAAAAAAAGAAGCTCAAAATCTTAATCTTATTGGTACCTCTATGTTCATGGTAATATAACAAAGGCCACAGTTATTTGTTTATCTAAGCCATAGATGTGCTGGGAACATTATATTTATCACCATCTTTTTACCCTCAGAATTAATCAAAGATAGATTTGTTAATCAATAATCAGTGCCTGATTTGAGAGGCTCAGAGAGGTCAGGAGTTGACAAAATGCAAATAGCTTGAAACGTGTAGAGCTGGGATTCCAACCTCTTATCCCCCCAATTCTGTATTTTTCATTTTATTGCTGAGACCGGTTCATTTGATGGTGGTGTTTGGAGGTGGAGGCCTGTGACATGAGTGGCTTCTTAAGCATCAGGAAGCCTCAATAAATAATTGATCGAATTTCTTTTTTCCTCTTCCTGCTCATGAGGAAAGCACCTCATGTGTAAAAAAGACTGCAGCTCAGACAGTGCTAACAGTAAAAAAAAAAAAAAAAGAAAAGAAAGAAAGAAGGAAAGGTGGCCTGCTGCCCTGCTGCCTAGTGCCTGGGAACTTTGCCTTCCAACACCTGCTTTGCTTCTGGAATTCAGCTTTCATCCTCACCCCCACCCCTCCACCTCACCCCTGAAGTGGAAGGGAAAGGCCACCCACACAAAGTCATGGCAGCTGTGGCAAAGAGTGCATGTCAGCAGCACCGCCAGAAGGAGAGCAGGAGTACCATCTTCTCTGGTGCCGCCTGCCTAATCCCTGTCCTGTGCTGGTTGTCATGGTGACAAGGCAATGCCTGTGCAGGTGCCTTTCTGCGACTGATTCACGTGGGACTCCAATGATGACAGAAATGAAAGAGGATCAGCCACGAGCCCTCAGCTCCAGCAGGAGGGCTCTGGATCCTGTGGTGTTCTAAGCAGTGGTTAGAGGATTGAGAAGGCTGAGGAAGTGCAGGAATCCAAGTCAGGTCCTCCTGAGGCAGCCTCCCACCTCCACCCCACGTGGCTTTGCCTGGCTGGAAGCTTAAAGAGACCCGTCTGGAGGCACAGCCTCCAGATTTGCTATGGTTGATTAGAAAAGGTGCTTTCCCAACCTCAAGAGAAGCACATATGTTGTTCTAAAATCTCCTTTACTTTCCTACCAACTCTTCCATCTGCAGGAAGAGCACAGGAGTGACCTAGAGGGCACAACAGAATTTACATCATCTTTCTCTATGAATCAAAGTGAAGTGGCAAGAAATAGGAAAATGACTCCACAAAAGCAAGCACGTTTTCGAGTGTGTGTGTGTGTGTGTGTGTGTGTGTGTGTGTGTGTGTGTGTGGAGTGGCTTTTCTTGAAAAACAGTTCAGTTTCTCAAGTATTGGGGAGTTAGCGTTTCAGCTGGATTCCAGGGTGTTTTGGAGGAGCAAGAGAAACTGGAGATATGAAGTTGAACGCTGCCTTACTTTTGTATCTGACCACCGGCTGCTTCCCGGCAGCCTCCTCCACAGCCAGGTGCACTGACTGTCCCTCACCACTGCACTTCCATCTCCTCTCTCAACTCTTTCAACGGGAGACACATTAATACCTGGCCCAGAAGAGGAAAAGGGAAACAGAACCGCGACATACTGAGCACGATTAGTGTGCTAGGCGTTTGATGAACACTTCCTCATGAACTCCAGACAATAGAGCACTTGGAGATAAGTGCAACCATCTCCATTTTACAGATAAAATTGGACTTCAAAGTGTGCAAGCAATGTGCCCTAAGTCAGAGACAGGATGTGGATCCATATTTAGGTCTTTATTGTCACCAAACTTCAATTTTTATTCCTACTACACTGCCACATCACACTGTCCCTCAAACAGAAGAAAGAAAATGTTCTCTTCTCCCCTCTGGTAATTTTGACATTTAATTGGCAAGAGTTAGAATCTTGCTTATTTTTGACGCCTTGTCCCAGGATGTTTATCCTAATCTTTATTATTAATAATAACCAGTATTTGTTGAATGATTTTACTATGTCCATTCACAGAACTATAGCATAAGGAATATGTTTAAGAATTTTATTCCTATTAAAGTTATGCAAATTTAGGCTTAAGGAGAATATTTGCCAAAGGTCCTACAGTTTATAGAGGTCTGAGTTAGGATCTAAACCGAGGTCTGTCTGTTTCCAGAGCAGAGCCCTTACTCCCTATGCTGTGACATAAGGCACAGTTCTTATGAGCTTTCTGGGAGATAGGAGAAAAAGGAAAGGGATCTTAAACTTTTTCTGTTGCTTCCCATGGAAATAAAGCTAAACCATGTGAGTTTGGAGCTTAAGCAAGGGCATTTTGAGAAAGTTAAGAGCCTTTCCCATGTTTTCTTTTATAGGGTTTTTTTGTTTGTTTGTTTTTTTGCGGTACGCGGGCCTCTCACTGTTGTGGCCTCTCCCGTTGCGGAGCACAGGCTCCAGACGCGCAGGATCAGTGGCCATGGCTCACGGGCCTATGCTCCGCGGCATGTGGGATCTTCCCAGACCGGGACACGAACCCGTGTCCCCTGCATCGGCAGGCAGACTCTCAACCACTGCGCCACCAGGGAAGCCCTGTAGGTTTTGTTTGAATTCTGGAATGTTCCCAGTGTCTATTGTTTTGGGCTGGATACTTAGGTATGGGCAACCTAAGTCTGCAACTGAAATGACTTTCACAAAAGCTTTCCTTCCAGGATGTGCTTGATAGAGATCAATGCACTTAATATTCATTTCAGGCTAATTAGCTAAAGCAAGGGTCCCATGAACACCAAGAGCCAGGAGAAGGGACAATTTAGGACATCTTTGTCTAATTCCTCTTTAAATGCTAATAGCTTTGAGATTATTCTATAAACAGGCAGTATCAGAAAAGGAATAAAAGGACCTGTTTCATTTAATAAAGGGATCACCAAATGGATTGGAATGTTTATAACAGCCTAAGTAATTATCTATTCATTTAGGTCAGACTACTGTGGGCATCAGGAAAACATAACTAAGAGCAATTTGATTTAGGTATAGCCTGCAACAGGGCTTCATTATGAAATACCCCCTGATCCTGCACTTCTACATGCCTGGTGGAAAAGAGATTAGCTCTGAGACAGAGAGTGAAGACCTCTTTCCTTGGTGCCCCAGAACTGCAAGTCAAACATTATAACAGAACAAATAAAATCTATGTTCTAATGTAATACATGTTGTTACCTATACAATGTATTTCAGTAAGGGGGCAAAGGAGGCTGGGATAGACACTAAAACATTATCTCGAAAATCAGAATGACGTGTGTTCAAATCCTGGTTTCTCCTTAGTAATCCCAAATACACCCACCCCAAAGGGTAAGAGTTGTGCGGTGCTACGGGTCTCCCATTATTTATTAGGAGACTAATTAGGCAAGTTACCTAACTGTTCTAGGTCTTTGTCTTCTAAAATAAGCATTATCATAGAATCAAGCTCGCAAAAGTTGTTGTAAGGATTAAATGAGATAATAAGTGTGCAAAGAGACTAGGCTATAGTAAATGTACAATAGATGTTCATAATTATTACCTGGCTCAGCTACAGAAGGTGGCTCTGAAAGAGACACCTGAGAGGGCCAAGGGCAAGGTGATTAGCTTAAGAGTTTAGGCACTTATTTTTCAAGAAGGATCTGTCCAAGGAGTAGTAGATCCTTCCAACAAAGATGAATTATGCTCTTGTTAGGTGAGTGGTGACATCAATCTGCTCTTAGGACTTTAATTTTTGGCTTTCACAGAGATTAAGAAAATGGTACAGCCATCTGGAAAGGGAGCTGGGAAAGCTCCAATGAGTATCTGTGCTCCAGCTGAATAGGCAGCAGTTCATCAAAGATCTACAGTTCTAATAGTTCTTGTTGTTACATGCTCTGCCTTGGCCAGGACTGGCTGCTGAATCACCGGAAGAGCTTCTGAAAAACACAGATCCTGGGTCCTAGTCCAGATCTGCTGAATCAGAATCTCTAAGGGGTAATGCCATGAAATATGACTTTCCTAAAATTTCCTCAGGGCACAGGACACATTCTGTGGGCTACTGTTCAGAAACCAGTGAGCTAAGGAAGTAGGTGAGACTGAGCCTGCTGTAGTAAAATGTCACCTTGGTGATGGGGACCTTTCTGAATACATTCTACTTGTCACCTTGCACTCATGCCTCATAGGGATGTACCTGAGGCCCATTAACATTCACTTCACAAAACACCAAGTGCTTATGTGTCTTATTCGTGTTTTCCTCCACTAATAAGAAATTTTTTTAAATGGACGGTTTAAAATGATGGTTCCTAATGACAACTTACTGACATCCCATCAGGCCTCCTTTGTCTTGACCCATCTCTTGCCTACAAATGGGAAAACAGAAGTTATGCAGCAGGAGTTTTTAAGCAGGTATATAAAAAACACCTAGTTATCATGACTAGCAACTTAGGTGTGATTGTTTGACTTCCCCTGCAAAGGGACACTGCAGCATGTTAATAAACCAAGAATCAGGTTGAAGTTTTTTTAGATTTTTCCTCAAAGTAACTTCAGAAGGTAGAAAATAAATATATCCAGGAGTGGAACTGCTGGATCATAAGTCAGGTATATGTTTAGCTTAGGCAAAAACTTTTAAGTTTCCCAAGGCAAATGAACCAATTTGTACTCTCTCCAGCAGGTATGAGAGTTCCAATTCTTCTACATCCTTACCACCACGATATGGACTTTACAGTCTTTTTAATGTTAGCCATTCTGGAGAGTGTTTAGTGGGATCTCATTGTGGTAGTAAATTTGCATTTTCCTGATGTGTAATCATTTCACAGGAAGTGCCTATTAGAGCGTTTTGCCCATAACTCATCAATTCCATTCCTAAGTATATGCCCAAGAGAAGTGAGTGCATATGTCCACCAAAAGACGTATACAAGCTGTTTTATTTATATAGCAAACTGGACACCATCCAAATATCTATCAACAGGGGAATAAATAAGGTAATTTTTATGCAATGGAATATACATCGCAAGAAAAAGAAAAACTACTAAAACATGTAACATCATAGATGTTTCTCACAGATATGTTGTGGGATAAAAAAAGCAGACACAAATGAGTATGTGCTGTACAATTCCATTTATATAAAGTGCATGAACATAACATATTACAACTTCAGATAGCAATCGAAGTTGGAATAGTAGTTAGCTCTGCTGGCGGGGCATGTAATTGGGGCAGGCTTCATGGGCACATGTCTCATAAGGTTCCACATTTAGAAAGGCCCTTTGCTTACTTTAGTGCTCTGCTCTCACTATGTGGAAATTCTTAATATTCTTGAACAAGGAGCACCAGGTTTTCATTTTGGACTGTGAACTGCAAATCACACAGCTCACATGTAATCGACTAGACAAAGGCACAAGAGAACCTCCCAGGTGTTGGAAGTTTTCTATATCTTGATTGAGGAGGTAGTTACACGGGTGTATGTATATGCTAAAATCTACTAAGCTATACACATAAGACTTGTGCACTTTATATAAGTTATAAGTTAATAAATTAAATTTTAACAAAAATGTAAGAGAATAAATAGAACATATAGTAATGTGAAGAGCAAACTTCCTAGGATTGCCAGAGGCCTTCCTGAATACCTCTGGGGAGGATTCTAACAAAAGTCACTCCAGCTGTAAGAAAGAACACGGAATGGTGGAAACTAACATGCCCTGAGAGTATCTACTATGTGTCAGGCATCTTGGAAATCATCTTACCTGTTCTAAATCATTAAATCTTCCCAGCAACCTTCTAAGATAGATAGAATTAGCCTCAATTTATAGATAAGGAAAAGGAGGTCCAGAGAGGTAAAGCAACTTGTCTAATGATAGACAGTAAGTGAGTGGCCAAATGGAGTTGCAAACCCAGATCCATCCGTCTCATAGGCATATCCCTTCCACACTATTGTGCCACCTCAACTTGTAAAAATCTCCTAGTCATGTATCTGGGGAGACAAAAAGGCTGACCACATTCCAAAAATATTTCAATGTGACTTAACAATTCAGAGGCTAGATACAATGTGGAGAAATCCTTTTACTGCCCTTGCAGGCATGCTGTGCCCTCCCAGGGCATGAGATTCGATTTTACCCAGTGAACATAACTGTAGGTATTAGTCCTGGAAATACAATGAACCATCACAAGTATTTGACTCAAGGGCTTGGTTCAGCCTCTGATTCTACAGCTTGCCAATGGGCCAGAAGAAATAAGCATTGTTATGTGACCTTCAAAACATGACAGATGAGTAGCAAAATAAATGATTCATTTAATGGGTTTAGATATACAGGGCCTTCCCTTGCTTCAGCACTGAGATCTTATTTATGGCCTGGTCTTAACTGAGTTTCTTTGTGTGGAAGCTTTGAAATGCCATTATGTTCAAAACCTTTCACAGGATTTATTATTAGAATGCTTTGAAAATTTCTATGTAGAAAACAGAAGCAGGGGAACTATTATGTCTGTTATGTGAATGTAAAAAAAAAAAAATCCACTTAAAACATAGACTTCTGAATGTTTGACACTTTGGAAATAACCAAAATGGGAAATAATCTATACTTAATCTGATTTAAAATATATGCTTATGTAGGGTTTCATGAGACCTTTGCATAATTTTTATCCAATGTATTATTCAATAAACATGTATTGAGCATCTTTATATACATGTCAGAATGCTGGGGATTCTTATGCATATGAGATGGATGAGATACGCATCTGACCTTCTGGAAGATAAGAATAAATAATGATATAAAACATGTATCTACACGTGCCTAGTAAAAAGATAATGTAATAAGTTAAAGAATTATAGCATCAAGAGAAGGGATGATGGGAGGAGCAAGCCAGTACCCCCTTATCTTTGTCAGGAAAATTAGTGATTGCCAGAAATATAATGGAATTACCAAATAATATGAAATTAGCTATGTGGGCAGTGTGGTTCCATTTACTTTTCGTTTTCCTCAAGGCCGTTTTAGAGACTATCCGTCTTAATCCTTTATCCATGTCTCCCTCCCAATCTCTATCTCTAGCCCATTGTGCTTTTTCCTTTCCTTCCCTCACCTGGATCAAGATTCTTAGGAGAGATTAAAGACATACCCAGAAGGGTGTGAAATGACTGTGTCCTAGCTCAAGACAAAGCATGGATATAGAAATGGACACAGTAATAGCTAGCATTTATTACGCACTTATGATGTAAGCTCTTCATGTTTTAACTCATTTACTCCTCATTACAGTCCTGGGAGGTAGTACTATAATCATGGCCACTTTAAATGTGAGAGAAATGAGGCAAAGATTTCTTAAGTAAAATGTCCAGTCACATCATATGCTCATAAGTTATGAAGCAGAAATTCAAACCGAGGCAGATTGGCTCCAGAGCCTCACTCTCAAACATGATGCTATATTACACAGGGCAGTAAAATTGTGGGACACAGAAAAAAGGATCTAAGATGCACAATAAATATGAACAATGCATCTGTGGGCCAGTTTGGCCTCTTTTTATCATATGACCCAGTTCCCTCAACTATTAAGTGATGCCATGACTACTGAATTTGGAATGAGATGGGAAATATGTCACCGGAAATAGTCCAGTTATAGATAAGAAAAGTGAGGCTGGAGAAATCAAGTGATTCCTCCTAATATGCATAGCTTGGATTAAAGCCTAAATACTCTAAACTCTAGGACCTAAATGCTTTCTGTATAACCACACCGATGGATACACCTGATTCTAAGGCCTCCTTAATCTCCTCCGTCCTTTTACAATCTCCCAGTCACATGACCTGTCATTGCACATCAACACGTTCACTACAAACCAAAGATAAAACCTTTGAACATGAGAGGAGAAATGTTCTTAGAAAACCCTTTGTTCCCCAGACTTGTTTTATATAGATGGGAAGACTGAGGCCTAGAAAAGCAAAAGGTGTGCTGCAAAATCATATATATATATATATATATGTATATATATATATATATATATATATATATATATATATATATATATATATATATATATATACATAGTAGCTAATTGGGAGTTAATTTCTTCCACTTCCTACTTCCTACATCATCTTATATTTAATAAACTGTTTACCAGAAATGACATGTATTAGATCATATGTAACTAATTTCCCACCTTAAATTTTCACATTGAATGTTCAAAACGACTCATGAAAAACATATTATGCTTATTTTTTGAATTCAGGGTCATTAAAACCCCAGCTCTAATGACTTCAAACTCAGTGTTGTTTCCACTTTGCTACAGCTGTCTCTCTACTGTTTAGAACCACAGTATTCTTGGTTAGATTTATTGGCTCTAGATTTATTGCCATTCAATATCAATTAGCTACCAATCACATGGCAGTGATATGTACCCGAAGATTTATACCATATTTAGTAAACATGCATTGAGTACTTGCTGTGTATCTTGTATACTAGTATATATATGTGTAGACATATATGTGTGTATATGTATATATGTATGTATTTTATATACACATACACAGAGATGTATACCTTCATAATATTTAAGAAACACAAATATATCTCCTCATATGCCCATAGCATGTCATATGATCCCTTTCTTCAAAATCGTTACATCAAATTAATACGTAAAAAGGGTTAATTTGAAATAGTTGACATAAAATACTTATGACAGTGAGAAACATTAGACAAATCTGTCCAACTAAATAATCTTTTATATATCCTCCAAAGTTTTGCTTTCTTAAACTACAGGTACTAGAGTTAATTTCTTATCTTGCTTTTACATATTATTCAAGATCAAAAGACAATGTAATTAAATTAGGCTTCCCTGTGAGCTTTGAAAAGCAGAAAATGGCTGACAGCAAGAAGCAAGAAGTTGCTCCACACCTGAAAACTGGCAGAATAGAAGACTAAAACCTTCACCACCAGACTCCACTACAAAAGAGATTGAAATGGGTGGTAGGGTAGGTCAGAAAGCCCTAAGGGAATCCTTTCTGAGTCCCAGGGAAACAAATTAAGAAAACTGGTGTTCAGGAAAACGTGATCAGCTAATAATAGGGAGAACAAACAAGTCCAAACCAACCAAAAATATGTCAAGCGTGGGTCTATTTTAGCATCATCTGGTTGTGTCCTTGAAATAATAAGAGATGGTTGTTTTACACTTAGGAGAGTTTGACATACAGCTGGCTGTAAGTACATGCTTGATGGGCATCCTTCTCTGTGCTCCTTATTGAACAGCGCTTGCTAAATAAAGAAGTCACATTCTTTTACCACTCAGATCAAAATGGTCTATGGTATTCTATGCTACTTTTATTAATTACCATTTAATACTAGCCCAGCACACAAGCACCATAGAGCCCTTCATATAAACCTCATATCAGGCTGGATACTTCGTGAGCATTATCATATTTAGTCCTTACAAAAGCTCTGTGAGGTCAGTCTTATCAGGGTCGCAATTTTAGAAAGGAATAAAGACAAATACAGAGTTTAAACAACTTTCTTACCATTTGCACAATTGACTAGTGTCAAATGAGGTAATAAACCAAGGCCTATTTTATGCCAAAGGCTGCGCCTTTAACCACCAGAGACACTACCTGGAGAAAACCCTCGTTCAAAAAAGAAGCTTACAAATGCAGATTTCAATTAAACACACAATAAAGAAAACTGCCATGAAAGACAATTTCCAGCATTTTGGAAGATGCTCTCTGTTTTGCCTCTGCTCTGAGTTTTAAAGCAAAGAGAATCCCTTCATCCCTTCTCAGCCATTGGACTATTGGCCTTGCCCTTAAACCTCGTAGCTGTACCTACTCTCCAAGGCACCGGGTTCGACCCTTGGGGGATTATAAAAGTAAAGCTGAGCGAAAGTAATCTCCACTATGGCAGCTTTTAAGGGACCCAGTTTAAGTGGATTGAGGTGTCAAAATTCATCATAACAATTCACCTCAGAAAAGGCCTTAAATGTCAGTTTATCTTTGCAGTGAGAGTACCTTAGAGCAAAAATTGAGTACATATCCCAGGACAATAACCTTCCTTAGCTAAGAGCTTCTCTGAACCACTGTTAATGTCTCTTCATTTCACAGACACTGAAGAACAAAAAATTAATTCTGCAGTCAGAGAGCATGCTGCCTCCCTTTCTGGAGATACTCAGCCTGTATTAGTTTGCCAGGGCTGCCATAACAAAGTGTCACAGACTGGGTGGCTTAAGCAACACGATTTTTATTTTTTCACAATCCCAGAAGCTAGAAGTCCAAGATCAAGGTGTTGGCAGGGTTGATTTTTTTCTAAGGCCTTTTTCCTTGGCTTGTAGATGACTGACTTTTCCCTGTGTCTTCACTGGTTCTTCCTTCTGTGTGTGTTTTGGTCCTCATCTCCTCTTCTCATGAGGACATGGGTCATATAAGATTAGGGTCCATTCATACAGCTTCATTTTACCTTAATTATCTCTTTAAAGGTCCTATCTCCAAATTCAGTCATACTCTGAAGTACTGGGGGTTAGGACTTTAACATATGAATTATGGGGGGAGAGAGGAAGGAATACAATTCAGCCCATAACACAGCCCAATTAAAATAATCCTCATTTGGTACTGTTCTATCCCAGTGCCTCTGAAAATTTCAGTTCTTACTTAAAAGCTTATTCTTGCCATTCAGCAACTCTTCCCAACCTGAAACCCCAATCCTGCTCCAGAATATAGTGATAAAGTCCAGTGCTATGGTGTTTTGTACTCCCAGATTACAGGGTTTGGTCCAGGGATTAGCATATGCCCCAAGCAATAAAATAAAATGTAATATAATTTTCCCTAGCAGAATAAAGCCTCCTACTCTTGCCTCCTGAAAAAAAAAAAAATCCAGAATGATGTAACCCAGTGTGCCAGTGAAGAGATTTTATAGCCAAGAAGGGCAAGTCTGAGAATAAGTCAAATAAAGTTGGAGAGCAGAGCAGACCTGAAAGACTGAGAGAATAGCATGTTGGTGACACTTTTTGAGGCTCTGGAACAAACAGTGTCTGGAGTTAAAATTACACCCAGTCTTTCCCATCACAACAATATCCGTTGCTTTAGGCATTTGGAGTCTGACTACCTGTAATTCTCAATGGAAAGAATCCTAACTGAAACAACAGTCTCATATAGATGAAAGAGAGGAGTGACCCTCAGGAACAGGCTGCAAGAATAAATTAGGAAAGGTTCCTCATGCTTTCACCTGTTTGCTCTATGCAGATAGGGTATCTGTGTTAAGTTTCTAAAAGTCAAGATTACCTAATTAATTCAACAAATGCCTACAAAATACGTAATAGAATCAGATATTGTGCTACAGCATGCATTCTCCACAGGGGTGTTATTGTCCCGAAAGGGATAAAAATTAGTTCTTCTGGGAGTGGAAAAATCTTGTTCTATTTTATGTACAAAACACAGTGCACACAATGAATACACAAACATAGAGTATATTGTTGGTATTAGAATTTCATGGGGGAAAGGGACAGTTGAGGGCAGGTGGGGATCTGTCCAGAACGAATTCTTAGGAAGGCAATAATTTTCCAAAAACGTTGAGTAACACCATGCCAAAGGAAATTTGGAGAGATGCACATACAAACAAATGTGAACGCAACAGCCACTGTGATAGAGAAATATACAAGGTAGAATAAAGACCAAAAGAGAAGACATTTTCAAACCTATAGGGACAGAGGATTGACTGAAGAGTCAAAACAGTTATGTAGAAAATGATACTGTATCTTATTCTGAAAGCTAAGAAGTCAAGGAGAAAAAGCACATCCTGGTCAGAGGGGCCACATGAGCAAAGCTTGGAAGCATCAAAGAGTATAACTCAGCAGGACTGGAGTTTAGGCTGTAAAAGGGAAAGCAGGCAACAAGCCAGGCAGGCATATTAGGGAGGAATACCTTACTAATAGTGGATTAAACATATAAGGCCCTTTCTTCTCTCTTAAAAAGAATTCTGGAGGTAGGAAGCTTCTGGCTTCATTTTAGTAGCTCAAAGCTGTCAAGGTTGGCATTTCTGAAATTCTCTTAGCCTTTTGCTTCGTGTTTGTCACCCCATCCATTCTGGGGAAGCTCCAGACACACACTGAAGACAGGAAAATGGAGAAATTGCATTTATGATATACATCAACTAGCTTTTATCAGGAAAATAAAAGCTTTCCCAGAATAACATCTCCCTCCTTACCCGCTTGATTCATTGGCCTGATATGGGTCACTTAGCCATCCCCAGCCACAAAGGAGACTGGTAAAATGGAAAACAGAATTGTCATAACTTGTTTAGACTAAGTATCCCAACACTAGAGACAGGCAAGTTGCGGCTGCAAATTTAATCTCAGTAATATTGGGAGGAAATATGTGGGAAATAGAGTTTTAGGCTAAAGAAGAAATGATCTAAAATCAAATTATTCTTTAGTTCTCTGTAGCTAAGACTAGGTTTAGAATAAAATTCCAATGTAGCTTAAAAATTATTATATAGAAATGATAAAATTATTGGAGATTTTTATGTTCCTCTTCATATTTCCAAATTTTCTAGAGTGAACATGTATTAGTAATATTATCAAGAAAAAAACAAATATTATAATATTTTAAAAGGAACAGTTCCCAGTAAAAATTATTGCTTGGGGAAAAGATCTAGAACTCTTTAAGAGCTAAGCTGGTAGAAAAATTAAGTATAGTGTATTTAGGTAATTGTACCAGAATGCATAGAAACTATGGAGAAACTTAGTGAGGCTCAAGAGGAGAGAAACATTAGGTAGTTTTCTGAAGCTTACTCCTACCAGTGCTTGAAAGCTGATTGATAAATTTTGGGGAACTTCTAAGCCAGTCTGTCAAGCACAGCCTTTATTAAAAATTAAATTATATAATCTGAAGGTTATGTTGGTTGTACTTGTATGGTGGAAATACTAGATAATGCTTACTCCTGAGTATCTCTTCCCAACTCTACTTTCAGTCGCAACAAATTGATAGCCTGAAATAGACCACAGCAGGTGTATTCACACCATGGGGATTGGCAAATACTACAAATCAGAGTTTGATTTATTGTTTTGTTGATTGTACTTAAATGATGGCAAATGTTATTAATAAAAATTAAACTTATATTGTGTCTTGTCTGTAAACAATATTGTAATTAGCACAAAAATTTGGAACAGTGTTTTTCCATCAGCATTATCACAATAATCACCATCTAATTCTTAAAACCGTTTCCCTACTCTTCTCTTAAAAAAGAAAAAACAAGATTTCTTTATTCGTAAAAAAACTAAATATGCAACTACCATATGACCCAGCAATTGCACTCCTGGGCATTTGTCCCAGAAAAATGAAAATTTATGTTCACACGAAAACTTGTACAAGAACGTTTATAACAGCTTTATCTATAATAGCTCAAATCTGGAAACATCCTAGGCATCCTTCAATGGCTGAATGGTTAAACAAACTGTGATAAATCCATGCCATGGACTATTACTCAGCAATAAAAATGAAGAAACTATCAATACATGCAACAACCTGGATAAATCTCCATAGAATTATGCTGAGTGAAAAAATCCAACCCCAAAGCTTACCTACTGTGTAATTCCATTTATATAAAATTCTTGAAATGTGAACATTATAGACATGCAAACAGATCAGTTGTTGCCAGGGATTAAGGAATAGATGGAGATGGGAAAAAGCAGATGTGGCTACAAAAGGAAAACATTAAGGATCTTTGCAGTGATGGAAGTGTCCTGTATCTTGACTATCAATATCAATATCCTGGCTGTGATGTTGCAAGATATTTATTATCATCAGTGAAAACTGGATAAAAGGTATATGGGATCTCTCAATATCATTAGTTATGACTACATGTAAATCCACGATTATCTCAAAATAAAAAGTTTAAGGGGCTTCCCTGGTGGTGCAGTGGTTGAGAGTCTGCCTGCCAATGCAGGGGACACAGGTTCGAGCCCTGGTCTGGGAAGGTCCCACATGTCGCAGAGCAACTAGGCCCGTGAGCCACAACTACTATGCCTGCGCGTCTGGAGCCTGTGCTCCATAACAAGAAAGGCTGTGACAGTGAGAGGCCCACGCACTGCAATGAAGAGTGGCCCCCGTTTGCCACAACTAGAGAAAGCCCTCGCACAGACACAAAGACCTAACACAGCCAAAAATAAATTAATTAATTAATAAATTAAAAAAAATAAGTTTAACTAAAAAATAGAATGATATCAATAGTTAACCCATTGTACAGTAACAAATAAATTGAAAGCTGAAAAAAAAAATGAAACTTTCTTAATTCCCCCCCTGCCTGTCTGTCTGCTCTTGTCACTCTCTTCTTCCTTCTTCTTCTTCTCATTGCATATATTCCACTTTGATTATATCATCTGTTCTCATAGATTCAATTACCATCTATATAATAAAGTTTTCCAAACGTGTACTCACTCTTCTCTTGAAACTCTAAACTCAACTACTGACTAGTCATACCCCTTGGATATCATATAGGCATTACAAACAGGGCATGTCCAAAACTTAATGCAAAAGCAATGTAGTGGAGAAGGGCTAGTTTCTTCAACAAAGTGTGCTTAAGCAATTGGATATCAATATGAAAGAAAGGAAAGAAAGAAAGAAAGAAAGAAAGAAAGAAAGAAAGAAAGAAAGAAAGAAAAGAAAAAAAGAAAGAAAGAAAGAAGGAAGGAAGGAAGGAAAGGAAGGAAGAAAGAAAGAAAGGAAGGAAGAAAGAAAGAAGAAAGAAAGAAAGGAAGGGAGAGAGAGAGAGAAAGAGAGAGAGAGGGAGGGAAGGAGGGAGGAAGAAAGGAAGGAAGGAAAGAGAGAAGGAAGGAAGGAAAGAGGGAAGGAAGGAGAGAGAAAGAAATTAATTCTATCCATAGCTCTCACTTTATGTAAAAATTAACTCAAATGGATCATTGATTTAAACACAGTACATAATACCACAAAACTTCAAGTACAGAACATAAGAAAATATATTTGCTACCTTGGGTAAAGCAAAACTTCTAGGAGACAGCACAAAACACACAGTTCAGAAAGAAAAAATGACCAATCAATGTTCCTCAAAATTAAAGACCCCTACTGTACCAAACATACTGACAAAAGAATACAAAGATAAGCCATGGACTGGGAAAAAATATTTGCAAACACATATATGATAAAGGATATATATATATATATATATATATATATATATATATATATATATATATATAAAATACCTTAAAATTCAATAATAGGTATTCAAACAACTCAATAAAAAAACTGGGCAAAATACTTGAACAGAAACTTTATCAAAGAAGATGTACGGGTGACAAGTAACTCAAGAGAAGATACCCAACATCATTAATCACCAGGAAAATAAAAATTAAAACCTCTGTGATATATAATCATAATTTTATCAGAAAGACTAATATTGAAAACATGACCATACCAAATGTTGGCAAAGATGTAGAGCTATGAGAACCCATACATTACTGGTGGGAATATAAAATGCTACTGTCAGTTTGGAAAGCAGTTTGGTAGTTTCTTTAAAAATTAAACGTACAGCTATTTATATAATCTAGCCATTCTACTCCTAGGTATTTAACCCAGAGACAAAAAAGCATAAGATCACACAATAACTTATACATAAATGTTCCTAGCAACATTGATGAATCTCCAATTAATTATGCTCAGTGGAAGAAGTCAACTAAGAAGAGTTATTACTGTGTGGCTCAATTTACATAAAATTCAAGAAAATGTGAATTAATCTAAAGTAATAGGAAGCACATCAATGGTTGCTTGGGGATAGCAACATAGAGGGGTTGTAATCCAGGAGGAGGAGGAGAGGAGAGATTATAAAGGGGTTCAAGGAAAGTATTGAGGGTGATAGACATGTTCTCTGTCTTGACTATGGTGAAAACATAAAATTGTACTCTTTAAATGTTCAACTTATCATATGTCAATTAGACTTAATTTTTTAAAAGAAGAGGATAAAGAGCATAAGAAAAATGTGAGATGGGTGAGGGAATTGGACATGATTGGATTAGGATCAATTTTTTTCCAGTATTACAGGAAGAAAAGAGAGTATACCAAACATACATGTGTGTGTTTTGTAGTGAATAGCTAATAGAATTTCTTTCTTACCTTTCATATTTTCTCTATAAATTGTGAAGTCTAAGGGAGAGCATGGAAACTATAGGAAGAAGTTGGACACAACCACTATATAAAATGGAAACAATGGCAGTGTTTCTCCAGGGTAATCTTCCCTGATTTCCATGCAAGTGACAAATTCTCTTTTTACAAGTTATCATATCATCTTTTACTATTCCTTCATAATATGTGCCACTGTTGTTACTTTACATGTATCTGTATGATTGTTGGTTTTACATACTACTCACCCAATAAAGTAGATAATGATCTCTATGAAAGGAAAGTTTATTTTTACTAACTTCTGTGTTCCCAGCAGCATTCAAGCAGAGTGCTTGTCAGAGAGTAAGCCCTCAGGAAACTACTATTAAATGAGTGATTAAAGAAACTTAGAAGGATCACCTGGCAACACTGATGGGGTAAAAGAGATTGGAGGCCATGATTTCGCAGAGGTACCTATCTGCATGATTTTGTTATTTTTTCCAGCAGTACTTGGTCAGCCAGAGATGGATCAGCACTGAAATGATAAACAACTGCATTGGATTAGTTATTGTTTCCCCATGATAGGTTGGTGGAAGAATATTGGGCAAAGGCATTGACACAAGATAGATTACAAGTATGTTTTCATAAAGAAGTCAAATTGAAGAAAGGGTTGAACTTTAACAACCATAACAATTTTATAAATACTTGAAGGGATTCAGTAAAACAAGCCATGGAAAATCAGTTCCTTACAAATGAATGACTGAATATTGAATAATTGATTCCTTCTCTTAAGGTTATGTTATGGGAAAGTTAAAACAGAGTCCAATCTTGAATATTTAGTTTTTTTCTACCTCTCATTTTTATTGTAAGTGTGATAAAATCACAAGTACAATAACATACTTTTTAATAAAGACTTTATTTTTAGAGCAGTTTTAGGTTTACAACAAAATTGAGAGGAAGATACAAAGATTTTCCAGATACCTGCTGCCTCCACACATGTATAGCCTCCCCTATCATCAACTTCACTCACCAGAATCATACATTTTTTCCTAAGGATGAACCTAAATTGACACATCATAATCATGCAAAGTCCACAGCTGTTTACCTTAGGTTTCACGCACATTCTTTGTGTTTGGAAAATGTGTCATATGTCCATCATTATAGTATCAAAGAGAGTATTTTTAGTGCCCTAAAAGCCCTCTGTGCTCTGCCTATTGATCTCTCTCTCCCCTTGCCCCACCCCAACTCTGGCAACTACTGATCTTTCTACGGTCACCACTGTTTTGCCTTTTTGAGAACCTCATGTAGTCAGGATCATACAGTATGTAGCCTTTTCAGATTGGCTTTTATCACTTAATAACATGCATGTAAGATTCCTCTATGTTTCTCATGGCTTGATAGCTCCTTTATTTTTAGCACTGAATAATATTCCATTGTCTGGATGTACTACAGATTATTTATCCATTCACCTACTGAAGGACATCTTGGTAGCTTCCAAGTATTGGCAATTATGAATAAAGCTGCTATAAACATCTGTGTGTGGGTTTTTATGTTGACATAAGTTTTCAACTCCTGTGGGTAAATACCAAGGAGCATGATTGCTAGATGGAATGGTAAGAGTATGTTTAGTTTTATAAGAGACCTCCAAAATGTCTTCCAACATGGCTGTGTCATTTTGTATTCCCCCAGCAATGTGTGAGAGTGCCTGTTGCTCTACATCCTCAACAGCGTTTGGTGTTTTCATGGATCATGATATGGAATTTGGCCACTCTAATCATTGCATAGTGGTACCTTATTGTTGTTCTTGTTTGCACTTCCCTGATGACATATGATGTGGAACATCCTTTCATGATTTTTTCCAACTCTATATTTTCTTTGATAGGGTGTCCATTAAAGTCTTTGGCCCATTTTTAAACAGGTTATTTGTTTTCTTACCATTGCGTTTTAAGTGTTCTTTGTATATTTTGGATATCAGTGCTTTACCAGACGTGTCTTTTGAAAATATTTTCTCCCAGTCTTTGCCTTGTCTCCTCATTCTCTTGTTATTCTCTTTTGCAGAGCAGAAGTTTTTAATGAAGTCCAATTTATCATTTATTTCTTTCACGGATCGTGCCTTTGGTTTTGTATCTAAAAAGTCATTGCTGTGTCCAAGGTCATCCAGATTTTCTCCTACATTATCATTCAAGAGTTTTATAGTTTTTCATTTTACATTTCGGTCTGTGATCCACTGTAGTTAATTTCTGTGAAGGGGGTAAGATCTGTGTCTAGATTCCTTTTTTTTTTTTTTTTTTTGCATGTAGACATCCAGTTGTTCTAGTATCATTTGTTGAAAAGACTATCTTTTCTCCACTATATTGCCTTGCTCCTTTGTCAAAGATCAGTTGATTATATTTACATGTGTCTATTTCAGTGTTCTCTATTTTGTTCCATTGACTGATTTGTCTATTCTTTTACCAATACCACATTGTCTTGATTACTGTAGGTTTATAGTAAGTTTTAAAGTTGGGCAGTGTCCATCCGCCAAATTTGTTCTGTTCCTTCAGTACTGTGTTGGCTATTCTGGGTCTTTTGCCTTTCCATATAAACTTTAGGATCAATTTGCTGATATCCACAAAAAAAATTTTCCAGGATTTTGGTTAAGATTTCACTGAATCTATAGATAAATGTGGGAAGAACTGATATCTGACAACATTGAGTCTTCTTATTCATGAACATGACATACCTCTCCATTTATTTCCTCCTTATTTGATTTTATTCATCAGAGTTTGTAGTTTTCCTCATAAAGATTGTATACATATTTTGTTAGGTTTATTCCTAAGTATTTCCTTATCTAGCATTCTAATGTAAATGATATTTTACCTTTAATTCAAATTCAACTTATTCATTACCAGTGGAGGAAAGCAATTGACTTTTGTATTTTAACCTTGTATCCTCCAGAGTTGCTATAATCACTTATTAGTTCCAGGAGTTTTTTTAATCTAATATTTTGGGTTCTCTACATCAGGGATCCCCAACCCCTGGTCCGCAGACTGGTGCCCATCCACGGCCTGTTAGAAACCGGGCCGCACAGCAGGAAGTGAGCAGCGGGCGAGCGAGTAAAGCTTCATCCGCCGCTCCCCATCGTTCCCCATCGCTCCCCATCACTTGCATTACCATCTGAACCATCCCCCACCCCCTGGTCCGTGGAAAAATTGTCTTCCACAAAACCGGTCCCTGATGACAAAAAGGTTGGGGACTGCTGCTCTACATGGACAAACATGTAATCTGTGAACAAAGACAGTTTTATTTCTTCCTTCCCAATCTGTATACCTTTTTGTTTTCTTTTTTTGCCTTACTGCATAAGCTAGAACTTCCAGAACAATGTTGGAAGGGATGGAGAGAGAGGACATCTTGCCTTGCACCTAATCTTAGTAGGAAAACTTTAAGTTTCTCACTATTAAGTATGATAATAACTGTAGAGTTTTGTAAACATTCTTTATCAACTTAAGGAAGTTCCCCTCTGTTTGTAGTTTGATGAGAGTTTTTAATCACGAATGGGTATTGGATTTTGTCAAATGCTTTTTCTACAACTATTGATACAATCCCGTAATTTTTCTTTTTTTTTTCTTTTTTTTTTTTTTGCGGTACGTGGGCCTCTCACTGTTGTGGCCTCTCCCGTTGTGGAGCACAGGCTCCAGACATGCAGGCTCAGTGGCCATGGCTCACGGGCCCAGCCACTCCGCAGCATGTGGGATCTTCTCAGACTGGGGCACAAACCCATGTCTCCTGCATCGGCAGGCAGACTCTCAACCACTGCGCCACCAGGGAAGCCCTAATTTTTCTTTTTTATCCTATTGATGGGATGGAATACACTAATTGATTTTCAAATGTTGACCCAGCCTTGCATTCCTGGGATAAATCCCACTAAGTTGTGGTGTATAATCCTTTTTGTACACTGTTGGATTCAATTACCTAATATTTTGTTGAGGATTTTTGTATCTTTGTTCATGAGAGAAACTGGTCTGAAGTTTATTTTTTCTTGTAATGTTTTTGTCTGGTTTTGATTTTAAGGTAATGCTGGCCTCATAGAATGAGTTAGGGAGTATTTTCTCTGCTGCTAGTCTCTGAAAGAGATTGTAGAGAATCGATATAATTTCTTCCTTAAATGTTTGGTAGAATTCACCAGTGAACCTACCTAAGCCTAGTGCTTTCTGTTTTGGAAGGTTATTAATTATCAGTTCAATTTCTTTAATAGATATAGGCCTATTCAGATTCTCTATTTCTTCTTGTGTGAGTTTTGGAGCCTTATGTCTTTTAAGGAATTGGTCCATTTTCTAGATTTTCAAATTTGTGGACATAGAGATGTTTTAGTATTCCTTTAAGATCTTTTTAATATCCATAAAATCTATAATAATTCCTCCTCCTTTTTTCTGGTATTAGTAATTTGTGTTCTCTTTTTTTTTCCTAGATAAATAGCTAGAGGTGTAGCAATTTTGTTGATCTTTACAATGAACTAGCTCTTGGTTTCACTGACTTTATCCATTTCCTGTTTTCAATTTCATTATTTTCCTCTTGATTCTTATAGTTATGTATCTTCTGCTTACTCTGGATTTAATTTGCTCTTCTTTTTCTGGCTTCCTAAGGTGGAAATTTAGAGTATTGATTTTAGATCCTTCCTCTTTTCTAATTGTATTCAATTCTGTAAATTTCCTTCTAGGCTCTGTTTTTACTGCATCTCACAAGTTCTGATAAGGTATGTTTTCATTTTCATTTCATTCAAAATATTTTAAAATTTCTCTTGAGATTTCTTGTTTGACCCATGTGTTATCTCAAAGTGTGCTGTTTAATCTCCACATATATTGGTATTTTCCAGTTAGCTTTCTGTTATTAATTTCACATTTACTTCTACTGTGGTCTGAAAGCAGACTTTATATAATTTCTATTCTTTTAACTTTGCTAAGATGCATTCTATGCTTCCAAATGGGGTCAGTTCTGGTGAATGTTTCATGTGAGCTTGATAAAAATACATATTCTGCTGTTGTTGGATAAGGTACTCAATAGATGTCAATTATATCCAGTTGATTAATGGTGGTGTTGAGTTCAACTATGTCCTTACTAAGTTTCTGCCCACTGAATCTGTTCATTTCTCAGAAAAGGGTGCTGACATTCCCTTCTGTGATAGTAGGTTCATCTATTTCCCCTTGTAGTTCTATCAGTTTTTGCCTCATGTAGTTTGGTGTTCTATTGTTAAATACATACATATTAAGAATTGTTACATCATCTTGGAGAATTGACCCCTTCATCATTTTGCAATGCCCTTCTATATACTTGATAACTTTCTTTACTTTGAAGTCTGCTTTGTCTGAAATTAATATAGTACACCCATTTGCTTTTGATTAGTGTTACTATGGCATATTTTTCTCCATTCATTTTCCATTCATTTACTTTTAATCCATATGTGTCTTTACATTTAAAGTGAGTTTCTTATAGACAACAAGTTATATGTAGACATATAGTTGGGTCATGTTGTTTGATCCACTCTGACAATCTCTGTCTTTTAATTTGTGCATTTAGACCATTGGCATTCTAAGTAATTACTGATGTAGTTGGATTAGTATCTACCTTATTCATTACTGTTTTCTATTTGTTGCTCTTGTTCTTTGTTTTTATCTTTGTCTTCCACTGTTTTTCTGTCTTTTGTGGTTTTAGCTGAGCATATTATATGATTCCATTTCCTCTCCTTTCTTAGCATATCAGTTGTATTTCTGTTTTTAACTTCTTTAGTGGTTGCTCTGCAGTTTGCAGTATACTTTCATAGCTAATCAAGTTCACTGTCAAATAACACTACACCACTTCACAAGTAGTATGAGAACCTTAAAATAGTGAAAAAAACCTAATTCCTTCCTCCTGTCCCTTATATCATTGCTGTTACTTAAGTTATACAAGCATAAATACACATATATTATGTGTATATATACACATAATGGAATACATTGGTGCTATTATTATTTTGAAAAAATGTTATCTGGTAGATCAATTGAGAATAAAAACAATAGAAGGGTTTTTTATTTGCTTTTAGTTTTTTGTTTTTTACCTTCACCTGTTCCTTCTTCAATGTTGTTTCTTTCTTTATGTAGATCTAGGTTTCTGACCTATAATATTTTCCTTCTCTCTAAATAATTTCTTTTGAAATTTCTTGCAAGGCAAGTCTACTGGCAATAAATTACCTCAGTTGTTGTTTGTCTGATAAAGTCTTCACTTCTCCTTCCCTTTTGAAGGATAAGTTTGCATGGTACAGAATTCTAGGTTGGTGGGGTTTTCTCCTAGCACTTTAAATATTTCACTACACTGTCTTCTTGCTTGCATTGTTTCTAAGGAGATGTTGAATGTAATTCTTAACTTTCTTCCTCTATAGGTAAGGTGTCTTTTTCCTCTGGTTTCTTTCAAGATTTTTTCTTTATCTTTGGTTTTCTATAGTTAAAAAATTATATGCCTAGGTGTAGTTGGTTTTGATGTTTCTGTTTGTTTGTTTGCTTGTTTTGTTTGTATTTATCCTGCTTGGTGTTCTCTGAGTTTCCTACATCTGTGATTTGGTGTGGATATTATCTGGGGGAATGATCAGTCATTATAGTTTCAAATATTTCTTCTGTTTCTTTTTCTCTTTTTTCCTTTGGTATTTCCATTATGTGTATGTTATGTCTTTTGTAGTTGTACAACAGTCATTGTATATTCAGTTCTGGTCATATTTTCAGTCTTTTTCTCTTTGCTTTTCTGTTCCATTGATATGTCCTTTAGATCAGAGTTTACTCCCTCAGCCATGTCCAGTCTACTAATAATCCCATTAATGATATACTTCATTTCCTTTACATTCATTTTTTATCTCTTGTATTTCTTTCCAGTTCTTTCTTAGGATTTCCATCTCTCTGCTTGTATTGTCCATCAGTTTCTGCATGCAGTCTATTTTATCTATTACAGCACTCAGCATATTAATCAGATTTGTTTTAAATTCCCTGCCTGATAATTCCAATATCCTTGCCAGGTCTGTTTCTTTCTGATGCTTGCTCTGCCTTTTCAAATTATGCTTTTTGCTTTTGGTATGTCCTGTAATTTTTTCCTGATAGACGATGTACTGAGTAAAAGGAACTGTTGTAAATATGCCTTTAGTAATGTGGTGGTAAGATGTGGGGAGAGGGAAAGTGTTCTATGTCCTATAATTTGGTCTCAGTTTTTAGTGAGCCTGTGCCCCAGGACTGCGAACTTCACATTCATTTCTCAGGTTTTTCCTCCCTGCTTAAGTGGGACAATATGGCTAGAGTGGCCTGGAGTTGGGTATTTCCCTTCCCCAAGTCAGTTAGGCTCTGATAATAATCTCAGCAGTTTAGGCTCTAGTTAACTAGTTTCCCTGGAGACAGGCCTTATTAAGAAGAACAGAGTGCTCTAGCTTATTACAAAATGATTCCTTTCCCCTCCTACTGCTGGAAGGATGAGGGAATTTTTACCAGATATTTAATGTGGGTGGAGCTCCATCTCTGGTGGAGACGTAAATCACACAGTATTGTGGGGGCCCTCTGATGACTGTGCCCCCATGTAGTTTTTAACTCCAAGAGTTGTCCACACTGAGCTTCCAGCAATTTGTCAATTATAGTTCTGTTTTTTCTATCCCAGCACTGGATTCTGTGGTGATTTCTGTGGCAATTTCTGCTTGTAAGTCTGCTCTGTTAAGCTGTGACTACCTGTATTTGTTCATCTCTCCAGTCTCAGAAGCAGCCAGACACCTGTGTCCTCTTCTCTCTTATGGATCCAAGAGGTGGGACTGATTTTTAAGTCTGTTCAGTTTTTTATTTCTTGTTAGGACAGAGGGGTAACTTACATGCAGAACCAGAAACCAGATGTCCCTCCAATAATGCACTTTTAATAAAAAATAAAAAGTGGTTTATTGGCAGAAATCATCATGAAGAAACTGCATGGGGAAGGCATCTATTTGGGGGAACTTGTGATTATTCTCTACCCCTTTGTCCCCTTACCATTTCAATAAGACCTTGAAGCTCCTCCCATAATAAATTTGATTGTCTTTCTTTGCCTCTTAAATCTGGGTTGGGCTTGTGGTTTGCTTTAGACAATAAGACATGGCAAAGTGAAGATCTGGCAATTCTGAGGGTACTCTTTAAGAGGCATTGCACAGTTCCACCTTCTCTCCTACACCTCTGCCTAAGTGAGCCTGCTGGAAGATGATAGACGCATAGAGTACAGGAAAGTTAACTGAACCAAACCATCCTAGATCAGTCATTTCCTCTGCTAATCGTCTATTCAGAAGGACAAGAATGGAAGAAATCATGTAGCTATAGTTAATAATACCAGGGAGTAAGGGCTGCAAAGGTGAGGGCATCAGGAAAAGCAAAGTGAGATGGACAGCGATGGGGCAACAGGGACTGAATTTCTGCCCTATTTGCATCTCATTCTAAAATGTGGATGTGAAACCTTACCTAACTCAGGAAAAGATTATTTTACAGGTATACTCTTTTGCCGTACTTTTTGCAATAAATTTATTTGATGTTTTGTATTCCTAAATTATTCTTTCTGACACTACGACGTTTCTGGAATATGTGTGACTAAAGACCTGTAAATGTGTTTTTAAATATTGGTATAATTATCACATATGTTTACACCATATTTTGTTTTTGACTGTATGTTAAGGACACCTGTTATTTTTACTGACTTGGGATTCATCCTGTTTTTTGCTCTCTCTACTTCCAGTGGGGGATTCATTCTCTAATATTTGAGTAGAGATGAACTCCATAGAAGTGAGCACAAAATCCAGGCTTGGCCAATCAGAATACCCCATACCCCTAACTGGTTTAGGAATATATATACATATATATATATTGAGGTATCTGGAGCCATCTTACCTATTATTTGTGAGAGAGCTTGTACAAAAGATGGAGGGAAAGAGAGTGCCCTGATAATATCATTTAAGTCCCTGGATCCAGTCCTGGCTGAAGCTTATGTGCCAACAGACTTTCTAGATATGTGAGCCAATAAATTCCCTTTAAAACCTAATGCAGTTTCAGTTGTGTCTCCATCTCTTACAACTATGATTTCTAACAAATATATCATGACTTTAGGATCTTGGTAGCCACCACATCCATCCTGCACACATTAACCTGCTTGATCAAGAACTGAATGCATCATTCCCTGAAATTACAAACTCAAGATATATCTCAATGGAAAGCACTCCCAGCCAAGAGTTTGAAATGGTTATACAAGAAAGTATGAGAGCCTATCCATGCAAGAAATGTCTCAGAAAAAAAAACAAAAACAAACACAAAATACTTAGGAAATATACAGGAAAAGCATGATCTGACCATGGGCCACATAGAATAAGAAATGATTAATTCTAGCAAGAAGCAAGTGAACTCAATTTGTGCCATGCATATGTTCACAGGTAATAGGAAAGTTTGTGGGGAGCTAGTTAATCATGATCTTACAAAGCCTGACAATTCTAATGAAATGAGAGGAAAGGGAGGAAGAAGAGAGGAACCTGCTTCCCATAAAACAACACTAGATGCAATTTTTCCCCATTTGTCCCTAGTGCTTCTCTTATTGGATGGCCCTGTGTACATTTCAAGTTATTATCAGGCTTGGGTGTTCATTGGTTGTGGGGGGTGTGCCCAGGATCTGTTCCTGTTTGTTTTAATCACTATTACATAAGGAAATGAGAAAGAATCCCAGAGCATCTCTTACCAGGCAGAGTCCTAAAACCCTCCTTGAGGCAGTTTATGGAAGTCACCTCCCTTCAGTCATGTCCTGGTCCTCCAGTACAAGGCCAGCAGAGAGTCAGTAAAATCTCTCTTGGTCACTGACTCAGCAGCAGAGGATGTTGAGTCTGAGGCACTGACTTCTTTGGGGAAAGAAGAGATACATCATATTACAGATGAAGCTCCCTTATAAAAGTTTCTGGATAATGTAGCTATTTCCATATCCCCTCAGGTGGCTCAGAGAAACAGTTCTCTCAACAGAGTCCTTAGGATGAAAAAGTGTTTAAGCAGTAATCAATTCTTCCAAGGGAAGCACCTGCTTATTCACTGTTTATACGAAAATAAGGAGAAAGGAAGCCTTTAAAAAGTGTTACAATCACTTTGTATGTTAGTATTTAAAAAGGACCTTCAGGGATATTAAATTTCAAAACAGTCCTGAGAGTTGGATAGGAAGAAAGATATTGTGTCCATGTTATGATGTAGAAACTGAAATATAGAGAGGTGAACTTTACTTCACTTTAAGGTGAACTTAGAGTTGCCATATAGCAACTAAATAACAGAGCCAGGATTCCAGCAAACCTCTCCAGAAGGCACTCATGAATTCATTTATTTAATAAACCACAACTGACCACCTATTAAGTTCTTGTTAGTGCTTCGATACTGGAGATACAAGTTTATATCTAAAATTACATTGCTTATACCAATTTATATTCTGATATAATTTCTCGAGTGGAAAAAAAAAGGTAATAATAAAATCAACATGTTGAAAATTGCTTAAGACAGTATGCTGTAATACATACATGTATAACAGAATAAAAGAATAATGGAAACAATGAACAGATAAACAAGTACTCTACAGGGAACAGCAGAAATCCTAAGGGACAAATGTTCAGTTCTACCCAGTAGAAATTGGAGAATTAAAAGTAAAGAAGCCTTCCCAGCATAGATGATATAAAAGAACCAGGCCTAGAAATATGAGTGGGGTGTGCAAGTGAATGATGAACCTCAATGACAAGAGGGAAGAGTGTAAGGAGAGGCATGGAGATCATATATGGAAACATCAGACATTCATGGAGGATCTACAAGGATACATGATGAATTAGACAAACAATTCCTTTCAAGAACATGTTAGTATTTTTCCTTAATACTGTGATGCTGCTTCTGAACTTCAGAGAACTTTTCTTTGGTCTTTAAACATCAATTCCCCTCATAGCCTTAGTATTAATTGTCATTTTAAAAATTACTCTCTGGCCTTTAAACATCAATTCCCCTCATAGCCTTAGTATTAATTGTCATTTTAAAAATTTCTCTCTGGCCTAAAGAATAAGGAAACTCCAACCAAGAAATCCTACCTAACTCCTAAACTACTAGTTAAAATAAAATATAACAGTATCTCAATAATTCCAGAAGCCTGAAGAAAAAAAATAGCCTTGAAGATGGTATGTTTGTGTATATATTTGTACATAAATAAGAATATTATTTTCTTTTTCTAAGAAACTACCAAGGAATTAAAGTCAAGAAAAACCTCCCCCTTGATTGTAAATATTAGAAATATAATAATGTATATTTTGTTTCTGAAGACTGAGCTTTGTCTGAATTAGCTCTTATTTACACTATGTAGAGATAGGAGGATCTGATATCACTTCAGTAAATTTAAAAAGTCTCTTATCATCATGCTTCATATACTCTCTCAGACTAACCCAATATCATAGCTTTCTAAACCATATCTTTTATAGTACTCATGAAGATTTTTATTCATTCAAGAAATATGGGGCCTCCCTGGTGGCGCAAGTGGTTGAGAGTCCGCCTGCCGATGCAGGGGATACGGGTTCGTGCCCCGGTCTGGGAGGATCCCATATGCCGCGGAGCGGCTGGGCCCGTGAGCCATGGCCGCTGAGCCTGCGCGTCCGGAGCCTGCGCGTCCGGAGCCTGTGCTCCGCAACGGGGGAGGCCACAACAGTGAGAGGCCCGCATACCGCAAAAAAAAAAAAAAAAAAAAAAAAAAAAAAAAAAAAAAAAGAAATATGTCTTGGGAACATTTTATGTATAAGTTATGAATTTAGGCACTGCCATGGTACAATTTCATGCACCAAAAATGTATTCAATATCTCCAACTCATCTTTGGGGCAATAAGACAGGGTACAAATAAATATACTCATTTAGTCACTAGCATATATTATTTGCTTCTGCAAGAATCCAATCTGGCTAGAAACTGGCCCTGGATTAATCAGATACACTTGACTAGCTCTGAGTGATAGAAGATTAAATACTAAACACTCTTTTAGTTGTTAATAAAGTTCCTCCATCAAGTTATATATATGTGTTCTCTTGTGTCAATGTAGTAATTTTTCATGTCTACAGTTGTCAATCTTCTGGCTTCAGGGCCCTTTTATATTCCAAAAAATTATTGAGTACCCCTCCCAAAAACTTTCATTTGTGTGAAATTATATCAATCTATATTTATGATATTAAAAACTAAAGTTGGGAAATTTTTAAATATTTATAAGTTCACTTAAAATAATAACAAACCCATTCTATGTCAGTATAAATATTTATGAAGAATACGTTTTCCAAAACAAAAAGTAATTATAATTAGTAAGAAAAGTGGCATTTTTTTTAGTTTTGTATAACTCTAGTCTAGATTAATAGAAACCAGTTGAGTTTTCTTATCTGCTTCTTCATTCAATCTGTTGCAATAATACACACTGCCTCTGTAAAACAGCTTTTTATACTTGTGAGAGAATGAGAATAAAAAGATAATGTTTCAATATTATTATGAAAACTTTTTTGATCTTGTAGTTCCCCCCCCTTTTTTTTTTGCCATACGCAGGCCTCTCACTGTTGTGGCCTCTCCCGTTGGGGAGCAACAGGCTCCGGACGCGCAGGCTCAGCGGCCATGGTTCATGGGTCTAGCCATTCCACGGCATGTGGGATCTTCCTGGACCAGGGCACGAACCCGTGTCCCCTGCATCGGCAGGCGGACTCTCAACCATTGTGCCACCAGGGAAGCCCTTGTGGTTCCCCTTTGACACAAAAAAAGATGTCATGGAGACTCCAGGGATTCCCGGACCACACTTTGAGAACCACTACTTTTGATGCTACGTCTCTATAAAGATTAGGACTCTTTCCATTTGCAGCATGACTCACACTCTACATGAAGCTCCTGCTACCTAAAGTTCCTGTTTACTGAGTCATGATGATGATAGCAGCAACGGCACACCAATTTATACAACTAAAGTACAAAAGGCAGCAAACAGCTTGCCAGCTTTGATGGAAAAATAGAGACCCATTCCTTATCCAAACTACCAACATCTACTACCCTGGGCACCAGTGGCTCCACCTGTACACCTTTGTCTCCTCTCAACTCATTTTCCCACATAACTACCAGAACATTCTTTTCTTTTAGAAAATCTGATCATGATAACCCCTCTTCTTAAAAACCTTCAGTGGATGGCCTTCATTCTTTTTTTTTTTTTTTTTTTTTTTGAGGTACGTGGGCCTCTCACTGTTATGGCCTCTCCCGTTGCAGAGCACAGACTCCAGACACGCATGCTCAGCGGCCATGGCTCACGGGCCCAGCCGCTCCGCGGCATGTGGGATCTTCCCAGAGAGGGGCACGAACCCGTGTCCCCTGCATCGGCAGGTGGACTCTCAACCACTGCGCCACCAGGGAAGCCCTGATCTTCATTCTTAACAAGGCCTACAAGGTTGAGTGTAACAAGCCCCTACTTGCCTCCCTAACTTTACCTTACTTTCTTGGTTCCAACAATATTGCTTTATTTTAAATCTTTGGCTGTAGGTTGCTTCTCATTATAGGGCTTTAGTGAATTTTCTTCCTTCTATCCTGAATGCTCTTCCTTCCCCTTGTAACTTAAATACCTATGTCTCCTTCAAATCTTTACTTTGTTGTCATTTCTTAGGAGACAGTTTCCTTTCCCCATCCCCAAACTAGGTCAAATCTCTTAACTGCCCTACCATATTCTTCCCCTTCACAGTATTTAATACAATTGTATTTTTTACATTTATTTCCCTTATTCATTGATTAATGTCTGTCTGCACCACTAGAATATAACATCCCTGAAGGTAGGAACTTTGTTATTTCTGTTTGTTTGTTTTTGCTGACCATTATATTCTTAATGCCCCAAAGCAATGTCTGGAAATGAACAGATATTTGGTATGAATGAATAAACCCATGAATGTACAGTGCAGCATCGAAGGCATGCGATTTGGAGTTGGACAGATCTGAGTTTGGATCTTTCTTTGCCACTAATTAGCTAAGTGTCCTTGGACAACTCACTTTTCTTCTCTGAGCCTCAGTTTCTTCATCCATAAAGAGCAAATAACAATAATTAATCTATTTACACAACAAATAATAATTGAATATCTCTACATCCCTAGTGCTGTGTTTAGAGTTGGGGATTCAGTGGTTAAAAGTTAAAAATAACTCATATACTCATTGAAATTAGGTTCTCACTGGGGAGACAGACAGAATACAAGTAAACAGACAAATACAATTGTGATAAGCACTATGAAGCATCCATATTAGGAGCTGAGATAGAGCCTAACCAGGGGGTACCTACATTACACAGAGTGGTGAGAAAAGACATCTCTGGTGAATGAAAATTGAAACTGAGACCTGAAAGTTGAGAAAGAGTTTGTGAGAGAAAAAATTCTAAGCAGAAGAAATAATATGGGCAAATGCTTTGAGTCTAGAAAAAAAAAATCAGGGAGCTGAAAGATGACAATGTAGTGAGTATAAGAGAATGTGGCATAAAATGACAGATAGTCAGGGGCACAATTATGCAGAAATTTGTGGGCTGCCTGCTCAAGATATCACGCGAGTCAGCTGAGAAATGTATGTGAAAGCACTTCAAGGAGGGAGTAGGCACATGAGGAGAGCTCAATATATAGGAGCTATTAGAGTCACAATTATCTGAAGAGGTGGCTTGGTCTCTATTTGAAGAGAATCTTTTTTTTTTATAAACTTATTTATTTTTATTTACTTATTTTTGGCTGCATTGGGTCTTTGTTGCCGCGCGTGGGCTTTCTCTAGTTGCAGCAAGCAAGGGCTACTCTTCATTGTGGTGCACGGGCTTCTCATTGCAGTGGCTTCTCTTATTGCAGAGCACAGGCTCTAGGCACACGGGCTTCAGTAGTTGTGGTGCGTGGGCTCAGTAGTTGTGGCTTGCAGGCTCTAGAGTGCAGGCTCAGTAGTTGTGGTGCATGGGCTTAGTCCACAGCACGTGGGATCTTTGTGGACCAGGGCTCAAACCCATGTCCCCTGCATTGGCAGGTGGATTCTTAATGACTGTGCCACCAGGGAAGCCCTTGAAAAGAATCTTGACTTGTTGAGGTCTCTACAGAATTGAATTTCACCAAAGTAATTAGTGGCCTTTTCTACTTAACAGTATTCATCTTCAGAAAAAAAAAAATATTGGAAGAAGGAATATAATGCTCAAGTTAACATCTCACAAACCTCATCTCCTCTCTCTCTCTCTCTCTCTCTGTCTCTCTCTCTCTCTCTCTCTCTCTCACACACACACACACACACACAACACACATGCAGGGCTTCCCTGGTGGCGCAGTGGTTGAGAGTCCGCCTGCCGATGCAGGGGACACGGGTTCGTGCCCCGGTCCAGGAAGATCCCACGTGCCGCCAAGCGGCTGGGCCCGTGAGCCATGGCCGCTGAGCCTGCGCATCCGGATCCTGTGCTCTGCAATGGGAGAGGCCACAACAGTGAGAAGCCCACGTACTGCAAACAAACAAACAAACAAACACATGCATACCTGTATATAGGTTATGGTTTTATTTATTTTTTAATAATCAGGATGAAATGCTTTCTTCCTAACCCCAACCTCCAAGGTCTGGGAGGCAGTTGCTTTCTCTGCCTAGGGCACTGTTTTAAAAGTGGTCACATTAGGGGATATGGGAACATATGTATACGTATAACTGATTAAATTTGTTATAAAGCAAAAAATAAAAAAAAATTTAAAAAGTGGTCACATTAAATGTGCATTTGTTGTTGAGTTTCTCAGATTGCTTAGGGACTATATCTTTTCAGAATAAATAACTTTCACCAGCATATTTAATATGAGATGAGGATATCTGTCCTACTCGTCAGAGTAATAATTTTTTTTAAAGTCTAGAATTATCCTGGGGGTATTCTCAGCTATATTCTTCTCTTGTTGGGTATTTTATCAAGCTGGTGATTTTTTTCTTGAGATGTTGGGTTTGATCCTATGATATTCTGCCTAGATGATTTGATAATGGTTAGATGACAGGTGTACACCCTTTGCATTATAACTGCCTTCACCTCTGGCTTCCTCTGGTTCCCCTCTTCCCAGTCACAGACAGTAAATCAGTCAGCATAGACGAAGTTATGCTGTAGTAACAAATAACCCCAGAATATAAGTAGTTTATACCAACAGTTTATTTCTCACTCCATCACAGGCTGGCTGCTGTTTCCCATTAGCTTCACCCTGGAATCCAAGTTGACTAAGCAGTCTTCATCTGGAATAGTGCTGGCCTTGTGTTAGGGGGAAAAAGAGCACAGCGATGTATGACTTGGCTGATAAAACGTGCTGCTCCAAAGTCACACATGTTGCTCTCACTCACATCAACTAGCCAAAACAAATTACATGCACAGGCCTGCCATCAATGGTGCAGAGAAGTTTAATCCTCTAAAAGGAGGGGTAGTAAATATTAGTGATCAATAAAAGAGTTTAGTACAAGCAGGCTTCCCCAAGGAGCAGTCTGCTCCTCCTGGAGGGAAAAGATCAAAAAAGACATGGGTTTAGGAATCTGTGAGACCTAGATTTGGATCTTGGCTTTGCTACATAGTAACTATATTATCTCAGACTAATTATTTCCAAATTTTTGGCCCTCTGATTCCTCATCAGAAATATGGTGATAATAATAGAGTCTCAAAGGATCACTGCAAAAATCAGAGACAACATATATAAAGCAGAGCATCTAATCCATAGAATTGTTTAATCCATTTTAGGTTTTATCTTGAATTGTTTGATTTATTTCCTCTATTCCAATTCTATATAACATCCATTGAAATCCGATTCTTCTCCACCATTCTCCTGCTTCATTTAACATCACAGCGACCACTTATTTGCCAAGAGGACACTAATTAGTCCTTATCCTTCTTGACTTATCATTCACCATCATTGAGTGATTCCCATGGGAATTTCATTCCCATGTTGAAATTCTTTCCTATCCCTCCAAGGCTTATGACTCTGTGCCTACTACCTCACCAAAAGCTTACTTTCCAGCTCCTCTTCTTTCTTCTTCTCCTGCACAGATTGCCTACTTTGCCTAAGGTCCCAACCCGGGCTCTCTTCTCTCTATACCTCTCCCTTGTGAGACAGGTAGAGTTAGTAAGAGCAGAAATTTCAGAGCTGGGAGTCCTGGGTCTTGATCTGACCTCTGCTACTCACTCCTGTATGGCCTAATTCACCACTTCTTCATGAGCAAAATCAGGATGCTACTACTTACTTCAAACATTTGTTGGAAATATGAAATGAGAAAATCTACATGCAGTGCCTAGCACTGTATGCAGACTATATCAAGCATGAAACCCATTTTAGTTCCCTCTTCTGTTGATGCATGCCTTGAAAATCTTCTGCAAATCCCGTCACTTGATGTCAAAGTTGTACAAAATCATAGCTACTCACTTTTCTACTTGAGTATTCCAGGAGGAATAAGTAATGTCAGAGTTTACTGAAAATCCCACTATCTCAGACTACCTGTATTTTGAAAGACTTATAGGGGACAGCATACATGAGACAAAGGAATGTGTCACTAACTGTATTTACTTCAGATCTTAATATAGCATAATATCCACAGTATAGTGAGCAGTTGAGTTTGAGATTTAGAGCTAAATTTGATTTCATTATTTTGTTTTGATTATTGACTCAAACTTCCTAGTTCTGAGCAAGTCACTTAGCTCCTCTTTACACATTTTCCTTATCTGTAAAATGGGTATAATAATGTTAATAATCTCATTGTAGTGTTGAGAGGATTCAATTTGTTAATATAATCAATGTGCTTATAGAAGTACGTGGCATATTAAGCATTCAATCAATATTAGCTATCAACATCGATAGAAATTACATTGCTGGGAAGAGAGGTTTTGCATTACTTATCAAAATATACCATATCACTGTTCCATTAGAAGCTACCCTCATCCTTCTTTGAAGACTTCTGTGTGTTCTATCTTCCCTCCTTACCATTTTCTCTCCTGCCACTCAGGATAGCAGAGTATTTGCTCCTGGCCTCATAGGGATGTCAGGAGGATTCATGAGATAACATCCATAAGGCACTTGAAGCTCCCTGGAAGGAAGGTGTTTGATAAATAAAAGGTTATTACCATTGTCAGTGATATCTTATATTCCTCTTGCCCTTTTCAGCCCAGAGGGATCCCGAAGTGGTTTGCAAAACTTGAAGCACAAACAAGAATCATTCAACAAAAGCTGAGATGAAGCAGTCACTGCACATACAGTCATTGATTCTTCAGAGCCTCCAGCGATCTAAAGCCACTGCTTCCATCAGGGGCATAAAAAGCACTGAAATTGATTCAAAGGGTGCTTTGAGACATAAAGTACTTTGAGGTCAGTCCATTGAGCAGAACAAGAGACAGACACTGGGTCAGGCACTCAAAATGATGTGGAGAATCACAAGTCAATGAGGAAAACCAGCAGGTCAATTTCCAAACTAAACAAGGATGAGGCATGGTTCAATATGGAATTCCCTTGTAGTTTTCCATTCCATATTCTTGCAGTCTTATATGGTGAGTCTACCCTTCATAAAACAAGCTGTTCCTTTAAGACAGTCCAAATTAAAAAAAAAATCCTGCAAATATGTAAACATGACCCTAGTCCTTCAGAATGAATCCTACCTCAGCACAGCATTATTTCAGAAATCAATCTAAAGTACACTGCTCTTGAATCCAAGCTTTCTCATCTGAACTGTTGGCATAGCTCTGACTTGAAATCTTGGCTGTGTCCACTAATTCTGCCTTATCTAATGCAAAGACTCCCACTGAAGTTATCCTAGTAACCAAATCTTGGCTACACTTTCCATCTTCCTTCCAGCCTGCTGCCTTGACTCTGGAATTTAACCCTGCATCACATGATTCTTTGGGATCATTGATAGTCAACCACTGTAAGTCAACATTCAGACCAGGGTCTGAATTGCTAGTTTATACTGGCCTCTTTGCTCTGTGACCTACAGTTAAGCATTCTACCATGAAACATGCTACAGGAATATCCCCAAATCATGTGACTCGATTCATCCCACAAATATCAAGTGGGAGTAAGTAAAATGTTTATAGCCAAACATACCCTATATGTACAATCAAAACAGTCATTTGAAGAAGGATAGTAAACTTTTAACTTTAGGCTCCTAAATATATCTTCCTCATTAAACCTGCCTTCTCATACCTACACCACAAAGAAGTTTTGGAAACACACTAACAATATTAGAAAAGAAGCATAATGAATTAGAACCATCTCCACTAGGTTCAAAAGTAAACTATTAAAGTAGAGTAATTTAAAAATTTTGGAAATAAAACAAAATGGAATAAAAAATAACAAATGGGATTAGTGTTGATTACATTTGGACATGAAAATTAGTCACAGCTATTTATCTTATACCCTATACCAAAGAGAAGTCCATAGAGATGCAAGATTTAAAAATTTTAAAAAGCCTTAAAAGTCCTGGAAGAAAATATTGGAGAATTATCTTATGATCTCCGGGTGGGTGTGGTTAATTTAGCATGACATTAAGTCTAGGGACTATACAGAAAAAAATTTTTAATGCTATTACAGAAAATAATAAAGCCCAAGGCCATCAAAGTGTATAAAATTTTTAAAATGAGAAAAAATATTTGTAATTTAAATGAAAAAGAAAAGAAAAGCACTGTTGGGGTAAACCATGCCTATAATATAACAAGAAAAATTATAAAAACCCAAGAAGAAACTGAAGAAAAGAGGCAGAATAGAGTTGCAGAAGATGAAGTATAACATAAATACAAGATTAACATCATTCATAAACAAACTCTATGTAAATTAAAACAATAATGAGGTGCCATTTCTGAAGAGTACTGATGAGAGTAGAGAGGAAAAGGCATTGGTATAAAGTTGGTGGGGACACAAATTAGTACAATATTTTTCAAGGTAATAATTTACCAATTTCAATTTTTACGTGGTTCTGTCCTTTCACATAGCATCTTCAATTCTAGTAATCTATTCTAAAGATACATCTACACAAATATATATGAATTGAGAAAAAAATTACTTACTGAAGCAATGCATATAGTAGAGAAAAACTGGAAATCTCTTTCGTGTCCATCACTACCAGTTAGAAATGATGCAGAAATAAATGTATATGAGCCACTTCAAAATATGAGATAAGCACGCTGAAGAAAAGTACAATCTCATTTTTGAAAAGAAATACACACACATACATAAGTGTGTGTCAGTGTGTGTGGTGGGTGTGCACATATAATATAAAAATATTTGAAAAGATATAAAACAAAATGTTACCAGTGCTATCTTTGGGGCATAAAATAGCAGCACTCTTCTTCTCTTTCTGCTTTTTAGAGGTTTTATTTCAAATTTTTTATTGAAAACGTTTTCTAAAGTCATTAAAAGATACTAAAGGAAATCAAAGAAGAGCAATGTGAGCAAGTTAGAGAACAGTATTTATAACATGAAAATATTTGAAATAGTGGGTATCAAGTAAATATTTTGAATATCTTTATGGAAATCTAGTATTAGTAATTCAATCTGAAAGTGAGATTATACTGAGATTTCACCAATTTTTTTTTACAGTATATTATTTTATTTTTACTTTACAGCACTGCTCAGCATTAGAAATACATTAAAACCTGACCATAGTTATTGTCCTGGAGACCAATCTCAGTATTGTGTTAGCCACCATCACTGAAGAGTTCGTGTTGACACAGGGGCATCTCTGTAGCCTCAAGTCTCTTTATCAAAGTCATAGTGATAATGTCAGCTTCTCATTACATTTGTGCAATTTAAGGGTGAGTCAAAGATAGTGCCTTGACCTGTTTCAGAAGCAAGTACTATAAAAATATTAATTTAACTTGGAACGGAGCAGAAGGTGCAGTAAATGTATCCAATATTCCCAACTCATTTAGAGTTCCCAATTCTTTAGGATTGAATGTTCACTAATATAAATAATTGTGAAATATTTTACCATGCCTGATATACAGCAAACTCTCAGCTTTTGTCTGTTTAATTTAATTAAACTGATCAGGATTTTTTTCGGTATATTTTATGTTGGCCCAGTAATCTGAAAAGTGGTTGAACCAAAAGTAATCACTGGTTCAGCCATGTAAGCTAGGGATTCATTTATAGGAAGGATCACTGATGCTTCAAATTGAGCCCCTCTTCCTTATTCATATTGATTATTATTTCTATATTAAGTTTGTTGTCAGTGGCCACTGTATTCTAGGTGGACTGTATGGGGAAGGAAGAAGAGAAACAGTAGGAAAAAGAAAAGATATTCTTTGTAACAGAATGTCAATAGAATAATCAAGTTTGACAAGAGAAAGTGAGGACCCAAACCATCTTCTACAGTTACTTAAATAAATGTTGTCAATTAAAACAGCATGTATGCTGTGAGTTGCTTAATTTCTCAAATTGTATTTTCTTATTTCCAATGTGGGGACAATAATACCTATTTTACATTTAAGAATGAAATAATTTAAGGTAAGAGAAGTGCCTGGAGCAGTGACTGGCACATAGTAGGCATCCAAAATATCAATGATGTTATCAATATTTATTCCTGTATCCCAGTGGTTCTCAACCAAGGGCAATTTTGTCCCCCAGGGGAAACTAGGCAATGTCTGGAGACATTTTTGGTTGTCACAGTTTGGGAGGGTGCTTAATGCTGGCATATAGTGAGTAGAGGCCAGGGATGCTGCTAAACATCCATGAGGCAGAGATGGTCCCACAACAAAGAATTATCTGGCTCAAAGTGTCAACAATGCTAAGGTTAAAAAACCCTGCTTTAGTCCCTAGTTTCTGAAATGCAATATCTCATGGTCGGAGACAGAGGAACTTAAAGAGTACATTCTGACAGCACATATAGACATACAGACACAATCTAGGAAGATTTACTTAGAACTCTTCCCTTCTTTTCTCAAGCACTACAACGGTCTATTTGGCATGCCCTGTGTTTACCATTCAAATTATATCTCTCCTTTGCCACAGCACCTCCAAGCCCTTTTCCTTCTGTATGTGGACTGTCCATGTTCTTCACTGTTGCAGTGACTGTATTCCTTCCCTCCCCAAGGTCCCAGTCTGTCTCCTTATGGTCTTTAAAATCCAATCTAACTGGGTTAAATTGCCTTTATACTCCTCCACTCCTCTGTAACAGCAAGTCCCTTTAGTTCTTTCTCAGACTCAGTCCCTCTTCTCACTTCTACCACTCACTAATTGATGTTAATATATTAGCCTTAATTTATTTTGGGAATCTAAATAACACAACATAGAAGTTAGCATTTATAGCATGCATTCATTTTTTGCTATCCCGTTACAACAGTGAAGTTAATAAAATTGACATCTAACTACAACTAACTAGCATAGTCTTATTAAAACTAAAACAATAAAGAAAGCAGTGAAGACTGTATTACCCATATGATGCACTCTCCTATAGGAACTACTAGTTACCAAGACTATTGCTTAGTGTCCCCACATTGAGCTGAACTGATGGACAGGGTCAGGCACACCGGATAGTTCACAGGTGGGCTCCAAGGGACAGGAAAGAAACCTGGAACTTCACTGAATGTTTAAAACTGAGTGGCAATCCTAGAATATGATAAGATTGAAGAGCATTTAGGATTAAACCAAAGAAGTTGGGTCTTGTTAGTATCAAGAAACAAGGGAGGAACACCTGTGAAGGAGGTGAACCTGGACCAGAGGGAGAGATATGCAAGAACCAAGCAGAATGTGGGAGGCAAGCTTCAAGAACCGCTGCGACAAGCAGGTCTGTGCTGCTCGGGTCTTTTTCTCAGTCTAAGTGTTGAATGGATGTCTTGCGTTGTGTTTAAAGCACAAAGTCAGAGCTGAGAAACAAAGAGTCTAAGTGCAGGAGAGAGTCAGAGGAGACCCATCACTCCTCCCCACATCCAGGAGGGCACATTATTAAAGCCATCTCTGGTGCAAAGAAACTAAAAGAAATTGTGAGCTCCTGGATTTTCAACCAGACATGGTTTATCAATCGGAAGAGCAGGAAGGATAATTTTGCTTTAGATTAAAAGCTGCATTTCAAAGGTCCAAGTTCTGTTTCCAGGTACATCAAATGCCAGGTTCTTTAATAGCAATGATAAGGATAGCGCCACCTTATAGTTATACACACTTCAGACAGCTATCACTTGTATTGTCTCATTTGATCCTCAACAAAACCCATAAGATCAGAGGTTCAAGCATCATATTCCCAAGTTAAAGAATTTGGAAACTAAGACTCTGAGTATAGTGACTTCAAGTCACATGCTAAGGGCATGGGTAAAACTATAACTCAATCTACTGCTCTTAAAAACCATTCCCATCCTCCTATTTCTACTTGAGAAACTATATACTCTATATGCTAAGAGTGCAGATTCTTAACATTGCCTGGGTTCAAACCTCAGCACACCTACTTGCTAAGTATCAGACCTCAGGGAAGTTACTTATCTTCCTTCAGTTTGCTCATTTGTAAAGTGGGTTAAATAATAGGACTTACCTCATAAGGTTGTGGTGAGGATTAAGAGTTAATGCAAGAGTTTATGTTAGGCTTTAAAGATTTCCAATGCATTCCTTAGGAATACTCAATAAGCCTTAAGTTTTCTTTTTTTTTTTCAAGCTTTACTAGTATAAGGTAATTTAACATGTAAGCTTTTATGCTTACAAGGAAGTGAGTAAAATTATCCTTATTTTATATACGGTTAAGAGAACTGAGATGCCAGTTACTATTTCTGCATTAACCACTCCAAAAAGTAGTGGCATAAAATAGTCATTTTGTTTTGCTCACAGAGATTTTGGATCAGGATTTTGGACAAGGCACAGCACAGAAGTCTTGTCTCTGCTCCACGTGGTCTATAGCCTCAGCTGAGAAGACTAGAAGGCTAGGAGTGACTCAACATCTGGAGGATGGAATCTGGAGGAATCTTCATCACATACCTGAGGCTGAAGCTGGCTGTTGGCTGAGACCTGAGCTGGGCTGTGGGCTGTGGCCTCTCTCTGTGGCTTGGGCTTCCTCCACAGCAAGGCAGCCTCAGAGCTCAGGGATCAGAATGGAAGCGGCCTTACCTTTTTTATGACCTATTCTTGAAAGTCACACAGCATAGTTTCAGCCACATTCTGTTGTTTGCAGCTAATGACAAGACTGTCCAGATCCAAGGAGAGGGAAATTAAACCCCTCCTCTTGATGGAGGAGCAGCAAAGCACAGGGGATGGCAGATACTGTTGCAATCATCTTTACAACATACAAAATGCTATACAGAGGAGGATAGGATTTGCCAAATATTTTTTAAATTACTGAATACACCAGAATAAGAATGCACAGTTTTTGATTTGTAAAGTTCTGTTCTTTCACTGGCCTCTCGGACCTTTCTCTCATTTGTAAACAATGCTGATGAATCTTACACGTTCACTGGCAAGTACATTGAAAGACTTGGCCCTGCAAGGATGCAACTGAGGGCAAGTAGGTTACACCAGGAAAGCATCTAAATAAATTCTACAAACTTGTAATGGGAGTTTACTGTATGTTAGTCTTCTTTCTTCCCCATGGCTTCCATATTATCACCTCTTTTAATCCACCCTTAGGGAGGAAAAGTACTAATCAGAATTGATCAGATTCCAGAGCATTGATCGGGCTCCTTTCACAAGTGGGCAAATAACTATATCTAGTTCCAGCTTGGTGCTTTCCCTTCAGCCCATGTGACTACCCTCACTTTTGGCTCTCTTCCATCTGGTCCTTCCTTGTGAGCATTTCTCATCACCTCCTCTTCTGTCAAACTGGTCCAATATCACCTCTCCTGCATTACTCAATAGCCCCTAACTCACTTCCCTCTTGTATTCTCATATCCCACAGCCTTTTTTTCAAAGCACCAGCCAGAGTGATCCTTTTGAAAACTAGGTCAGATGATGTTATCATTCCTCTACCTTCTGATTCCCATTTCACTTAAGGACTGTATAGAGCATCCTTGGAAAATTCTGAGATAGACAGGCATAGATTTGATCTGAGCAGATATAGGAATTCCTGCTTTCCTTAGCCTCAATGCTATCCAGTAGTTCTCTACTGTGGTAAACAAAAAAAATGTCTAAAGATGTCCACACCCTAATCTCTGAAACCTGTGAATATGTTGTGACACATGGCAAGAGGAAATTCAGGCTGCAGATGGAATTAAGACTCTTAATTAACTGGAGATATGAGAGAGTATACTGTGTTATCCAGGTGGGTTCAATGTTATCACAAGAGTCCTTATAAGTAAAGAGGAAAGGAGTGTCAGAGTCAGAGAGATATAACAATGGAAGCACTTGAGGTCAGAGTGATGCAACTGCCGACTTTGAAGAAAGAGGCCATAAGCCAAGGACTTCAAGTGACCCTACAAACCAGAAAAGACAAGAAACCATATTCTCGGGCCTCCCTGGTGGCGCAGTGGTTGAGAGTCCACCTGCCGATGCAGGGGACGCGGGTTCGTGCCCCGATCCCGGAGGATCCCACATGCCGCGGAGCGGCTGGGCCCGCGAGCCATGGCCGCGGGGCCTGTGTGTCCGGAGCCTGTGCTCCGCAACGGGAGAGGCCACAGCAGTGAGAGGCCCGCGTACAGAAAAAAAAAAAAAAAAAAAAAAAAAAAAAAAGAAACCATATTCTCCCCTAAAGTCTCCAGAAGGAGCACAGCCCTGCTCATGTCTTGATTTTAGCCTAGTGAGATGCATTTCAGACTTCTGACTTGTAGATATGTAAAATAATAAATTTGTGTTGTTTGAAGCCATCAATTTGGTGGTAATTCATTATAGTGGCAATAAGAAACTAATATATTTACCATAATTTCTAACTAATGCCTTCATAATTAGCACTACCATCAAAAGAAGATCCAGCCTGAAAGTGTACAGTTCTGCTACAGCATTTGATAGAGAGAAAGGCAATCTTTATTGGTTCTGTCATTCAACTTACATATGCCCCAAAGGGTGAGATTTGAGTCCCTATTTTCATCAAGTACATAAAGCAAATGTTATCACCAATCATAAAGTTTTGGTGATAAACTTTATTTTCTATATTCCAAATGCCATCCAAATAACAACTCTGGCTAAAGCTTTTATTTTTTTTTCCCCTTTCTCTAGACACATATTCTGAAGAGGTAGCTAGACTAGACCAATAAAAAAATAATATCTCCTTCCTTTTAGCAACTGACGAAACATACATGCTTTCCACTCACACTAAAAAAAGAAAAAAAAAGAATATAGATTAAAATGCATCTTTCATGAATTATGATGCATTGAATATTTTCAATTTAGCCCAATTCAAGTAAATTCCTACCTCTTTTTTCTAATTATACCATTTTCCTCTTATTTTTTTATGGAGACTAGAGATCAAGAAAGAAAGAGTTAGCACTAGAAGTTGATTTTTTTTTTAAGAAATGTGTTCTCTCAATTCGAAATGGGAAAGGCTTTCAAGAGCAGGTCTGTAGATTTTAGAAAACCCTAATTAGACTGAATTAAATGACTAAAATGCTACTAATTACTTTTTAATTTCAAGAGAGATGTTTACAAAGCACAGTATAATGAGTAATATAGCACTTCAAATGATTACTAATGTTGCCATTTTGTCTGACTTAATCTCAATTAGTATAAATCACATTGTCATCATTGTTAATTGCCATTTCTTTCAAGCAAAATGCTAATTTCTCTTTATAATGTTACAAATGCTGTTTGTTTTCTTCAAAATATTCCACTTGAAAGGCCTAATAAGAGAACATTTATAGCCCCCATATTTTCTGCAGTTTGAGGCAAATGCATTTGTTTCTTTTTATCCTATTTGGAAGGTAGTGGTAATTCCTATTTACTTTTTAATAAAAAATACTTTTAACTTTGTTGTCATGCCAAATGTAAATTCATGGGTAGTTATAGTTCCACAGAAGAGTCTTTTTCCATCTGAATGCCAGGTAGAGTTTTCATTAATGAGATCTAAGAGGCATCATTTATGTTTCACCTCTCTGAAGAAATTCATCATTAGAAAAGGGAGGAAACAGCTTGTAATCAAGAGAATATATCAATAGAATTGTTCTGGGTTTTTTCCTCCAGCTTCTTTCTGCTGTTCTTCTACTCATGTGGAAGTAAAATCTTTCCCTTGAGGCAATTATCTCATCCACCGTAGACTACTGGTTTTCCATTCCTCTGTCACTGGATATCCTTGGGAAACTTCCCCCCAGTTTTAACTGTCATAAACATAGGAAACCTTAAAAATCATGAAGACACAAGAATTCTCAAATGAGATTTTAACATTATACTATCATTTTAAGAGCTCTTCTAGACTTAAGCCCATTCTTCTTGGGAAAAAAAAAAACAGTTTAGGAATTAAATAGTAACAATTTTTTTTTTCTCACACGGATAGTTTTCTTAAGTCTTCAGTGCTTTATGTATGTGGTGTCCCATAAAAAATTACCCCCGAAGCTTAGTAGCTTAAGAACAAAACATTGTTTTCACTCATGATTTTGTGGGTAAGGATTTGGGCATGGGCTTGGCTGGCTGGTTTGCCTGTGTGCCATGTACCACAGCTGGTACATGGAAGCAGCCATAAATGCAGGGTCCACTCCCAAGAGGGCCTCTTCGTGCACATGTCTAGCAACTTAGTGCCTCTCGGTTGTCTTACTCCACACAGTGACTCATCCTTCAGAACCTGCTCTGTGGTTTGGGCTTCTCAGAACGGGATGGCCTCAGTGTAGATGAACTTCTTTCATAGAAAGTCATTCCAAGAGACTGAGAGAAGCTGCATCTTAGAAGTTCCAGGGTGTCCCTTGCCCCATATTCTTTTATTCAAGCATGTAATTAAGGCCTGCACAGATTCAAGGAGGGCTTAATGATGCTCTCTCAAAGGGAGGAGTAGCTAAGAAGCTGCATCCACTTTTACTCCACCACAGTACCTACAGCTTATGTACAAGGTAACAATACAATGAAATGATTTAGAATGTAAATAGATATTCATTGAAAATCTTGATAACATCCTTGCTTAGTACAGTTGCCAGTCTTTTCTCCTCCAAAACCTAAAATTCATGTGCTGAATTGTGCCCCCCTCCCCTCCCCAATCCAAATTAATATGATGAAGCCTTAACCCCCAATGTGACAATATTTGGAAACAAGCTCTTTAAGAAGTAATTAAGTTTAAGTAAGGTTGCAAGAATGGGGCCCTAATCCAATAGGACTAGTGGCCTTATAAGAAGAAGACTCTCTCGCTCTCTTGCTCTCTCTCTCCCCACCCCCACTGCCCCCATCTGTACACTCAGGAAAGGCCATGTGAGGATAAAGTAGCCCTCTCCAAGCCAGGAAGAAAGTCCTTACCAGGAACCAGATCAGCTGGCACCTTGATCTTGGACTTCACAGCCTCCAGAACTGTGAGAAAATAAATTTCTGTTGTCTAAGCCACCCAGGCTATGGTATTTTGTTACAGCAGCCCATATAACATATATTTGGGATCTTATATGATTTACATGATAAAATTATAATTTGGGGAAGGTTTATTACGTTTAGTAGCTGCAGAGTTCTGTTGATTTTGGCCTCCTCAGTATCCACTTCTCCTTCTGTTAATAGCAAACTGACTTTTTTCTTTAAGAATTCACCCTTCTCCCTTTGGATACAGTATTCTGGGACTGTCAACCAAAGACCCCTTTACTTTTTCTGGCCAAGAGGTGGATATTTTACTTGATCTAGGCCAAAAATGTTTTTTTCTATAGGATTTAAATCACAAGAAGAGTGACACAAAGATGAAAATTACTTTTGGTCTTCATATTTCCTGATGTTGGTACCCTGCAACTTCTAACACTTAAATATTCTCCAGCACCTTTATCCTGAGCTTTCCCAAACATGGTCTTTCAGAGTGTTTCCTTTGATTCTGTGAGCTACTTTTTAGTTTTGATTTGTTGTTGTTGCTCACCATAGCACCATTTTCTATTTCTTCAAAACAAAACCAAAAAAACGCTAACAGACATCAAAATTGGAAAAGTGACTGGGGTTACCCATAAACATTAGAATGTAATCTCAATGAGTGTGATGATACAGCAATCACCAATCATTAGGCATTAACTATATAATTTCAAAATACATTAAGTAAACACTGATAGACATTAAAGAAGAAAATAGTGAATCCACAGTCATAGTTAAAGATATATAATGGCTATAATCAATATAAAAAGGGAAAAGAATAAGTTGGCATTCAGGTTAGTTAAATTAATGTCTTAAAACTTAGTGTCACCCTTATATTCTTTAGCCTTTCATGCTTTGAAAACATTTTTACATGTATTCATTCATATGAACTTCTCCTCACCTCTCTAAAGTAAACCAGGTAAGCAAGGAAAAATGTGATTGGTGGAAGAGCTGGAATAGTTTAGAATGCAAGTCTTCAGGTTTCAAATGGTATTCTTTTCACTATACTTCTGGTTATGAAGCTTCTTGGTTCTACCAGCCAGCTCATGAATCCCTGCTCATGATGTGAGCTTTCAAAGCAGTAGATATGTGCTCCTAAATGATAATTTACTAGATAAATTCACAGACATCAATCTAAATAATGACAAGAAGTTGCGTGTTCTAGTTCTTGACCTACAGTGAGTGTTCAATAAATGGCAGTTATTACTACTATTGCTGAATACCATGTGAAACTCTCTATTATTTCTAAGTTGACTTTTCCTTTAGCTGTGTTCCAAGAAAGTCATTTGTAGTACTCAAATCACTCGTTGGTCTCAAAATGCTCTTCTGGATGAGATCTCAACTTCAGAACCTTTCTCTATGGCAGTAAGCCTTGAAAAATCATTCATTAAATGGTAAGAGACATGGATCTAGATGAAAACAGAGAATGTAAACCTTCCACAGCAGGGCAATTGCTGTGCTTTGAACTTCTCTTTTAAATACCATAAGTTTACCTTTCCCTCTCAATTCTGCTGATCCAGTACGAAAGAAAATTCCCCCAGACAGCACCGCAGAATCTGAGTTCCACCAAAACAGCTGAATTTCTTTTGCAGACACAATTAGTTGGTAAGTCACAAAGTCTTGTCTTTGAGACTGATTCTAGAACCAGGTTGTAACACAAGTTGGAGTCTAATAAAACCAGTGATATTTACTCCTTAATGCAGCCCCTCTTTCCAGGGTGTGCTTTCTCTGAGGATTGATTACAGTATTTATTATATGAGCTTGTAAAATGCAAAATGATTAAAGGTACATCTATTTTTTTTAAATCCCATCTCTGTTATTTCTTTAGTCAACAGAGCAGAGTCCTAGCAGTTTCACATATGCTTACATAAAAGGTCAAGTTTAGCCATCAGCACTGAGAAAAATTTTAAAAGGCAAAATTGCTACATCGTGATGAATTTGAGGAGTACTTCCAGGCTGACTACAAGCTGAAGGACTCGTGATCTTTCAAAAAGTTCCCCATTTCATTTCTCTTCCCCAGCGTGAGCCTCACTGAACAGATCCATTTCCATATCACTATAGAACATGAAAAGGAAATTTCTTCTCCAGAGCCACAGCTTGGAGTCATTCTGTTAAAGTCTTTTCCATCTTCCCAGACCCCATAGCCTGTTTCTTTGACATTCCAGGACACCTCTCAGTTTTGACTTCCACTTTGATTTACTCTCCCTGCAGGCTGCCAAGATTTCTCACCCTTCCTTTCTGAAAATCAGGTCTGTTCATTTCTTCTCTGTCCCATATCAAGCTTCTCAACTGCACATTTCCTTTAGGAATTTTCATGTGGTAGGAAAAAGATCTCAACAAAACTGCTGTGGATGGAGAGTGATTGAAGTGTAATTGTGAAATGCATGCTCAGCATAGCTTATACCAGAACATCAGGCAACAGGGTAGTAGATTACTGAGTGAGCCAACTCTCCCCAGATGTGGCCTTGTTAACCACAGAATAACACTAACACACACACACACACATACACACACACACACACACACACACACACGCATTCCAATGTTCCCTCTCTCTCCTGGAGTGAAGGCAAACCTGTAAAGAACACCCACCCCACCTGTCCTAGGGGACAGGCTGCTGTTATCCAGGTCACAAGAAGCAAGCTTGGGCTGTGGCATAACTTGGACATGGTGGGAACTGAGTTGGGGCAAAGAATTCAAGATCATTAGAGAGGAAGTAAAGGCAAGTCTCAGATCCTAGGGATAAGTATAGAGCTGCAAATGTGATACAAAACCAGAAGTTAGAAGCTAAAGAATCAACTGTGTGAGACAGGTGTTTGGGGGGATGGAGGAGGTCATACATTCTGGGTTCAAATTCCAGCACAGGTATTGACTGACTGGAGGTTTTGGTAACTTTCCTAAACTACTGTAATCCTCCATTTTCTCACCATTTAACTGAGTTCAGTGTTATCTTCCTCTAATGTCAAGATGAGGATTAAATGAATTAATGGGTACTTACTGGTATGAGTATTGTTTAAAATACTAAACTCCTATGGAAATAAAGGAAGACCAGTCAAGTGAGAATAAGCAAAAGCTATTTTATCAGAGCTTGCTCTATCAGGGGTGTCAGCCACCATCACTTCCATTTGGCAGAGACTCAAAGGCAGCCAGAGGAGTGGAAAAGCTTTATAATTGTAAAAAGGAAGACTTCAGGTATGCTCTGAAGTCTGATGGCATGGGGAACCTGGAGGTGAGCTACCTAGGAGCTGGGCATCCTACGTGATTAGTTACAGTACATATTTAACTATTTCTAATTGTTCCTAAGTTGGAAGCAGGGACAAAAGTTGTAAAGCTCCCAGTTATTAATCAAATTCCAGGTATTTTAGGCCAATTGTTACAGGGTTTTTGTTTAGCTTCCTTGGGCTTGTTGCTAGAGATAGTGGTCTGACTTCCTGCAAGACTGACTTCTAGCAGGCTGGCTTCCTGGGCTGGTTACTATAGATAATGAGTTAATTTTCTGGGATACTTGTTTCAGATTGTGGGTCAGAGTTCTTTTTTACATATGGTCTGGCCAATGTCTGTTTGTATATTCAGTCTCTAACTTCCATAGTTTTCATTTCTCTTAAGTAAATGACTACCTAGACCTCCCCCACCAAATCTTAACCATCTGTTTCAGTGCTTCAGGGAAAGGGTAGAAATAGGCAGGAGCACTGAGGCTATTGCTCAATTTTTGTTTTTAAAATAAAATTTAAATGTATTTTAAATTAAATTACTCTAAAAACAATAGTCTCTAGAAAAGCAGCTTTTGCAAAGAGAGAAAAGAGATCTCTAAATTCCAAAAGACTTCTTCACGTCAAGATGTGATCCCAAATTACTCAGATCAAGGAAATCCTCATGGCTTGATGTGAAAAGTACTTTTGCAGTTTTTTTTCCAGGGGGAGATAATAAAAAGGACAAAAAAGAAGAGAGAAAGCTTTCTGCCAAGTTGCTCGGGCATCCTAGGGTCATGAACATATTTGTTGAACTGAAATCATATGACATTTAATGGCACCTAGAGGATTCTCAGTTCCTTGCATCCTCAAGAACACCTGAACTGCTACTATTAATAAATCATCCTGTAAAGGGATGCATTGCTTCTTCACCTCCTCTTAAAAAAAAAAGAAAAAAAAAAAAGAAGAAGTCTGGTCTTTATTGTGTTCAGTCCTTTCTATGCATTACATTTAGGAGACATTTACACAGAGGGTAAGAAGTCAGCCATGATGGTGAGGAGACTCAAAGCTATGACATATTAGAATGCAATAGGATTTCTTAACCCCAACACTGTTGACATTTTGGACTGGATAATTCTTTATTGTGGGAGCTGTCCTATGTACATTTTAAAGCTTAGCAGCATCCCTGGCCTCTACGTTCTAGATGTCAGTGGCACTCCCCTCCCCAGTTATAACCACCAAAAATGTCTCCAGACGTTGCCAAATGTCCTCTGGAGTACAAAACTGTCCCCAGTGAGAATCACTGGAAAGTAAGTATTCCTGTACTCACAGAATTACCTGAAGAACTTGTTTAAAATTATTGACTCCAAGGAGCCACTGTAGTGATTCTGACCCAACAGGAATAGAAAACTGTATGCTTTAAAAGTTCCTCAAAGGTCTGATGACCAGCCAGTTTGGAAATCCCTTTTTGGTTTCCAACCATGGACAAGAAATGACTCAAAGGGATCTTATAGCTATCATCAAATATATAAAAGTTTACCTGTAGAAATGAGATTTAACTTTTACTGAGTAGCTATAAAGAGGAGGAAGCTCTGACCAAATTATAAAACAAAAATGAAATAAAAATAATTCTAATAGAACAGTAGATTTTTTAATTGAATTGTACTTGGTTTATAATACTATGTTAGTTTCATGTCCACAGAATAGTGATTCCATATTTTTGCAGATAATACTCCATTACAGGCTATTATAAGATAATGGATACAATAAATTTTTATAACTGAAGGTATTTAAAGAAAAGTTGAATAACAATTTGTCAGGAAAGTAAAAAAAAAAAAAAACAAAAAAACCCCATAAATCAAGGAGACTTTGAACCAATGACCTTTAAGCCATATTCTAATTCTGAATTAATATGATTCTATTTAAATAAATTATGTCTTAGTGTGAGTTAGAATATTAGATCCTTTTCAGTCTAGATAGAAATAAAGGAAAAGGAATTAATGTTATTTCCATCTAAATCACAGGTTCTCGATCTTGGATAGACAGCAGAACCACCTGTAGAGCTTTTAAAAAATACAAATATTTGAGCACATGGGAAGTGAAACACATTGGATTACTCTGTGACAGGCTCCCCTTATCTCAACACTTAGACATAAGTTTATCATTTTGCATTTACAGATGAGAGCACTAAATATAAAAGATTACACAGTTGGCTTGGGCCACATAATTTCTGAGTGGTAAGACAGGAATCTAGTTCTCTCTGACTTTAAAGACCAGTTCTCTTCCTCATGAGCCCCACAGTGACTCACCAAAGGGAAGGAAGGAAGAGCAGATATTTTTGAATGGCTGCTATCTTCCAGGCCTTTTGTGGGTGACCTCAGAAAAACGTTAAAATGACCTTCATCTTTTTTTTTTTTTTTCTGGTACGCGGGCCTCTCACTGTTGTGGCCTCTCCCGTTGCAGAGCACAGGGTCCGGACGCGCAGGCTCAGTAGTCATGGCTCACGGGCCCAGCTGCTCCGCGGCATGTGGGATCTCCCCGGACCGGGGCATGAACCCGTGTCCCCTGCATCGGCAGGCGGATTCTCAACCACTGAGCCACCAGGGAAGCCCGACCTTCATCTTTTTGACAGTTTTGTTTCATGTTAACCAAAGGGCAGAACTAAAATAATGAGAACGACAAAATATAGTTGTTATGGAAAAGGGAGAAAAAATATATGTTTAAAATAAAATTTAGTGAGCCTTAATTTCCCCGAGAGGAGCATGTCTACAGAGAAGAAGGTGAATCATCATGCCGTGTGCATGAGGAGTCTGTTACCTGGCATCATTTACGCAAATTCCTTCCACTGCTGAAAGCCATGATCCTCATTTCACAGTGTAGTTCAGACTTCCAGTCCTAAGGTATCACCCCAAAATATGAATTTTAATCAGATCGAGGAATTAGCTAGGATTTCTATCATATCCTAACCATATGCTGATTTGACCCCCAGTACTGAGATGTTTCTCATGATGGATAAGGATTCAGTTTGCATTAGATATGAGTAGATACAATATGATGGTGGAGGGGAGTGGGAAGGGACAAGGCAGGGGGAATCAAGCTGATGAATTAGTATAAACTTGAAAAAAAACCACAAAAGAACAGAATTCAGGAATAACAATAATCAGTCATAGGTATTAAGTGCCAGAAGATGTGCTAAATACTTTATATACATTTAGCACAATTAAGAGTTTCAAACAGGCTTTATGTAATCATTGCATTTCACACCTAAAGAAATGGAGTCAAATAAAGTACTTGCCCAGTGTCACACAGATTGGACACGTGGATGCAAACCAAATCTTTCTAACTTTGGTATATGTACTTCCAGTATGTAACCACCCACTCTCTGTTTTGTTCCCACAGAGATCTCTTCCTTCTTCGAGCACCAGTAAATGACTGACTATGTGGGGATGTCAGGCAGGAATCCCGTGGTTTCATTCCACTCCCCTTCCACCCACTCTTTTAGGTTTTGTTATTGGAGTTCATCATTACAAGACAATTTGGAAGCCCCAGTGACTTATAGAACCTTCTAATGAACATAATAAAAGTGAGGAAGCCATTTGCATTTGAGGATGCTCTCAGCTCTCACGTTCTAGCTGACTTGGGAGAATGAGTTCAGCTCGTGAGAAATCAGATTCAAACGTCTTTGGCCTGAATATAGCTGAGCAGATGGGCAAACTCTCTAAGATCCTGAATTTGTTTCAGCAAAAGTAAGGCAGCTGAAAAGCGGGAAGGGTTCGAACTGGACCCAAAGGTATTTCAATTTTCTCCTTGAGAATCCAAGCCCACTCAACGTTTACTCAGAACTTCAGAACCCCTGCATTCTAAGAGCTGGCCCCCACACAGGTGCCACCAGGGCAGCAGACCACCCAGGGGTGGAATTTCAGGACTGCTAGGACTACAAACCTCAAGTGATATGTGCTTCCTGTTGCTGAACTGAAACCCTCACACTTGTCCCTTTAACTTGAGGTTTGTTTTCCCTTAAAATTCAAATTGCCTCTTTGAAAGCTGCTATCAGGAAACAGTCAGGTCCAGCAAAGTTCATTTAAAGCCACTCTAAACACAATCCTTCCATCCTTGCACCAGACATCACCAACCGAAAAGGAGACTGTAGGTCCCACCGCTGTTGCCTTCACCCTTCACCGCCTGGAACCCCGAGGCCTTTGTTGGGACCACCTTCTATCCTGCTGTGGATCCTCCTTCTTCCTTCACCCCCGCACTCCCTGCCTTTCATGCTTTCTACCTTACACATCTTCAAGGATACCTTTTGACCTCAACTCAAACCCTCCTTGCCATGCTACTGACTCAAACTGCCCTGAGTAAACATATTCTTAATTTTCTCATCTCTAGACACCCCTGCTTTCCCACTTCTTGCCTCCAAGTGATAATAAGGTGGTGAAGCATAACATGGACCAGAGAGGGAAGTTTCATAAAGAACAGAGAATTGTGGAAAACCCGGAGGCTGAAGCACTGGAGAAGCCAAACTAGGTTATCAGCCCTGTATTTAGTGTGTACAATGGAGAGATTGAAAGTGAAGACAAACCAGAAAAACCACCATTCCATGTCAGGCAATGGCAGTGTAGATACCTATATAATCTGTATATCTGGCTACGTATTAAACCTAACAATAGTAGTAATAGCAGAAACAAAACATGCATTTTTTAAATATTTCACAAACCACTTTCATTTATGTGACCTTGCTCAATGTCTTGTTCAACTCTTCCAAGTATACTGTGAGGTAGGGGTTATTATGCCCATTTTAGAGATCATGCAGTTGAGGTCCAAAGAAATTAAATGCAGCAAAATTAGATAGTAATAGAATCACAGTGGGAGTCTGAGGTCTTCCTGACTCTAAATAAAACGCTTGATAGAGCATCTCTGGCCCTTTGATTTTTCCCTTTTGACACAATCTGAATGATGACAATGATGGGCAGGCCCACATGAAGCAGGAGTGTGCAGGATTGTGAATCCCAGTCCCCTTACTTTTACTGGCTATGTGAATTTGGTTAAGTGGCTTATTTCTTTTGTACCTTTGTTTCTTATTCTCTCAAGTAATAATTACACCAACCTCACAGGATTCTTGTATTAAACAAGATAATGCATATAGAGATTATGGCACATGGCTCTCACCAAACAAATGTTAACTGCTATAATTACACATGCTATTGTTGTTGTTATTTATTAATATGATGATGATGATGATGAAACTCCTTTAAGATCCTGCAGGACTTGGGCTCTGTAAAGGAAGGATGCCTCCAAAGCAGAGCAAGAGTGGTTTTTTAGACCTGAGAAAGTTAGTTTCAAAACTTAACCTGAGACTTCTTTTAAGATACTAGCTCAAAGGATAATTTCTCAGTGTTTTCGCTGTCTTGAACACTCCTTAATGACAAGGCCATATCCAGAAAGAAAAGTAGGTATTCCAAATGTGCCAAAGTCAAAATTGTGATAAAAGACAACAGCATCTCCTCTACCCTAATCTTCCTGCTTCTCACATGTCTGATGTCCTTATACGTTACGGCTCTGCTATCCAATGTGGTAGCCACTGGCTATTTGTGGCTATTTGAATTTAAATTAACTATAAATAAATAAAATATAAAATTTATCTTATCAGTTCTCCCTAGCCACATTTCAAGTGATCAGTAGCTACATGTCACTAATAGCTATCATATTGGACAAAGCAGAATAAAACATTCCCATTATAATAGAAAGTTCTGTTGGATGGTGCTGGTCTAGACATATCAAAACCACTTTTCATAAAAATACAAGTGCTAATAGTGTTCTGATATTTACTCTGCCAGAAGATATGTTTTTGTTTTGTTTTTGTTTTTTTGTGGTACGCAGGCCTCTCACTGTTGTGGCCTCTCCCATTGCGGAGCACAGGCTCCGGACATGCAGGCTCAGTAGCCATGGCTCACGGGTCCAGCCACTCCGCGGCATGTGGGATCTTCCTGGACCGGGGCACGAACCCGTGTGCCCTGCATTGGCAGGCGGACTCTCAACCACTGCGCCACCAGGGAAGCCCTGTATTTTTTAATAGGCACCAATGCCATGAAGCTCAATGAAATTTTAGGCATCCAACAGCATGTGAGTAAAGTATTTAATGAACTTTCTAGGATCACATAAACAGCACCATTCTGGCAGTTGCTTACTTAAGTCAAGGAAAACCACTAGTTATTCATTTGAAAGGGGCTAGGGATGGCCCTCAGAAACATATGTTACCCATCAATATCTATAAAAGGAAGGTCATCATGAATAGGGGAGAACTAGAAACATCCAAATGGTAAGGTGAATAAAGAATGGTGTATTTAGCTATGGTAACTCATACAATGGAATGCTGGGTCACCATTAAAAACTATTTTTTAAAAATAATTCTGGAACTTCCACTTCCAGTAAGATAGAGTTTATATACCTTCCCCTATTCCTCTCTTTCTAATTACAAATAAAAACAGTGAATATAATATATAAGCAGAGGGACAAAGGAGGGGTTATATGATTGGTAAGGGAGCTACTCTGTTTGTATAGCCCTGTACAAATGGAGAAAACACTAATTTTTCATGTAAAAGATAGATGAAGGGCTAATGAGATTATGGGGGGTGAACCCCATGCAAGCCACGCTTGACACTGCTACATTGGTAAGTGGAGTTGACCTTTTTTTATTGGGTTGGCCAAAAACTTCATTTGGGTTTTCCATAACATCTTACAGAAAAACACAAACGAACTTTTTGGCCAAGCAATATATCGAAAGCTTCAATTGTAGAAAACACAATATCTGCAAACAAAGTGCAATAAAGTGAAGTGCAATAAAATGAGGTATGCCTGTGTTTTCTTCACATCCTTGACAAAACTTTATTTTTCTTGATAGTGACCATCTTAATGGGTGTGAGGTGATATTTCATTGGAGATTTTATTTACATTTCCCTAATGATTAGTGAGCATCTTTTCATGTGCTTATTGGCCATTTGTTTATCTTCTTTGGAAAAAACTGTCTATTCAAGTCTTTTGCTCATCTTAAATCAGAATTGTTGTTGAGTTTTAGAAGTTCTCAATATATTCTGAGTATCAATCTCTTTTCAGATATATGATTTACAAATATTTCCCCCTTCTGTGAGTTGCTTTTTTACTCTGTTGCTTTTGTACTCTGTTGATAATGACTTTTGATGTACAGAAATTTTTTTTGTTTTCATGAACTCCAATTTGTTTGCTTTTTCTTTGTTGCCCATGCCTCTGGTGTCAAATTGTGCCAAATTTGTTTGAAGTGTCATGTCTCATTGCTGAATATACTTTTCCTTGCTCAGAAAGGTTGACTGGTTAATTACAATTGTAAGGAACTGTGTTTTTTGTTCCACTTACACAGTAATTTTTAGTCATGGGAAAGGAGCTTGGTTTTCTTTCCCTGGACGTAAAGAGGGCAGTTAAGATCATGGTTAGAATACTGGCTCTGGCAGAGTAACACTGTCTGTTCTTGAACACCAACTCCACCACCTAAGTGCTGTGTGACCTTGAATAAACTTGTTAACCATCTGAACTTCCATTTCCTCATCTGTAAGAAGAATCACATTAGTGCCTAATTTACACAGCTCTTACAATGAATAAATTATTTCAGTGACGTACTGAGCAGAGTGCTGGTTCACTGTAAGTGTTTAGAAGCCTGAAGAATCTGCACAAAGTTCTTTCTACTCACTGTTAGCTAGGAGATTTGGTTCAAAATGCATCAGAGGAGTACATTTCTAGTATAGCCCTAATCAATGATTTAATATTGATATGTCTATTTATTGTTACATAGGTAGTAATTAAAGTTGGATGTGGGAGCCAGAAGGTCCAAGGACCCTACAACCAAGGCTGGGGAATCTCTTCTTGCCTGGTTCTCGTGAACTCATAAAACATTAGCAAAGAAGGAACATTATGGTAGTCACCTCACAAATTTAGTAGCCATAATCATTGAGTAAGGAAAAGAATAAGAATGCAGTGTTTTATAAGTTTAGTAATGATGACATATGGGCATAAGGTATTTTTAAAATATTGGAGGCTACTATAGTAAGTCCCCTACATATGAACGAGTTCCATTCCAAGAGCATGTTCATAGGTCCATTTGTTCGTTAAGTCCCACAAAGTTAGCCTAGGTACCCCACTAACACCATCAGCTATATAGTACTGTACTGTTATAGGTTTATAATACTTTTCACACAAATAATACACAAAAAGCAAACAAACAAAAAAATAAAGAAAACATTTTTAATCTTACAGTACTGTATCTTGTTTCCATCATTATCGCTTGGCACTTCTTAGTACCAGCTACATCACCGCTGCTTTTACGCTTGCTTCAGGACGTACTGGGCTTGAAATAAAGATACTGTACTACTGTACTCTATATAGTACTGTACACTAAAGTACACAAAAGCACAACCCTTGTAGAGGATGCACGCATGTGACAATGTACGCCAGACACGTGAACTAACTTACGTGACTGGACATGTGAAGGCACGGGCGCATCTTTGAAAGTTCTCAACTTGAAGATTCCTATGTAGGGGATTTACTGTACATGCTACTCACTGTTGAAAGTACACAAAAGATCAGAACACAAAACAGCTTAAGTCCCTGCTCTCATGGAGTTTATTATCTGGGCAGGATGGTGGACAGAGATGATGAACACACACATACGGTCTCTGTAATGAGACTCCTAAAGCAGGGATGTGGCAAAGTGAGTGGTTGCAGGTGTGTCATTTAAGACAGGTGAGCAGGAAAAGCCCCTCTGACTTTTGAGCAGAGGCCTATGGCATTTAGGAGTAACCCATATGGAAATCTGTAGGATGAAACATAAGCAGTAAGTACAAAGGCCTTGCAGAGAAAGTTTACTGATTGCATTAAGGCAACAGTAGAGAGGAGTGAGTAAGAGAAAAACTGGAAAGAATTCTCATTAAAATTGAATTGTGTTTATTACATATTAGTGCCTGTCTCCCCCACTAGAATTTAAAGCCTAAATTCTAGTGACGAAGAACCGTGTTGATCTTTTGCACCCCTTCATCCCCAGGGAAAAGATGGCTTGCACAAAATTTACATTAATGAGGTAAGTTTTATTTTACAGACAAATGGAAGAAAGGAAGGAGAAATAAATAAGGGATGACTGAGGGTGGCTGAGGGCTGACAGTCTGGCTTGTCTAGTTTTCCCATGAAGAGAACTTTAGGACAAAGATTTCATGGTAACTTATATAGGAGACATAAATTGGTACAGCCATGGAAACATCAGGCAGTGTGACAGCCCTTACCTTCACTTATTTAAATAACTGCCCAGCATAAGCCAGTTTTATACACCCAAGATGGTATAAAACACATTATGGTAGATTGAAATTTTGACCCAAATTCTTCATGCATCTCTAGATCCATGATGGCCCTTTGCCATGAAACTGTTCAATGCTTCTCCCTGTGCACAGGGTGACCTGCATTGCCTCTGGATTTGGAGCTTGCCTATGTGATTTACCTAAGCCTAGAGAATGAGGTGAGATTGACCATGTGCCAGGTCTAAATTGGGTTTCAAGACACATAGAACAGAATCGGGTCACCCCAGTCATTCCAACAGAGACCAGCCAAAATCAGCAGAGCCACCTATTCAATCCATACTGAATACATATACATGTGCAATAAACACTTTCCGTTATATGTCACTGAGCTTATGTGGTTGTTCATTTAATATCAAATGCAAACTGGTAAACACAACCTTTCAAATTCCCTCTAAAATGTTCTTCAAGCTTCTCTTTATGACAAAGAGGAAAAAATAAAATTGCAGAACAGGAAGATCTTCCAGTTTACAAGAAATGCTATGATGAGCTCCACCTCCCACCCTGGAGACAACAGATGCCTTATTGCTCAACTCTGAAGGTCATGTCCCTGGTTCTCTTGCCATTTAAAATATATTTGATTTTCTTTTCAAATGGCTCGTAAATGATCAGCTACTGCTATATGCTTTAAGGGAACTAAACAGCCTTCATGTTTTAAGGGAACTAAATTCATCTCTACCTGTTATACAATGGAAACATATTTGAACAGAACATAACAAGTATAACAACTAGAAAATAACGTGATTTTCCTACACAGCCTGAGATTTGCTATAATCAAACTCCTTGAAGCACATACAATACCCATTTCAGCATAACTCCTTGTATTTGCAGGTGTTTCCCACTGGCTATCTAGATGTTCAGCTGAGCTCTGTTCTGCACTAATAAAAAATGATAATGAAAGCTTTTATAGTTTTTAACAGCTTACCCTCTTATAAATTGTTTAAAGAGTGTATGAGCCAGGGTTCTTGCCTACAAGCAAGAGAAACTTCTCTTTAATAAATTAACCAGAAATGAAGGTTTGGGGGTAAATATTAGGGAGGCAGATGGCTTAATTCACAGAAAAGAGTGTGATATAGGGTGAGTTTGGGCAGAACACCACTGGCACTGAACACCAGACACCAGGCACTTGGATTCTGGATATCCCTGCTGTGGTTGGAACAAATTCTCCACTGACTTTTTACATCATTCACCACAGTCAGACTCTGAGGTAGTGGCATATGATTAGCCAAGTATATGTGCACTAAAAATCCCACAAATCAGGGAACTCTTTAGTCCCAATTAAACGAGAATTGTGGTTATCCCATTTAAGATATCGATTTTTTTTGCTTTCAAGAGCAGTAGGAAGGTGCTTGTATACCCCTGAGACATGTAAATCAAAGATTTCCCCAAATATAGTAAGAGAATTTAAAAAAATAAACATGTACAGCACAGATAATATTTTTATTTAACACTCAGAAAAAATAAACATGAGATTTCCAGGGTAGGTATTATCATAACTATCTGATGTATAAAAAACTAGGAATCATTTATTACCTTATTCAACAAATAGTTTTTGAGCATGCCAGGCATTCTGTTAGTCACTTGGGATGCTTATGAAGACAAAATTCAGGAGTGCATATTGCAGTCAGGGTGCTTTACATAAAGGAATTTATTATATCAGATAGTCACATTTGCTCTGAAGAAAACATAAGTAGGGTAAGGAAAGTGTGATTAAGGTGGGAGAATGAAAGTCATCTATTTTAAAAATGGCAGTCAGAGAAGTACTCTCTGAAGAGGTGACGACAAAATAAATCTTCAAGTGAGGGTACAAGCATTACAAACAAATTGAACAAGAGCATTGTAGGCAGGGGCGAAGCAAGAATAAAGACCCAAGTCTGTAGCAAACTTTGCATGTTTTAAGAACAGCAAAAAGGGGAATTCCTTGGTGGTCCAGTGGTTAGGACTCAGCGCTTTCACTGCCGGGGCCCAGGTTCAATCCCTGGTAGGGCAACTAAGATTCCCGCGAGCTGTGCAGCGTGGCCAAAAAAAAAAAAAAAAAGAATAGCAAAATAGACAGATGTGCCTGAAACAGATAGAACAAAGGCAAATGAATATGGGATATGAAGGGAAAGACACAGTTATAAACCAGCTCATGAAAGCTCTTACAGGGCATGGCAGACCTACTTTAAACATTTTTTTTTTTTTTTTTTTTTTTTTTGCGGTACGTGGGCCTCTCACTGTTGTGGCCTCTCCCGTTGCGGAGCACAGGCTCCGGACGCGCAGGCTCAGCGGCCATGGCTCACGGGCCTAGCCGCTCCGCGGCATGTGGGATCTTCCCGGACCGGGGCACGAACCCGTGTCCCCTGCATCGGCAGGCGGATTCTCAACCACTGTGCCACCAGGGAAGCCCCAGACCTACTTTATACACAAATTCAGAGAGCTCCAAAAGGAGCATTTGAAAGTATGAAGCTGAATTGCTACTTGTCAAAATGAACTCCCACAATCTATAAGGGAAGCCCAAAACATCTAAACCCTCAATATTATATGCACAACGTCAAGTATTCAAAACAATTACTAACATGCAAAGAATCAGACAAATATTACTATAAATATCAAATTATTCACAAAATATTATTTATAAATAAAGAAAAGTCAGTGAGTAGAAACAGGTTCCAAGATGACAGAAATGATGGAAGTAGTAGACAAGGACTTTAAAACTGCTATTGTAAGTATGATCAAAGATGTAAAGTAAAAATATGAAACCTAACAGACAGAAAAATGCAAACTCTGAGAAAGAATCAAAAGGAACATGCAGAGCTCAAAGATACAATACATAAAATAGAAAATTCATCAGAAGGGCTTAATGGCAGAGTAGGTTCTGCAGAGGAAAAGATCAGTAACCTTGAAAACAAGGTAATAGAAGTTATATTTGAAATAAAGAACAAGAAATAAAAGGCTGAAAAAAATGAACAGAGTCTCAGTGACCTGTGGGACAATGTAAAGTGGTCTGAAACATGAGAGTCCAAAAAGTAGAGAAGAGAAAGGGGAGGAAAGGTCAAATAATATTTGTCACTAATGTATCAAAATTTCAATCTTTTATAAAACTTATACAGCTACTGTTTCAGGAAGCTCAGCAAACCCCAATCGGGATAAACTGCAAGAAGACGACAAGGCACAGCATGATGAGATTGCTACAAAATAGAGATAAAACCACAGACTCACAACTCATTGTGAACCAGAGCAGTATATATACATAACAAAAGACATCTAGACATATCGTATCACATCATAGTAAAGTTACTGAAAAACAAAAACAAAGAGAAAATCTTAAGAGTAGCCAAGGAGGTGGGAAAGTTGGGGATGTAAATATTACTTCAAGAATTTTAGAAAATTCCAGGCAGGATAAATAGTGCATGTGCAGGCATGTGAACACACACACGCACACACACACACACACACACACACACACACACACACACACCTAGATACATCATTATCACATTGCAAGATTTTTTTAAAATCTTGAAGGTGCACCTCCAAAAAAGAAACATTAACTACAGAAGTACAATGATAAGAATTACAGTAGATTCATCATTCGAAATTATTCAAGAGAAAGGAGTAATATGTTTAGAGTACAGAGGGGAAAACACCAGCAGCCCAGAATTCTATATCCAGTGGAAATAACTTTCAAAAATAAAGATAAAGTAGATTTTTTCAGGTAAAAAAAGACTAAGAAAATTCCTTGTTGGGCGACCTGGTATGCAATAAAGAATTAACTCAGAAGTAAACAGTTAATTCAGTTGACTTGGGTGTTCAAACCCTGCACATCCAAAGAAAGGTCTCGCTCTTGGGAGGTAACCTCTAAGTCCTTGGAATATTCTACCTGATTAGAGTGTCTTTGTATACCTAGGGTCTTGAGCCATGCCAGATAGCTTATGCTAACAATGTGATTTATGATTGGGGCTTTGGAACACACTATAATAGTTTGACCTCTGGTAGGGCTGAAAATTGAGTAACCAAGGCTGGTCACATGGGTCCATGCCTACTGACTCATTCCTACTAAAAACCCTATACCACTAAGGCTCAGGGGAGCTCCCTTGGCTAGCAATATTTTGTAGAAGTCATTACACATCATTGCTTGAGAATTAAGCACTGTCCATATGACTCCACATGATGAGGATAGTTTCTATATGTTGATATGAATGTTAGTTGCATGTATGTGTTGACTTTATAAAATTTTCCTGAGCTGCAGATGTAATGTATTTGTGTACATTACAATAGAAAAATAAGATGCATAGATAGATACTTCAATAAAAAAATATAAGATACATTATAGACATACAATTGGGGGGTACCTATGAAGACTGATATTCCTAAGACAGCAAAATTATCATGCTGATCTGAAGAGTTTCAGTTCCCAGAAAATGTAGCATCACAGAAAGATCATAAGTTTTTTTTTTTTTTTGAAGAGAGAAATATCTTTTTTTTTTAATTTTTTGCTTTATAACAAATTTAATCAGTTATACATATACATATGTTCCCATATCCCCTCCCTTTTGCGTCTCCCTCCCACCCTCCCTATCCCACCCCTCCAGGCGGTCACAAAGCACCGAGCTGATCTCCCTGTGCTATGCGGCTGCTTCCCACTAGCTATCTACCTTACATTTGGTAGTGTATATATGTCCATGCCGCTCTTTCACTTTGTCACAGCTTACCCTTCCCCCTCCCCATATCCTCAAGTCCATTCTCTAGTAGGTCTGTGTCTTTATTCCTGTCTTACCCCTATGTTCTTCATGACATTTTTTTTCTTAAATTCCATATATATGTGTCAGCATACAGTATTTGTCTTTCTCTTTCTGACTTACTTCGCTCTGTATGACAGACTCTAGGTCCATCCACCTCATTACAAATAGCTCAATTTCATTTCTTTTTATGGCTGAGTAATATTCCATTGTATATATGTGCCACATCTTCTTTACACATTCATCTGATGATGGACACTTAGGTTGTTTCCATCTCCGGGCTATTGTAAATAGGGCTGCTATGAACATTTTGGTACATGTCTCTTTTTTTTTTTTTTTTTTTTTTTTTTTTTGCTGTACGCGGGCCTCTCACTGCTGTGGCCTCTCCCGTTGCGGAGCACAGGCTCCGGACACACAGGCTCCGCGGCCATGGCTCGCGGGCCCAGCCGCTCCGCGGCATGTGGGATCTTCCGGGATCGGGGCACGAACCCGTGTCCCCTGCATCGGCAGGCGGACTCTCAACCACTGCGCCACCAGGGAAGCCCTACATGTCTCTTTTTGAGTTATGGTTTTCTCATGGTATATGCCCAGTAGCGGGATTGCTGGGTCATATGGTAGTTCTATTTGTAGTTTTTTAAGGAACCTCCATACCGTTCTCCATAGTGGCTGTACCAATTCACATTCCCACCAGCAGTGCAAGAGTGTTCCTTTTTTTCCACACCCTCTCCAGCATTTATTGTTTCTAGATTTTTTGATGATGGCCATTCTGACTGGTGTGAGATGATATCTCATTGTAGTTTTGATTTGCATTTCTCTAATGAGCAAAGATGTTGAGCATCCTTTCATGTGTTTGTTGGCAGTCTGTATATCTTCTGTGGAGAAATGTCTATTTAGGTCTTCTGCCCATTTTTGGATTGGGTTGTTTGTTTTTTTGTTATTGAGCTGCATGAGCTGCTTATAAATTTTGGAGATTAATCCTTTGTCAGTTGCTTCATTGGCAAATATTTTCTCCCATAGTGAGGGTTGTCTTTTCGTCTTGTTTATGGTATCCTTTGCTGTGAAAAAGCTTTTAAGTTTCATTAGGTCCCATGTGCTTATTTTTGTCTTTATTTCCATTTCTCTAGGAGGTGGGTCAAAAAGGATCTTGCTGTGATTTATGTCATAGAGTGTTCTGCCTATGTTTTCCTCTAAGAGTTTGATAGTGTCTGGCCTTACATTTAGGTCTTTAATCCATTTTGAGCTTATTTTTGTGTATGGTGTTAGGGAGTGATCTAATCTCATACTTTTACATGTCCCTATCCAGTTTTCACAGCACCACTTATTGAAGAGACTGTCCTTTCTCCACTGTACATTCCTGCCTCCTTTATCAAAGATAAGGTGACCATATGTCCGTGGGTTTATCTCTGGGCTTGCTATCCTGTTCCATTGATCTATCTTTCTGTTTTTGTGCCAGTACCATATTGTCTTGATTACTGTAGCTTTGTAGTATAGTCTGAAATCAGGGAGCCTGATTCCTCCAGCTCCATTTTTCGTTCTCAAGATTGCTTTGGCTATTCGGGGTCTTTTGTGTTTCCATACAAATTGTGAAATTTTTTGCTCTAGTTCTGTGAAAAATGCCAGTGGTAGTTTGATAGGGATTGCATTGAATCTGTAGATTGCTTTGGGTAGTAGAGTCATTTTCACAATGTTGATTCTTCCAATCCAAGAACATGGTACATCTCTCCATCTATTTGTATCATCTGTAATTTCTTTCATCAGTGTCTTATAATTTTCTGCATACAGGTCTTTTGTCTCCTTAGGTAGGTTTATTCCTACATATTTTATTCTTTTTGTTGCAATGGTAAATGGGAGTGTTTCCTTGATTTCACTTTCAGATTTTTCATCATTAGTATATAGGAATGCCAGAGATTTCTGTGCATTAATTTTGTATCCTGCAACTTTACCAAATTCATTGATTAGCTCTAGTAGTTTTCTGGTAGCATCTTTAGGATTCTCTATGTATAGTATCATGTCATCTGCAAACAGTGACAGCTTTACTTCTTCTTTTCCGATTTGGATTCCTTTAATTTCCTTTTCTTCTCTGATTGCTGTGGCTAAAACTTCCAAAACTATGTTGAATAAGAGTGGTGAGAGTGGGCAACCTTGTCTTGTTCCTGATCTTAGTGGAAATGGTTTCAGTTTTTCACCATTGAGGACGATGCTGGCTGTGGGTTTGTCATATATGGCCTTTATTATGTTGAGGCAGCTTCCCTCTATGCCTACTTTCTGCAGAGTTTTTTATCATAAATGGGTGTTGAATTTTGTCAAAAGCTTTCTCTGCATCTATTGAGATGATCATATGGTTTTTCTCCTTCAATTTGTTAATATGGTGTATCACGTTGATTGATTTGCATATATTGAAGAATCCTTGCATTCCTGGAATAAACCCCACTTGATAATGGTGTATGATCGTTTTAATGTGCTGTTGGATTCTCTTTGCTAGTATTTTGTTGAGGATTTTTGCATCTATGTTCATCAGTGATACTGGTCTGTAGTTTTCTTTCTTTGTGACATCCTTGTCTGGTTTTGGTATCAAGGTGATGGTGGCCTCGTAGAATGAGTTTGGGAGTGTTCCTCCCTCTGCTATATTTTGGAAGAGTTTCAGAAGTATAGGTGTTAGCTCTTCTCTAAATGCTTGATAGAATTCACCTGTGAAGCCATCTGGTCCTGGGCTTTTGTTTGTTGCAAGATTTTTTATCACAGTTTCAATTTCAGTGCTTGTGATTGGTCTGTTCATATTTTCTATTTCTTCCTGATTCAGTCTTGGCAGGTTGTGCATTTCTAAGAATTTGTCCATTTCTTCCAGGTTGTCCATTTTATTGGCATAGAGTTGCTATAGTAATCTCTCATGATCTTTTGTATTTCTGCAGTGTCAGTTGTTACTTCTCCTTTTTCATTTCTAATTCTATTGATTTGAGTCTTCTCCCTTTTTTTCTTGATGAGTCTGGCTAATGGTTTATCAGTTTTGTTTATCTTCTCAAAGAAACAGCTTTTAGTTTTATTGATCTTTGCTATCGTTTCCTTCATTTCTTTTCCATTTATTTCTGATCAGATTTTTATGATTTCTTTCCTTCTGCTAACTTTGGGATGTTTTTGTTCTTCTTTCTCTAATTGCTTTAGGTGCAAGGTTAGGTTGTTTATTCGAGATGTTTCCTGTTTCTTAAGGTGGGATTGTATTGCTATAAACTTCCCTCTTAGAACTGCTTTTGCTGCATCCCATAGGTTTTGGGTCATCGTGTCTCCATTGTCATTTGTTTCTAGGTATTTTTAAATTTCTCCTTTGATTTCTTCAGTGATCACTTTGTTATTAGTGTATTGTTTAGCCTCCATGTGTTTGTATTTTTTACAGCTCTTTTCCTGTAATTGATATCTAATCTCATAGCGTTGTGGTCGGAAAAGATACTTGATACAATTTCAATTTTCTTAAATTTACCAAGGCTTGATTTGTGACCCAAGAAATGATCTATCCTGGAGAATGTTCCATGAGCACTTGAGAAAAATGTTTATTCTGTTGTTTTTGGATGGAATGTCCTATAAATATCAATTAAGTCCATCTTGTTTAATGTATCATTTAAAGCTTGTGTTTCCTTATTTATTTTCATTTTGGATGATCTGTCCATTGGTGAAAGTGGGGTGTTAAAGTCCCCTACTATGAGTGTGTTCCTGTCGATTTCTCCTTTTATGGCTGTTAGTATTTGCCTTATGTATTGAGGTGCTCCTATGTTGGGTGCATAAATATTTACAATTGCTATATCTTCTTCTTGGATCGATCCCTTGATGATTATGTAGTGTCCTTCTTTGTCTCTTCTAGTAGTCTTTATTTTAAAGTCTATTTTGTCTGATATGAGAATTGCTACTCCAGCTTTCTTTTGGTTTCCATTTGCATGGAATATCTTTTTCCATCCCCTTACTTTCAGTCTGCATGTGTCTCTAGGTCTGAAGTGGCTCTCTTGTAGACAGCATATATACGGGTCTTGTTTTTGTATCCATTCAGCCAATCTGTGTCTTTTGGTGGGAGCATTTAGTCCATTTACATTTAAGGTAATTATCAATATGTATGTTTCTATTCTCATTTTCTTAATTGTTTTGGGCTCATTATTGTAGGTCTTTTCCTTCTGTTGTGTTTCTTGCCTAGAGAAGTTCCTTTAGCATTTGTTGTAAAGCTGGTTTGGTGGTGCTGAACTCTCTCAGCTTTTGCTTGTCTGTAAACGTTTTAATTTCTCCATCAAATCTGAATGAGATCCTTGCTGGGTAGAGTAATCTTGGTTGCAGGTTTTTCTCCTTCATCACTTTAATTATGTCCTGCCACTCCCTTCTGGCTTGTAGAGTTTCTGCTGAGAGATCAGCTGTTATCCTGATGGGGATTCCCTTGTGTGTTATTTGTTGTTTTTGCCTTGCTGCTTTTAATATGATTTCTTTGTGTTTAATTTTTGACAGTTTGGTTAATACATGTCTTGGCGTATTTCTCCTTGGATTTATTCTGTATGGGACTCTCTGTGCCTCCTGGACTTGATTAACTATTTCCTTTCCCATATTAGGGAAGTTTTCAACTATAATCTCTTCAAATATTTTCTCAGTCCCTTTCTTTTTCTCTTCTTCTTCTGGAACCCCTATAATTCGAATGTTGGTGCGTTTAATGTTGTCCCAGAGGTCTCTGAGACTGTCCTCTGTTCTTTTCATTCTTTTTTCTTTATTTTGCTCTGCAGCAGTTATTTCCACTATTTTATCTTCCACCTCACTTATCCATTCTTCTGCCTCAGTTATTCTGCTATTGATCCCATCTAGAGTATTTTTTATTTCATGTATTGTGTTTTTAATCGATGCTTGATTCATCTTTAGTTCTTCTAGGTCCTTGTTAACTGTTTCTTGCATTTTGTCTATTCTATTTCCAAGATTTTGGATCTGGGAAATAGAACCTTGGATTATCTTTACCATCATTATTCTGAATTCTTTTTCAGGTAGACTGCCTATTACCTCTTCATTTGTTAGGTCTCGTGGGTTTTTATCTTGCTCCTTCTCCTGCTGTGTGTTTTTCTGTCTTCTCATTTTGCTTATGTTAACTGTGTTTGGGGTCTCCTTTTTGCAGGCTGCAGGTTCGTAGTTCCCGTTGTTTTTGGTGTCTGTCCCCAGTGGCTAAGGTTGGTTTAGTGGGTTGTGTAGGCTTCCTGGTGGAGGGGACTAGTGCCTGTGTTCTGGTGGGTGAGGCTGGATCTTGTCTTTCTGGTGGGCAGGTCCACGTCTGGTGGTGTGTTTTGGGGTGTCTGCGGACTTTTTATGATTTTAGGCCACCTCTCTGCTAATGGGTGGCGTTGTGTTCCTATCTTGCTTGTTGTTTGGCATAGGGTGTCCAGCACTGTAGCTTGCTGGTCGTTGAGTGAAGCTGGGTGCTGGTGTTGAGATGGAGATCTCTGGAAGATTTTCGCCGTTTGATATTATGTGGAGCTGAGAGGTCTCTTGTGGACCAGTGTCCTGAAGTTGGCTCTCCCACCTCAGAGGCACAGCACTGACTCCTGGCTCCTCAATTTGGGATGATTTGTTGTCCATTCATATATTCCACAGATGCAGGGTACATCAAGTTGATTGTGGATCTTTAATCTGCTGCTTCTGAGGCTGCTGGGAGAGGTTTCCCTTTCCCCTCTTTGTTCTCACAGCTCCTGGGTCTCAGCTTTGGATTTGGCCCCGCCTCTGCGTGTAGGTCGCTGGAGGGCGCCTGTTCTTCGCTCAGACAGGACAGGGTTAAAAGAGCAGCCTCTTCGGGGACTCTGGCTCACTCAGGCCGGGCGGGAGGGAGGGGCACGGAGTGCGGGGCGAGCCTGCAGCGGCAGAGGTCAGCGTGACGTTGCACCAGCCCGAGGCGCGCCGTGCGTTCTCCCAGGGAAGCCGCCCCTGGATCCCGGGACCCCGGCAGTGGCGGGCTGCACAGACTCCCGGAAGGGCGGTGTGGACAGTGACCTGCGCTCGCACACAGGCTTCTTGGCGGCGGCAGCAGCAGCCCCAGCATCCCACGCCCATCACTGGGCTCCGCACTTTCAGTCGTGACTCGCGCCCGTCTGTGGAGCCCCTTTAAGCAGCGCTCTTAATCCCCTCTCCTCGCGCACCAGGAAACCAAGAGGGAAGAAAAAGTCTCTTGCCTCTTCGGCAGCTCCAGAGTTTTCCCGGACTCCCTCCCGGCTAGCTGTGGCACATTAGCCCCCTTCCGGCTGAGTTCTCGCCGCCAGCCCCAGTCCTCTCCCCGCGCTCCGACCGAAGCCCGAGCCTCAGCTTCCAGCGCCGCCGGGGCGAGCAGACAAGCCTCTCGGGCCGGTGAGCGCCGCCCGGCACCGACCCTCCACGCGGGAGTCTCTCCGCTCCGCCCTACCCAGGTATGTGGGGGAGTTTCTTGCCTTTTGGGAGGTCTGGGGTCTTCTGCCAGCGTTCAGTAGGTGTTCTGTAGGAGTTGTTCCACGTGTAGCTGTATTTCTGGTGTATCCGTGGGGAGGACGGTGATCTCCGCATCTTACTCTTCCGCCATCTTACCCGGAAGGTGATCATATGTTTTTAAGTCAAAAGGAACTTGATCTGTTTTTTACTGGCTAGCTAGCTATGTGTTCTTAGGTAAATTCTTAATCTCTCTCAGAATCAGTTTCCTCATTTGTAGCTAGGATAATCATATTTACCTTTTAGTATTCTGGTGAAGAATTAACGAAATAATATCTATAGAGGGACTCAACGAAGACTAGTACAACTCAATAATTTATGCAAGCAATCCTTTTTCACATTGTCATTAAGATAATGGGGAGGAAGGGAGAAAGGAGGAGGGTAAGATGCTGAGGATATTTCAGTTCATCTAAAAACATGATCAGGTGAACTCTTTGTTACTATTACCTGTACCCACACCCTCAGAAACTCCTTTTCTGATTAATTTTGGTCAGAGATGGAAGCAAAAATAATTACATAGGTAACAAATGCAGTACATTATGAATGTATCTATGCAGAGTCAAGGGAAAATAACTATCAGGAAACTGTAACTATATCTAGAGATTTTGGCATTTAAAAAAATTATCTTATATCAGCACCTTCCAAGCCATTATGGTCACTGCCAAATTTCTTCTTCTTGGATTTATAAAACTTCACAAGATACTAATCATCTTTCTCCTAATTCACAGATGAAGGTGCTGCTGAATCTGAAGCTCCAGTAAAATAAACATATTTACTCCCCAGAACATGGCAAGTCCAGACTTGGGAAATCAGTGTTGTAAGTAGTCAGATTATCTATCTGTAGATTTCACATGTCATCCTCTGAGCCTTCGAAGATGTGGTTTCTTCATTGGCAAAATATGGAATAGAATACCTACTTCAAAAGGACAGTTCTCTTTTAAATATCCAGTCTTGCAGTTTCCATAAATACATTTCCACACTCTTATGTTGTACATCCTAATTTGGAATTAATAAGTTATAATGAGTACTGTGAAGGTATTTTATAGGGAATGATAATAAGGAGAATAACATAAATATTAAGTAAAAATAAAATTTAATTTAAAAAGTACTGTGGTGCAGCAGGTACTGATATTTATGCCAGAATGATCCTGGGAAATTACTATATCCTGCTGTGAGTCAATGAGCTTCCATTTCTGGCATTTCAATTACTTAATTCTTCAGTTGCAAGATACATCAGAAATCATTGTTGTCATCATCCATTCCCCTTAACAAATGAGAAAACAGGCTCAGAGAAGGAAAGTGACTTGCCAGAGCTTACATAGTTTGTCAGTACCAAACCTGGAACTAAAGCATTTGACTCCAGTCCAAGTGCATTCTCAAGAACTCTAACAAAGAATGGAAATTTAGAGCACAGCCTGCCTAGTCAGATAAACTGGATTCAAGTCTTGCTTTGCCATTTTTCAGTAGGTACAACCCTGTACTAGTTATTTATTTTTAACCCATATTTATTTTGTAAGAAAATGGCACCTATCTTAAGGACTATGCTGATAATAAATAGAAGTATAGACCCTAACACACTGCCTGGAACATTGTAAGAGATCAATAAATATTAGATGTTAGAATATTCACTAACAAGTTGATATTCAAGAATGAAATCTTGACAATAATGATGCCATTGATCACTGTGAACCAGCCAGGAACAAAGATCGCCATGTGTTTTTCTTTTCTTTTCTTTTCTTTTTTAAACCCCACATTTGTTTATTTATTTATTTTTGGCTGTGTTGGGTCTTCGTTTCTGTGTGAGGGCTTTCTCTAGCTGTGGCAAGCGGGGGCCACCCTTCATCATGGTGCGCAGGCCTCTCACTGTTGTGGCCTCTCCCGTTGCGGAGCACAGGCTCCGGATGCGCAGGCTCAGCGGCCATGGCTCACGGGCCCAGCCGCTCTGCAGCATGTGGGATCTTCCCTGACCAGGGCTCGAACCCGTGTCCCCTGCATTAGCAGGCTGATTCTCAACCACTGCACCACCAGGGAAGCCCCCATGTGTTTTTCTTACTATGAATAATGAATCAGAAAAGGTAATTTCAAAATAAGTCATTAATTTCATTCTTCCAGCCAAAGATATTGCTTACATCATGCTTCTAAATCTGCTTTCTGTTATAAATATGAGTTCATACTTGGGTCAGAGGTGTCTATGGAGCAGTTCTCAGAGCCTTTGCCTACACTAATATCAGAAAGTCTGCTTAATTGTTTTCCAGACTTTCCAATAAGCTATTTCTGCCATTTAGAGAATGTAGTTAATTTTTGTGTATACTTGTGTATGTTCATTTTTATGTGACACATATAGATCCTTTGCCTTAGATCATTCTTTAATGAGGGGACATGATAGAGTAAAAAGAAAACTGTTTTAGGTTCAATTCCACCTCTTCCACCAGTTAGCTTGCCCAGACAAAACAGTAAACTTCGAGTCTCATTTTTGTCAGCTGGAAATGGAGATAAAGCCACCTACCTCACTGGTTGTGAAGATCAGTAGAAAAGACCTACAACCTGTCTCTCAATGTCCTTCTTTCTCGCCTCATCGAAAAAGATACAATACTCAGTGATTGAAGGAGAGGGGAAAACAATCTAAAAAGATTACTATGGTGATAGTAATCAAAAAGATGATGAAATTTGTCTTAATCTAGATTAAGATGTATGGCTGTTTACCTTAGGGAGAAAACCAATCCCGCCACATTTCATGAGATCTGACTACAAATGAAAATACTAAAGCAAAAACTCATTGTTCGTGGAAGCAAATGAGGTGGGAATAACTAAAAGAATTGCTAATGCAATACTAATGATGACCAATGGGATATCCATGAGTAGAGTTTAAATAAAAAATAATTCTTTATTAGTCCTTAACAAAGTCCACTCTTTCACATGGTATGCTATTCTCTCATTTAGCCTGAAATACCAGTTTTGGAACAGTCACTTGGATTTTTGTAAAAACATGAATTTAGATATGAAAGGCAGAAGGAAGGGAAGAGAAGCAAATGGGGTAAAATAATTGACTGGTTTAAAGACACAGCCTGGCTCTTAAAATTAAATAATCCATATATTATGTCTCACATTCATTATTTTTAGAAACATTTATTGAACCAAGTGCCAAGCATTGAACTGGATGCCAGAAATGCAGAGATTAATAACATTTCCCAGACCCTCAGGGAACTCACAGTCTAGTGGGGCAAAGAGGAAATGAAGAAGACAATTCCATCACATACTTCTATAGCACGCTAAGTGCTATAGAAACAGACTGCAACATTAAGGGAAAGACCCCAGCAGAGATACACCCTAACTGGTTCCTGAAACACATGAAGGAAGTTAGACAGAAGGGTAGATAGAGGTCTTAGATAAACATATGGGGGAACGTGGCATTCTGGAATTCAGAGCTGTCACTGGAGTAAATCTAGATAAACTGTCTAGATTTACTAGAGTGACTCACTAAATTTACTAGTTTGGCATGCCCATAGAATTAAAGTAGGGAAGCTTGGAACTGGAGGAGGTTAAAGAAGTCGGTAGGGACAAATCACAAAGTCATCTCATGACAAATAGTTTGAGTTGACTATTTTTCTGAGGCTGATAGGGATGCATCTAAAAAAATATATATTTTTAGAAGTGGAATTATATGATCAGCTTTACTTTTTGGTAGAAGATGGCTCAAAGTGACTGCCTGTATCAAGTCCAGATATTGGAATAAAAATGAAGGGTAGATACAAGAAGTTAAGAAGGTAAAATATCAAGAACTTGGTGACCAATAAAACAAAAGAAATGAAGCAAAGACTTGATGACAGGGATTATTCAGTTCACCTCCTTCTCTGATTAATTCAGCACACCTTCATGTCATGCCATGGAATATAGTTTATCTTGTTACACATAGATTGTGCTGTATAATTAAGGTATTGTTTTTGCTTTTCCTTAAACGTTCCAAATGCAGTCTGACCTCAGGCTCATTACATTTGCTAGAGAGATGATTTTTTCCAAAATAATTGCAAAACTAACACAATAATTTAATTCAAGTCTCCATTGTTATCTCTCAAATAGAACTTTCCTAATTATCTAAAATAAACTATCCTGCCCAGACTCTCTCTCTCTTTCTCCCACCCTCCCAAAACCTGTTTTAATTTTTTTACAGCATTTTTAATACCTAAAATTAAATCATAAAATTATTTGTTTACTTGTTTATTGACTGTCTCTCCACCAGAATTTAAGCTCTCCAGGGTCAGAGCCTCCTTCTCTTTCATGACTATATTCCCAACACCAAGAACAAACCTAACATAAAGTAGTAGACAGTCAACACATAGTTATTGAAAGCATGAAGTCTTCACGTTTTGGGCCTTTCCAGTTAGGTAGAAAACTCCTTAACATTCTGTAATGTTTGAACCAGAACTGTCACTGTAGTAAATCTAGATAAACTTTCTTATTTTCAAGATAAAGAAATAACATCCTAGAAAGGTTTTATGATCCCTTTAAAGTTCAAAAGCTAGTTAATAGTAAAATCCAGGATTTCTGATTTCGTCCACCATGGTTAGAAATCATACCTTCTATTTTGTCTATTTTTTTCTCTTCCACTTTTCCTATAACCATATTAGATACACTGGTGCACTGAATGTTTACTTCTTAATGAACAGACAATCAAATGTATTCAACATCTCTGACCCTCAAGAATTAAACCAACTTACCTATTTCAATTCCACCTGAAATTCTGACCCTTTTTCTCGTAATAATAGTGTCTGAATTTTCAATTATAGAAACAATATTGCCTTTCTTTGAACACAAATAATGTAAGAATCACCTCCGTTGGCTTTCCATGGCTTTGGGGTAGGGTGGGGAAGTACTACTGGTAGGAAAATCAGGTTGTAGCTCTTCATGAATAGAGCAAACTTTTGAAAGGAATGAATTTAAACTATTAGCCATGCGTAAAGCCAGTAGAACATAATTTATCTATGAAGCTCTAATGTCCTGAACTGATGCTAGAATAAAAAGACTTTGATAGCTATTACTTCACACCTCAAGAAACAGTTGCATTTAGCTCCCCAGCTGTCAGTGGTCACAGCCATTTTTCACTCCAGACTTGCATGTCTCCTTCAATTTTAGCTTAAAATATTGCCCCAAAGTGTACCATATTTCTGCCCCCCCCCACTGCCACCAATACACAAAAGAGTATTGTGATTACCATATCCTTGTTAGACAGTAATATGTAAAGACATATCAACGACATTTCAAAGACTGGTAGAAAGAGTACTATTTCATAGATTTACCATTATATGGTATCAATTCCACTACCAGTACTTCCTAAATTTGACTTGTGACCTCTGTGTTTCTAGGTTTACTAGTTGCCAATGCTTTTCTAATAAGTTGCATTTTGAAACAACAACAAATAGCACAAGTCTGAATTGAGGACCCTTACTCTAGGTTCTTCAAAGTATCTCAAGATTAGTCAGACCATTCCATCTCCTCCTCCCACTGTGTCTTTCCCTAGGTCATGAATGCGGAGCTGGATCACATATCTCACTTAAACCAATGGAATGTGAGTGGACAAGATGCAAGCAAAGACTTAAAATGTGCTTGCATGGATGGAAGTGCCTTCTGACATTTCATTGATCCACCGTGAAAAGAGTGGCCTCTGGATGGCTTCGGTTACTCTAGCCTGGGCTCAAGAATAAAACAGATAGAGCAGACTTCAACTCCACCCCCCCATGCCAAAGCAGAGCTGCCCCGACTGACCAGCAGATCATGAGTGATAAAAATAAATGTTTGTGTTGTAAGTCTCTGAGATATTGTAGTTGTTTGTTAAATAGCACAATTGATTAATATAGACCACAACCCCTGTCCCCTGCTGACATTCAAAACCATTCAGATGATGCTGGTTATGATGCAATGGTTCAGTGAAAAGAATCCAGAAACAAAGTCAAATAGTCTTAAATTTAGTTCTTGGCTTGGTCACTTAGAAATTCTATGGAATCAGGCAAGTCACTTCGCCTTGCCTTACATTAGCTCCTTACCCATAACATGAGGCAACTATTATTTGCCCCCAGGAGTTGTGATGAGTCTTAAATGAGATAATTTCTACAAACCAACAAGCAGAAGCCCTGCTCAGAATAGTGCTGAATCCAGGGACAGATTATTTGTGTCTAAATCCTGGATCTCACACCATCTGACTGAGAGTAGAGGATGTTGAAATGTATAAATATATGACTTCCCACACGCGTTCCCTTCCTCCATCCCTCCCGTACAGAAAGCCCTGTTTTTTTGTTTTTGTTTTTGTTTTTTGTGGTACACGGGCCTCTCACTGCTGTGGCCTCTCCCGTTGTGGAGCACAGGCTCCGGATGCGCAGGCTCAGCGGCCATGGCTCACAGGCTCAGCCGCTCCGTGGCATGTGGGAACCTCCCACACCGGGGCACGAACCCGTGTCCCCTGCATCGGCAGGTGGACTCTCAACCACTGTGCCACCAGGGAAGCCCAGAAAGCCCTGTTTTGATGGGGAACAAAAGGATGTAATTTGTGTGAAGGTGACTCCTCCCCAGTCTTGTACTTCGGAGGCGGGTGTATAACTATGACCTACTAAACTGAAGTTCTATACCACTCATGCCATGGTGATTGGATCACGGATGGGCACATGACCCAAACCTGGTCAGTCAGGGTCCTTCCCGAGGCATTTTCTGAAGCTGTAGAGATTGAGGTGCTCTGTCTTTTCTTGTGATTGCATGCGAAAAGTGCAATACAAGCTTAGAGCTACACTGGCCATTACGGATAATATATTGAGGGAGTCTATGCTAAAATGACACATAAAAAACACGGAGGAAATCAGACCAAGATTTGGAGGGAAAGTAAATCTGATTGAATTATTTGAGCCTCTGAATCCATCTTAGGCTGTAGACAGAACCACCAATAGACATTGCAATAATGTGGGCCAATGTACTCCCAATTGCTTAGGCCAATTTGAGATGGTCATTATCACTTACAAATAAAAAAATGTGATCTTGAAAAATTTGGCTAATTTCTTTGAATCGAATTAGTTTCCTCATCTGTAAAATGGAAGCAAGAATAGTATTACTTCCTAGGATTTAAGTAAGTGGGTTTTCAATGAAGATGTGTCTCACACATAATATGCAGCCAGTAAGAAGTATCTGTCATCATGTGATCATCATGATCACCATCACCATCATCACATCCTCCTATTTTACACCTGCTTTGAAAAATGTTACAGACTCATAAGCCAATATGGATGCATTTATTCACTCCTCTCTCTATTGGTCATAGACAGATGGGAATGTTCAAAGGTATGGTAAGACAACGGAAACAGAGAGGTTTGATATGCCCAAAACACTTTTAAGGCTAGGACAACCTCAAGATGGGCTACTCAATGAAAGAATATAAAGGGATTGAAAGAACTAATAATTCCTGAGATGATGGACTCAACCCACAGTGATTTTAGCAAACATAAGAGCCTACTTGTGGGAGAAAGCCAAAAAAGCACACAAAAGAGAAGCCTGCTTATATCTGGTTCCTTTCTTCATGCTCTCAGCTTGTGAAAGATGTGAAATGCCAACTACTGGGAGCAATGGGCATAGAGACCTGCCAAGTCCTCAGTTCTGAAGATCCCTGTCAGCCCTATATTACAGAGGTCAAAGCTCCTACAGCCCCTCGGAGGCAGCAGTAATTACTGGCCATCCCCTGGACTAGAGGAAATTGGTAGCTCCTTCTGAGTAGGCTTTCCTACAGACCACTTAGTAAGAGAAAGGACAAAACCCAAACCATTTTGTTCCACAAGACTCAAGTACCTTTTGGCAGACATGGTCCCATCTGCAAACACAGCTCAGTCACAAAGATTTCATTTTCTGGTATATCAGAACCTCTCACACCCTTGCTTTTAGATACACAAGTCCAGCCAGCACGTCCCCTTCTAGTCTGTTGATTCCTAGCCTAATCTGTCCTAACCTCATCAGGCAGTGACTCAGAGGAAGATGTAAGTATCAAATGTACTGTAGGTGGCACCCTCCTGGGGCAGGTGAATCAGTCTGTCAGTGAATTTACTGTCCTAGAAACTCTGCTTATTTCTAAGCACTTGGAGCTCATCAGTTTCAAGTAATTGGCCTCTTGGTATTTCCTATTTCCTAAATTTATAATGATCAAATTCCCCAGGGTTCAGCTCAATTTTCTACAATTAGGCGGATCATCCTTAGGTCAACCTGTAGATGTTGGCTTTGGTACCCTCTTTTTTCCCCAAATAATGCCTAAGAATGCCCTCCATTCCATAGGTATCATGAGGTCAAAATATTTGTGAGCCTTTTGGTGGAAGTCATCAGTGTGGCTTGAGCCTGAACAAAGTTAATCACTGATGAAAGGTGGGATGATGTAGAGAAGTCGTAAGGGACACTAACTTGAAGAATAAGAGCAACAGGAGACAATTTAGTTAATATTTTATTTTCAAATGGCTCCATGTTCTATAATCTACTTGCCATAAAAACCATGACTCAAACATTTATTCATGTACTTTTGAAAGATGGATGGCTCAAAAATTTTATGCAAGCTCCTTATTTTATAAATAAAAAAAACAGAATTTCTTATTTGATACAGACTAATACCAAGGCCAAATCACTGCAGAGAGGAAGCAGTAGGTACCCTAGATTATTATGGCTGTCCTGGCTTGCCTTTCCTCCATGAAACTGTATGTGTTTAAACTTAAATAGTGTAATAGAACAAGTGCACACAGAAACCCACATATATACATATGTGCAGTGCACAGCATAGTTTTAAATTACTGGGAATGTTTTCTGGGGTGATTTGTGCTCCCTTGGTTCTACCCACCAACATAGCTAAACCTCTTTAGTCCTTGTAGTGTCATTCCTCTCTCCTGTAGCTTGCAACATTCCCAATTTAGTATCATCTGAGCGTGTAATTAAAGTGCTATTTATTCTCTTTTATATAACATGAACTGATAAAAGTAGAAAAGTTGAAAACTCCTAAATACAGTTGGTTTTGTCTTCAGGTTCTTCCCTCAGTGCAATGGAGGATCTAGCTATAGTGCACCACACAGTCTTAATATTCTTTTGAAAAAGATGATGCTGAAAATCCAAAGTAAGATTGTGTCCTACAAAATAAAAATCTTATTTTGGTAAAGGTGAGAGAAGAAATGTTAAAGATGCAGCATTAGAAGCATGCAGAGGAAGTAATAGTCATACTCATGTGTGGAGTCCAGTGTGTGTGCGGAAATGAACAAAGAGAGACATCAGCATATCTCCCATTGAATTCAAATTGTTGAAACCTATGGGAAAGGGTCTGGGGAAGGGAGGAATGGACATGGTCAATATACTAATGCAGGGGAAGATATAATGTCCCTAAGATAAAAATCACATCAAGATTAAAAAGAGAGAAGAGTTGTGAGCTACTTTTTGTATTGAGTATGTGTTTTCATTTCTCCCTTTCGATTTGACTTTCAGATATTTCATCCTTTGTCCTTTAGAATGCTAATTCAGTATTCAGTTGTGATCATTCCATTTAGAAACTTTTTTGATACATTTACAAATTAGTAAATCGGGTAGGAAAATGGTTACATTTTCTTACAACTCTTCTTTCAAATTGATTAAAATAGAATGACCCTAGGGAGTCATGGTGCTGATGGTCACTCCCATAATGACCAAGGATCTCATAGGGGACCAACGTAATTATGAAGTAAACCTCAAAGTAAAATATATCCCATTGCTCTAAGGAGATTTAAATAGGATGATATACAGTAGTCATACGGACACTCCCATAACAGTTAAGAATATCAGTAGAAAAAACCCATTTACTATCACATCAAAAAATAAAAAACCTAGGAATAAACCTACCTAAGGAGGTAAAAGACCTGTACTCAGAAAACTATAAGATACTGATGAAAGAAATAAAAGATGACATAAGCAGATGGAGAGATATACCATGTTCTTGGATTAGAAGAATCAGTATTGTGAAAATGACTATACTACCCAAAGCAATCTACAGATTCAATGCAATCCCTATTAAATTACCAATGACATTTTTCACAGAACCAGAACAAGAAATTTCACAATTTGTATGGAAACACAAAAGAGCCCAAATAGCCACAGCAATCTTGGGAAAGAAAAACGGAGCTAGAAGAATCAGGCTTCCTGACTTCAGACTATACTGCAAAGCTACAGTCATCAAAACAGTATGGTACTGGCACAAAAACAGAAATATAGATCAATGGAATGGGATAGAAAGTCCAGAGATAAACCCATACACCTATGGTCAACTAATCTATGATAAAGGAGGCAAGGATATACAGTGGAGAAAAGTCAGTCTCTTCAATAAGTGCTGCTGGAAAACTGGACAGCTGCATGTAAAAGAATGAAATTAGAACACTCCCTGACACTATACACAAAGATAAACTCAAAATGGATTAAAGACCTAAATGTAAGGCCAGATACTATAAAAATCTTTGCGGAAAACATAGGCAGAACACTGTCTGACATAAAGCGCAGCAAGGTCTTTTTCAATCCACCTCCTAGAGTAATGAAAATAAAAACAAAAATAAACAAATGGGACCTAACGAAACTTAAAAACTTTTGCACAGTAAAGGAAACTATAAACAAAATGAAAAGACAACCCTCAGAATGGGAGAAATATTTGCAAATGAAGCAACTGACAAAGGATTAATCTCCAAAATATTCAAACAGCTCATGCAGTTCAATATCAAAGAAACAAACAAGTCAATCCAAAAATAGTTGGAAGATCTAAATAGACATTTCTCCAAAGAAGACATAAAGATGGCCAAAAAGCACATGAAAAGATGCTCAACATCACTAATTATTAGAGAAATGAAAAACAAAACGTCAATGAGGTTATCACCTCACACCAGTCAGAATGGCCATCATCAAAAAATCTGCAAACAATAAATGCTGGAGAGGGTGTGGAGAAAATGGGACTCTCCTACACTGCTGGTGGGAATGTAAATTGATACAGCCACTATGGAGAACAGTATGAGGGTTCCTTAAAAAAACAAAAAATAGAGGTACCATATGATCCAGTAATCCCACCCCTGGGCATATATCCAGAGAAAACCATAATTTGAAAAGATAAATGCATCCCAATGTTCATTGCAGCACTATTTACAATAGCCAGGACATGGAGGCAACCTAAATGTCCATCAATGGAGGAACGGATAAAGAAGCTGTGCTACATATATACAATGGAATATTACTCAGCCATAAAAAAGAATGAGATAATGCCATTTACAGCAACATGGATGGACTTAGATATTGTCATACTGAGTGAAGTAAGTCAGAAAGAGAAAGGCAAATATCATATGATACCACTTATACGTGGACTCTAAAAAAAGGGTACAAATGAACTTATCTACAAAACAGAAATAGAGTTACAGATGTAGAAAACAAACTTATGGTTACCAGGGTGTAAGGAGGGGGAGGGATAAACTGGGAGACTGGGATTGACATATACACACTACTATATATAAAACAGATAACTAATAAGAACCTACTGTATAGCACAGGGAACTGTACTCAATACTCTGTAATGACCTATATGGGAATAGAATCTAAAAAAGAGTGGATATACGTATATGTATAACTGATTCACATTGCTGTACACCTGAAACTAACACAACATTGTAAATCAACTATATTCCAATAAAAATTAATTTAAAAAAAAGAATATCAGTAGAAACAAGCTGAAACAATCAATAACTCTGGGTTCTATGGTATTCCGAGATGAATTTATATCTCAAGGAAGATGATTCTAATAAAGGAGGAGTTCCTAGGAGTAGCAATTACCCAGTATCCTTCTTGCAAAATTAAAACGGAAATACACACAAGATTCTCAGATGACAATTTCCTAACATTGTATGGAGGCCCATAGATATGCATGTTCCTCTGAGCTGTCAAGATTTCAAAGCAGAAAAACTTAAAGCAACATTGCTACCCAGGAGTCTTAAGAAGAGGAAAATTAGTGATGTTGGGATAATGGTGATAGTCCTATGTCAGGAAAGGCTCTCAGCCATATGCAACTCTAGATTGACTGTTAGACAGGCAACCAATGGCTCCTGCAATGACAAGTAAAGATTTAAAAGGTCATTATAGGACAAAGGGCAAGATTTCCACCTGGGAATCAATCCTCATTTATTTTTTGTTTATTTGTTTATTTTTGCAGTTTAAATAGAGGTGAAAGGACGTCAAGAAAATACTGAGGATATAAGCAAAATAAGGGAAAACTGGAATACCTAAGATGTACACAAATTTCAGAAGAGACTATCCAAGAATAAGATTTTCTTGGGGTAAGATAGCACCTACTCTGTTCTCTAGGAGTTTCAAAGGGCATGTGAAGATACATGTGTCATTCCCAAAGTCTCATAAGAGGTTTGTTAGTATTCTCATGATGGCTGAGAATATGAAAGGAAACTAAGGCAGGAAGGCAATTTCCCAGTCCCACCCAGGAATGACTATCATCTACTCTATTCTCTTTAGTTTTACATCAAAAGGTATGAAAGTATGAAGGTAGCTGGTGGGCATTCCTAGGATGGGTCAACCATTAGAGAAGTAATGACCTAAGTCAGGAAATCTTTTTATTTAGATGGATACCCCCAAAACAGGCTAAAACCTCAGAGGTGACCAGCCTAAAACAATAGACCTACTCATTTAATCAAGTTTTAAACAGTGAGCTTCACTGATGTCCAGTGCTAGTTGCACTTCTGGGAAGCTCCAAGTTGTCTGAGGAAATCAAGAAAAGACAGAAGAATTGTCTTATTATTTATGAGTTTCAAGTGGATAGATTTGTGCATGCCAACATACTTCTGGGTATTATTTGGTATTTACAATTATATCAGAGGTAAATTTTGATAGTAGGGTCAATGAGAAATAAATCATCATTAAGTAATTTCTCCATAATTTTAAAGAGGAGCCAGGTTAATAGTTTAAAATATATGTAAATATGTACATGAAAATGTTTGTTTATATTTTATTTTGTTTGACCTTAGCATTGCACTTATTCCTTAAGTGTCCTAGGTCACATGATGAGAAGGGCAAAAGTTTTGAGAATCCCCAAACAGTCACTATTTATGCCATTCCAGAATTGATGCTAAGTGTTAAATAGCATAACTATGCTTACTCATAAACTGTGATCATTGTTTTCCTTATTTGATTCTTTTGTGGAGTAGCTGACTCTTCTAAATTTAATGTCTTTGGCTCTTAATCTAATGCCTTCCCACCTCCGTGATAAGTGTGTGACTCATTTCATGTTGTTGCTGGAATATATCTTGATCTGAATACTTGGGTTTCTTGAATTAGCATTGAACAGATTTACCTAACCCACAAAGAGAAACATTTTTACCCCACAAACTCATTAAATTTGGCATATAACTATTAAATTATTCACTGTCATGAGTTAAACTAATCATAATATAAATTTCTGGAGTGTAGAATGGATGGCCCTTCATTTTTTTTTTTTTTTTTTTTTTTTTTTTTTTTGCGGTATGCGGGCCTCTCACTGTTGTGGCCTCCCCCGTTGCGGAGCACAGGCTCCGGACACGCAGGCTCCGGACGCGCAGGCTCAGCGGCCATGGCTCACGGGCCCAGCCGCTCCGCGGCATATGGGATCCTCCCAGACCGGGGCACGAACCCGTATCCCCTGCATCGGCAGGCGGACTCTCAACCACTTGCGCCACCAGGGAGGCCCTGGCCCTTCATTTTTTTAAAAAAATTATTTATTTTATTTTTTGGCTGCATTGGGTCTTCATTGTTGTGTGTGGGCTTTCTCTAGTTGCAGTAAGCAGGGGTTACTCTCCATTGCAGTGCACAGGCTCCTCATTGTGGTGGCTTCTCTTGTTGTGGAGCATGGGCTCTAGGTGTGTGGGCTTCAGTAATTGTGGCACATGGGCTCAGTAGTTGTGGTTTACGGACTATAGAGCGCAGGCTCAGTAGTTGCGGCATACAGGCTTAGTTTCCCCGCGGCATGTGGGATCTTCCCAGACCAGGGATCGAACCTGTTTCCCCTGCATCGGCAGTCAGATTCTTAACCAGTGTGCCACCAGGGAAGTCCCAGGCCTTCATTTACTGCACTGAAATATTCTCAGAGATGTAGGGAATAATCTGTGCAATTCATATTATGATTAACAGAAGCTGAGAAACTTTTTCATTCATGAAACTCTTCCCCTGAATTAGAACACAGCAAACTCAAGGCCAGTTACATAATGTTACATTATTTCCACAGTACTAATAGAGCTGCATCCAAAAGAATTTCCATGAATGAGCAGCAAGGCCAAAATAGCCACAATCAAGGAAATGTAGCAAATAGACATTCCTATGGGACACGAGAATTACATAAAGCTTTATCAACATATAAGTTCATATAATTATATAAACTTTCCTACAGTGCATAGACTGATTACAGCAGTATTATACAATGTGTGGTTTGAAGACCTCTCCCAGTTAATTAACCTGCATGTTTAATCCCTTGCTCCACCCCAGATCCAGGAAATCTTTGTGTACTGGTCCTTAGGAATCTACATTGTAGCAAGATTTACATATCACTTCTACACATAATAAAATTTGAGAATCACTGGTATAAAGAGTGTTACACTGATGGGAAAGGTAAGAAAAGGCATATAAGAAACATGTGTTAGTCCAGGTTCTCCAAGAAGCAGACAGCAAGATAGGATTAAATATACAAGAATTTTTATTTGGTGAAAAACCTGATACAAAATGGGCAGGAAGCCAAGTGACAGTGTTGAACTTTAGCTGAGCTCCATGCTCCTGGAAAACTGTGATGGTTAAGAAACCCACCCCCCTTTTGTGTTCCAAGAAATGGCTTTCTGCAAAAAAACACATCCTTGACTTAGACAAGACTGGTAGATGAACCGCTTGTTTATTAATGACAAAACCAGAGAGTACAATTTCTTTGTCACCTAAATTACTGGCACCACTGTCCAACTGGATAAAATGCCCATTAACTTGACTTAACCATAATTGAGTCAGCCTTCCCCCAGTCCCTGAACTTTGGCTCACCACTGAGCACTGGAATGTAGAAAGACCCCTTTCTCAGAACCCCCTCGAAGAATCAGCTGATTTCAGGGGAAAATATTTCCTGATTAATTGTCTGATCACACCATTTACTCCTTCCACATGCCCATAAATGGTTCTTTCTAGCTTTACTTAATGCTCTCCCTTAAAAAAATTTTTTTTAAAAGCTTTTTGCCTGACCCTGTAAATCTCATGGTCAGAAAACTCTCCTTATTTCAATAGTTCCTTCTCCCTTATTGCAATAGTCTTTTTTAAATAAGTCTCTCCTTACTTAAGTCTGGATTTATTTCTTCTTTCACACAAATAAGACTGGAAGAGCCAATACACTGAGATGGAAGTCTGCCCCAAAGTGAAGAAGAGAGGGAAGGAAAGAAGGACAGGTGAAATGGAAGCATTCTAGAGTCTTCTGCAATCTGAGGAAAGTTTGCCACCATGTCAGGCATGTCTCCCAGTAACAAGCCTGCCATAGGAAACATGCTGTGCTCCTTCATTGGCTGGGAGCAGCCATGGGAAGCATGGATTTCAGAGTGCATGGCTGGGGCCCTTGTGAGTCAGTTATGTACCCTGAAGTTGAAGTCTTCAAAGCATATACTTATGGCTGCTACAATGTGTTTCAAACTATAATTCCTGAGCTCTTTAGGACTCCTCCATCCACCACATCCAATACAATAGCAGCAGTGAGCCACTACTAGGGATAGTTGTGTAGAGTTGGCAAAAGGTGAACAGCTTCTAGGTATGGATACTTGCTTATGTGAGTCTGTGAATACGTTATGACCAGAAGGTAGAATGAGCAATAAGTTGTGAGTTTCTAATGGGAGAATATCAAACCAATGCTTCTAGTAATTTTATCTTCTGAGGCTGAGAATACTATGGGGAAAGATATGTTTGTTTGAACTTCTGCTGTCTCTAGTCAATGCGCTCATTTTGAGAAAAGCATAAATGAGAAAACAAGGTAATAGAGATGGGCAGTGATGCTGTTGGAATCGAGCTTTTGTAAACCTGGACAGCTCACTTTACCTTGCTGGGATTCTTCGCCTGAAAAATAGTATATATGTATCACTATACCTCACAGGGATGTTGAAAAAAAAATGACATGCCTATGAAATATTTCAATACTCTTAGGAAAAAGACACAGCCTAGATGCAGATTTGAAGTCAGATGGAGTCTTCCCAGAGATGAAAGGGAGACATTGTTTTGCATGGTTGTGAGACATGGTTTTGCAGTTCATGGAAACTGCAGGTCCTGTTAGAGTTCTGTGAAGCTGAAGTTTTAAATGGAGTAGCTAGAGCTGGAAGGAATATAGGAGGAAAAAGAGAAAGGGGAAGAGTGCTGAAGAAGGAGACAGTTAGATTTGTTGATTTCCTACTCTGGTGCCTGGAACTGTGTGAAATACAGACTTAACCGCACATGATGACAGTTCAGTTAAAGAATAAGCACCATCCTAAGTGATATGGCTATTTGGACACTGACTTTTTTTTTTTCTGTATGATGATTTTTTCCCTAAAACACATTAAATAAATACAGTATAGAAAGAAGGTAATACTTCAACATTATGGCTTCAGGCAAAGACATATTCACCAATTTACTTGAACCAAAGTTTCCAGTTAGAGAATATTGTAAGGAATAAATTTGATGAGTTACATTTTGAATAAACTTAAATGGGTTTTATTTGCATATAAATGCCCAGCAAGTGTGATGACAAGGCACTAAGACTCTTCAGTTTTCTCTACATGTATGTTGTTCTCATGTGTTTCAATGTACCATTGTTGTAGCTTTTATTTTTGTATAAAAGGGTTTAATATTGTGCTATAAATTTAAGTGTAGCTTGAGGGCAAAATCACCAAAAGCCCCACAATGCTAAAAATTTGTTGAAGAAAACAGTTTTAAAATAATGTATTTGGAGATATATATATATCTCCAAAGGAAATGAAAACAGGATATTGAAGAGATATCTGAACCCCCATGTTCATTGCAGCATTATTCACAAGAGTCAAGTTACAGAAGCAACCTAAGTGTGCATCAATGGATGAATGGATAAAGAAGATATGAGGTACATATCTATATATATCTATGTATCTGTGTATCTATCTACATATTTATATTATTTATATATATTTAGTTATATATAAATATAACTCAGCCATGAGAAAGAAGGAAATCCTGCTACTTGCAACAACATGGATGGAATTTGAGGGCATTATGCTAAATCAAATAAGCCAGACAGAGAAAGAAAAAATACTACATTGTATCGCTTATGTGTGGAATCTTTTTAAAAAATGTTAAACTCATAAAAACACAGAGTAAAGTGGTTGTCAGGGGCTGAGGAGTGGGAGAAATAGTGAGAGACTGATAAAAGGGTACAAACTTTCAGCTATAGGATGAATAAGGACTGAGGAGCTAATGTAAAACACGTGAGTATAGTTGATAACACTGTATTGTACAATTGAAATTTACTGAGTGTAAGTTGAATATTCTCACCAAAAGAAAAAGAGAACAGAGAAATATGTGAGGTGAAGCATATGTTAATTAACTAGATGGGGGAATCCTTTCAAAATGTATATCAAATCATCACAATGTGCACTTCAAATTTCTTACTATATTGTATGTCAATTATACCTCAATAAAGCCGAAATATAAATAAACAAATAAAGAAATATAATGAACAACTCTTTGCACTTTCTTTTACAACTATCTATTACCCATTCACCTTTCCCTTACTCCTTCAGTGAGAAAGAAAATCTTTGTTACATTGAATTTTACCTATAAATCATGTTAATTTACTTCCAAATAGTTGTTTATTACTTTTTTTCATTATGCAACTGATATATTCTTCTCTTTTTGAAAACTGCCTTAGGTTGGGACCAAAAGCATCATAACTTCCCCATTAAAATTAATAGAACTGTATTTATATTTAATAGTTTTCAGCTAAAGGCAGGGTTATCAGGAGTGGATTTAGGTTATTAAGAAAATGACCTGTCATGAGCACTCCTTCATTTAAACCTCATGGCAACCCTGTGGGTATGTATTACCATTATCACTATCATTGTTATTATCATCATTGGCATTAGTATCATCATCACCATAATTACTTTAATTTTTATCACAATTCCCAGATAAGGAAACTGAAGCATAAAGCAGTTCTGGGACTTGCCTAAGGTCACACAGCTAATGAGTGACACAGCCATTGTTCCATCTCAAATTCACCTGACTCCAAGAGTGCATTCAGATCAACATGAGCAAATATTAACAGGGAGTCAACCAAGACCTTCAGTTTCTAACTCTTTCATAAGAAGCTACATGACGAAATTCATACTTTGAAATTCACTAGCAAAACACTGAAATAATTACAACAGAGAACATAGAAAATAACTGACTATAAAGGAACTAAAACTTTGGGAGCCTCTCTAGCTGTGCTGTGGAGAGTGGGGAGGAGGCTCGAACAGGAACAATCCAAGGTCACAGACTTCAATCAAAGCGGTTTCTTTTCTGCGTGTTTTATACATTTGGGATTTTTGCATATTTTATTTGAGAAGAGGGTTGCACTGTGTATTTTACAGAAAATGAATTTGAAAATTACTTATAATAAATGAATTCTGGGAGACAACTCTGAGAGTCTGTGCTTCTCTGATTCTGTGTAGCTTCCTAGAGCAGGGATTCTCAAACTTAGTAGCTACAAACTGGTGGCTAACAATCAATTTTGAGGTCTTTTATGAGGAATAGCTAAAACTTCATATGAGTGAAATATTTAAAATTTATTCAAGGTTATCCCATTCATTACATCAACTATCATTTATGTGAATTTTCATATATCTTATTAAGTGGGAAAAAACATGGAGGAATAACAGCTCTTTATATGGGTGACAGCCCTTTGAGAATCCAATAGAAGCTATAAATTTTCTCACCAAAAACAAAGCACATATTTCAATACATAATTTGTGTGTGTGTGTGTGTGTGTGTGTGTGTGTATACACTCATGCATGTGCAGCTGATTGCTCAGGAACATCCACAGGGGTAGGTTGTATTTGTGAATGCCATCTCTGACTACCACTGGAATATAAACTTATTTTTTGCACTTGAATCTGAAGGTTGAAATGAAAATGACTTTTCCTAAACAGGTATAAATTGCTAAGCTCACCTTAGTCTATGGTATAAATTTCCCACCTTGAAAGAGTTCATTCACCATCTCCCACCTAGCTTACATTTGTGGGTCGAAAAGTGAAGTCTGCTCATAAGCATCTAATTTCCCCAAACTTGTCAACAGTTGTGATTTCAGACTCCACCATCTACACAAAACTGAGTGTCATTCCTCTCAGAACTGATAACTATACTGTGCCTAGAGAGACACAGAACAGATTCTTGGCCAGTTAATTTTTACCCTTGAAAAATATCTCATTAGTGTCATTTCTTTTTCCTGGGAAGAAAACCAGGTAGGAATCCTTTTGTTGTTGTTTCTTTCTAATTTGGTGTGACTGTGCTGATAAACAGATTTAATGATGAGAAAGAATAGAACATGGCAATACTCAATATACATCTAGTGAGGAATTCTCACTAGCAACAAAGCACTGTGCTGGGCTTGGGGAATGGGTTAAGGCATTGGAAAGAGGATATATGGTTCCTTCATCCAAGGGGAAAAGAGAAATATTGAAATTAAACATGTTAACCATATGGTATTAATTGGTATCATCTTTTCCTTTTAGTTTCATGTGTTATTCATACTTGTCCTGGAAAATATATCACTATACTTTTACTCTTTGTACCTATATTCCTCATATCCCAAGACAAAAGACAACTACCTCTTTCCATTATTTCAGGTAAGATCCTTATTTTTTGCTTTGCTATGTGCAGTAAGCCTCCTACAACTGCATGGGGCAAACACTATTACTCTTTTCAACTGTTAAACCCTCGTTTACACACCATCAACATAAGCATTAGGTCACATTCTGTTAGGGCTCAACAGAACACATTCATTCTGTTTTCTTATTTGAATTTCTTTTTTTCTTTTTTTCTTGTCTTTTTTGAATTTGTTACAATATTGCTTCTGTTTTATGTTTCGGTTTTTTGGCCGTGAGGCATGTGGTAAGATCTTAGCCCTCAGACCAGGGAGAGCCCAGTAGTGGGATTGCTGGGTTGTATATTAGTTCTATTTTTAGTTTTTTAAGGAACCTCCATACTGTTATCCATAGTGGTAGTATCAATTTACATTCCCATTAACAGTGCAGGAGGGTTGCCTTTTCTCCACACCCTCTCCAGCATTTATTGTTTGTAGATTTTTTAATGCTGGCCATTCTGACTGGTGTGAGGTGATACCTCACTGTGGTTTTGATTTGCATTTCTCTAATGATTAGTGATGTTGAGCATCCTTTCATGTGTTTGTTGACAATCTGTATATCTTCTTTGAGAAATGTCTATTTGGTCTTCTGCCCATTTTTGGATTGGGTTGTTTTTTTTTTTTTGATATTGAGCTGCATGAGCTGCTTGTATATTTTGGAGATTAATCCTTTGTCAGTTGCTTCATTGGCAAATATTTTCTCCCATTCTGAGGGTTGTTTTTTGGTCTTGTTTATGCTTTCCTTTGCTGTGCAAAAGCTTTTAAGTTTCATTAGGTCCCATTTGTTTATTTTTGTTTTTATTTCCATTTCTCTAGGAGGTGGGTCCAAAAGGATCTTGCTGTGATTTATGTCATAGAGTGTTCTGCCTATGTTTTCCTCTAAGAGTTTGATAGTGTCTGTCCTTACATTTAGGTCTTTAATCCATTTTGAGTTTATTTTTATGTATGGTGTTGGTTTTGATAAAATACTTAAGTGATGGATATGGAAGCACTTCATAAACTGTAAAAATGTTAGTCACAAATTCAAGGTAACATTCATGCAAAGAACAGTGACTATTCAGCTGATACATATCTCAATGTCTATGTTCTCACCAGAAATCCAATTATTACATTTCTATACTTACTATATTTATACCAATATTTTATATATATTTTAAGTGGAATTATGGTTCTCTGTTCCTTATTGCAGTATCACCAAACCAATAAGACAAAATCTAAAACAATGAACATCTAAAATCTGTGGAATATTAGAGCTGGAAAGAATGTGAAATATTACTTCTGTATTATTCTTCTTTGATACATGAGGAGATTGAGTCCCAGAGACCCCCTTACTCAACAGAGCAAGGCAAAGATAAGACCTGATTCAGAAATATTTACCAGTTCTGTGTAACTTTCCATTACCATACTATTCAAAAATCTGTTTTTTTTTCCCCCTGTGGGACTCTTGTAGTATGAAATACACCTTGAAATAACAGGACATCAGTCAGAGTTTAAAAAGTAATTTTTGGAAATGAAAAAAAACTCTGCAAGATTAGTGTATTAAAAAATAGGACTTGACCTGTACTCAGATGAATTCAATTTTTCTCTTGGGATGACTTGCTTTCCTCCCTCTGATTAGTTTGCCTTTTCAGCTAATTTTGTAGTATCTGAGGTTACTATTTTCATTTTCCAATTTGTAAGCCCCTTTCCATTTTCCAGATCATTACCATTTAAGATGTTCTGATCATTCTTCTTGAGAATTCCTGAAGTAATTAAAAGAAATCCTCCAGAGGGGGTCCCAGGCCTTTGGCAATAATCATCAAATGCTATAGGACTGGTGCAAGGCTCAAAGGCCTTATATATACCCCTCCATTGCAATGGCTCATAAGGCATGCTCTCACTTATTTATTCGACAGAGATTTATTAAATGCCGACACTGTCAAGCACTGTGTTCACCACTGTGTTAACCTCCTATTTAGAGAGAGGGAAACAACAGTTACAATATGTCCTGATAAGTGCTGTGACAAAAGTATTCACAGGCTTCTGTGTGAGCCCAACATGATAGGGCCAGGCAAGTAAGGGTTCTCAGCACAGCCGTGTAACCTTTACAGGGCACATCAAGTATAAATCATAGAAGAGGGGTGTTCAGAAACTGCATGATGTTCCATAGGCCCAGAGACAGGATGCCTACAACCTTTATCAATAAAGTAGTAATCCTTCTTTATTCTACTTGCTAAATATATTCAAAATCCATCCACTTCTCTTCCCTAATACTATTACTGTTGTCCAAACCTCCCTCATCTCTTACCTGAGTTATTTTCCTTAGCACACTAATTGTTCTGTCTCTACTCTTGCTCAGTGCAATTTATTCTCCTCTCAGCAGCCAGGATTATTGGTTAAAAAGCAAATCAGGGCTTCCCTGGTGGTGCAGTGGTTGAGAGTCCGCCTGCCGATGCAGGAGACACGGGTTCGTGCCCCGGTCTGGGAAGATCCCACATGCCGCGGAGCGGCTGGGCCCGTGAGCCATGGCCGCTGAGCCTGCGCATCCGGAGCCTGTGCTCCTCAACAGGAGAGGCCACAACAGTGAGAGGCCTGCGTACCGCAAAAACAAAAAAAAAGCAATCAGATCATGCTCAAACCCTTCATTGGCTTTCCACTGAACTTAGAATAAAATTCATAATCCTTGACATGACCTGCCAGACTCTGTGATCTAGTCCCTTCCTCTTGTTTTTCTTCCCCTTGTTCACTACATTCAGAATACATGGCCTTTACTCTATTTTTGAAACACAACATACCCTTTCTTTCACACCATAGGGACTTTATACTTATTATTTTCATTCCCTGGAATGAGTTTATCCCAAATACTTGTATGGGTGAGAATTTATTTATTTCTTTCTTTTTTTTTTTTTTTTTTTTTCAGTACACGGGCCTCTCACTGTTGTGGCCTCTTCCGTTGCGGAACAGAGGCTCTGGACGCGCAGGCTCAGCGGCCATGGCTCACGGGTCCAGCCGCTCCGCAGCATGTGGGATCTTCCCAGACCGGGGCACGAACCCACGTCCCCTGCATCGGCAGGCGGACTCTCAACCACTGCGCCACCAGGGAAGCCCTGGGTGAGAATTTCTTGCTCGTAGTGTTCAGGTCTCATCACCTTCTCAATGAATCCTTATCTAACAATTCAATCTAATACTATCTGCCCAGATTATGTCACATCACCCTCTTTTTTAATATTGATATAACAATTATCACCACATAGATTCATTTATTAATTTGTTTACTTATTATTTGTTTCACTGTGCTAGAATACATCTTATTTATGTTGTTTTCTACCATCTCCCAAATGCCTAGACAGTACATGACATATAAGAGGTCCACAATAAGTATTTGCTGAATGAAAATGTAGAAAAGTAGGCTAGCACTAGATAGAAAAGCCTGGTATATGTTGTAGTCACGCTGATAAGTAGGATGGACCCCCCAACCAAAATGTGGTTCAGATGTCAAGACTGATGATTCCATACACCCCAAATGGGTATGAAAATGTTTATTAATGATATAATGAGACTTCTGAGGGAGAACAGAGAAGGCTTCCCAAGCTGGTCCAAAATGGCTTGAGAGACCAAGGTAAGGAGACCTGCTTGGGATTTTCATTGTGGTTAGGATGCAGGACTGGAGTAAAGATTCTCACATGTGGATAGGGGCTTACGTGGATTGAATTTTATATCACTGAAGGAGGTAGCACCCAGGCTTTCTTATAAACTTGACCAGATAGAAGCAGAAGGAGAAGAGGGATGAGGCTTAAAACTTATTAGAAGTCCAACAGCAAAAAATGGAGTTAGACTCTATTACAGAACACCACCCCAAAGTGTTCAAGCAGTGTTAAAAGCTGTGCATGGGAGATTCTTGAAGTATTTTAAGCATGATGAGATTTATATTTTAGAAACATTGATCTGGCTGCACTTTGGAGAAAGTAACAGGGGCATGAGACAGAAGACCAGGAGAATATTTAGACTATTGAAGTGAGATAGATGAGAGATAATGGAAGCTCTGAAACAGAGATTCTTGGAGGCTCTGAAGAGATAGTGTGGAGACAGAGGGACAAATTTGAGAGACATGTAATTCTTGTTGGGAAGAAAATTATATTGCCAGCTTAGATTTCCTCAACATCATAACTTTGGATTTGGATTCTGACAAAACAACCATAGCAAATTCAGTAAGTAGCATAGGATAAAAATGGCCCCTCAACATGGAAAAGACTGAACTCTTGGACCATTGCTGAAAATGGTGTCTCTGACAATTATATGAGTGCATCAAGTAGATCACACCAAGGAAGAGATGTTATAGGGAAGTAACTCATAATTCAGGTGAAATTTTGAGCAGCCTCCAGATACTTTTGAGATTGATCATTAGTGTTGGACTGATATTTGAGATGCTAATCATCTCAAATATCAGACTGATATTTGAGAGGCTTAGATCTTATTTCAAGCTCTGCTTCATATTGAACTCAAATCTTAGACTGTTCCACTGGGACATGCTGAGCTGTTCTTACACTTGTAACTGGTAGATAAGGAACTGTTAGAAACCTGATTCAAACATTCAGGATGCTGGTAAGGGAAGCAGGCCCTGTTGACTTGCTCATAGTGCTATGTCCTGTCAAAGATGACAAAAGCGATAAAGTTTCAAAAATATTGTTTGTTAGTTCTGTTGTGCTGTAAATGTATGACTTTATAGCTAAGCACTGTTGTCTTTTAAGGTCTGGGATTTTTACTTCTGCTGTTCAAATAGGTTGTCTTCCCTACCTCTGGATCATCCCTGTAACACTCATGTCCTCATTGCCAAAAATCTGAAAGGTGTTGTCAAGTTAGTTTCTTGGTTCACTTTATGCAGTCTTTCTTTTTTTTTTTTTTTTTTTGCGGTATGCGGGCCTCTCACTGTTGTGGCCTCCCCCGTTGCGGAGCACAGGCTCCGGACGCGCAGGCTCTGGACGCGCAGGCTCAGCGGCCATGGCTCACGGGCCCAGCCGCTCCGCGGCATATGGGATCCTCCCAGACCGGGGCACGAACCCGTATCCCCTGCATCGGCAGGCGGACTCTCAACCACTTGCACCACCAGGGAGGCCCTATGCAGTCTTTCTTAATTGCAATGCTGTTGTCTTATCATTAGGCTACATTGTTACAGTGATAACCCTGTGGATTAAGAGAATCCAAAGAATCAGTGTGGATTAAGAGAAATCTTATCTGCTCTTAAGGTTGGCTATATCTGGTTAATGCAAGTGTGCCCTTAAAGGATTAACACTCCTCACTACTACTTTGTTGGGCTACCTCTTTTCTGTAAAGCAACGTAGGAGTCAGTGGAAAGAAGTATGTAACAAGGCAAAAGTCAGTTGGAAGGTATATGTAGCCAGTTTCATCTTCTCATTAAATGTATTTTCAGATATTTTACTTCACAAATTCATTAAATTTGCTCATCTTCAAAAACAGACAGAGACAAATACAAGCCATTTCACTATTCTATCTTTTTTGCTTTACCTTAAAATGGGTCACTTGTATTAGACCAGAAACTTCCAAACATATTTTGTTGAAGTCACCATAATCTCCATATTTTGAAAGATGAACACTACTAAGAAAACACCATTTATTAAGCAGCTATCTCACTTCATAATTTTTTATTCATCAAAATCGTATTTGTACTCCCAAAATGAGCGCTTCTAATAAGCTATGTGGGATCTTCTTGCTAGAGTTTTCAAAATGCAAAAACTCAAATGTTATAAAGGAAAAGTATATATATATATATATATAGATAGATAGATAGATAGATAGATAGATAGATAGATAGATATAGATAGATATGGGCATATATATAATGGCAAAATAACTATGTGTGCTTGTGTTTATAGAAAAAATAACAAAGTCACATCCACGTATACTAAGCTAGAGAAAATTTGCAACATATGTGAGAGAGAAATAATTATCACTACATAATATACAAATAACTCATCCAAATTGATCAGAAAAATGATAAATCAATGGACAGCTGATAAGAGTATGTATTTGCAATTCACAAAAGAAAAATTTCAATAGGCAATAAACATATAATAATATATTCAACTGCAACAGTCATCAGAACAAAGCAAGTAAATAATGAAATTATATTTCCACACTTAAAATGGAACACAATATCACATCTTTGAAGACATGGAGAACTGGCTATTCTTATATATATATTTCTGGTTTGAAAATGAACTCCTACAACTTCTTTGTAAATTATCTAGTGATATCCATTAAAATTTAAAATAGATATAACCTTTGATAGAGAAATAACAGTTTTAGGACTCTGTTGTGTTGAAATAAAACTACAAGTTGTCAAGCCAAAGTATTAAGGGAAGTTTTATTGGATCATCAAAGGAGAAAAACTGGAAAGAATATGAATAACATCAATAAATGAATGGTTAAATAAAGTGTGGTACTTTATTGCTGTGAAAACTTAAGCAGCTCCTTGAAATACAATGCTTTAGATTTATAGTTACTGACTTGAAGGGATGGTTATTAAGAGAGAAAATAGATTTTCAAAGTAACATGTAAAATATGATACTGTTTTTTTCAAGTGAAATAATCCCCAGGTGTCTCTATATAATTACATAATGTGATGGGGGAGGCAATGAAAATGGGGTAGGGGAAGATTTTGTTTATTTGCAGCTTCGTGTTATATCTGCAGTTTCAGTAAACAAAGCTTTTTTCTTGCTGTTGTTGCTGTTGTTTTGTACCATGGGAGAGAAATTTAATAGGAAAAATATGTTTAAAACATAGTTCACAGAAAACTCTCTCTCCGTTTCCAAGATTCTGAAGGGCCCAGACACTCCAGTTATGGGAATAACTGGAGTAAATAATCCTGGGTCCCTTAATCTTTCTCAAATTCAACTGTACATGATACTGGTTTAATATTAACCTCCCCAAACTCTTCAGATTGATGCCATCAGCTCATAGTTGCTTCATTGTTTTTAAGCAACCCTTCCATGCAGTTTGATTGAATATAAACTTTCCTCTAAATGTATATTTCTCTCAATTACCATTTGGTATTTCTCTGCAAACACAAACTCTGAGATTATAGGGTTCAGGTAGAGGATATATTAATTCATCTAAACAGCACCTGCTTTTATGGGAAATGCAAGCTCCCATCCACTTGGCTTCCATGGAAGCAGCAATTTTTGTACAATATCATCCTACCACATTTTGCACACAGGTAAGCAGCAGACCCTGGCTAGGATGATGAGACCCTTCCTCCAGGTGTATATAGTATTTGGGCCAGAAAGAATAGCAAAATAGTCTCCTTTTAGTGATAAAACTATAAAACATAAAGTTTGTGAGTTGTCAAAAACTAGGTTTCCTACCATGTGAATAAAGCAAAACTGCAGGGAAAGAAAATGAAGCAAAATTCCCAAGAATAGTAAAAGTAATAGATGAAGAGAGGATTGATGGTATTAGAGTCCCAAGTTAAGTTGTTTCTGAGTCCCAGAACTGCCCTATACAATCAATTGATTATTCAACCTTCCTTTGGGTTTGATATCATTTACAATAACAAATACGTTATCACAAGTATGGATCACATGTTTTGTTTCCTTTGGAAAGTCCCCCAGAATCTAAGACAGAGACTGATACACAGAAGATATCTAAACCATAGGTAACTAATCCATTAATCTGGATTAAACTGAGATGAGCAGGGAGAAAGGCAGAGTCCAGAAGACCCAATACCATCAGAAGAAAGAACACAGGCAGTGGGCAGATAAAGTTCAATATAAAATTTAAAAGAACAGGAAGATTTTTTTAAAAGCCATAAAATGAAGATAATCTACAATGCAAAGAAGAAAATTATAGCAAGGAAACCTGATATTCCATACAAATACAAAAAGAAAAATGTTAAAAGATCTGAAGAAACTGAATTAGTGAGCTATATAGATATTTAAGGGAAGACAGTTCTGGGCGGATGTATGTGTCCTGGGTCAGAGTTGTACTCTGAGTTTTTACAGAGAGGCGAATGACCAAGATGAAGAGTGAGAGGTAATGAAGTCGGAAAGGTTATAGATTGGTAGAAAGCTATTACAAGCAATGACTTACACGTTGGTTGAAATGGGGAATCAATGCAGGATTTGAGTAGGGGAGTGACAAGATTTGACTTAAGTTTTTAAAGGATCTCTTCAGCAGTCATGTGAATAGAGTGTAAGGGACAAAGCAAAAATGTAGTGAGACTACTTTGGAAGACAGATAATAATGGCTCAGAGCATATTAGAAGCAGAGGAGGCAGAGAAACAGAGAAAGAGGGAAACACAAAGATAGAGAGATATAGACATCTAGACTTTGGAAAAGAGGTCTTGAATATATAAATTTGATAGTCATGAGTATAGAATTGTTGATATAATTCTGGATGAAATCATTAAAAAGAGAGTAGAGAGAAAGAAGAGATGAGAAACTAGGTTTTATTCAAAGTAAGAAGATAAAGAAAATACTCAAAGAAAAGGTTTTAGAAATAGGGGTTTTGCTGATGATAGACCACAAATTCCCAATGTTGATAGTGGAAAAGATTCAGCAGTTAGGGAAGATGGAGAGTTAGGGGGGAAAAAAAGGATATGCAGAGCCTTCGAGTAAAAAGAACAGGGAGGTAAGGAGTAACCAGGTTGTTTGGTGCTTCTTGTTATGATTGACATAAATGATAAGGTGTATGATGAAATCAGTGCTGGTCAATTGAAAGCATACAACATGGTAAGTTGAGAGTATTGTGAAGTCAAGAGTTGTGAGTCTCTGGAGTTTTTCTCTTGATCCTTTCCATTGGGGAAGTGGGCTTAGTCCCAGACTGTGGGCTTACTACTGATCTATTATTATGGAGGGCATAAATCTAAGAGACAATAGCTAAGAGTATATATTTAGAAGGCACTAAAGTACCAAGGTGAAACAACATGAAATGATTAACTAGCTAAGCAGCCTCCAAGTTGAGAGCAGGGTCATCAGACATTTCCTAAAACTATACTCCATTAATAGATAATACCAATATTTTCTTAAGCTCTTTACACAGAGGTACTAAGCTTAGACTGACTTCATCTCTATGTGTATCAGCTTCCCCAATAGTAAAATGTAGTTTAAAATAGAATCTACCACAAAGGGGTGTTGGGAGGATTATGAATTGGTGTTCACAAAGAATTTAGCACAAAGCCAGAAAATTTTAAAAGATCTACAAATGTTAATATTCTTGATATTATATATCCCACCTAAATACTTTTCAAATCTTCCACTTTTCCAAGTCTATAGACTTCTACTGCCATCACCCTAGTCCTGGCCACCATCATCACTCATCCTGAATTGCTGCAATTTTGTCTCTAAATTGGCTCTTAGTATGTACACTCTTGCCTCAAATACATCCATGAAGTATATAAAGTAATATATATATATATATATATATATATATATATATATATATATATATATATATATATTTTTTTTTTTTTTTTTTTTTTGGTGGTACGCAGGCCTCTCACTGTTGTGGCCTCTCCCGTTGCGGAGCACAGGCTCCGGACGCGCAGGCTCAGCGGCCATGGCTCACGGGCCCAGCTGCTCCGTGGCATGTGGGATCTTCCTGGACCGGGGCACGAACCTGTGTCCCCTGCATCAGCAGGCAGACTCTCAACCACTGTGCCACCAGGGAAGCCCTAGGTCATCTTTAATTTAACACTCTTTTTTGTAGGTTTCAGAGTATATATTTTGCATTTTTGAGTGTGTGTGAAATTTGTTCCTAAGGATTTTATTCTTTTTGATGCTATTGTAAAGGGGAATTAATTTCATGTTAAATTTTTTGTAGCTAGCGTACAAAATTGCAATTAATTTCTGTATATTGAGCCTGTATCTTCCAATCTTTCTGAATTCATTTATTAGTTTTAATAGTTTTTAGTGGATTTCTTAGGATTCTCTATGTACAACTGCATGTCATCTGTGACTAAGGATAGTTTTACTTCTTTCTTTTTCTTTGGGATTTGTTTTATTTCATTTTATTAATTGCTCTGACTAGAATCTCCAGTGCAGTGATGATTACATGTGATGAGAGTGTACATCACTGTGTTGCTCCTGATTTTAGGGGGAAATATTCAATCTTTTACTATTAAGTATGATGTTAGCTATAGGTGTTTTACAGTTGCCCTTTATTGTGTTGAAGAAATTCCTTTCTTTTCCTAGTTGATTGAGCTTTTCTTCATGAATTCTTTTTAATGCTTTTTCTGCATTTACTGATATGATCATACGGTTTTTGTCTTTTATTCTATTTGTATAGTGTATTACATTAATTAGTTTTTAGATGTTAAACTACTTTTTATTCCTAGGATAAATCCTACATGGTGTGGTACAAATTTTGTTTTATGTATGTTGCTTGATTTGGTTTTCTAGCATTTTTCAAAGGATTTTTGCATCTATATTTTTTTTTTTTTTTTTTTTTTTTTTTTTTTTTTTTTTTTTTTTTTTTTGCTGTACGCGGGCCTCTCACTGCTGTGGCCTCTCCCGTTGCGGAGCACAGGCTCCGGACACACAGGCTCCGCGGCCATGCATCTATATTTAAAAGAGATATTGATCTGTAGTTTTCTTCTCTTGTGATATCTTTGTTGTGTTTTGATATCAAGGTAATACTGGCCTCATAGAATGAGTTACAAAGTGTTCCCTCCTCTTCTATTTTTGGAAGAGTGTGTGAAGTATTCACATACTTGTGAATTTTCAAGATTTCTTTTTGATTTCATTCCTTTGTGATTTTACTTTTTATGGTTTCAATCCTTTTACATTTATTGATATTTGTATTATGGCCTAACACATTGTCTATCCTGGAGAATTTACCTTATGCACTTGAGAACAATGTGTATTTCGCTGTTGTTAGGTGGAGTCTTCTATAAATATCTGTTAGGTACATTCAGGTTATAGTGTTTTATGAGTCTTCTATTTCCTTGTTGATCTTCTGCTTACTTGTTATATACATTAATAAAAGTGTGTTATTTAATTCTCCATTTATTATTTCTTCATTTTCCCTTGTTCAGTTTGGCTAAAGTTTTGTCAACCTTGTTGATCTTTTCAAAAAATGAACTTTCTTTTCCTTTCAATTGTGTCAATTTTTTCTTCATGTATTTTGGGGTTTTGTTGTTAGGGGCATATATATTTACAATATTTGTTGTTCTGATGAATTGACCCTGTTACTGTTATAAAATGTCCTTCTTCATTCTTAGTAACCATTTTTACCATAATATCTATTTTGTCCAATATTACTGCTGCCACTTACTGTGTTACTGTGATGACATATTTTTTTCCATTGTGTTACATTCCAACCTACTTTTGTGTTTGAATTTAAAATGTGTCTCTCATAGAAGCCATTTCTATCATTGTTCTTATACTTTTCTTTAATTCATTAGACATGGTTTCCTTTGGTTCTTCGAACATATTCATAATAGCTGGTTTACAGGCTTTGTAATAAGCCTAATATCTGGACTTCCTCAGGGACAGTTCTTATTGACTGCTTTTTTTCCTTGTGTATAGGCCACACTTCCCTGTTTCTTTACATGTCTTCTAAATTTTTTTGTTTAAAATTGGTCATTATAAATAATTTGGCATATAAATAAGTATATTGTGGCAACTCTGGAAATCAGAACCCCCGTTCATGCAGGGTTTTTGTGTTGCTGTTGCTGCTTTTGCTACTGTTCACTTAGTGAATTTCTTGGTCAAATTCTGCAAACTCTGTATTCCTTGTTATGTCTAATCACTGAAGTCTCTGCTTAATTATATCTCAGTGGTCAGCTAATGATTGGACAGAGATTTTCTTAAATGCCTTGAACCAGGAAGCCCCTCACTCTTTGCTATGGGGCTCTATTTGTGTGGTAGGGCACATCTTCCACCCTCCAAAAGTTTACAAATCTGCGTCAGCCTTTATTTCCTGCTTGCACAGACCCTTAAGGTCAGCAGAGGTGAAAGGGCCTTCTTAGGTCTTTTTTGGGTATATGCACTGGCCTGTACATGTGCATGGCCTTCTAAATCCCCAGGAATATATTAGAGCTTTTCAAAGCCCCTATAGACATCTTATTCCCAGATTTTTTTTTTCTTTTTTTTTTTTTTTGTCAGTCTCTTGCAAAACTGCCTTAGGCAGTTGTGGTGTTAAACAAATGCCAATGATTGTCAGCAGATGCCCTGTAAAAAGGGGCTTTTCACACTGAGTGATCTCTGAGTCAGATCAAAGGAAAACAAGCCCTGTGAATCAGTTTTTCCAGGGAGCTGCCAGGCAGGTCAAATAGCGACAACTCTGAGGATAAGGCTTTTTGAGAAGCTCCATAACCTTGACGCCCCTTCCAGTGGCTGTTAGCCTTCTGGATTTCATAGCTACCATGGTGCAAGGCTGTTACTTTTCAAAACTACTGGAGAGGTGGGGAGCCGGAGATAGGAATACAGCAAGTTAAAACACCACAAATTCATTGTTCTTACTGAGTTTCAACTATTTTTCTTAATAAAACAGTCCTTAAATTTTTGCAAGCCTTTGGTTAATTTCTAGAGTTCTGAAAAAGCTGATTTTTGCAATTCTTGCCACTATTGTTTTTATAAAGGAGTGTGTTTTTGATGTTCTTACCTTGTTACTCTGGAAATTCTTTTCCTAAAGCAATATCTTTAAACGCATAGTCTAAGTATTTAACTCCTCTTCTTAAAATTATGTAATAGCTTCCCTTTAACTTTCAAATAAAATCCCAAAAATGACCTACAAAGCCCCACATAATCTGGCCCCTCCCTCTCTCTTAGCCTCAAACTTCACATTCTCCCCCTAGACTTCCTTTCAATACCTATAATAAACCTTCTTCCCAGTGTCCTTTTGCACAGATTATTCCTTAGCCCATAACCCTCTCCCTCTCCTCATTCCAACCCCATTCCTATCAACTAACTCCTATCTCTCAGGTCTCACATTAAATGCCACTTCCTGGGGAGCCTTCTCTGACTCACAAGTTAGATTCAGTCTCTCCATCAAATGCTCTCACAGCACCCTGCCTATTTCCTTCATAGCACTTATCATGACTGTAACAAAATGTAATTTGTGTATTTGTTGAATTTTAAGATCTATCATGGCAGAGATTTAATCTGGTTCAGAGGCAAATGTTCAATAAATGTTTGTTAAAACAATGAATGAATAAACAGAAGAAGAGAATAAATGCATTATGCAAATACCTGGCCACAAAGTTGTTCTGTTTGGGGAAAGTTGATGAGGAAAGGGACAAGTAAACTCACTAAAGCAGCTCTGAAACTCCATATACATGTAACTGCTTCAGCCAGTGCAGCTTCTCAAAATATCTATGTTGAAAATTAAAGAGGATTATGGTCTTACTATGAAAATCTCTGATCTAAATTTCTTGTTTTATAGATAAACATATCAACTCCAAGGGAGCAAGGAATTTTTTCAAGAGATGTCAGACTGCAAATTACATGAGGAAAATTTAAAATATCCATGCCCAGCCTGTCCCCGTATTTTATCTGTCATAAATTTGCTTTTAATGTGGCCCAAGAGCATGGGTGTTTTTGAAAAGCTCACTAAATAATTCTAACATGCATCCAGGTTTCCTGAGAACCGTTATAGGTAAAAAGTATCTTGTCTCAGGTTTGTTCCTGTCAACCTTCCACTTAAGGTGCTCCAGTCCTCACAGCAAGGAACATAATAAGATTTGGGGACAGTCTCATAAATGATCATCTTAGAAAGATAGGAATATAAGCAACGCGGGTGTTGGTCCTCAACCAAAAAACTAAAGCAAAGGTACTCTTAACATTTAAAGTAACAGAAAAAGCTTGTCACTGGGGAACAGACAACCTGTTTTCTGCTAATAAACTCTAGGGTGGCTTTTGTGGCTGCCTTGATTAATTGGTGACGATGAAATAACCAGTGCTCAGGGATACATGAGACAGCAAAGAATTGTAAGTGACAATTTGCTGTTAAAATTCATCGGCGCCTGCAAAGCGCCTTGATTAATGAAGTCGCTGTGCCTGCCTCCACTCTGAGGAGGGGGCCCCTGTGGGAGGGAAGGGAAAAGAAAACTGCAAGGATGCTCTCGCTAAAGAGGTTCGGCACTCAGTTACATTTAATCTATCTGCCGTTCCATTACGCAAGTACCTTCTCCCTCTCAGCTGTTCGCCGGCGCTGCCATTAATCACAGACTGCTGCAAAGAAAAGGCGAGTAGGGGGGAGGTAGGGGAGACAGAGCTGTCCTTCCCGGCTTGTAGTGGGGGAGGATGATGGGTAAGCAGGGGGCCCAGGAGGGGAACTCTTGGGTTATGACCAACCAGAGGAACTTAAAACAGGATTCACAGAGTTGAGCCTCAGCAGGCCACAGCTGGATGCACCACCCCACCGCCACTGGCTCTGTGGAGGTGCTTGGTGCACATCGCCATCTACAGCTAACTGTGTAAACTGCTCCGAGGGAGCCGCTGAGCTCCAGAAAAGGCCCAGAAATCAGAGCACTCGCAAATCCAGTGGCTTTAGCAAGTCCGTGCGCTGGCCAGGGAGGCAGGACAGCGTTGGCTGCCGTGACACCGGGCTGCCTTCTTTGGTGCTTGGCCCTACAGCATGTCGTCCTGCACAAGGTTTAGCTAGTGCCCATGGAAACAGGCCATAAAGAACGGATTCCCATGAAATCATTTGAATGAGCTCTTTTGTCCCTAGAGAAAAAACAACAGCCGGTCCCCGAATTCGCAATTTACCCAGTTAGAGAGGGTTGCTGCACTGCATCGGACCTTTCTTTGAAAACAGTCTTAAAATTCTTCTGAAGTCAGTGTTAAAATCTCTTTATGCTACTGTAAGGAAATTTCAGTTTTAAGGTTATAGAGTCATATTCTCCAAGTTGCATCATGTTTAACACCTGAATACTTTCTAATACATGATGAATAACAAACAACTCCGCATTTGTACAGCCCAAAATTCTAATATGTCAGGAATGGAAGGGTCTATTTGGAGTGTCCTTTCCTCATCAGTGTTCCTAAAGTGTATTAAGAGTTTGTGAACACGATCTCATCTAATACACAGAAAACCTGTTGTAGACAATACAGGTATCCCCATTTTACAGATGAGAATAATTCAGATGAGAGGTTTTCAAAATATCTAGGCAGCTCCCTCAAGTCCCACAGCTACAAATTTCCTTCAAACTTTGGTTCAATCAATGAAATAAAGGCATCCACCCATGCTCCATGAATGCTGCTATTTCTCTATGAGGACAATGGGGCTAATTCACCAGCAGAAGATGTCATCCCAGCTCTGCTAGTATTAGCTGTGTGACTTTGAACCAGTCACTTGACCTCTCTGAGCCTCCCCTATTTTTGTCTGTACACTGATAAAGGTGGGTGAATGGATTAACTTTGGGATGCTAGAATAGAAGTTGAACATTTTTTAAAAAGATACTGAGGCTTGAGGCCTCTTAGCTTGCAAACTGGAAGTGACTCAGTGATTGAAAGGAGTCAGATACGATTGGACTGTTCCACTGTTTATGACAACACAAGGCACTGGTCATCCCTGGACCACTCCCCCAAGCCACCTCTCTCCTTTGCTTTGGGCAGTAAGCCCCAATTATTGACAGGTGGAAGCACCTTTCCATCCTTGGCTTTGACATGCAGTATGGGAGACAGCTTTGAATTTGATGGAGTAAAGAGCCTGTCTGCCTTCCTGCTTCACAGCATTCAAAGAAAGCTAACCTGCACAAGTGCGTGTCGGCAGCACATGGCCCACTTCTAAGAGGATTGCACATCAGGATCAAGACATGGAGAGCAACTACTCCCTGGAAATGTTTAAACAAAGAAAAAGGTAGAGTCTAAGAATCGTCAGATTTTTTTTTTTTACAATCTCTTTAATGAAGCCAGCTTGGGATAGGACATGGTTGACAGCATTTCCCCAGACAGAATGTTAAATATTGCCTTCAAACCAGAAAATTACTCATTGATTTGACCTGTAAAAAGATAAACATCTATTCAACTCTGTTCTATTCCAATGTGGGCTTTATTGTTTTTAGTGAAACAATCTGAGCCAGCCTCCTAATGAAGCAACCCAGCATATAAACACAGCAAGTATATGGCACAGGCACAGAGCCCTTGCCAACCAAACGCAACACCCCAGAAGGCCACCCACAGCTGCTGAGAGCAGGGTGTGCACACCAGCTTAACAAGGTGGCTGCCCTACTCCAGCACAACAGCAGACACACAGCCCAGGAGAAAACAGACATGGCAAATGAAAACTCTGGCTAAGGATGGAGCAGAAACAACAGCTTATAATTCACTGCCTCAAGAGCCTCTGAAGTCACTACCATTTCAGCTTTGGCTAAAGACAATTTTCATCATGACAGATGACTACCATCTGTAAGACCCTGTCAGACCACATATGCCTAATAATGGTCTCTCATTTTTACCCAGTGTTTTACAGCTCACATAGGGCCACCGCATGCCCCGTCTCATTTGATTCTCTTAACAACACTATTAAACATGTGGTACAGGTACTCACTGCACTGGCTGCATTTTGTTTTTCAGAGAGATGCTTATCAAGTAGTATTGTATCTATTTGTTGGTTCAGCGAGCTCGTATGGAGGGTCCGCTCTGTTCCAGGCACTTGGAGAAGATGGAGGGGCACACAGAAGGAAGGAGAGAAAGTGGAGGAGAGTCAAATATGGCCTCCATGTGAATGTTTTCCAGGAGTTAATCTCAAGAGGAGGCAGAAGGGTAAACAGATAACTCTAACTCAATCCTGACAGAACTAAGAGGGAGGTATTCATAATCCCCAAGGGGAGCAGTGATGTGATTCTGAAGAGTTTTCTAAATGGTAAAAAGAATTTAAGTACACTTTTCATTCCAATTCTTAGAAAAAACGTTATAATTATGAAACAATATGCACTTTGAGTTTTTAGATTGGTTAATAAGCTTATGAAATATTTTATTATTGCTTATTTTCTTAAGACTAACAGCAAAACCTCCAGGTAAGACAAGCAGGCACTGTTATCCTTATTTTACAGAGGCTCACGGAAGTTGAATGGCTTGTGCAAGGCAACAGGTCAGGAATTCGAATTTACTAGTGAACTGCTTGATGCTCAGTTCAAATCTGGATTCCAATCCAGTGCTTCTGAAACTTAATGTATGTAAAAACCACTTGGGGATCTTGTTCAATTATAGATTCAGGTTTGTCAGTCTGGAGTGGGGTCTGAAAGTTAGCATTTCTAACAAGCTGCCTGGTGATACTGATGCTGCTGGTCCATGGACCTGGCTTTGAGTAACAAGGATCCAGAGTGATGTCTTTGCCCTAGATGTGTGTATTATAAAAAGGCGGGGGAGGGGGGCACAATCAGCGTGCATGAATGCTAGCAACAGTGAATTGGTTTATCAGAAATTAGAGGGAAGGGGGGACCTTAAAGATGGCGAAGGAGTAAGACGTGGAGATCACCTTCCTCCCCACAAATACATCAAAGATATGTCTACATGTGGAAAAACTCCTACAGAACACCTACTGAGTGCTGGCAGAAGACCTCAGACTTCCCAAAAGGCAAGAAACTCCCCATGTACCTGGGTAGGGCAAAAGAAAAAAGAAAAAACAGAGACAAAAGAATAGGGACGGGACCTGCACCTCTGGGAGGGAGTTGTGAAGGAGGAAAAGTTTCCACACACTAGGAAGCCCCTTCACTGGTGGAGACGGGGGTGGGCATGGGAAAGCTTCAGAGCCGCGGAGGACAGCACAGTAAGAGGGGTGCAGAGGGCAAAGCAGAGATACCCGCACAGAGGATCGGTGCTGACCAGCACTCACCAGCCCGAGAGGCTTGTCTGCTCACCCTCCGGGGCAGGCGGGGGCTGGGAACTGAGGCTCGGACTACAGAGGTCCCATCCCAGGGAGAGGACTGGGGTTGGCTGCATGAACACAGCCTGAAGGGGGCTAGTGAGCCACAGCTATCTGGGAGGGAGTCCGGGAAAAAGTCTGGAACTGCCAAAGAGGCAAGAGACCATTGTTTCAGGGTGAACAAGAAGAGGGGATTCCTTCCCCGTGTGTCCACAGAAGGGAGAGCACCATCTAAGTGAGCTCCAGAGATGGGCATGAGCCCCAGCTATCAGGGTGGACCCCAGAGATGGGCATGAAACGCTAACACTGCTGCTGCCACCAAGAATCCTGTGTGTAAGCACAGGTCACTATCCACACCTCCTCTCCTGGGAGACTGTGCAGCCCACCACTGCCAGGGTCCTGTGATCCAGGGACAACTTCCCTGAGAGAACACAAAGTGTGCCTCAGGCTGTTGCAATGTCATGCCAGCCTCTGCCACTACAGGCTCGCCCTGCATTACAATTATGACTACCGTATCCTTCCCTCACCCTGGCCTGAGCCAGCAAGAGCACCCTAATCAGCCTCTGCTTTAACCCCATCTTGTCTGGGTGGGAACAGATGCTTAAGGGCAACTTACATGCAGAGGTGGGGCCAAAACCAAAGCAGGAACCCCAGGAGCTGTGCGAACAAAGAAGAGAAAGGGAATTCTCTACGTGAAGCCTCAAGAAAAGCAGATTAAATCTCCACAATCAACTTGATGTACCCTGCATCTGTGGAATACCTGAACAGACAATGAATCATCCCAAAATTGAGGTGGTAGACTTTGGGAGCAATTGTAGACTTGGAGTTTGCTTTCTGCGACTGATTTGTTTCTGATTTTTATATTTATCTTAGTTTAGTTTTTAGCTCTTGTTATCATTAGTGGATTTGTTTATTAGTTTGGTTGCTCTTTTCTTTTTTATTATTTTAATAATTTTTATTTATTTATTTATTTGTTTATTTATTCATTCATTTTTCTTTCTTTTTTTCTCCCTTTTCTTCTGAGCCATGTGGCTGAAAGGGTCTTGGTGCTCTGGGCTGGTGTCAGATCTGAGCCTCTGAGTGGGAGAGGCGAGTTCAGGACATTGAACCACCAGAGAACTCCCAGCCCTACGTAACTACAATCAGTGAGAGCTCTCCCAGAGATCTCCATCTCAACACTAAGACCCAGCTCCACCCAACAGCCAGCAAGCTCCAGTGCTGGATGCCCCATGCCAAACAACTAGCAAGAGAGAACACAACCCCACCCATTAGCAGAGAGGTTGCCTAAAATCATACTAAGTTCACAGACACCCAAAAACACACCACTGGATGTGGTCCTGCCCACCAGAGAGACAAGATCCAGCCCCATCCACCAGAACACAGGCACCAGTCCCCTCCACCAGGAAGCCAACACAAGCCACTGAACTAACCTCACCCACTGGGGGCAAAAAACCAAAAACAATGGGAAATACAAACATGCAGCCTGTGAAAAGGAGACTCCAAACACAGTGAGTTAAACAAACTGAGAAGACAGAGAAATAGGCAGCAGATGAAGGAGCAAGGTAAAAACCCACCAGACCAAACAAATGAAGAGGAAATAGGCAGTCTACCTGAAAATGAATTCAGAGTAATGAGAGTAAAGATGATCCAAAATCTTGGAAACAGATTGGAGAAAATAGAAGAAACATTTAACAAGGACCTAGAAGAACTAAAGGGCAAACAAACAATGATGAACAACACAATAAATGAAATTAAAATTTCTCCAGAAGGAATCACTAGCAAAATAACTGAGGAGGAAGAATGGAAAAGTGACGTGGAAGACAAAATAGTAGAAATAATGGCCACAGAGCAGAATAAAGAGAAAAGAATGAAAGGAATTGAGGACAGTTTCAGAGACCTCTGGGACAACATTAAGTGCACCAACGTCCGAGTTATAGGGGTCCCAGAAAAAGAAGAGAATAAGAAAGGTACTGAGAAAATATTTAAAGAGATTATAGTTGAAAACTTCCCAAACAAATGGAAAGGAAATAGTCAATCAAGTCCAGAATGAGCAGAGAGTCCCATACAGGATAAATCCAAAGAGAAACATGCCAAGACACATATTAATCAAACTATCAAAAATTAAATACAAAGAACAAATATTAAAAGCAGTAAGGGAAAAGCAACAAATACCATACAAGGGAATCTCCATAAGGTTAACAGCTGATCTTTCAGCAGAAACTCTGCAAGCCAGAAAGGAGTGCCAGGACATATTGAAGGTGATGAAAGGGAAAAACATACAACCAAGATTACTCTACCCAGCAAGGATCTCATTCAGATTTGACAGAGAAATTAAAACCTTTACAGACAAGCAAAAGCTAAGAGAATTCAGCACCACCAAACCAGCTTTACAACAAACGCTAAAGGAACTTTTCTAGGCAGTAAACACAAGAGAAGGAAAAGGCCTACAAAAACAAACCCAAAACAATTAAGAAACTGGTAATAGGAACATACATATCGATAATTACCTTAATGTAAATGGATTAAATGTTCCAACCAAAAGACACAGACTGGCCGAATGGATACAGAAACAAGACCCATATATGTGCTATCTACAAAGGACCCACTTCAGACCTATGGACACATAGAGACTGCAAATGAGGGGATGGAAAAAGATATTCCAAACAAATGGAAATTAAAAGAAAGCTGGAGTAGCAATACTCATATCAGACAAGGTAGACTTTAAAATAAAGACTATTACAAGAGACAAAGAAGCCCACTACCTAATGATCAAGGTATCAATCCAAGGAGAAGATATAACAATTGTAAATATTTATGCACCCAACATAGGAGCACATCAATACATAAGGCAAATGCTAACCGCCATAAAAGGGGAAATCGACAGTAACACATTCATAGTAGGGGACTTTAACACCCCATTTTCACCAATGGACAGATCATCCAAAATGAAAGTAAATAAGGAAACACAAGCTTTAAATGACACATTAAACAAGGTGGACTTAATTGATATTTATAGGACATTCCATCCAAAAATAACAGTATACATGTTCTTCTCAAGTGCTCATGAAACATTCTCCAGGATAGATCATATCCTGGGTCAGAAATCAAGCCTTGGTAAATTTAAGAAAATTGTAATCATATCAAGTACCTTTTGTGACCACAGCATTATGAGACTAGATATCAATTACAGGAGAAAAACTGTAAAAAACACAAACACATGGAGGCTAAATAATAGGCTACTCAATAACCAAGAGATCACTGAAGAAATCAAAGAGGAAATCAAAAAATACCTAGAAACAAATGACAATGAAAACACGACCACCCAAAACCAGTGGGATGCAGCAAAAGAAGTTCTAAGAGGGACGTTAGTAGCAACACAATCCTACCTCAAGAAACAATAAAAATCTCAAATAAACAACCTAAACTTACACCTAAAGCAATTAGAGAAAAAGAACAAAAAAAACTCCAAAGTTATTAGAAGGAAAGGAATCATAAAGATCCGATCAGAAATAAATGAGAAAGAAATGAAGGAAATGATAGCGAAGATCAATAACACTAAAAGCTGGTTATTTGAGACGATAAACAAAATTGATGAATCATAGCCAGACTCATCAAGAAAAAAAGGAAGAAGACTCAAATCAACAGATTTAGAAATGAAAAAGGAGAAGTAACATCTGACACCACAGAAATACAAAGGATCATCAGAGATTACTACAAGCAACTATATGCCTATAAAATGGAAAACCTGGAAGAAATGGACAGATTCTTAGAAAAGCACAACCTTCCAAGACTGAACCAGGAAGATATAGAAAATATAAAGAGACCAATCACAAGCACTGAAATTGAAACTGTGATTAAAAATCTTTCAACAGGGCCTCCCTGGTGGCGCAGTGGTTGAGAGTCCGCCTGCCGATGCAGGGGATACGGGTTCGTGCCCCGGTCTGGGAGGATCCCATATGCCGCGGAGCGGCTGGGCCCGTGAGCCATGGCCGCTGAGCCTGCGCATCCGGAGCCTGTGCTCCGCAATGGGAGAGGCCACAACAGTGAGAGGCCCGCGTACGGCAAAAAAAAAAAAAAAAAAAAAAAAAAATCTTTCAACAAACAAAAGCCCAGGACCAGATGGCTTCACAGGCAAATTTTATCAAACATTTAGAGAAGAGCTAACACCTATCCTTCTCAAATTCTTCCAAAATATAGCTGAAGGAGGAACACTCCCAAAGTCATTCTTCGAGGCCACCATCACCCTAATACCAAAACCAGAGATAAAGATGTCACAAAAAAAGAAAACTACAGGCCAATATCACTGATGAACATAGATGCAAAAATCCTCAACAAAATACTAGCAAACAAATCCAACAGCACATTAAAAGGATCATACACCACGATCAATGGGGTTTATCCCAGGAATGCAAGGATTCTTCAATATATGCAAATCAATCAATGTGATACACCATATTAACAAACTGAAGGATAAAAACCACAAGATCATCTCAATAGATGCAGAAAAATCTTTGGACAAAATTCAACACCCATTTATGATAAAAACTCTCCAGAAAGTGGGCATAGAGGGAACCTACCTCAACATAATAAAGGTCATATATGACAAACCCACAGTCAACATCATTCTCAATGGTGAAAAACTGAAACCATTTCCTCCAGATCAGGAAAAAGACTAGGTTGCCGACTCTCACTACTATTATTCAACATAGTTTTGGAAGTTTTAGCCATAGCAATCAGAGAAGAAAAAGAATAAAAGGAATCCAAATCGGAAAAGAAGAAGTAAAACTGTCACTGTTTGCAGATGGCATGATACTATACATAGAGTATCCTAAACATGCTACCAGAAAACTACTAGAGCTAATCAATGAATCTGGTAAAGTTGCAGGATACAAAATTAATGCATGGAAATCTTTTGCATTCCTATACACTAACAACGAAAAATCTGAAAGAGTAATTAAGGAAACAATCCCATTCAGCATTGCAATAAAAAGAATAAAATACCTAGGAATAAACCTACCTAAGGAGACAAAAGACCTGTATGCAGAAAACTATAAGGCACTGATGAAAGAAATTAAAGAAGATACAAACAGATGGAGAGATATACCATGTTCTTGCATTGGAAGAATCAACAATGTGAAAATAACTATACTACCCAAAGCAATCTACAGATTCAATGCAATCCCTATCAAACTACCACTGGCATTTTTCACAGAACTAAAACAAAAAATTTTACAATTTGTATGGAAACACAAAAGACCCTGAACAGCAAAAGCAATCTTGAGAAAGAAAAATGGGGCTGGAAGAATCAGGCTCCCTGACTTCAGACTATACTACAAAGCTACAGTAATCAAGACACTATGGTACTGGCACAAAAATAGAAATATACATCATTGGAACAGGACAGAAAGCCCAGAGATAAACCCATGCACATATGGTCACCTTATCTTTGATAAGGTGACCATATACAATAAGAATATACAATGGGGAAAAGAGAGCCTCTTCAATAAGTGGTGCTGGGAAAACTGGACAGCTACATGTAAAAGAATGAAATGAGAACACTTCCTAACACCATACACAAAAATAAACTCAAAATGTATTAAAGACATAAATGTAAGGACAGACACTATAAAACTCTTAGAGGAAAACATAGGCAGAACGCTCTATGATATAAATCACAGCAAGATCCCTTTTGACCCAGCACCTAGAGAAATGGAAATAAAAACAAAAATAAGCAAATGGGACCTAATGAAATTTAAAAGCTTTTGCACAGCAAAGGAAAGCATAAACAAGACGAAAAGACAACCCTCAGAATGGGAGAAAATATTTGCAAACGAAGCAACAGATAAAGGATTAATCTCCAAAATATTCAAGCAGCTCATGCAGCTCAATATCAAAAAAACAAACAACCCAATCCAAAAACGGGCAGAAGACCTAAATAGACATTTCTCCCAAGAAGATATACAGATTGCCAACAAACACATGAAAGGATGCTCAACATCACTAATCATTAGAGAAATGCAAAGCAAAACTACAATAAGGTATCACCTCACATCAGTCAGAATGGCCATCATCAAAAAATCTACAAACAATAAATGCTTGAGAAGGTGTGGAGAGAAGGGAACCCTCTTGTACTGTTGGTGGGAATGTAAATTGATACAGTCACTATGGAGAACAATATGGAGGTTCCTTAAAAAACTAAAAGTAGACCTACCATACGACCCAACAGTCCCACCACTGGGCATATACCCTGAGACAACCATAATTCAAAAAGACATGTACCACAGTGTTCACTGCAGCTGTATTTACAATAGCCAGGACATGGAAGCAACCAAAGTGTCCATCGACAGATGAATGGATAAAGAAGGTGTGGTACATATATACAATGGAATATTACCCAGACATAAAAAGAAACGAAATTGAGTTACTTGTAGTGAGGAGGATGGACCTACAGTCTGTCATACAGAGTGAAATAAGTCAGGAAGAGAAAAAAAAATACTGTGTGTTAACACATATATATGGAATCTAAAAAAAAAAAAATGGTTCCAATGAACCTAGGGGCAGGATAGGAATAAAGACACAGATGTAGAGAATGGACTTGAGGACATGGGGAGGGGGAAGGGTAAGCTGGGATGAAGTGAGAGAGTAGCACTGACATATATACACTCCCAAATGTAAAATAGATAGCTAGTGGGAAGCAGCTGCATAGCACAGGGAGATCAGCTCGATGCTTTGTGACCACCTAGAGGGGTGGGGTAGGGAGGGTGGGAGGGAGATACAAGAGGGAGTGGTATGGGGATATATGTGTACATATAGCTGATTCAGTTTGTTATACAGCAGAAACTAACAAAACATTGTAAAGCAATTATACTCCAATAAAAATATTTTTTTAAAAAAGCAATTTGAGGGAAAAATAGTAGAAAATTAGGGGAAAACAGCCTTAAAATTTAAGGACAGGCCCAGGGTTTTGAAGACCTAACTTAGCTGAAGGAAACTTAGACAAGGCCAGTAGTGCCAAACCTGGAGTTCTCAATTTTCCAGGGGTCCAAGAAAGCACCAAGAAGGATCTGTGAATTATTTTAGTTATTCAAAAACTAACTATCGGAAATTGAATGTTTATACAAGGCCTCATATACTAATGAAAACATGGACGCATTAAAAATATTTACCACTGTTTTATTCCTATCGTTGGCTTAATTCTTATTGTTCATGCTGCATGCTCAGATATATATATATATCTATATATCTAGATATATAGATATATATATCTAGATATATAGATATATATATAGATATAGATATAGATATCTTTGATTAATTAAGAATAGGATAACAGATTTAGTATTAATGCAGTTCAAGGAGTAGATGGAGATTAAGAGAGGGAATACTTGGTAGTGAAAATGTTGGGATCTAATCCAAACCCCTTATTTTATGGAGTTGTTTTTATTTGTTGCTTTGTTTTGCCTTTTGTGGGTTTTGTGTATTGGTTTTGTGTTAGGTTAGGCCCATAAATATTAAGTAAATAAGCAAAGATTTAAGAGTAAGCAAATAGAAGGACCAGATATGATTCCTAATGTTCTGACTTCATGTTAATAATAAATAATCATTACCATTTAATAATTTATTAAATTATTACCATTTAATAATAGCCTATTATGTGCCAGTCACCCTCATTAATTATCAAATTAAATCATCAAAATAACTGAGAGGAAAAAATCTTATATCACCATTTTAAAGGCGAGGAATCTGAACCTCAGAGACATGAAGTAACTTGCCCAAGAAAACACAGCAAGTGAAATGTTTATCCAGAAATGGAGCCTAAATCTCTACCCCAAAGCCCATTCTTGTAATTGAAATCCCAGTTCCAATTCTCTCAAGTTGCTGTTAGACTCCAGGATCATCATACTGGGTATCTGAGCACTGAAGAAGTTGCTGGTTCATTTATTAGAACCTGGTCTCTTTCCAAAACAGTCTGTGAGATCTAGAGGAAATGTGAACAGAGAGCCGCCCTGAGTTCCACCCATAGCTATGTTCCCCTCAGCAACAGATCAGTATGTTGCCATTTCTCTAAAAATCTCTGAAACTTTCACTGCTACAGACACACAAAAAGAGGGGCATTCATCTCAGAAAGAGACTGGTGAGAATGCAAACCGAATTTTCTACCTTTTGCCCTATGGGTGTAGCAGAATAAACACAAGTTTAGGAATCAAATAAATCCAGATTTACATCCAACTCCCCACTTATTGTGCTGGCTTGTGATCACTGACAAACCACTGGTCTCTCTGAGCGATTTTTATCATCCGATAAAAGAGAAATAATACCACCTGCTTCACTGGATGGTAGTGAGGATTAAATAAGCTTGTGTAGGTAAAGCCCCTGGCACAGGTGAAGAACCAAACAAATATATCAGTAGCCCTTATTTGATGAGCTAGTTACCACCTTAGAAAACACAATTTACTTTTGGCATGTCTCAGCCAGATCATGGGCTGCCAACAGAAGTTGCCCTCTTGGCTTGAATGAATCCAGAATGAAAAACCTGAGCATTTGTTTATCCAACCTTATTTTGGGCATATTCCAAAATACTGACGCTGGATGGCCATAGGCTAATGACAGCATCCATTCTGAAAATAAATGTCACTTGGCAAAGACCACTAATGTGGCCAGAGCAGAATCAGTGTGACCAACCAGAGGACAGTGTCCATTTCTCAGGGAAAGTATCAGACTGGATAGATTCTAATTTGGACTTCATTTTTCATCTCTTTCTATTGCCAACTAAAAATTGTCACTCAACGTCGGGCTCTATAAGAATGAAGTCACTAGTCACTGCAGTCACTGGCCTTCAGCACACCCTCAAAGGAGTTCAGGGAGGAGATCAGGAATGAGGCCGTCTGTGCTCTGGAAAAACTGGCAGAATGGGCCTTGAGAGGATTAGATATTTTGGGGAGAAGATTTTATGAGCCCAGTTTCTTGCATCGTCTCATATCCAGAAAAACACTAAAATCATTAACGGGGACATGTGTTCCTCGTGACCACCAGCAAGCTTCTTGTGACTAGCAGCCAGCCTCTGCCAGCATGTGTGCTTGAATGCACACCTCCCACTTCACTAAAATCACATAAATATTGACCCTCTCCCTTACCTCTTTGGAGTAGTCCCTCAGAGCTGAGAGGCTGTCTCCTAGGCTACAGTCCACATTCTGCCCCAAGTAAAACTTAATTCACAGCTCCCATGTTATGCATTTTTTTTCAGTTGACACCATCAGGGTTGGAAAGTTGAGTCTGATGAGGTCATTTCTCCCCCGTCTCCCCAGCCCAATCATGTTTTGCTTACCTCACTCAGTCTGAAAAAAAAAATCCATTTTCCCAGCTAGCACTCCAAAGGAAGAAAGCATGAACAGAAGAGCACTATGGTGCCAAACTGGTTATATACAGTGACATCTTGGAAAGTAAAAGGGTGGATGGTGAAACACAACAATGCAACCCTGTCTTTAAAAACAGAGAATGATGGTTTTGTTCAGGGAACTAAAACAAAACCCTGGGGGGAGAAAACTAAACTTTAATTTTTAAAGACTTCTAGTGCTCAGTGAAACCAATTGATTCCTCTGATTCTTTTGCTCTATTCAGACTCTCCTTGCACAGCCAACACCAGACCTCCCATATTCAAACAGACTGACAAATAATGACTTTTAATGCCACCAGTGAAGGACTTCTTAGTCGGCTCTAGAGAACACGTGTGGAATGAGTTTTGCAAGTTGACTCAAGTCAGCCCCAGCTGGATCCCTTCTCCTGCTGAAAAGGCAAGTCCAGACAGGCAGCCTGGATTCCAGCAAAGAGCAATCTGCCATCCAGTGCAGCCACAGCTTTCTGAGAATCCCCTGTACTTCCTAAGACATGGGTCACTCTACAGAGTCAGAAAGGGAACTATAGGTTAGACCTGAGTAAAAAGATATTTGGGGTTGAATTAGATGAAGAGTAGGGAATTTAGGACTCCCTTCTCAATGTTGTGAGAAACTGAAAAGTCTACCATGACTTGACTTAGCTCACTTCTCCAGTCTGCCCTTGAAGCTCCAGCCAATTGAATTACAGTTCCTTGAACTAGCCCTGCCTGCTCTCACATTACAGATTAGCTCAACCATTGTGTCCTCCAAATATATTCCCTTTTAGTAGCACTTATCCCACTGCATTGTAAATGCCTTTTTAACCCCTATTCTCTAGGATATGGCGAGTTCTTTGAGCATGGTGGGCTGGATCTTTTTCATTCTTGTGCCTTCAGTGCCTGATAATAGGTATTTATTATATTTTGGACTGAATGCTAAGTGCATGAATAAATAAAAGAATGAGAAAAGGTTGCTGTTTCTGACCCTATCACTAGTAGGCTCTTGACAACATATTAAGCCATACCATTTAATGAGTTCTCACTTTGTGTTAGTAACAAGCTAAGTGCTTTACAAACAGTGTTCCTTTTCGTCTTCACACTACCACTGTGAGATAGTAAAAATTATTAGCCTCATTTCAGCAGGAGAGAAAAATAATTAGAGGCTTGGGAAATAGAGAAACTTACACAAGTTCACACGTTTAGAAAGTAACAGTAAAGATTTGCTTCACAATGTGTTGTCTCCCTATGATACTCAAGATGTAAACAAATGCTAGGGGCACTCAGGGTATAGAATATTTAAATTCCTCTGTTGAAGCTATTTATTTTTTTCATTCATTCATCCATCCACCAGTTTCGTATCCATTAAGTATTTATTTAGAACCTACTTTAAATGGGGCTCTGTGTGAGGCCTCAGAGGATGTAAAATGAACAACACCCCTTATTTTCAAAGAGTTTGCTGTTTAGTTGTAAAGATGATGACACAGAGAGCTGCAATATAAGTTAAATCCCTCAAAAGCTATGAAATGTAAAAGAAATTAAAGAAGAAAATAATCTCAATCACAGTAGCTTTTAAACAGACACTTTGTCTCTTTCCACCCCACAAATGGTACCCCACCTCCTCCAACAGCAGGAATCCAAGAAGTAGCACATCTTTTTTTAAGAATCAATTAATTAATTAATTAATTTTTGGCTGTGTTGGGTCTTCTTTGCTGCACGCGGGCTTTAGTTGCGGCGAGCAGGGGCTGCTCTTCGTTGCGGTGCACAGGCTTCTCATTGCAGGGGCTTCTCTTGTTGTGGAGCACAAGCTCTAGGTGCGTGGGCTTCAGTAGTTGTGGCATGTGGGCTCAGTAGCTGTGGCTCGCAAGCTCTAGAGCACAGGCTCAGTAGTTGTGGCACACAGACTTAGTTGCTCCGTGGCATGTAGGATCTTCCCGGACCAGGGATCAAACCCGTGTCCCCCGCATTGGCAGGCGGGTTCTTAACCACTGCGCCACGAGGGAAGGCCGCACATCTTTTATTTAATCACTTAAAATGTATTTTCATCAAGGTGCTGCCTGTTGTCAGGGAGGGGGAAATTTTCCCCTCTACCCCTCTTAAATTCTTCTGGCTGAACTAATAATAAAATTAACATAAGACAGAGTAACAGAAGAAAAAGAAACAAATTTCAATTTGTGCACATGGAGGTCTCATAGAAATAGGACCTGAGAAGTGGCCAAAGCAGACAGCTTTTATACTTTTTAGGCAGAGACATGATACATTTGTGAGGAATTGACAGGACAAAGGAACTTGGGTTTTGGGTGCTCAATTAGTGAAGAATCTAAACAGAGTTTGGGTTTGGGGTACTAAATTAAAGTAACAAGGTCTGTTTATACAGGTTTTTCGGACTGAATTCCCTGTCTCTCTCAATAAGAGTGTCTTTCTACCTCCAGATGCAGGGGGTACACCTTTCACATGAGAGATTTATTTCCTGCCTTCAGGGAGGGTCGGAACATCCCTTTTGCATTGGCCATTTTTTAAGTAACTTTAATTCGAAATAATCAATATACTGTTGTGGCATATTTTGGGGCAGTCCACCCTGAGCCCCAGAACATTCAGTGACTTCTGAATGTTTAAAAACATTCAGTGACTTCTCATCATTAAGAAAAAATCTCTGAACTCAATAAGATGCTATAATTTGGTCCCACCTGCATTTCCAGGTTTATGCCCTGCATCTCTTTTAAAATTCCTGCCTGGTTGTCACCATTTATAAACTCTATTCTGTTCCCTCCTGCTTCTGCATTTTTGCTCCAGCTACTTCCATTGGGATTAGATTTATTCTTTCTATTTAGGCTTTTCTGCCACCTGTACGGTTTCTCCTGGATTCTTCCAAAACATTTTGCTTCATAAAGATATCTCCTTTCTCATACAGCTTTGTCAAAAAATATTGAATTATCCTAGGTTGGAATTAACTGTTTATATCTCAGAGTCCTGTTCTAGCCTATGAACATCTTAATAACCACAACAGTTTCTCATCCATCTTCATATCCTCAGTGCCTAACACAATGGCATATGCTGCATTCTCGGTGAATGTCTGCTAAAATGAATGGACTGACCAGTCTTGTGTAACATTTGCTTGTTCAAACATCCTATTTCCCATTCAGTTTGAAAGCTTTGTGAGAGTTGAGACTATATGTATATCTTGGCATCTTTCACTTTCACCTCACCATAGTTCCTAGTACAGCCTTTGTATACAGTAGGTGCCCAGAAAATATTTTTTGATGAATGGAAAACTGTCCATTATAAGATAGGAGTGATTTTATCTAGTTTATTCATTGCTGTATTTTTTGTATCTAGACATGGTAGATATTCAATAAATGACTGTAAATTAAATGGATACCAATTCCCAAATATCTAGTCAGGGAATTAAATGGACATACTGTTTGCCTGACCTGCCCCTGCTCTTCAGACCTTTTCTCCACTCCCTGAATGGTAACTGCAGAAGTAGACACTTTATGAAATGTGTGATTTTCTCCCAGCTGGAGTTGCTGGATCCAAGGAAGAGAAACCATAATCAAACTACTAATTCTGGCTCTTTCCTAGAATTTTTGGACTTAAGACGCAATGAATCAAGTTGATTAGCTAGAGTTGTTAGATGAAGAAATTAAGGTAAGAGATAGTCATGATGACCTCAAAGTTTTTGAGTGCAATTGTCCCTTAAGTTAAGTTGCAGATTTGTCCTCTCTATGATGTAGTTGTGCTGTATGATATCTGGGCAAACAAACATGCTTTTTTTGCATGCTAATGCTTTTTTTTTTTTTCTAATGCTTTTTTTTTTTTTTCTCAAACTGTTCAAGATGGATTTTTGTCACTTACTTCCAAAAGAGCCTTAATGATTGCGGAGACCATTCTGGTAAAAGACACAGGTGATGATAGAGCCTGGAGAATAGGAAGAATAACTAACACTAAATAACACTACAGAACTATAGACATTTACCTAGGACTTTTCGAAGACAGGGAGACTCAAACAATAAGGAAAGCCACTGAGATGTTGTCTGACAAAATAAGACACTGCATGACAGTTTCATTTAAAAAATTACTAAGCAGTAGAGAAAGCAACCCAGGTCAGATCATATCAGTGGTATTCAATGAGAAGTTAGCAGTAGCCCAACTGGATTTGGAATGAAAGAGACGAGGGTAGAGAATAGCACTAAGAACTTGGATAAGAGCCTACCTCATCGCAAAGAAATTCCTTCCTTTTTTCCTTCCTTCCATACACGTATATATAATATCTTTATACCAATATTATGTGCCAGGTATACTACTTAATGCTAAAGTTATGGAGAATAAAGGCTCCCTTTCCCTCAAGGATATTTCTTATGTCGAGGAGATGAGAATCTGGTGTGAGAGGCAGAGTACTTTGTGATAGGTATTATGGTCTAGAATTGCATTATGGGAGTGCTGGTTAGGGGAAGCAAGCCCGTGTAAAGATTCCATGGAAAGTTTCACTGAAAAGGCACTGCTTGAGAAGACCTAAAAGGTGAGTAGATTTTACTTGTGCCAAGGATAGTGCTGTAGATGGGAGAGGGCATTCCAGGAAGAGAAAACAGCATATGCAAAGGCATGGTGACTGGATAGAACATGACATATTCAGAAGGGGTGGTAAGCCTTCCAAGTTTATGTTTCAGTGGGATAGGTAAACAGGTAAATCAACAATTGCGCTAAGTCCTTTGACAGAAATGAGCATACAGTCCTATGTAAAACCATATAAAGGAAAACCAACCCAGCGTGTTCAGGTGGTTAATGTTATGGAAGATTTCCTGGAGGAGGTGACACTATAGGTGAGTGTGAATGATAGAGGATATTCAAGTAGAGAAGGGATGGTAAGGGAGGATTTTCATGCAAAATGCAGAGTACCTGAACAAACATTGGAAAGCTTGCCTTACTCAATAACCAGAATGAGTAGTACATTCTCTCTGCCCCAGAAGCAACAGAGAGGAGGGTGCAATTTCATTAGCACTAAATATTGTCTTCCCAGAGAAGCTATATTCTAAAGCACAGGTAGCAGATTCAGTACAAGAAGCATAAAATCAGTGTAAATGAGGCAAACAGTCAAGATGGATGGGATTAAGTGGGAACTGGCACTTGGCTACCATGTTGAGAGGCAATAGGGAGTGGCAAAGACTGTGGCCAAGCAGATAAGAGTGCAGGGCCTATCTAGATATATAGCACTCTTCAGTTTCAAACAATTGTTGTCATGCAGGAACATAGCCTCAAAGTTTCTAGATCTTTCTTATTGCCAAGCAGATACAGATTGTGTGTGTCTAAGAAATTTCCTGATACCAATTTAACACTCCATGAATGTCACTCTTTAAGTTAAGCAAAACACTTCTGCAAGTCAGAAACATATTGGAGCCCTATAGCTTGTGATGTTTGAATTAAAACTTAGATGACAGACATACTAAAAATGTACTTCAATAATCTGTCATGAATTCCTCCCTTCTAAGTTTGAATTAAACTTCAGAGTCAATTGGACTTACTTTTTTTTCTAAAGGAAAAACCATAAAACCTGATTTTTCCCATTTCTTTATGTCCTGAGATCTGGCCTGAACTGAGAATTATATCAGAATTGAATATCAATATCAACTAGCATGTGCTATAACAATTTTTATATTTTCTTTAAATGAAAATTCATAAAAGCCAAATTTTCCCATTTCTTTAAGTCCTATGATCTGGACTTCTGTATGTATTATATCAGCCACTTGAGAAATGTCAAGGTTATTTAGGATGTCATGTACTAGTTAGTAATAGCATGCCTAATTACAGACCAGAGGAAAGAGTTAGTTGGAGGGAATAGAGGAGAAGAGGATGAGATAAGAGAAGAATCCTTATAAATACCTCTTCCTGCTTCATCTTTCTGCTTATACTCACCTCTCATGCTCCCTACTCTGTCTTGCACACATGACAAGGAATGTTAGATTGTCACCATCACCCGCCTCTGTGGAACATCATGTTACTGTGTTAAAAACAGTGATTAACTAAAACAAATGTTATAGTTATGAAAACTGAGGCTCCAAGACATCGATAATAATAACATCTGACATTTATGTGATGCTTTTAGTCTTGCAAGTGCCTTTCTGCCACCTAAGTCATGTGACACATGTGATAACATTTTTGGTAATTATTATGCAGAGGAAACTAAGGTTTCAAGCAAGTCACTGCTCTACCACGCATTAACTGTGTGAGATCAGACAAGGTATCTTACCTCTGTATGTCTCAGCTTCAAATCTGAAATAGGAACATCAATAAAACTCACAAAGTTGCTGTTGTGAAGACCAGAAGAGATAGTTCATGGGATCTCAATGCCTATCTTAATGTAAGGACTCAGATATTAGCTGTTCTTATCACCATTGTAATTAAGATGTTAACACATTTATCTAACAGATAAATCCTGGAATCTCAGTGGTTTTACCATTTAAAGTCCTGTTGGCAGGCTGAGGGGGGTGGGCAGAGTAGGGAGATAGAAATGATCTTGGCTCCACTCAGGAAGCCAGGGTTCTCTGTCAGCCTCTTGGTGTCCCTAGAAAGATCCCCTGTACTTGGCCCACATGAGGAAAAGGAGAGAGAATGAAGGGAGGTTTCTACAGTCTAGGCTTGGAAGTGGCCTTCTTTCCTTCCACCCGCATTCCATTAACTAGAACTCAGCCACATGGCCAAACTGACTAAAATGAGCCTAGACAACACAGCCTAATTGTATTTAGGAAGAGCAGAGAATCACTTTGAATGAACACAGAGCCATCTGTGCCACAGGAAGTGACTTTGCGCAGGTCCACCAGATGATAACTGTGAGAGCTGGAACTTTAAAGCAAGTCATCTGGCTCTGGGCCCAGAACTCTTCCCTCTACAATTGCCCAAGGTCCTACATGAAAACAGCAACCAGGTGTTCTAATTTGGAATTCCAGGATCTTTTCTCCCACCTTTTCTGGCTGGCAAATTCATGTTGATGAATTATAAATGGTAGAGTTCTTTCCATCACTATGTTGTGCTTTATTACAGGTGCTCTGATAGCACATTCATTAAACTAGAAACCCAAGCTTTCTATTCTTTGAAGGCTGAGATCACCAAGAATGGTCTTACTCTGTGACTGTTTCATGTCTCCCCTGGGTGAAAGATAGAACTGACCGTTCATTTCCCTTAGACAAGAACAATTTAGAGCAGCAACTAATTATACAGGGAGTGTTTATGTGTGCTGGATTTATGGTATGAGGTCACATTGCTTCATCATTTTTCTGCACACTGAAATTGAAGATAATTGGGCTATTTTTCAAAGCCAATGGAGTGTAGCTTTACTGAGAGGCACTGGCCACATCCAGATACCTCTTTACTTGTTCTTGGTCCTGATTTAGGTTCTTTCTTCACCTTTGGATAATATTAGGATCTTCACCTGCTTGGAGGTGAATTTAGAGTGATTCAGAGAGAAGCCCTTCTGGAACCCTGAATATAAACCCAAAGCATCGACATGGTTCATGGTCCAAGCTAGAGAGTGCCAAGGCCCAATCAGAGTGCATGTAGCCCATTGGTGTCATGCTTGTTCTCACGAAATTGGACCAAACACGCAAGGCCTGTCTGAGAGACACAGCCATTTCTTTCCAGACACGAAGCCTCTAATTCAAGGAATTTCTCCTGAGTTAGCTGTTGTGCCAGTTTATAAGCTGTGGACTTTGGAAACTGATAACAGCCATCTAGCAGGATACATTTGGGTTTCTTTCTAATCTCAAAACCTGCTGGGAGAGAGTAGATATTAATGCAGAGTATATATGCTCTGAAGGCAGACAAAACTCATTTCAAATAGTGGTTTTACCTCATAATCACTTCAATCTATGAACCAAATTCATCTCACCATCTGCTTTTGAAAATAAAGTTGTATTGGAACATGGCCACACCCATTTGTTTATATGTTGTCTGTGGCTACTTGCACACTCCAACAGCAGACTTGGGCAGGACGTATGCGGCCTGCAAGGCCACAGATGTCTATTGTTTGTCCTCTTACAAAAAATATTGCGGATCTCAGCTTCTTCATCTGTTAAGTACAGGTAATTCTAACACAAAACTGTGGTGAGAATTAAATAAAATAGTGTATAAAAAGCATCTGGGGCAATTCCAAACACACAATAGCTCTTCGCTAAGTAGGGGGTTTCTTGTCTCAAGTTATTTTGTATTGGGATACATTTGGGTGGCTGGAGTGCAGAGGCTCAGGGACACACAAATTCAATGTGACATATACAGAAGTAACATTCTTCAAGGAATAACCCTCTCACAGCGCCCCCCAACTCACGTGCAGCTCCAGGACTAAAAGAGCAAAGGAAACAAAATGTGAACACTTTCTTTTTTTTAACTGAAGTATATTTGATTTACAATGTTGTGTTAGTTTCTGGTATACACCAAAGTGATTCAGTTATACATATATGTATATTCTTTTTCATATTCTTTTCCATTATGGTTTATTATAGGATATTGAATATTGTTCCCTGTGCTATATAGTAGGACCTTGTTGTTTATCTATTTTATATAGAGTAGTTTGTATCTGCTAATCCCATGCTTCTAATTTATCCCTCCCCCATCCTCTTTCCCCTTTGGTAAACATGTTTGTTTTCTATGTCTGTGAGTCTGTTTCTAAAACACGAACACTGTCTAATATTAACTGTACTCCTGCAGAAGGTAGGGAGATCGAGAAGGGGGCCTTCCATTATCTTGATATCACTGTTATAAGGTAAATCAGCCCATTTTGATATTCTTTTACCTTATTTACCTAAGAAAGAAGTACATGGCAATTTTTCACTAAAACTTCCCCCAAACAACCCATCTTACTCTGGAATTTATTATATGCATCCTTACTTCCACAAAGAACCAAATATATTCTGTAACTCAGAGAAAGGCTTAGTATTCTTATAGTGTTCTAAGACCCATTTATTAGTAATTAATGCATATGGCTCTAGATTAGGCCATTTATCTATATTATAAATCTCATCTTCTCAACAACTCTTTAAGACATATATTATCATTCTGAATCTACTGATGAAGAAACTGGGAGATGAAATAACCTTCTAAGTTTGTGCAACCAGTAATAGGCATAGTTATAATTCAAAGCCACTCTAACTCTCTTCTGAGTCTGCCTAATCTTTAACAAGATTGGCATTGTCAGGAACTGCAAAAGGACTGGATTTTAACTGAACCAAAACAGTATTGTCAGAAAGCCTGAACAGCTGGCAAGAGGACAGAAGAAACAAATTTTACAAGTATACTCTGAATAACAAGTGTCAATATATATTAAATACTTTCCACAGGTACTTTATATCTCTCACTCTTCTCAAATAAAAGTGTGGTGAAAAAGCTTTGGATCAGAAATAATAGGTCCTGGGCTCTAGTACTGAATGAACCATTCCCCTGCTCTCAACCTTCCCATTTGTAAATGGGAAACTCAAAGGGTCTTTCAGGTCACGCTTTCTGAGTGTTTATGATACTTCCCAGGGAGCAAGCCTCAGTCACTGGGGACTGATACTCAAATGTGCAGTATCCTACCGTGAGCCTGTCCCAGAGCCCCTGCCACTGGGAACCACATACACACACACACTGAACACACACACACACACTGAACACACATTTTCTTTTCATAGTGCTTGATTTAAAACACATAACAATTAAAAGAAGTCAGTAAGAGAAAAATAAGCTCCATAAAAATGCAGAGCTGGGTAGATAAAGGAAGAAAATAGAAACAAACAAGATACTTGCATAAGATTTCTGACACAGATTGGGAATAAAATATACATGAAAAGACGGCAAAAAATGAAAGTGTATTGAGTGATAAAAGCAAAGAAAAGCTTAACCAAAATATGCGCTTGTATGTATACACACACACACACACACACACACACACACCCCAAAGATATGCTCCTTTTATGAGCAAACAGAAAAAAAAGTGAAAATTCTAGGTTATTTCTGAGTCCAGGCACCTACTTGAAGAAGAAAAGTAAAGAAAAAAGGGGGTCTGGCTAACAGTTATCAAGGAACTACCCTGGGCTAGACCTTGGACATAGCTGACTTTCACAGCAATTTACAGAGCAGCCCAGCCCAACTAATCTTAACACCTTTATGAAGAAGGCATGGTTATCCCCATTTTCTAGAAGCAACCATTGCTCACAGGGGTGAATATTTTGCCCAAGACCACACTGCTAGTTAGCTGTCAAATCACCCATCAAATCCAGATCCAAAGTTCATGTTCTTTCCTCTAATACTACCTTACAACTCCAAAGCAATTCTCACCTTCATCATATTATCCTACCCTAATTTTTAAAAGATAAGAATAAAGAGGGCAGATATTAGTTTCCCTGTTTTTATAAAAAAAAAGAAACTAATGTTTAGGAAAATTTAGCAACTTGCCCAAATTCACACACCAAGTAAAAAGAGTGGTGTGTATCCAGATGTTCTTGACTGGTAAATCAGTTCCTCAGCTACTATTTTATGATGAAGCTACTGACTCTTAATATCAGACTTTTTCTACTGAGAGGCATATGTCACATGTTCAGAGAACAGGTCTTAATAGTTGCATGAATCTGTGTTCAAATCTGGTCTGGAATATTTATTAGCTATTTGGGAAAATTGTTTAATGTGGTCTTCTGTAGTGCAGGGTTAATGACATCTACTGCAAAGGTTTTTTTTTTTTTTTTTTTTGGTGAGAATTAAATATTTTAATGTGACTGGACAGCAGTAAGTGCTTAATTGGAAGCTGGTGGTTGTCTTAGGTAGGGTTCTTCAGAAGCAGACCATGAAAACAGGATGTGTGCCCCCAGGAGAAAATCGAAAGGGAGTGGGAGATGCAGGACAGGGAAGGGGAAGGAGCCAAGCTAAGGTGCACTTTTGGGAAAAAACCCCAGCTATCACCTAGTCCTGCAGAAAAAGACCAGAGAGTAAATTATATCTCAGATTTGCCATGCTTCCTACCTTTCATACTCCTGTACCACTGTCACTGAATAAAACTCGTGGCCAGAATGGTGAGGAAAGACGGGATGCAAAATCATAGAACCTTCTGGCTCTATACACTTGTAGGCAAAGTAGCTGGAGTACCCTAAGGGCACAGGACAACATCGGGGGCAGGAGTGGAGTTGGAAGGAGAGAATGTATGAACAAACAGAGGGAGATCCTAGGGCCTGGGTTGGATGAGGCAGTGTCTGCTACAGTAGCGTCATCATCATCATCATCATCATTATTATTACCTTATATTAGGATGGAACTGGCATCTTTCTTTTCTGTGCCTCATTTCCAGAAATACTGGGAAAAATACATATATTCTCCTTGAGTCCAAGGTAGAAGTCAAGCCAATGCCAGATAATGGATATTAGTTCACAGGAAGATATATCCATTCTAGATGATAGTCAAAAATGGAAGCCCTAAGCTGAAAGCTTTATTAGGCAACCTACAGCATCCATTTTAGGCACTGTTCTCAGCCAAGGGACAAGATCCCAGCTTCTGTGATTTATTGGAGATGCAAAGCAATGAAACAGTGCAGCAAATGGAGACTGGGAGAGACGGTTCTTTTATCACAGTAATAAATGCATGTTCCCAGAACCGCTGAAACTTTTTTTTTTTAATTCTCCACCCCTTATTCAGTAAAATTAAAGCCTGAATTCATTACACAAGGGGTAAACAAAGAGATATATTGCTTCCCAGAGACTCAAAAGGAGGTCTAGATTACCTTCTGAATTAATGCTACCTAACAAATAGACCTCTAGCCCAGGCATAAGTTAGCATTAGGCATAACTTGAAAAAAATTAATCTGCATCCAGATTTTCTGGTTCCAGCTGGTTTCCTTTAATAATTCTTACCAAAAATGTGTTGTGCTTATTTCTGCTTCACATTTTTCTTTGAACAGGATGTTGTATTTTGTAATGTCATGAGAACAGGTCATTGGGTAAAAAGTAAGCAGATGGACACATCTGTAGATTTTTCCTAAGTAATGACTCAGAAGTCCTACTCTTGGTTTTTTGTGCTTTATTCATGGCAGTGTATTCTTTTGAGTGTGGGAAGCCTTGATTTATTACAATTATAACTGGTTCTGGAAAATAAAAGATTAAAAAAAAGGTATATTTTAAAGTTGCAGTGTTACCAGGAGATACAATTTGCCAGAGCCTTCCAACAGAAGGAAATTGGTGTTTGTGCTAAGCATATCTCTAGGCTTGAATTCTGGATCTGAGGTTGGGCTGGGTTATTTCTCACAGATACCTCAAAGTCTGTGAATTTCTATTTCCCTATCTGTACAATGGGGGAAATAATGTTACACATCTCATAGTTTTATTGTGAAGATTAAATGGGGTAATTGATTAAAGATATTCTGGGAAGTAAAGGCCATAAAAAGCTCTCAATAATTATGAGGCATTATTAAGGTGTCATTTACCCTGCTGTATGATTTTGGGTCAGCCTTTAAGGCTTGGAAAAGTCTAAAAAAATCACCTAATACACCAGACCACCATAGTGGTGGAACAGTTGAGTGATTCTGAAAAGTAAACTAGCTAGAAAGAATTCATTATAGTTGTATGATATCAGTTGGAAAGGCAGTTCTAGAGAAAACTGTGTGACATATTATTTGGTTGGACTGTATGTTAGTTTGCTCTTGCTACATAGCAAATTACCACAGCTGCAGCAGCTTAGAACAACACACAACTTTATTCTCTCACAGTTTTTGTGGGTCATGAGTCTGGGCATGGCTTAGCTGAGTCCTCTGCTCAGTGTCCCAAAGCTGTAATCAAGGTTTGGTTTGGTCTATGTTCTCATCTGAAGGCTTGACTAAGGAAGAATCCATCTTTGCACTCATTCAGGTTGCTGACAGAATTCATTTCTTTGTGGCAAGAGGATTCAGTACCTGGCTTCTTGTTGGCTGTGAGCTGGAGGCCACCATTAGGTTGTGAAGGCCACCTGCAGTTCTGAGAGGCCACCAATAATTCTTTGTCATGTGGGCTTCTCCAACCTGGTCACCCTTCACCAAGCCTCTATGCAATGCACTATGATGGGGTCTTATTCAGTGTAACATAGTCACTGGAGTGATTTTAAAGGAGACCATCCATTACCTTTGTCATATTCTACTGGTAGAAATAAGTCACAAATCCCACCTCCACTCAAGTGGATGGGATTATACAAGGATGTGTGTATATAAAGAGTCTGCCTCCATTTTTTGATGTTTGACTTATGACAGCTTTTGAGCCTTATCCCTTCCTCGTTCCTTTCTGCCCCATATCTGTGCAAGCTGATAAGAAAGCCTGGGTGCTCTCTCATTTGACCCTGGCAGGAAGTTCAAAATCACACAAGTCTCTGGCAATACAAAGGAACCCTCATTCCTGCCCTACCCCTTAAACACCATAAAAACCTCAAGCCATTTTAGACATTCTTGGGAGCCACCTTGGCCTCCCCAGAAAGCCTCATTATGTTAGTAATAAATATTTGCATACTCTCTTATGGTGTGTGTGGTATCATCAGTCTTGATATCCAAGCCAAATTTGGGGTGGAAGTCCATTCCACGCTGTGTGGTGGCTATAACTATGTAGTTATCTCTAGGAGGGGTCATGGGGGACAACCTAAAGTCAGAACAACAAATCATGATTATTGCTAATATGAACAGAGATCTGAAGTTTTCTGAATTATGACTCTTCGACTATATCAAGCAAATATTTAAAACAAACACTTAGTAGTTTTAAGTGCAAAGGGTTTAAAATGAATTCTTTAACTGCTGGAAGGATTAATCTACCTATTTTGTTCACTCATTCATGATTTCATCCATACATGCATTCAAAAAGGAGTTATTGAACATCTGTTGTGCACCAGACCTGTGTCTGATGCTAGGATACAGTAATACATGACATACACTATCCCTACATTCATATATTTCCCATTAATGGGAACTATAGGGAAGTGAACAAATAATCACATCACTTAAATGTGGTGACCTGAAGTGAGAATTGAAAGATGAGTAGGAATTAGTCAAGTAAAATGTGTAACCATAAATATGGGGGAGAGTGTTATGGAAGACCAACTGGAGGCATGGGGAACAGTCCCAAAAGATAGAAAGCATGTGAAGATGTCCAGCAGCAAAGAAAGAATTAGAATATTCAGCGAACTTAAAAGTATTTCAATAATTTAGTGTAATGACAGAATGTGTCTGTTATTTTAGTTTGACAACTACTTTTTAATAAAACCAGACAAGCAGTCTGGCAGTTCTTTTTACCGGCAGAGGCCTCCAACCTTTAGCAATGCATGTCCCAAATGAATATCATTACTTACATCTCTATCTAGTTATCTGTAATTTATAGTAACCTGTAGTAAAAGCCCAATCCAATCACTGGTCCCTAAACACAAGGCCAGCAGTGGATTCTAGCAATGTGTTTCCCAAGGCAAAAGGTATTCTGTTAGCAGGAGAAATGATGATTGGATGATATGAAATTGTATTTTATTAGTTGACTCAAAACATATATAGTTAAATCTTGTTAAAAGTGCCTCACTGCACCCTAGATACTAGGTGCTCTATCATACAGCTGTCACTAAAAGATAACAACTCTACAGCAGAGTTATCTTATACTCATAGTAGCCTTATAACAGGGGCTGCCAGGATTTTGAATGGAATGTAATAGATATTGATTTGCACACCCAGATGTGAATGTTGTACTTTTCCTTTTACCACCTTTCAGCTTGGAAATAAATGAGATTCTATTTCTGTTCACCATTGCCCCTCTCCTCACTCCAGATATTGCTCCTTGCTTTTTAGTACAGTAATTGTCCATCTAAAACCTGAACACTCCTTGAATACTGTCAAAAAATGCCAGATTGCATGAAAGTGTTTTGTCAATTAACAGGAAAAAGTCTTAAAGCAGTTCATAAGTATCATTAAATCAATGAAAGTTTTAAGTTAACTTGTTTCATCTATGTTATATATTTTCATCTTCATTTATTTGTGTATTTATAGACTTCTCATTTATCATGAAATTTCATGAAGATTATCTTCTACTCCAAGAACAATTCCTAATCAGGTCAATGGCAATAAGAATGTAAAACAAGGCAGTCTGTTAGGAGGAAGGGATAAGATATAATAGCTATTGTTATCTGATATTTCCTGGTGCAGTATTAATCCTCTGAGAGTTTCGGCTAAAGACCATGAACAAATGTTCCAAGGTTCCACAGAGCCCTGCCCAGGATTTCACTGGTTCACCAGAAGTGGCAGCAAATGTGGCAGCATAGGTACCTTTGATTGGAGAGAGGAATTGATTAATAAATGGTAACCAAGTTTATACAGTGTGATGATGACTGATTTGACACACCAATTCATCAGGGTTGTATCTTCATGTTGGATTAGAAATGGCAGCTTCAAGAAAGGGGAAAGGTCAGGGGTAAGAGGAAAATACAGCAGCCAAGATAAGAGCACAAAAGCCTTTGCTAGGAATTGAAATAGAAAAAGCAAGAGAAGTCCTTGGTAAATCCTCTGCTCTGTGGTTCAGCATCATTAAAAAACTAATTTGTATATTCATCTAATTTCCTTTTATGCAGTGAGCAAAAGTCACTAAAAGACCAAAACAAACAGAGAATAAAACAACACTGAGAAAATAGATATAGATGTGTGTGTACATAATTAAAATATGTGTATAATATACACATATAATATTCTCAAGGAAGAAAGCCCATATCAGATAAATGAAGGATTTGGTCACGGTTTTGCTAATACATGTCATTTGACTAACATTCCTGAGTATCTACTAGGTACTAGGAATTCTGCTAAGCCCTGGAGTTTAACATAGGAGATGAAGTCCTGTGCCTCTCAGAAGCTCAGAGCTGGTGGAAGTTCACCACTTCAACAAGGCCAGAGACACACAGAGATGGCAGAATATACAAGAGAGAATAAGATACATTAAGGGAACTAAAATAATTCTCATAGCTGGAATAAAGAGGGCTTTTGAGGGTAGGGTGGTTTGGAGAAGTCACTTCCACTTTGTGTCATGCAACATAGTGTGGAGAACATAGCCAGAGTTAGACCTGAGTCCAAATCCTCCATACATCACCTAATAGCTCAGAGCTTTGGGCAAATTACTTAACCTCCTTGAGCCTTAGTTTCTTTATGTGGAGAAAGCAGATAATAGTAGCAGGCTTCTCATAGGGTGCTGGCACATAGTAGATTCAAAAAATCAATAAATTTGATAGTAAGTTTTATTAAATAATATTACTATTATTGAAAGCCACTGATCCATGGTTCTTGGGTCACCCCTTAAAGCAAAATGGTTTTCCTTTAGCCTGCTGTCTCTGTTCATTTCTGAAGAGAAACCGTCCACATCTTAGGGAAGGTAAAGTTCACCACAGACTACCACAGAAACAGTAGGATGGCAAAGAGTGTCACATCATCTTGAGTCCTAGGATGGTCAAGTCATACATCTGTCTACTGCCCCTCTGGGTAACCCCTTGTTCTGAAGCAGCTATTGGGATCTGCAAATGCTAAAGGTCCAATAAACTTCATCTCTTCACCCCGTTGCTAGAACTTTCACCTCAGTAACACAGCTCAAGATCTTCAGCTAGATTCACATGGGTTCCATCATGACATGGTGGTTTTAAGTGCCCCAAAATCCAAAGGAAAGAAAGCAAAGAAAAAATGACTCCTCTTTGTCTTTCTAGCCACTGATACTACTTTTCCCCCCCCAGTTGCTGCAGTGAGAATTGGTGATTGAAAGCCATTAAGGTCTCTATTGACTCAGAGTACAAGGGGATTTGATTTATCACGGAACATGGCAGAAAAAGAAATACAGGTGTGTCCTTTGCCATAAATAATGCAGATTTACTCTCTGAAAATTTCATAACGTCGATGATGCTGAAATCATACTGACTCAAGTGTATAAGGTGAAACTCTATCCCGGCAATCAATTGCTTACACGGTTGACATTTTTCTAACATCTGTTTTAAGATTTTGAAGTTTAAGACTGCTATTTTTCACTGACTATACTGACACATTCACCAAGCTCTTCTTGGCTAATCTACTACCTTGGCTTGTTTAATACAAAAAGCACAGGTAGCTCTTCAGAGTTTCTAGGGACAATGCAAAGAGCAACATACAACACTCTACTCCCCACCCTCCTTTAAGAAACAGCTTGTAGCTCTGTTGTGGGAAGACTGACTCTCGTAACTTAGGACAAGGATTTGCTTTGCGGTTTGTTTTTGTGAGTACTGTCAAGGCAGCATATTGCTTACTTAAAAAGGAAAAAAAATCTTGGGTTCTCCTGTGTATGTGAACAGAATATGATATCTGGTTAGCTCAAGATTAGAAAATAATTGAAACTATCGCTTTGTTTATTGTTGTGTTCCTAGGCTGAGGGGCAAAGAAATCCTATAGAAAAAATTCTCTGGATTTTCTGTTAGGTTATTTAACAGATACTGTTTTATTATTTTTTGTGAATGACATAGAAAAAAATGAGCCCAACTGATGAAGCCAGCCATTTCTGGAAGAAAAGAATAAAGGCAGACCTTCAAATAATAAAAGGGGTTCCATGTGGAATAACAACGACAAGAGCAACATTCTAATCTGATTCAGGGGAGCTTGGAAAACTCTAAGAAGGCATTGAATGTCTTCCCATTGATGAGTCCAAGGTAATTTCAGAACAATTTTCTGAAGTCCTAAAATAGGTAAGTCATCTAGATATAAGAAGAATCTGGGAAGCTGTGTTCAACTGTGAGGTCAAACCACATTCCACTGCCTTTTCTCATAGTCAGAACAGGTCCATGTTGTGGTCCTTTGATGTGTCAAGTTGGCTAGACGACAGCCACCACCCCTACCCCATAATCCGAACACAATGTGGGTGTTGCTTGAAGACATTAGGTATATGTGAATAAGTCCATAATTGGTTGACTTGAAGTAAGGGAGATTATCCTAGATATTCAGGATGGGCTTCATTCAGTCAGTTAAAAGGCTTTACCAGAGGGCTGAGGCTTCACTGATAAAGAAATTTCGCCTGCGGACAGCAGCTGTAGCACGGTTGAGAGTTCCAGCCTTCCTTTCCTGGTTGTCCGTCCTATGATTTGGAATTTTCCTAACCAGTCCCCGCAACCACATAAGTCAATTTTTTTGCAATAAACTTCTTAACTTATGTCACTACAGGTTCTCTTTCTCAGTTTAAACCTAACTAGCACACTCAGATATCAGCAATCTCATGTGGTTCAATCTGACAGAAGGTCATTTGGCAAAGGAAATATGTATGAGAAAAATGTAAGGTTTACTGAAAATGAGAAAATTACTTTAAAATGAGTATGAGGAAGCTGTTATGTTGTAACTGAATATTACCGTCTCTGTATATTATGTTGTTAACATTTTGTACTTCCTTATACTTGGTATTTTAATATAAATACCTGAATATGTATAGTAAATATAAAACATACTTAAAACTACGATTAATTACTTATTATTCAGCGAGGTTTAATCTATGTCACCATTTCCTAGTCGAATAATAAAAAATGGGACAAAGGCCACATACATTTTGATAAGAAGGTTAAGAAAAGGTTTTAAAAATGTCAGAATTGCTCAGGAAAGAGCGACCTTGGCAAAGTGTTTTGGTGATAAGGATAATGGAAATGTGGTACTTCCCTTGTTGTTGCAGCCGATGTCTCACTTTACCAAATGCATAGTTTTGACAAGAGACCCTCTTACCCTCTTGTTATCCTAGTTTCTCTACTTCTTCAGGTCAATGCTTTACCATCAGAATGCTAGTGGGAGCCAGAAAATGTTAAATATCTGAAGATCCATTCTTTTTGTCACCTTTTACAATATTATAACTATAGCCGTCACCTCAAAACACTTTGGAGTCAACTACAGCCATAAGGTTGAAGCCAAAAGGCCAACTCTGGCTGTAATGGAGAAAAGTAAACTCGAGTCATAAACAGTTTCAATGAACATCATCAGCAATGTGAGTAGCACAGGGAAGTAAGGCTCTTAAATGGATGTTTCAGAATCAGACAGATTCCCTTTAAATGAGAATTTATGGTTTTACAAACACGGGGCATTTTAAAATGGACTCACATGCAGGGGAAAATAATGAAGAGAAATACTAAAGGTAAGCTGTAAAGACAGCAATGGCTCTTGCACAATTTCTCTAAAATCCATCACAACTGAATCACCAACATGTTCTATATTTAATAGAAGGTTGCAAAAAAAAAAAAAAATAGAAGGTTGCTCTCTGACACCATAAATCCAGCAATCGTATTTTAGATATTTATCAAGTGATTAAACTGTAGTAATTTATTCCGCTTTTACACCCCTATTTTTCCCTCAGGATCCTAAAAGATTTTACTGCCTCCCATAAAGCATTTTTACTCTAAATAATCAATATGGATTTATCTATACCATATTATTTTTTAGATTTATTTTTTTATTTTGCCTGAAATTTTAACCTCCATGCAGTTTATAAAAAGATAAAGTAGCTCACTTCCAAAAACCCTTTCTGAGGTCATTCTTCTATATCTTTTACCTGGCCACCAATTCTGGGGAAATTACATTTGACAACACTCCAAAATGTGACTTGATTTTGTTGCTCCTCATAGGCATTTATTTTTATTTATATTTATTTATTTATTTATTTATTTTGTGGTACGCGGCCCTCTCACTGTTGTGGCCTCTCCCGTTGCGGAGCACAGGCTCTGGATGCGCAGGCTCAGTGGCCATGGCTCATGGGCCCAGCCGCTCCGCGACATGTGGGATCTTCCCAGACCGGGGCAGGAACCCGTGTCCCCTGCACCGGCAGGCGGCCTCTCAACCACTGCGCCACCAGGGAAACCCACCTCATAGGCATTTTTAAAGAGAGGATGGATGAAATGGATGTGCTACATTAAAACTAAAAACGGCATTAAAAATGTAAACTCTCAGAAAACAAATATTGTATATTAATGCATATATGTGGAATCTGAAAAAATTGGTATAGATGATTTTATTTACAAAGCAGAAATAGAGACACAGATGTAGAGAACAAGCATATGGATACCAAGGAGGGGGGGTGGGATGAACTGGGAGATTGGTATTAATATATATACACTATTGATACTATGTATAAAATAGATGACTAATGAGAACCTACTGTATAGCACAGGGAACTCAACTTGCTGTTCCATGGTGATCTAAATGGGAAGGAAATCCAAAAAATAGGGGCTATATATATACATATAGCTGATTCACTTTGCTGTACAGTAGAAACTAACACAACACTGTAAAGCAACTATACTCCAATAAAAATTAAAAAAAAAATAAAAACAAGAAAAAATGTAAACTCTCAGAGCCCTGAGTGAATATTTAAGGCAATTTTGGGGTAACTAGCTAGCATACCTGATAAAACAATGTCTGTCATCACATGTCCCTTATACCTCTAGGCAGTGATGGATATGAGTTTGGGGAGAAATCTTCAATAAAAGGAGAAACCACTGGATGAAGTTAACACAACATCCTGGGCAAGGATTTTTCCTCAAATATTTGGGGGAAATATTTTATAAGAAACCAATAAGAATCATATTATTTTACATGCTAATGTATTCTATATTAATATATTATTAAAATGATATCATATACTAAATTTACATACAGTTTTATACAGTTTGGCACTGAATATTGTAGAATGGAATGATGAATTGTGATGGGAATTTATAAGATAAATTGCAACAATTATCAAAATATCAGGCTTTGGGATAAAACTTTAGATATCATTAGTATCACCTTTTATGTTATTCTCCCAATTTCTTCTGTTTTTCTTCCCCCGTCCTATCTAAAAATATATGTTCACTCTCCTCTATTTATGAGTACTTTGGTGATACACTTTGAGAAATATTATGCTAGAGGTGCTGACCCTGGGGAAAGGCATTTCAGCAATGTGATCAGGATGGAGCATGGTTACTTAGGATGAGTCAGACAAGTTCTTAGCAGGTGAGAGCTAAGAGCTGCAGTTCCTCACGGAAGATCTAAACAAATGTCTAGGTTGTTTAAGGGAGCCGTGAGGATGGGACTAAGTAAGTAGTCATGCTTCATAGATCCTTGAATTCAGGAACCTCCAACAGAGATCCAAGGCAGTAATTGCTACCAGTGTGTTTCTGTTGGCATCTAATACAGAAGACCTAGGCATCAATGGGCAAGCCCTTCAGAAGCTGAAAGGCTTCTGCTGGTCTGCAGCCAGTGTACCTTATCGTCAGTGTCTTTAGACAGAGCTACATCTTTAAGACAATAGGCTAGTCTGGAATAATGCAAGGGGCATGTAGAACTGAAACCACAGGCTTCAAATTCCCCCTTTATAATAGCTATAAAACTCTGAGGATTGTACAAGGACTCTCATCAGAGAGAAACTGACATAGTCCCATCCCACTCTTCCTTCTGTTCAGTGAAAAATATTCATGAGAGAAAAGATAGGCTTTTCTTTCCATATGCATACCATTCAGTAAACAATGTTGCTTGGAACACCATATAAGAAAAAGGGGTGCTGACCAATGTAAAAGGAAGGCCATTGACGTCTGAGGGGTTCTGTTTCCATCAGCTCTGAAATGCTTGATTTCGTTCTTTCTTTGTGCCTATTCCCCAAATTACTAAAATGGAGGACATAACTCAACAAAACCCCACTGAGATAAAATGCTTGCTGCTTTTAAAAGACAATTTTAAGATAACATTTATAGATTTATTTCATACATGTGTATATATCTCTTCTTCAAAATCAGTGAAATTGTGTATGAAACAAGTGAGTACATTCAGCGTGATCACTAGTTAGAGTTAACTCAATAGCTTTATCATACAATTTACAATTCTGTTAGTTGAATTATTGCCTTTAAATTACTGATAAAGAATGGTTTTTAAAGAATACCAACTGAGACCAAATCCAAAGCAAGATGTAAAGTTTAAGAACACCTCTGGATAGTAATATATTAAATTTACTTTGTTTATTGAATTTTGCTCTATTTAACGTTAAACATCTTTCCCCTTGTGGAGCACAGGCTCCAGACACGCAGGCTCAGTGGCCATGGCTCACGGGCCCAGCCGCTCCGTGGCATGTGGGATCTTCCCGGACCAGGGCACGAACCCGTGTCCCCTGCATCGGCAGGCAGACTCTCAACCACTGTGCCACCAGAGAAGCCCGTGACATTAGACATCTTAATCCAAATAGGCATGTGATTATGACTGATTAAAAAGACATACTTGTCCTTTACCACTGATTTCTATTCTCTACCTAAGAGTGATGTTTACTAGCTTTTAACACCACATATGTGTGACTTCTCTCCCTTTTGTACAAATAAGAGCATACCTTAAATGGGAGCTTTTCTGTGCATTATCCACAGACAATTTTAGCACATTAAGTCATAAATATTGATATTCATTTGTCTCTTAGTTTATTTTCTTAGTCCACTCTTATGCCTCAAGTTAAGTAAGTCAGATTTTTAACCTAATAATTCTCTCTTTAGCAAATAAAGTGTAACTCTTTGAGCTGAATTCCCCACCAGCAAGATACTAGAATTTCCAAGCATTTTGCAAATAGGCCAATGAATTTCCTATCATTTGTACCAAAGAGTGGTGCATCACCTCATCCCCCATATTCTGAGCTTGGATAATTCACGCGCACACACACACACACACACACACACACACACACACACCTCTTTCATTTTCAATATCACCCTTAAGTAACTGTGTGTTCACAGAAAAAGCTCTTTTCTTACCCACACTAATAATCTTATTTTATGAGTGAGAAGCAACAAAAGAAATTCAGTGCTTGTGCCCTTATCTAATCCATATTTACTGCACAGATGTCAGGAGTGATCAGATGGAAGAAAAAGGAGATATATTTTTCTGTACTGCAGAAGAAAGGATTTGGATTTGGGTCTGAATTTTCTATTTATGCATCCTTAAAATACAAATGCAGTTATGTTGGCACAAAATGACCTGTTTTTCTCAATAAATAGCAAGACTGTTAGCCAACTCATTTCACAAGATTATCTTAAACGTGAAAAAAGAAGCATTAAAAAGACACAATTATCTTAGAGTTGTATTACACCTTTCCTCCAAGACTCTTAAAACATTCTGGAAATTATAGTCCAAGTACAGCACATAACCTTCCTCCTCTGGTCCTCTCAGTGAGAAATACAATTACACAACCGTGGATAAAAATGACCCTCCAAATAAATACAGTTCATCATTCTCTCATGAAATACACACATGAGAGATACAGATACAGATACACACAATTCAGAAAACCAAAGGTGTGTGAAACCTAAGAGGTCATTCCCATGTGTTTCAGGCTTGCAGAACCCCAGGACTGAATCCAATTCAGGGATGCTGTTTGCTTGGCCTCCAAGTGTTTGAAAGATTAGACAATTTCACATAAGTCTGGGTTTCCATCTCCTCTTGAAAAAATTGAGGCATTTGGCAACACTGAGCCCACATCCCTCATGGCAGTAATTGGCTGCATCTGAGAGCAGCTCTCTCCTCTTTACTGGGTACAGGATACACAGTTCAACTATTTTCCTCCATTTGCTACACTTATCCTATTTACATAAGCTGCTCACCTCTGGAAGTAATCAAGCTTGAAACCCTGGTTTTAACCTGTGCAGACATACTACCATCCTTACCTTAAATAGGTTGTTTTTCTCCAGATGCTTCATAATCACACCTTAAAATTTAGTTATTGAGACAACCCTGGGATGACAATTCATATTGTAACCTGGTCTTAATTATTTCCTCAAATATTTGTTATATTATATGCAAGGCAAAAGGCTGGGACCTGGAGAATATATAGGAATGGATTGGGCATATATCTCACCCTTGGAAAGCCACTGGCCTAATAAGGAAGATAAAACGTGAATGGAAATTTCAAGGCAGAAATGTATGAACATTGTAAGAGGGGTATCTAAAAGGGATTTCAGAGACAGGGAAACCCATGTCCACTGGGAATGGGTGAGGGAGAGCTCTGTGAAAGAGGTTTCTTAGGTCCCCTTCTCTGGGAGCAGACTCTGAGATGGATGTTTGTATGCAGGTGACTGACTAAGGATGCTCTCAGGATCAATTCCTGTGGGGGAGTGAAAGAAGCAGGACTGGGGAGAGGAGATGCTGAAGCAACATGCGGTCACAACAAATGGCTTCAGCAGACCTCACAGGGAGCTTTGGAACTGGGATGGCCCTTGAGAGTTGTTCCAAATTGGGGTAAGTGGGCCAACCCTTATAACCCACATCTGCCAGTCAATGAATATGGTTTACCTAGAGGCAAAGATGCTGGTTTCCACTAACTCCTTCCTCTTTTCGCTTTCTGGACTCATCTACAGCCAAACTTGCTTTACACCTTGCTCCCATGCAGTAAGCATACAGGGATGGGCCTACTCTGCCATTTTTTCCTGGTTGAGGCTCTGATTGGGTAGATGAGGCAATACTCACTCCCCCATGCAATGAAATAGGTAAGTGGACTCAGGCTACTTTATGGTCACATTCAGTCACACTTCTCTATCATGGTCTCATCTCCACCTCTGACTCACTCTTGCTCTGCTCTCACTCTTTCCTGGGCATGCCTGAATTTGCAGATCCCTAAGTGTAAATTCAAAATGAAAGATAAGCAGTCCCACTTTGGCACTAGGTCTATCATCTTGTTTCAGCTAGCATTTACCAGAAAGTCCCGCATTGGAGTTAGAGGTTTTTTTGGGGTTTTTTTTTTGCTACTTTGCTAACTCTTTGATATCCTTCTATGTATGTCCATCAGCCAGAATGCCAGAGGAGAGGAGACAGAGGTGAGTGGCACCCCAACTCTAAGGAATGAATGTGTTTGGGTACCATTACTAATATCACTCTAACTTATGTCAGCATATTATTGCAAGCATTTTATACCACTGACTTAAATATATCATCACTGGCCATGGCCGCCTTGATAACAATAAAAAATAGTCACAGTTATCAATTATTGACCACTTTCTATAATGGCAGGTACTGAACTGGGCAATTTGCAAATATTGTCTTTAATTCTAATATCAACTCTTCAGAACAGATATTATTCCTCTTTTATAGATTAGTAAACAGAGGCTAATAAGGAGAGAAAATCCTGCTCATGGTTATATAGCTAGTGAGTTGACAGCTACAGTTCAAATACTGGTCATCTGGCTCCTTCAGCCGAAGCTCTCTCCCTATACCACACTACTTTTAAAAACAGTAATTATTTATCAGCGCCTACAAGGTGTAAAGTTCTTTACATATATTACTTAACTGAATGTTTACAACAGCCCCATGACATTTATTATTGCCTGATTTTCGCACGCAGAAAATGGGGGTAAGAACACTTGCTAAGAATCAGTGAGCTGATAAGTGGCCATGCCAGGATTCAGTCCTAAGTCTGACAGTTCCCTGAGCCTGTATCCCTTCCACTCTGTCTCATAGTCTGTCTCCTTGGTGAGGAAATAGAGGGCTCAGAGAAGTCACATGGGAATGTTCATACATCAGTAAAATCTACAGGAGAATCCATCAGATACGGTCAACGTTAACTACTACATAGACAGTTTAATGTCAGAGGCCAAGGGGCTCGTGTATTTCAGCAGTAAACCAGATTTTAATGATTGGTATCCTCTCCTCCAGACTGAAGTCGACTTGTAAGCCTTTAGGAACACAGACCCCTGGGTATCTAGAGAAACCTCAGAATTCTCAAGGAAGATAGTCTTCACTGTACAGAGTCACTGAGAGACTCACCAGTACCCATGAAAGTCCTGTGGAAGAGTACAGATGGGAGAGGGAAAGTTCAATGAAATGTCTGTAATACTTAACTGAATCTATCACTGGGTTACTAGAGTCCTTGGGGCCCAAGTATAACTCCTTAAAATGACCCCAAATACATATAAATCTCTACTTGCCCCTGAGGAGAGATCCAGGAGAAATAATATTTGTATATCATAGCCCTTTCCAACATTCACCAGGATGAGGTCTCCGAAAGATGACTTCAAAACAGCAATTCAAGGATCAGGTGAGCCAGAATGAATGGAAGGTTGGTCATGATTTCAGGGTTTTGCCACAATCTGTCTAAAAGCTGAGATCTTAATAAAGCTGACTCATGATACACCATGTGAAAGAATCCAGATACAAAATAGTACACATTGTATGATTCCATTTATAGGAAACATCCTAAATAAACAAATCTATACAGACAGAAAGTAGATTAGTGGTTGCCAAGGGCTTGGTCAGGGGATAAAGAGCAACTGCTAATTGGCACAAGGTTTCATTTTAAGGTGTCAAAATATTCTAAACTTAGACTGCAGTGATGGCTGTTTGACTTTTTAAATACACTGAAAACATCAAATTGCACACTTTGAATGGGTGACTTTTATGGTATATAAATTATATCTAGATAAAGTTGTTAAAAGGAAAGATGATTTACCACATACTAATGAGACATCAAAAATGGCACTTTATAGTAAAAAGAATAATCAAAAAGCATTAAAAATTAAAATAAGTTAAAAATAAATATATGATAGAAATCAACATAAGATTTTATCAAAAATCATTAATTAAAATCTAGGTCTGAAATTCAGTGTACACTGTGTCTAATTTGAATTGGTCTTCCTATTTTGAGTCTTTAGTTAAGGTTACTTGAGAAGAGAATCTGAAATCACAAAAGGAAATCAATACCACAGTTGACCAAGGCTGGGTTTAATACCGCTGCCCACATATGAGTGCAGTGAGGAAAAACAGTATTTATTAGTCATATAGTAACTACATGGCCTCCTGCTTATCTCAGAAATTTCTCCAAGGAACACAACCATTTCCCACCTATTATTTCCTATTGATTTTTACCATCTGTCAAGAGGCAGAGCAAGAATAGGAGTTATAACCAAAGAAGGTGAGACCAGAGAGGGCAAAAGGAGTGGGGAATACTGCACAGCTCCGTGGATATGATAGCACATAGGCATGTAAAGCTTTCAACTTGTAGCTCACTTTTCTGTGTAGTCAATTCACTGACTCCAAGTTGATCCTGTGAGAGCAGAAATTCTATGTGTTCACCTGAGGCTAAGTTCAAAAGAATTTGAGGGCAGATTATTGGATTGAGAATTCCATCATTATCACCATCATCCTGTTATTGTTGTTATACATGTTAGCATATATACAAGTATTATCACAATTCCAGCTCACTATTTTTGATGATGAATGATTATCATAGCTAACATTTGCTTCCATCATCAGCGAGCTCTCCCCTGAGCAGCCAAGGTTTTCAGAGGATCCCTTAGATGTCAATAATAGATAGAACCAGTTTCTTATAACATGTGAAGAAACTTAACACATGTCCTGTTTAAGTACCAGGCTCTAAGTCCTTTATGTATATTAACTCATGTAATTCTCAGAATAACTCCATGGGGAAGGTATTTTAATTAAGCCTCTATTTTACAAAAGAGAAACTGAGGCATGAAATCCAGGAAGCTATACAAGGTCACACAGCTGTAAAGTGGTGGAGGGGAACTTGAGCCAAGGCAGTCTGGTTTTAAGTGCTTACTCATAACTGCCATGCAAACTGCCTTCACAGGAGAGGGAAGCTCTTTCAAAGGAGTACATTTTGACCTAGACTTATATTGTTCACAGAGACCCCCTGTAGCCAAAGTGCAGCAGAGGTAGGGATTCTGATGACCATCATTTCCTAAGTTATATAATTTTTATCCCACTAATGACAAATACCAGCAATTTGGCTTCTTCTAATATCATGATATTCATCAAACTTTTGAGATCAAAAATTGCTTAAATATAACGTATCAGACATTATATTTAGGATTATATAATCATCCTAAATTATAAATAGGATTATATAATAATCCTAATTATTATCCTATAATTAGCATTTTAATTATAATCCTATAATTAGGATTATTATATAACCCTAATTATTATATAATTATTATATATAATTATATTTAGGATTATATAATAGGATTCTGGATCCTATTAAGGCCTTACAAATCCTATGTTCATATATTTATTTATTCAGTATATTTACTGAATGTTCAATATATGCCTGGTCTTGTTCCAGGCACTGGGCATAGAACATGAATAATCCTGGCAAAGCCTCTGCTCTTTTAGTGCTTCCTTCTGGTGCAGAGCTTCTCAACCTCAGCCACTATGAACATTTTGGGGCAGATTATTATTTTTGTGAAGAGCTGGCTAATCCATTATAGAATGTTTAGCATGTCTCTGATTATGACAACCAAATATGCCTCTAGATATCGCTAAATATTCCCTGGGGGGACAAAACCACCCCAGAACCACTGTTCTAGTATAAATCAAATTGAAAATAAATGAAGAAATAAATCAGTAAAAGATACAAAGTATCACATAGTGGAAAAGTGTTCTGTAAAGTATTAAAAAATAGTGATATTTTGGGAAACAACTGTGTGGCTACTTTAGGTTGGGTGGTCAAGATGACCTCTTTGAGGAGCTGGCATCTAAACTGAGACCTGAATGTCAAGAACGAAGATTATGGAAAACAGTTCTGAGTACAGAGTGAATCTAGAGCAAAGCCTCTGAGAAAGCTACAAGCTTAACTTGTTCCAGGGTCAAGAAGGTCACATTGGACAGAATGAGAAAAGCGAGAGTAGTTTAAAGTGAAGTCATGGAAGAAAATAGAGGTTCGATCAGGCAAACCATGCAGTGGGCATCCACTGGAAGGCTTCAAGCAGAGTAGTCTGCTATGTACAAGGCGGTCTACAGAGAGATAAGAGTAAAAGCAAGAAAACTAGAGAGTTGGAACACTGATGCAGTATTTCAATGGAAAAATAATGGTGGCTTGGAAGAAGATGCTATATAGGTGGGGATGGAGAAAAATGAATTGTTTGAGTGAATGAATAAATGATATGTTTGTCAGAACTTGCTGATGGATTGAATGTGATAGGGAAGATACAGAAATATCATCCCTCCTCCCTCCTTTTACTGTCTGGAACAAGAGAATGAACAGTTGTTGAAAAGACTGAGAATAGAGTGGAGGGAAGAGACTTAGAGCTAAGAGTTTTAGTTTGCCTATGTTAAATCTGAGATGCCTATTAGACATACAGGTGAAAGCACCACGTATGCAGTTGAAGTTCCAGGGAAAGGTCAGAATTAGACATAGAGTTCGGGAATATTATCTTAGTTATTAAATAGTATTTAAGTCATAGGTCTGGGTTAATCCATTTATGGAGACTCACTTGAAAGACAAAATAAAGGGACCCAGGATAAAACAGGTCTCACCAAGATTTAGAGTTGAAGCCTAAAAGATACAGAAAATAAAGGAAGAAAATGAGAAAGAACTAGCCATGAAGACTGAGAAAGAGAGTCAAGGTGGCTGAAAAAATACTTTATAGGATTATCAGGAACACCCTGAAATAAACTGCCAAACTTAAGGAAGGTACAAAAGGAAGAGTTTATGCAGATATCTCATCATTGAAACAACTCTTCCTTAAGAGAGCTATCAGATACCTAATCTGAGAACAGAAATGAGGGTGAATCCTGGAGTGTGCTTGTTAGCCTGCAATGTTTGTGTCAATCTGTTTAATATTATGGTTCCTTAACCTTAATATAAGTTAACAGAGCACTTAGTGTGTAGAGGCATTATGCTAAGTGCTTTTTAATCAACAGTCACTCTTAGTCCTCTCAACTAGCCTATAAGAAAGTACTAGTATATAAAGAATAAATACGGATATAGTGCTCACTGTGAATCCAGCCCTGTTTAAGCACTTTACATAAATTAACTCATAAGATAGAAACTGTTCATATTACCATCCTCATTTTATAGATGAAGAAACTGAGGCAGGGAAACTTTAAGTAGACTGTCCAAAGTCACATGGCTAGTAAGAGGTGGATCCAGGGTTTGGATCCAGCAATCTGACTCCATTCTGTGCAATTTACCACTGAATTATATTGCTTCTGTATAGCTACAGGCATTTCCCAAGTGTTATTAACGATTACACTAAGATAATTTTACAAATGAGGAAACTGATCCTTGAAAGGGTTAGGTTACTTCACCAGGGTCACCTGGATAGTCAGTGGAAGATCTGTGTGTTTTGAACCCAAGTCTCTCAAACATTGATGTTTTCACTCTTAAATATTAAGCAAATACCATAATCAGCAAGATATAGGGAGAGAAGCCAAAATTATAAGAGAAAAGATGATTTTCTGATCACACCTCTCTAAATTAATGGCAGAGAGAGAAACAGAATTCAGATCAAGGCTTTAGCTGAAAGATACCATGGCCTTGCTCTTCAAAGCAAATGCCAATTCCTCTTTATTTCTCCTGTGGACTTTGTAGAGTCGGGTGCAGGTCTCCACCACTCTTAGCACCTGATACCCTGCTATACTTCCAAGGAACCATCTCATTCTTAGAATGAACCACTCTATTTTTTAGTGGTTTCACTTTTTGAACAATTCAGGTTTAATTAATTTTAATTTTATTAAGGTATAGTTGATTTATAGTATCACATTCATTTCAAGTGTACAAAATAGTGATTCAAAACATTTATATATTATACTCCATTTAAAGTTATTATAAAGTAATGGCTATATTCCCTGTGCTGTACAATGTATCCTTGTAGCTTATTTATTTCATACGTAGTAGTTTGTACCTCTTAATCCCCTACCCCTATCTTGCCCTTCTTCCCTTCCTTTTCCCCACTGGTAACCACTAGTTTGTTCTCTATGTCTATCCGTTTTTGTTTTGTTATATTCATTCATTTGTTTTATTTCTTTTAGATTCCACATATAAGTGATAACATAGAGTATTTGTCTTTCTCTGACTTATTTCACTAAACATAATACCTTGCAGGTCCATCCATGTTGTTGCAAAAGGCAAAATGCCATTCTTTTTTATGGCTGAGTAGCATTCCACTGCTTATATACCACATCTTTATTCATTTGTTGATGGACACTTAGGTTGCCTCCATATCTTGGCTATTGTAAAAAATGCTGCTATGAACCCTGGGGTGTTATGAATCTTTTTTTTTTTTTTTTTTTTTTTTTTTTTTTTTTTTGCGGTACGCGGGCCTCTCACTGCTGTGGCCTCTCCTGTTGCAGAGCACAGGCTCTGGACGCGCAGGCTCAGCAGCCATGGCTCACGGGCCCAGCCGCTCCGTGGCATGTGGGATCCTCCCGGACCGGGGCACAAACCTGTGTCCCCTGCATTGGCAGGTGGACTCTCAACCACTGCACCACCAGGGAAGCCCTGAATCTTTTTAAATTAGTGTTTTCATTTTCTTTGAATATATATCCAGGAGTGGGATTGCTGGACAATGTGGTAATTCTATTTTTAGTTTTTTGAGGAACCTTCATACTGTTTTCCATAGTGGCTGCACCAATTTACATTGCCACCAATAGTGCCACCCTTTTCTCCACATTGAACAATTCAGTTTTCTATTCATATATCTATCTTTCAGGTTATTTCTTAGAAAATCAAACTTGCTCAATAAACATCTCTTAAGTAAACAGAATGCTAGAGTTGTTGAATGGATCAAATTAGATAATGCCTACAAAGAACTTAGTTCTGTACCTGGAACATAGTGATTGCTCAATAAATGGTAGCTGCTGTTATTATTCTTATTGCTATTATCATCATTCTAGCTTTTGTCATGGCTATTTATTATAGGAGAGAAAAAATATATAGATACATAGTAAAGCCCAAAATATAAGTCTAGTCACTGGAAAGAATCCATAGAAGAAAAAAGGGGAGGTTATTTTCCTGCCTCCCAATAGGGTGGCCAGTAGAGAGTTCAGAGGTGTGACTACAACTCAGTATGGCATATCTTCAATTCAGCATCTCGTAGGTATGATCTAGATTAATTATCAGATTTATATTGGCTTATATATAAAAATCAATTGAGGAAAAAAATTACTTAAAATAATATTTTAATAACACTGCTATTTGGTTTATTTCAAATACATAGTTCTAAAATACCTAGTTACTATTTTAATTACAATAGATTGCAGAAACTTCAGAAAATGCAGATAAACAAAATGAAAAAACAAAATTAAAATTATTTAATATTAAATAATTTTATTAATTACATGTGAATAATGTTTTTATATGTATGCATATATATATATATATAGTTTAGTGTTACTACTTAGTATTTAGCATTGCTAAATTTAGTTTTTAGTATTTAGTTACTATTAGTTACTATTTAGTGTTACCAAGCTATTACTTGAATCACATATATCCTTTCAGAATCTTCCTATCAAATGTATATATTTCTCTCTTCCCCCCATACACATACACATGCACACACAAACATATCCACATACTCTATTTTTAGGGTTGTATGTTTTTATGGTTCTTAATAATTCTGTTTATGTGTATAAATAGGTCCTTAGACCTCCTTGCTATTAGCAAGCATCTGATCCAGGATAAAAAGTAGCAAGGCCTCTAGAACACTGTAGAGGACACTGATTTTTCTGACTACCCACTAAACTTTCCGTGTTTAGTCCATCAAGTTCAGGTAGGGCATCACTCTTATTTCCAGATGGAGAGCACATCTCCCAGTCCCAGCCACCCAGCAAAAGGATTTAACTTGCCACCATGATTGGTTCAGAAACATGGACATGTGACCCACATTGGCCCAATTAGAATGCCTCTCAAGACTAAGTGTAAGAGTTCCTTTTTTCTGTTAGACCTGAAGCTACCACGTGGAGCCAGTGAATGAAACTAACAAGGGCCAGATTTGATGAGATATAGTGAAAATTCCAAGAATTTATGGTAAGTTTTGAGTCCCTAGATCAATATATGAGTACATTTTCACTCTGGCCTCCTCAACCACATAATCAAATAAATTCCTGTTCTTAATATAGCTGATTTGGGTAAAGTTTTGCTTATGTGCAACAGAAGTAATCTTAACTGTTACAAACACAAATCATAGAAGCCAAACTTGAGTTTTGGTTCTAATGTCTCACCTATGTCCCTTTTTCTTAAAAAGTAATTCCTTTTCACTATAAACTAATGCACAGAGGGAGTCAGTGCACTCAGACTTAGGCCAGCCAAGAACACATGGCCCATTAGAACAGATCATCCCATTTGTCTCCTGCTGGAAAGGCTTTTTTTCTGTATGTTTCAAATACTCCTCTGTGTCATGGATCTCTAAATGCCAAAAGTTGTTCTAATTCCTCAAGCTCAACAAGCAAACAGAAACTATAAAATTCTGATGAACATCAATCAGGGAAGAAAATCTTACAACCAGATTATAAAAGTTTGCTCATGAGATGGTTGCACTTGGAAAAGAGATTTGTGGTCCAAAATAACAAGTTATTTCCCTATCTGTCCTCATCAAGCTTAACAACTACCTAACACAAAAAATAACTCCCTTTGTTAGTGAATTCTATGTCCTGTTAGGGATCAGACTCCCTCAGCACATCAAAATGATAGTACCTGCTCCTCCCCGACCCCAGGCAAAGTGCTGTAATATCTCCAGCCATCTTTGCCATGGACCCATGTGACAGAGCCTTTCCCAGATGAAAAGACAAACTTTGTATCAAAGAAAGGCATCAGAAGACCATGTTTGAAAACTAAAGCAAAGAGAATAATAATGCAGTCAGATATATTCAAGAGGGATACTGAACAAATATACACACTGTTTTACAGTATTTACATTTTGAAGGGAACACTTTTTATCTATTTTAAAACCTTGTTATGTTCTGTAACCTCCCTAGCCTCTCGTACCCATAGCCATTTATCTGCACCTCTCTTGTGGAATTTAGCATTTGCTACTTTTATTATTGTTACATGTGTAGTGTAAGTCTTATCTTTTCTACAAGAATTCAGACTCCTTGAGGGGAGGGAGCTTGTTTATCCTTGTATCTCAGACATGACATAACACAGCAGCTTGCAGATATCCGGTCTTCCATAAGCATTAGAAAAGTGAAAAAATGTTTGTGTTTTTAAAATCAGGGTAAACCTGGATGGAAACAGAAAGCTTTTTTCACTTGCTAAAAGAGATTGGTTAGAAGCAAGTTGTAAAAGTCGATAAAGAGTTGCAGCTCAAATTTTGGTAAAGAAATTGGTTCTTCATAGAAACTCAGTTGTTTATTCATACATATAAACTCACTTATTAACTGAACTAATATTTTAGAAGCTATTGATAAAACTAAGAATAGAATAAAAATTAGAACAAGCTAATTCCATAGAGAGATGGAAAATTGCTCCGTTTTTCCAGATTTCAGTATTTTACGCAGTGACATCATGGAATTCATTTTATCAATCTTCTTGTTTAATTAGGATATAAGAGAACGGCAGGATGATAAGAGTAGAGAATTTTCAAATGAAAAGTAGCTTTTCCCCTAGCAAGTTATGTAAAGAAAATTAAAGTGTTTCTTGTTTGTTTGCTTTTGTGGTAGGGAAATTGAAATCTAGAAGAGAAAACACCTGAGAGAGAGAGAGAAAGAGAAAGAGAATGTAGAACTTCTCTAAATTTCCAAAGAACAAAAGACAGAATTATGAGTGAGTCCCAGAAAGCCTTCAGAGCTGAGATGAAAAGATACCATTTTAACAAAAGAAGTATTCCTTTCAAGCCTAGTAGCTTATCTGAAAAACATGAAAACCTGAATTAAGAGCAGTCAAAAATTAGTGTGATATGAGTAGCAAGTTGTACCTTGTTCACTGGTTTCACTCAAACCTATTTAAAATACATAAATAGTTTAATACATTGTTATCTTCAAAGTCTACACTTTTCTACTGGGAAAGTGTTGTTGTATTTATTTGTTATTTTACCTTGTTCACACTCAAAAAGAAATTATTACATGCAGTGTAATGGAATTGTTAAAATAAAGTGTAAAACAAGAGGCCAATAATGGTGATAAATGACTAAGAGATCCTAAAATGTTAGTCAATGTGCAGTTAGTGATAAAGAACAATTTCCTGTCAATTAAACCTCAATAAAGCTGAAAAAAACTGTGTGTAAAACTCTTAGAGGAGTTTTTCTAATATAATTACCTTGTAAAGAGAAAAAAAAACACTTTCCTTTGAGTTTGCTCCCATTCATATAAATATTACAAAATCACCTACCCACCCCAGTAAAGTACAAAGAATAAAGAAAAATATTTATTATTCTTAATTCTGCAAGTAGAATCCTTAATTCTATAAATAGCAAGTAAATACATTTGTATTCAACAAAATAACTGTATTTGAGTTCATTCTAATAAAAAACAACAAAACTTTTTCTTCCATTTCTCTGTGTAGGAGGTATCCCAGTCCACAGTTCAGGCATACAAAAGACGCTCTATTTTTTCTTCCACAGAAGCATACATTATCTTTCTTTCAAGATCTGGATAATGTCTTGAAACCTCAGCCAGTTTGATGCTTCCCTTCTCTTCTCCCTGGGAACCTTTTGAGTTCCAGAGAGGGTTTGTATAGGCTACATGGGTCAAGAGGAGGATTCTGTTCCTCGGTGTCATTTCTCCATGCAGGCATGATTGGTAAGTCCATCATCCTGTTCTGTCTTTGGTCATAGGTCCACACGTAGCTATAGCAATAGGCCCCATTCCCATTCACATGAGCCCTGAAGGCATAGTTTTTGCTGCTTCTGTGCAATGCTTGGCTTTAGAGGAAACACTCAACTTCTAGGTCACTCTGGGGCACTCTGAGGCTTTGGAAAGACCCCTTTGGTCGAATTCAACAAGCAGCCATTTCTAGGGATACTACTGCTTCCTAGAGTTCAGTTTAGGTGAGTCTGTTCTAGAGAAGATGGATACCGTGATAGAAGGGATGGAACTGTGGAACATGCAGAGTCAGCAGGAGAGGTGGAACACTTTTCCTCCATCTCAATATGTTTCTCCAAACATTTTGTTTGGGCTTGGAGCCCTCTCAATTCTGTTAAGTGCTTTAGGCTGGAAACCAAAGTCAGGGGAAAAATTGGCATGCTAATTCTTTTTTCTTTCTGGATTGTTACATCTTTCTCCTGAGGCAATGGCCCAGGAGGCCTTAGCTGCTTGAATAAGAAGAAAGTTCAGAGGGACAAAACTATCAGGAGGAGTGGAAAAAAACCCAAACATTGTTTAATATTTCAAAACTTTCCCAGGAAATAGGAAAAATGCCTATGAGGGTATATGGGAGAAAATTAGCATAAAGTTGAGGTTAGGTGAAAGAAATTAGCATAAATTAGAATAAAGTACTGATTTTGCTGATCTCTTTGCATCCAAGCAATCCTATAGAAATGAACTTTGAATCTCTTTCAAATTGAGAAATTTGTGACAAAAGCATTATTTCCTATTACGCATTCTTCTATAGACTTGGTGGTACACCCTGAAACATCTCTAGGGATAAAGCTTTGTTTTTTTACGAAGAAACTTTTCCCTCTAAAAAATATATCCAATACCACTAACTGGTCATCCTAGGCTTGTCCTTGGATGTCTTTCTAAGTCATGCAGATAAGTTTATTTCAAACTCCGTAATAAACTAATCCTTTCCAAACCAATGTAATCTTTTCAGCTATTTTCCTTCAGAGTTTATAAATTCCTTCACAAAGAAAGTGTCACTAAAAATAAGCAACGTCTATGTGTGTTCCTTGCATCATGCAATACCAGAAATTTTTTATTGATTAGGTCATTCTGTCACACATCCGCTACAATAACAATCCAAACTTGCACTAGTCTGGAAGGACTATACATAGCTTGACAACGCTGTAATTTATAGATTAGTGAATGTTCCCTTTTATTTGAAAATAGTTCAGACATTTCAAAAGCCCGTAAGCCTCTAATACTGTGTACACATTGTGCACCTGGACTGCCTCTGTGTAGTAAACATGCATCATTTGTGGCTCCGCAACAGGCCTGAACACCTTCCTTATATTTTGGTCATTTTCAACTTTAACGAATCTTGCCATTCCAAGGAAGAGCCAGAGGACTTGCATAACTGGACATCCCTGCTACTAGGGTGCAGATATGTGACATGGTTCTGCCACTCACATGTACCTTAGCACACTTGGGTTCCGAAGGAAGTGATAGACATACACTTTGACATACATATACTCTCATAATTAATATGAGAATTAATATTCTGGCAATTGTGGTGAGAGAGGCACCTGGTTCCTTGTGGATAGCTGTGGCGGAGCTTCTGGCATCCAGACCTAAGTATTATAGACTATCATAGGCCAAGCAGTGACGGAGCAGCATTTTCCCTGCAAAAAGTCCTTTAGTGGACCTAAGAATTGTCCCTGCACTTGTGGCTCAAGAATCTAGTTCTCATGTCCTCCTAGAGAGTCGTAAGTGAAAAGTAACCTTTCATAAGTTCATTTTCTGGTTAAACTGGCTGCTGTTTACAGTGCAAAACACTTTTATAGTTACTGAACAAATAAATAATCAATCAGACAGTATTATAGTTAGATGTTAAAAAAACTAATTTCATTCATGTTGATATGTTAACACTGTTACTGAGATTCTTAGGGGAAAAAAAAACCCAAACATTTAAACACCAGCCGTTTGTTGTATAGTCCAGGGGACATGGTAAGCCAATCTTAGTATCCTAATAGATTTTCCACTTCTTTTCTTTCTAATATTTTTGAGTTAACAGGAGGGAGTGCTTACAGGTATAGTTTTTATTATGGTGATTCGTTTTAATACAGTTCTATGAAAGATGAAACTAAGCTGCCTAATACAATTACTCTAAACACCAAGGCATTCATTCTGTGAGCAATTACAGTGGGAAGCAAAGATGGAATGCACAAAATTAATAATAGGAGATAGTCCCGGTTATCAAGTAGCTCTATCACAGTTTCCTTGGGAAAAGACTGATATCCAAACTAGAAAAGTTTTCATTATACTTCCATAATTTCTATTTATTCCTCAAATCAATTGTTCTTTCCCTGGAAATTATTTATTACTAAGACTACCCAAGGGAAATGACCTATCCTGTCCCTATAGACCTCACTGGCAGTACTGAGAACAGTTGTGTTACATTTAAAAACAATATTATTATTCTGCTCTCATGGACCATATTAACATAACAATCATCCTTTGGGAAAACAACCAGATGAATTGGGTATGTACCTCCAACAATGATCATGTGCCTTGTGAGAATCCCAGAGCCACCCACCACCCTACTCTCATTCTAGCTAAGCCCTACCCTGCGGTATCAATAACTAATTACATTACAGTTCTGCCTCAAGAACATAGATGGATGATTTCATTATACCATTTAATTAGAACTGTTTTTAATTTATCAGGAAGAAATGGTATAATTGGTGACAGAACAGCTGTTGCAGGTCACATGGAAAGAATATGATTGAGTAACAGAAAATGGCAAACTTTGCCGAGAACTCCAAGCTGCATTTAAGTCTTTAGGAAGGCATTATGTAGAGGGAAAGGAAGTCTGCCATCTGTTATATTTCATCTAATCAACACCTCTGAACTTTATCACTAATGTTACCAGTACAGGGTGCATGGTCAACTGCAGGAAGTACTTGCAGACCAGGGTCCACTCTGGCTCAATAAATCCTACTTCCCATAACATGGTATCACCGTAGCTTCAAGGCATACAAAGGAGAACTTTAGTCCCTGGATGTAGCTGCTTCTTGGATAGTAAATGCTAATCTTCTTGTGTTGTCCAAAATAGTAGCAGGTATAACTATTTCTTTATTAAAGGGATAACTGACATTAGACTTGCCATACTCTAGCCTGTTTTCCTTGTGGTATCAGTCAGGGAGCCTGGAAGGCTGGAAATTCAGGAAGGATTTCTATGTTAAATTTTGACACAAAATTTCTTTTCTGAGAAACCCGTTTCTGCTCTTAAGGCCTTCAACTGATTGGATAAGACCTACCCACATTATTGAGAGTAATCTCTTTTAATTAAAGTCAACTGATGGTAGATGTTAATGACATCTACAAAATACCTTCACAGCAATATCCAGACAAAGTTTTGACCACAGTTGGATACCATAGCCTAGCCAAGAGAACATAAAATTTAACCATCATACCTATTTGCAAAAGGACCTCCCTGGGTTCTGTTTTCATATTTTACCCTTAGCTTTTTAGGATGAGAATGAGATGTTTCTGAATGAATGTAATCTCTCTGTCTTCATGTATACAAGAACACGTTAATCAATTATGGTACTCTTTTCCACTGAGTACAGAAATACTTCTCAACCCAGTGCTCTAAAATGCCACTTCCGTTTTACTTGAGCTAGCATGCAAAGTAAAATATATTGTCTCTCTCATCCTAAGCAATTGAGCCACCTTCTGCTTTTAACTTTTGTATGTTGATTGTCACAATATAATTGGGAGCTGGATATTGAATATATAAGAATCATTCAGAAACAGGCTGTAGTCAGATGAGTGCAAGAAGAGAAATAATGGAACGGCAAATCCCAACACCAGTACAGGAGGACTAGAGGACCCAAATGACGGTGTACCACAAGGCAAGTAATGCATAGGGTAGTTAAAGTAAGTGTGAGCCAGTGTAAGAGACAGAAAGTTGCTCCAGTCAATGACAGAGGGAAGAGCTGAAATTTCATGGATCAAAGGGGATGAGGCTGAGTCAAAGATTTCCACGGCAAACCCAAGGTGAGTGTTTGGATGGAGAAGATGTTCTGAGTATGTTAAGGATCCATCCTGGATTTAAAAATTGTGTTCTGCCTAGTTGAGGAGTCACGACAGTGGTTAGTAGAATGGCCACAATCACTGTTTCATAAATCTAGGCTACCTCAGTCTTTATAGCCTGGGAAGACACACTAAGCCTGGTTTTTGGGCTTTCTGGTCAAGGTGAGTGAGCACTATGACACAGTGCTATTCTTCTTCTGCCACTACAGAGTTCAATTGGGATCCATATGATTCCAAAACTGTGACTCTAATTGTCACCTCCAATCTATTGCACTGAATTTTTATTGGGCTTGATTGATCTTTTATCAATTGTGTCTAAATCATAATCTTTATCCTCATGTTTATCTTTGCTTCCTTATTTCCTCTCATGATTTGAACAATCACAACAATCATTGTCTCATACAATCAAAATGCCTCAGTCATCCTTGCCTCATGCTCAAAGCCAAAGCACCAAGTCCTATGGTTTCTCTCCATTCTTTCCTTTGTCCTTTGTCCTCTCTGTTCATTTATCCTCTGTTACCTAGACTTCTGTAAAGATCTCTTTAGAGACCTCCTTGCCTCCTGTGTCTGCCACACTGGTATGTACTTCCCCCTTCTAATAGATCAAAGGCCCTTAAAACATGATTCTGGTAATGTTACTCCTTTTATCAAAGGTTTTTGATAAGTCCCATAATCCTATAGAGATCCTAATTCCTTAAGTTAATACTCTGTGTCTTCTGTAATCTAGACCAGACCCATCTTTCCAGCATTGTCCCCACTAGTATCCTACTCTGAACTTTATAATTCAAAAGGTTGTGCTATCTGCCACTTCCAGAAAATGACCTGCATTGTTCATTTGCAGGCCCTTCCACATGTGTACTGCCTATTAGTTGGTTTCTATCCCTCTGTTAGTCCATTCCTCAAACCCCAGCTATAAAAATAGCTCCTTTACAAACATCTTCCCTGACCTCTTATGACAAGGAATCTCCTTCTTTTTAATGAATCACTACATCACTTGTAACATATAGCATTTTATATAGTTATCCAAGAACAGACTGTATTCCCCTTACCATATAAACTCCTTGATGATATGAATCAGTTTTCCACTCACTTTTCTTTTGCAAGTAGTGTCTTTCACCACTAAACTAACTTTCACTAAGAGGGTTGATTGTACACTGTATTTTTGGTAAGTGGAATAATACACTGAAGAGTGAATCAATCCTTGGAGAAAGCTCATTCCTCAGTCATCTCTCCTAATCCATGTGAATGAAAGATTTGGTTAGCAGAGATAATTGCAATCTCAGGAAAATCCCTCAATTTCGCAGTATGCACTTCTCTAGCAAATCTTTTTACTGAAGCAGTTTACAAATAGCAAAAAAAAAAAAAAATCAATATGAGTTATCACATTTACTCTCTATATTCAGCCTCATTTATTCTTATATTCTTCCATTCAACAAATATTTGCTGTGTTTTTAATGTATTCCAGGCCCAATGCTAGATGCTAGAACTATGGAGAACATAGTTCCTGTCTTCAAGGCCTTTCTATTAGGACTGATTTAAAAAAAAAAAGTCAACTTTCATGTAATCACAGTAAAGTAAGACAAGGGCTCTAGCAGAAATATAGATGGACTTGGAAGGCATAGGAAGAGTATCAAGATTCAGTGAAGATTTTGCTGAGATAGTAATATCTCAGCTGATAATTTTAAGGAAAAATAGACGCTATTATATAAATGAACACGTTAGGAGGAGGTAACCCTCCAGGAAGAAGGACTGCATATGTGAGAGCACAAAGGCCAAGCCTGCCCTTGCCTTCTCTTAGGAAAAAATTTCTTCTGAGCTCACAAAGAGCAAGGTTAAATGATCAGTTCCTAGTGTCTTCTTTTACAGTTCATGATGCAGTAAGCAGTCCCAGAAAGTGTGCTAACCAGGGCTCTGTTTAAGTACTCGCATGATTGGAGTCCTGGAGGACATAATGCATACCTTAGGGCCTTGAAGTCCATGTGAATTCTCATAGGGATCAGGCAGTCTTCAGCTCTCAAGGTCACTCTGAGAGTCACTTCATGTGTGAGAGAGTCAACTTCTACCAGCCACATAGACTCTGGTCTAGGTTTCATGAGTATGAAATGAACAGTAGTGATGTGAACCACCCACCTTATCATTATAATTAAAAAATACAGTTACCATTTGCTTAGTAACTGATTTTTACAGCATGCTTTTGCAAACAACTGTGCTTTTTACAGCCCTTCAGGATAGAGAGGGTAAAAATTGTTCTTCCTTTATTAAAGTTAAATAAACTTGGGAAAGAGGATTCAAAGCTTTTACCTAAGATAGCGCAGTCAATGAGCATCAGAGCAGACCCTGAATTCTCTCTACTCTACATCTGAATGGATATACCTCTCATTTCAAGAGTAGAAAAGAAATTCTCAGGAAACAACTACATTCAACTTCACAGTACTACCATGAGTGAAGAGAGGGAACATACTTCTCTTCCACTATAAATAGAAAACTCCAGTCTACAGGGGTTAAGACCCCAAAGATGCCCAGCCAGTCAGATGCCAAAAAGTGAGACCCCAGAATCTCAGCATCTGAGCTCCTTCTTAGACCCTTATTCCTAACCACACCAAACAAAACAATAGCAAAGTGTGGAAAGCAAGAAGACATTCTCTCCAAAGTAAGAAGCCCTTATACCCTGAGTCTGGTGAGTGACTACATCATTTTAACTTTTAATTTGTAACTTAAAAAGCCTAGTCAGCCAAATGACATTGATTCTATTTCATATTCCAAGGTATCATAATAATAATTAATCTTCTAGAACAACAATATAGTCTTTGAATCTCCAGAAAAGCAAGGGGCTAAGTTTGTTCTTGGTGAATTATACTCAAAGAGTGCAACTAACTTCCAAATGTGCTACTGTATTATTTAACTTTTAGACATTTTAATACAGTTCCTGATTATTAACACAATTTTAATATCTGATAGTGCAAAAGGGTAATAATGTTGTAGAGCTAAGACAGGAGGAAAAGATAAAATTAGCATCACTATTGGTGATTCACTGCTGGTGGGTGATGCTAAAAATATGCTTTATTCTTGGTTCTAACAATAATTCGGAAGAGAAAAGAAGCCAATCAACAAGAGAGCCAGAAAAAGGGGGAGTGGCTAAATTCTCTCTGTTTTCCTCCTGCATAATTCAATAAAACTGAGCTATGAAGGTGTTTCAATCATCCAGAGGAACAGATGTTTGTTCATCAAACATTTGCTGAGCACCCACTATGTGCAGGGCCCTAGATTGGCATCCAGGCTCCAAAACTCCCTTTTCTCAAGTGCTCAAGGTTATTTGGGTAGTCAGATGGGAAAAGAATAGATCATACTGTGTTACAGGCTACAGTAGAGATATGTACCAAGTACCCTAGCCTCGCACAGGAGGAAACTACTTTTTCTTCCTGCATAAGTCCAAAAAAGGTGGTATCTTGCAGAAATAATCTTACAGAAAAGGTGAAAGCAGATGAAGGGTAACAGTTCCTTTACCTGAAGGAGAAAGGAAAGAGAAAGAGAAAGTGCCTGGGCCTGTGGTAGAAGATGCACATAAGTATGGATTTTGTCCATCTCGTTTGCTGTAATATCCACTGCCTGGCAGGTTGTTGCTGTCACTCAATAAATATTTATTGGACAGGTAGATGAACTATGGTACAAGGATAACAGAATGTGAGAAGTTTTGTCATCTTGACTCATATTTGACCATAATTTTCTATCTGTCCACCTAATGCAGGTTCACACTCCACTAGTAGCAATACCAAAATACAAAAACTTCTGAAAGCCAGAAGTATTTTTCGGACTCATTTGGTGTCATATATAACCTGACTTGATCTCATCCAGTGGAAAAAACCTGGCTTGGGCTGACATAAGGCTATTTTTAATCTTTGTTTAGTCTATTGTGAATATGTATCCACTCTGCTGAGAAAGTAATAGTGTGTTTGATAATGGGGTGCTGCCCCAGACCTTGCTGGGGGTGGTATATAATATGCACTATATGGACTGTAGCACCTTTCTAAACCTGATAAATTTTGAATTCCAAAACACATTTGCCCCCAAGAGTTTTAGATTAAAAATTGTAGACCTGTAAAACATTACAATAAACCTGATGAAATTTACAGATCCCATAAACTTTTGCTTCTTTATTTCCTTCTGGCTTATTGTTCGGGGTTTGTCTTATGCCAAACTCAGTACAAAAGTTGGTGTGTTGCCTTATTGTGGTCCTGAATTGTTGTCACCCTATGTATGTGATCAACACCAGTGCAAACATCCCCCCTTGCGGTGGACCTATCCAGGGGCCCAATATTGGCTCCAAATGACCAAAGGTACTTCTCATACCTGAACCTGATATACTGTCACTGTTTTAGTGATCATAAACTGTATAACACCTCTTTCATAGTAATGGAAGCGGGGTTCACCCTCTGCGTGCCAAATGGAAAGAGACAGCAAAGTAAGATATTACCTTCACCTTCAAGTGAATGGACTATTGTAAGGTGCCTCAGAGACCAGATAATTCAATACATTGAAAGAGAAAAGTGCAAAGAAGCAAGGAAGTCAAGTCAAGGACAAACATTGTCTATTGAAAATCTTGCCACGACAAACCCTGAACAGGAAGATAAAGAAAATCTACTTGTACTGAGCAGCTAGTATCTATTAGATGCTGCAGCCGATGATTTGTTGTTACATTTAATCCTCACAATTACCCAGAGAGATCTATTTAGATACCTTTATTTTACAGAGAAGAAGGAAAGGTATATTAGGATTGAAAAACTTCCCCTAAAGATATAGAATTGGACAATGGAATATTACTGAGCCATAAAAAGAAACGAAGTTGAGTTATTTGTAGTGAGGTGGATAGACCTAGAGACTGTCATACAGAGTGAAGTAAGTCAGAAAGAGAAAAACAAATACCATATGCTAACACATATATATGGAATCTAAAATAAATAAATAAGTAAATAAATGGTTCTGAAGAACCTAGGGGCAGGACAGGAATAAAGACGCAGATGTAGAGAATGGACTTGAGGACACAGGGAGGGGGAAGGGTAAGCTGGGACAAAGTGAGAGAGTGGCTTGGACATATATACACTATCTAATGTAAAACAGATAGCTAGTGGGAAGCAGCCGCATAGCACAGGGAGACCAGCTTGGTGCTTTGTGACCACCTAGAGAGGTGGGATAGGGAGGGAGGGAGGGAGATGCAGAGGGAGGAGATATGGGGATATATGTATATGTATAGCTGATTCACTTTGTTATACAGCATAAACTAACACACCATTGTAAAGCAATTGTACTCCAATAAAGATGTTAAAAAAAAAAAAAGATATCGAACTGGGAAGAGGCAAACCTGGAATTAGGTGGGGCAGAGACAGGTTTCTCCTGCACACTATGCCGCACTGTGTCAAACAGCCCTGTGCTTAAAGTCACATGCAAAAGGATGCTGGCTTGGAAAAAAGAGTGGCCCTCATTTTGCACTCCTACATATGTGCAAAACACCCATCTTGCTTATCACTATTATCAGCATTCAATAATGAACAGTCCATAGGCCATGCTTCTGTGCATAGTGTCATCTGATTTATTTTTATTGTTATCAATTGCAGTGGAATGCTGAGCAGCTACTATAGCCTGGGCTTGGTGCTAGACACTTCACTTACAGTGAACTGTCTTCCCCTGTACCCTGCAATAAAAGCATTACCATCTCTAAGATTCAGAGATATTGAGTAAATTTCATAGCGTTCCTCTACTAGCAAGCGGTAGAGAAGGGATTTAAATATACAATTATCTAACTCCAAAACGCATGTTCTTTCCATACATCATGGTGAAACTATCAAATACAGAGCTATTGCTGGCATTGAATAAGGGCCATCTATTATTCACAGCACTTACACTTGAGTCATTACTGAAGGAGAATAGAAGGGTAAGTGCATGGCCACATTTGATCTCTCCCAATGAGTGAGAGACACGAAAGCACATATGGAATTTAGAATGCCCTAGCATAACCACCTCTGACTCACCTAGCTCTGAGAATACAATCTCCTTTCAGAAATAGGAAATCAAAACATGTATTTCAATATCTTGTAATCTGCTCACTCTTTATACACACTGAGAAGGCCATCCATTGATTCTGGCAGTTCTCCTGCATGTACACCTCTGGGGCCACACTGGACTGAGCTATGGACAGGCCACCAGTGATGTGATTTTTCAAACCTTGATCACCTAGCATATGACAACATGGATGAGAGGGTGCACAGATGTAAGAAAATTGGCCCTACTCCTCTGAGGAGGGATTGCAGCAAGAATATTCTCTTCTGACTGTAACACAGAGTGGGATTGAAGAAGGGGGATATGTCCTTAGCACAGAGCTCTGCATCCACCACTTCCAAGTCTTCTCCCTGCAGCCATATTCCCAATGACCTATGAGATACCCCTTCACACCACATCCCCGGCACCTAAGAACTAGATAATGCAGTGGTTCTCAACCATGGAAGATACGGCTCACCCCATTCCCCGGGGTACTAGTATTGGTGATGGGATTTGAGTATGTGTGTGGAATGTGAGAAGTGTTGCTCTTGTCACAGGGACTGGAGAGTTGGTCTGTCCTTTAATGGGAAGGGATGAGAAATCTAAAGGAGATATTTGAGGTTATCCTGCAAAATACCAAGATATCAATTCCTTTTTTGGGAAATACTGTCATAGAACTGTTGTTTGGTCCCAAGCCTGTGGTTGAACTCTGATGCCAAAATACTTCCTTGCCCCTCTGTCCCTCAATTATACTGCTCTCACCCAAAAGGTGTTACTAAAACCAACACTGCCTCAGATATTGAAATTAATATTAGGTATGTTCTAAAAATTTAGCCATAAATGATAAACAATGGGGGGGGAGACTCAATGGGAGAAACAATACAAGAATTCTTAATACAAGTTTCAGATATCACGTTTCTTGGTTTTAAATATAACTTAAAAAAAAAAAGAAGGCTCAACCTAGAAAAGATCACCATACAAAAAACAGTATTGTTCATCACTGTCCTAGAGCTATCTTTCTGGCATCCTCCCCTAATACTACATCTTACCTTCAATCCCAAATTTAATCCTTGATAGGTGTAGATGGATAGAATATCACTGTTCAGTTACCTGGTGCTGCACCAATAGAGGTACTTTTGGGCTGAGTATTTGAGTATATACTGTATTACAGCGGTCAGCATGCCGTAGCCTGGAGGCCACATTCAGCCATGCCCTGTTTTTGTGTGACCCAGAGGCTAGGAATGTTTTTTACATTTTTAAAGCGTTAAGAAGAACACAGCGGAGGAGGAAGAGGGAATGGAGGGAAAGGAGGCTGTGTGACAAAGGTCCTCTGTGGCTTCACAAAGCCTAAAATATTTAGTATCTGGGTCTTTACAGAAAAAGTTTGCTAAGCTCTGTATTAATAATTTGTACTTCAAGCATTTTGAGAACAGGGATGGTGGTGGCGACAGATAACATTGATGAGCCACAGAACCATGCAAAAGGCCCCTAACACAGGATATGTTTTTAATAATGAAGATGAAGAACAGACAGCTCCTAACATGCCATGCCTGTCTGTGGATAGGAAGAAGGTAGCAAATATAAATCCCCATGCACCTTAGCAAAGGATCAAGTCTTGGGGCTTACTAAGAAGAATGACCTCACTTTTGTCTTAAGGTTATTACCAACAGCCCTCTTCTCCTCCAGGTCTTTATTTCTGTGTTAGTGATTCTAGGGCTCAAACAGTCATCCTGAGCTCTATCACTCCTACCTCAGTTTCCATTAATTCTTCTCTACTGAGTAGCAATCGATTAGGCAAGTATTGCCAAGAAGGGAATTATGAAGATCATAATTAACAAAGGAGACAGTTGGAGGATTTAGTGAAGGCTGATCCCAGTCTAGTTTCACTGGGAAACAGCATTGTCTCAATCTCATTTGCCAGTAATTAGCTCTGCCTTTATTGCTTTGTAAATACTGCTTTAATTACCATGCTCCTTAGTTCAGAAGATGGAACTCAGTATCCTTATTGGATTTCATGTTCTGGCAATCCCTCCTCATCACTCTCAGAGCCTTTGCTGTGCAAAATAGATATATGCTAATGAAGCTGGCAATGGCAGTGTGAGAGGATTACAAGGGGTAGAGGTGAGGATATGAGAGATGCACAGTTCTGGAGAAGGAGACGTTTGCCTCTCCCTTATTATCATCCTGATACCTCTCATCCTGGAGGCTCAGGAGTTAGCAAATACGGATAAGGCAACCCTGCTGGGGTAGTCTCTGAAAGGCCTCAACTAAGCCAGTGGAGATAACCGTCTTCAGAACTTCCAGGTTACAAAGGGGAAGTAGTCATTAATTAGGCATTAATTAGCATCAGCTAGGAAGTGGGCCAAGAGGTACAGTGGCCAGAGCTCAGGGGATGCGAATTTGAGGCTCAGTTTATCCACTACTTCACTGTCGGTCTTAGATAAATGATTTCTCTTTTGGACCTCAGCTTCCACCACTGAAAAATGGGGTTAGATTAAGTGGTTGCATGTACCTCCATATCAAAACTTCCATGGATTTATAAACTCTATGTTGAAAGATATTTTAAAGAGCATCTATTCTAATTCCGTGCCACAGAGATCCCCTAATCCCACCTCCGATTTCAGCTGCAAGTGTGGTGGACAGTTCTGGGAAAGCTTATGCTTCCTTTGCACTGCCAATTTCCCACCTCAAGCAGGTGTCCCTCCTTTCCACGTTCTGCTCCATGGTCAGCTCACTAAGCATCATGCAAGTAGAGCCATTGGGTGCAACTCTCAACAAACAGGGGATAAGAGTGGGTGGGTGAGTGCTCCAGCCTCCCATCTTCCAGGTAGATGATTCTGGGCCACATCTGGTAGGCTGCTCAGGAGTCCGAGAAGAATTGAACCCTGTTGCCTACAGCAGTGACCTCAATAATGTTACCTTATTTGGGCTCTTCTTCCTTCCTTAGTCCTTCATATCTGCTTCCTAAGTTCACCTCTTAAAAAAATCCTTCCACCCAAGTACTTGTCTCAGGTTCTCCTTTCAGGGAACACAAACTAAGACACCCTTTCAGCTTAAAAACAAAAACATTTTTTAAATGGTGTAACTAGACCAAGGGCAATGTTATTCCCACTCCCCTGTGTACAGATGGACAGTCCAGTTGCAAAACATACCCAGAAGAGACCTACCATGATTCCTTCTTAGCATCTCATCCAAAAAGATATAACCCAGCAATAGAGAAATATTAATAAACCCCATTACATTAAGGAAAAGAAATATCATAGGTGATGGAAATTATTATCAACAAAAATAAAATAAGAACACAAGCTCTGATATCAAATGGACCTAGATTTGAACCCTAGTTCTGCCATTTTGTGGCTGTGTGACCTTGATGCAGAAGCTCTTTACACCTTACTTTGCTCATCTGTAAGAAATCAGGAATAAATATACCTAAAATACAGTAACCTCCCAATAAATTATCATTATAATCTTATCACTATTATCATTGTTATATATAATAATTTTGTGATTGCCATTCAAACAAAAAAGAAAACTATCATGCTGCAAATGATAAACGCACTCAAAACTTGTGTTTTAGCTACTCTGTGCTCTTTCAAAACAATACCCAGGGAGTGTTTTTTTCTTCTTTTCTGATAATCGTAACACCAAGACAGGGAAAAACACAAATGAAAAGGAGCACTGCAAATTGTACCCCCTTTCTCTCTGTCTAGGACTTTGACAAGGCCCATTGATGACACTTGGCACCGAGGCACTTCATTCCTTTGGGTTGTACTCTGACACTCCCAGGGTTGATGAAGACTGAGACAGAGATCTACCCTTCCTGGCTCTACATTTTCCTAAGCCACCTGTGCCAACTGTTAGGGAACACATCCCAGATTCTGCAGAAGTAGCAGGCAAGCATCCAGTGATGAATAGTCAGGAATGCAAAGCTTGTCAGAAAATCATCCAATCTCAAGGACCTTAAATGTCACTAGATCCCTGCTACAGCAACCTTGCCAAGCGGTTGCCCTGCTTCTCCTGAACATTGCTACATCCAAGATGGCCTTTCCATATTTTGACAGCTCCAACTTCTAGAAAGCTTTTCTTTACACTCAGCCAAAATATTTTCCTGGTAGCTTATGTTCATCATTAGTTATACTTCTAATCTATTAAGTCATTTAGAACAAAAGGGAATATTTTCTCCATATGGCAACCCTTGAAAAACATTGGAAACCTCAGTCACATCTTCCCTTGGTTACCACTTTTTCTGGCTAGACAACTCCATATCTTTCCTCAGTTCTTCATTTGTTTCCCACCATTCAGGGAGATCAGAGAAATAACTTGAAAGTATCTAAATAGCTAACTGACTTTGAAATAAAATAATAATAATAATATGGTTTAATTCCTAAACAAATAATTGAGAGTTGTCAGGATGATCAAATAGAGTCCATAAATTCATGTCAATTAAAAGGCAGATAGTTTTATAGGAAGAGCATGGACTCTGGAGTTAGACCAACTTGAATTTGAACTTCAGCTCTGCTACTTACTTGCTGAGTGACCTTAGACAGATTACATAACGTCTCTCAGCCTCAGTTTCCTTGTCTGTAAAAGTGGACTTAAAACATGCATCCCAGAGGGTTACTGTGAGGATTAAATGTGAGAAATGGTGTGAATGTGCTCAGTGTGAAGCCTGGCCACATGATGCAATAGAAAGAACATGAGCTTGGAATCTGGATGGAAGAGTTGGAAGCCTAGCTGTGCTACTGCTTATCCATGAAAATTTGTAGGAGTAACTGAGGTATTCTGAGCTTCATTTTCTTCATCTGTCACATGCCAAACAACACTGAATTTGAAAATTTATTGTAAAGATGAGAAATATTATTTGTAATGTGCCTAGAGCAGAGCCTGTTTCTTGAGTTGTCCTTATTTATTTTTTTTTAATTTTCTTTTTCCTTTCACTTCCATGGAATCCCCTTAGAAGATGCAAACCAGTGTAATCTGCTAACTTGGGGTTTTTACTGAGGTGGTGGTGAGAGGAATGGATGTTGTGGAAAAAAAAAAGATGCCAAACATAAATTTATAGAACATGAAGAAAAATCCAGAAGCTTCCCTTAAAAAGTAAAAAAATTTACGAAAAATAAAACAGTAATGCCAAGACAATATACATTCTGTTTTACATATTTATATTCAAAAAGAGACCAAGAGGGTCACAACTGTGATAAAACAGGATACCAGTGACTTTGTGATTTTTTTTTTTTAGTTTAAAATGTCAGTAAAGGAATTCACAGGAATGAAGCCAGATAGTGTTTGGATCACTGGGAAGAATGTCAAATATTCTGGATGGTGCAAAGAAAAGGCAGAAATAGCATATGGAGCCTCTATATAGGGTGTATATCTTCTATTCAAGAGGTGTGCTCCTGCCTAACAGATGTAACAGAAAGATGATTACAATGGGCTGGATGCCAATCCATCACTGACTCTGGAAAAATATGCCCCCAACACATCTACTTTCAAGAAGGACTGTCTGAGTACATGAAAGGCAAATCAGAAGTAACGACCAGTAGGATAAGGACACTATGACTTCCAAGTCTAAATTTAAGAGCAACTCTGAAAACATACAGTGGAAAAGGTATCAGAAGATTTCACTTCTGACCTGTTTTTCAGTCTGCTTTGTACCCTGAGCAAATCACTTTTCCCTCTCTCTACGACTCAGTGTAAGATGTGAGATGGAGTGAGGGCGCACTCGCTAATTTCTGGGCTCCCTTTCAGCACCAACAAACGTTATGTTTCTTTTCTGTCAAAAGTATCAGCTAGGTGGTTTGTGACCACCTAGAGGGGTGGGATAGGGAGGGTGGGAGGGAGACGCAACAGGGAAGAGATATGGGAACATATGTATATGTATAACTGATTCACTTTGTTATACAGCAGAAACTAACACACCACTGTAAAGCAATTATACTCCAATAAAGATGTTAAAAAATGTATAAAGAATAAAAAAAATAGAGTTACAGGAAAGTTTCAAAAAAAAAAAGTATTCGAAAATGATTAGCATCAAAAAACCAGCAAATTGCCAGGCAGCTCCCAGCACAGAGCCTGGAACAGTAGAAGCTGAATGAAAATATATGCCTGGATGTGTAATGCTTCAAAATTAAAATCAATCAATGAATGCCCAGTTAATGCTCAAAGTGGTGAGTTAACATCTGGTTAATTGAAACCTAAGATTACTTTGAGGACACTGGCTTTTACTACCTTGGAACCAGTACAGACTGAAACCCAGATCCAGAAACTCTTGGATAAAGTGTAACTTCCCCAAGAACATGAGTCTCCTCACTTCTTCTTTTAAAAGGGTCTTTATTCAGTCTCAAAGGTGGCAACATGAGCTACTGTCCTCTAAGCCAAGAAGGAAGTCTCCACCTCCTCTTTCACATGCATCCCCCCATCCTTCCTCCCTAGTCTCAGTGCCTGGCACTTCTTTATCATGAGGCAGGGGCTGGTTATGTTCAAGTTTGTGTCCTATGCAGAAAGCAGAGATGAGTCTGGGGGAAGGGCTTGATGCCTGGAGGCCTTAAGGATATGAATACAAGGCAACCCACACACCATCTGTTCATTTGCTATATAGATCTAAGGAAAAAGAAAAATGGAGCTCTCAGATGCAATATCCTCAGAGATGTGTCCCTCCTGTAGATACAGCCTAAATATTCAACGTTAATGACATCATTACATAATTATTACATGTGATGATAATAATGATATAATCCTTCTGACCAGCATCCTGGAACACAAAACAAACACCCTCTTTCAGCCACGTACACATAGCATGCTGTCATTATGGAGGTCATAAACTGCTTCTTCATGGACTATTTCCTCACAGAAATGAGGGTGCTCCAATGCTTTATCCTCCTGACCATCCCTAAGGAAGTTGGTTACCCTGATGAGCTGCTAAAGAAAATAAACTCCGAGCTCCTTCCCCTAGCACAGAGGAAAGGCAATATTCATCTTGGGCCACCCACTCCCTATCTTACACTTTATCCCTTTCATTAAATGCCTTTGCCATTCCATTCCAGCAACAGAAGGCTGGGGTGGGCCAGCTGGATGGCATGGTGCTGAAATCACTTCCCATAAAAACGTGCCTGCAATGTTACAACAGCTTTGATGCTGTTGTAATGCACCCATAAAATCAAGGAACATATGTAGAGGCAGCTGCTGGTGGCAGCGAAGGAATGTAAAAAATATGGGGCTGTTGAAAAACTTTGATAGATTTTACTGCCAGCCAAGTATATATATTTTTTATGGTCTGCTATATGAAACTACAAAAAAAATCATGCTTTTCTTTATTGTGTTTATTCATTGCATCATTTACGACCAATTCCTGAGACAAACTAGTAGACGAGATGACTAGTTTTAAAATCAGTGGTTTCTGTTTAGTCTTAAGAAGCTCAAAGAAAAAGAAAAAGGCTTTAAAAACTGGTCCTTGGAAGGCAGTGAGGAAGCCCTAGGTATTAGGAAGAAGTTAATGTCACCCCCCATAAACGATTTCCCTACATCACACCCTCGGTATGCATCAGGACCCTCAGAGGATGGCTATTCAACATCTTTGATCTGGCAAGCAACTAACTCATGGTCAGGCAGGGATATGATAATTAGGGAGGAAAAAATCAGATTGCCTAAGCCTAAGGGCAGTATTAGCAAAAGGTAAATCAATAGGATGTGAGAAGAAAATGTTAGAACTACTATTACATTTACTAGTATGTAAAATAACAGAGACAAAAGTATGTTTACTAATGTTTAATATACATTCAATGGGAGTGCTCTTATCACTAACAGGTCAACGCAGGTGAGGACTCAATCCAAAATTCATATACTGTATATTCATATGTTGGGATAAATGTTCCAAAATTCTTTACTATAAATGTATGACAAAAAAGTTTAGAGATTGCTGAGTTAATAGTACAAAACTCTTTACCTAACACTATGAGGAAAGGACCAAACCTTCAAGAAATAGATAATTCTTATGTGATATAATGTTTTACAGCATGAAAAATATGGCAAATTTCCAAATCATTTTATTTGGCTGGAACGTGTGTTCTCTGGTTGGCTGGCTTCTATTTGTTTGTTCTTGCTTTGAACGTGATCCTTCTGTGACTTCCGTGTTGACACTAGTTTTTTGTTGTTGTTGTCGTTGTTGTTCTGTTTGTTTTATTCTTATAGTTTTTAACCTACTGGCATTTTTTATTTTTTATTTTATTTTATTTTATTTTTTTTGCGGTACGAAGGCCTCTCACTGTTGTGGCCTCTCCTGTTGCAGAGCACAGGCTCCGGACGCGCAGGCTCAGCGGCCATGGCTCACGGGCCCAGCTGCTCCGCGGCATGTAGGATCCTCCCGGACCGGGGCACGAACCCATGTGCCCTGCATCGGCAGGTGGACTCTCAACCACTGTGCCACCAGGTAAGCCCTATCCTACTGGCATTTTAATGGGAATATTAAATGGTCAAAATACACACACCCACAATGTCCCCTTACCCTGCTCTTTCCAGGACACCATGTGATTCTCTTTGCTGCAAACCATAGTCAGCTTCAAAAGAGTAACAAAATACTAAGCATCATGTCCATGGCTAGAGCAACAGCCATGACTATGAATTTTAGTAACAGAGGATTTGGTATAGTTTTAAATAAGTATGGGTTTGATAATGGAAGAAGGTTCATATTCTGGATCTGTTATTAACATGGCTGTGTGCTAAGTGGGCAAGTTAGTTACTCTTTCTTAGACATAGTATAATCATCTATAAAATAGAGATACTTTATACGTATCTTTGCAGGATTGGTGGTACTAGATAAATGTAAACTATTATCATGAATATTATAACATAATATTTATTTCCTGTAACATCTGTCCACTGAAGAGCAAATAACTCACAAGATTTAACATTATCATGGTGAAAATAAGGTTGTGAAAGGAGGAAATAGTAGAGGAAAATAAGAGAAGCTTGGATGCAGAATGAGAATGAAAGAGCTTAAAATATGGTCTAACAAATTTCTTTCAGAGTTCTGCTTAGCCCTGCAAGATGAAGGAGTTAGCACAAGTCTAAAGAGCCAGGAACTGCTGCTATATTTGGGGAAAGACACTGCTTGGTTTAAATCTTCCCGATGGTCTTCAATGATTTATCTCTTGGCAACACAAGAACCAATGAAACAAGCACGTTTCCATTTCTGACTTCTTGGGCTTGGGTGAAAAATCTATTAATAGGCATGAAAGGCCAGATGGACTGGCCAAGGCCTGGAGCACAGAGGTTAGTTTTAGAGGAACCATCTGGGGCTTGTTCTTACGCCTTACTGAAAAAGCCAGTGAGACCCCAGAACACAACACAGTCATTTAGTTGGAGGCCTGCTGGTTCTGGCAGCCTTTCACTGACACAGAAACATGCTGGTTTGGAGAAGGGAAAAACTTAGTTATTTTCTTCTTCCTTTTTTAAATTTTAAAAACTGGATACATTTTCATAGCTAGGAAAGTAAACAGAAAATTTAGGACTCATCCAGGTACACATTTCCCACTTTCACAGAAGACGAAGTTTCCAGAACCCCCCACTCCTTCCATCTGAGGTGTTGTTCCCATGGTAGGGTCTGAGAGAGGCCTGGCTCTGGGCATCCACTGGGGCAAAAGGCAACCTACTCATCCGAGTTTATCAAACACCCTCACAACTTGGTTCCAATCAGTATTACCCAACTTCCTGAAGAGTTCATGTTAAACTTTTAGAAATATTGGGTTTCTAAATGTAAAAATAAAAATCTCCATCATCACAATAATGGGACAGAATGGTTTTAAATGTCAGCTCCTTACTTACTAGCAGTTTGATTTCAGACAGTTTACTTAACCATTCGGACCTGTAGTTGCTTCATGTTAAAAGATGATAATGATAGTGTCTTCATATTAAAAGATGACTAAAAAAGAAACAATTTATGTAAGAAAGCACAGTTCATTCATTATTTTCATCCATTCATTTTGTCAACATGTGTTCACTGGGTACCAACTCTGCCAGGCAATAATGGCATAGCAGTGAAAAGATATATAATATACTAGCTTATAATAAGCAACTAAATAACAGCAGCTTTTTAATTTTTTTTAATTTTTAGTTACGTTTTGATTTTCTCTAAAAACTCACATATCACTGAGACTATACTGATGTTGACAGACCAGGGTTATAAATATATTTATGGGAAGAATTGTTGCATTAACTAAACAAGCTATTGAACCAGGAACAGCCCCTGGGCATTTATATTCAACTTCTGGTACATTTCCGAGGGCAGGCCACCCTTTTTTATACAGCAGGTTCTTATTAGTCATCAATTTTATACACATCAGTGTATACATGTCAAACCCAATCACCCAATTCACCACACCACCCTACTCACCCACCCACCCCCTGCCGCTTTCCCCCCTTGGTGTCCATATGTTTGTTCTCTACATCTGTGTATCAACTTCCGCCCTGCAAACCAGTTCATCTGTACCATTTTTCTAGGTTGAACATACATGCATTAATATACGATATTTGTTTTTCTCTTTCTGACTCACTTCATGCTGTATGACAGTCTCTAGATCCATCCACGCCTCAACAAATGACCCAATTTCATTCCTTTTTATGGCTGAGTACTATTCCATTGTATATATGTACCACATCTTCTTTATCCATTCATCTGTCAATGGGCATTTAGGTTGCTTCCATGACCTGGCTATTGTAAATATTGCTGCAATGAACATTGGTATGCATGTGCCTTTTTGAATTATGGTTTTCTCAGGGTATATGTCCAGTAGTGGGATTGCTGGATCATATGGAAATTCTATTTTTACTTTTTAAGGAACCTCCATACTGCTCTCCATAGTGGTTGTATCAATTTACATTCCCACCAGCAGTGAAAGAGGGTTCCCTTTTCTCCACACCCTCTCCAGCATTTGTTCTTTGCAGATTTTCTGATGATGCCCACTCTAACTGGTGTGAGGTGATACATAATTGAACTTTTCATTTGCATTTGTCTAATAATTAGTGATGTTGAGCAGCTTTTCATGTACTTCTTGGCCATCTGTATGTCTTCTTTGGGGAAATGTCTATTTAGGTCTTCGGCCCATTTTTGGATTGGGTTGTTTGGTTTTTTTTTTAATATTGAGCTGCATGAGCTGTTTATATATTTTAGAGATTAGTCCTTGGTCATTGATTCCTTTGTAAATATTTTCTCCCATTCTGAGGATTGTCTTTTTGTCTTGTTTATGGTTTCCTTTGCTGTGCAAAAGCTTTTAAGTTTCATTAGGTCCCATTTGTTTATTTTTCTTTTTATTTCCATAACTCTAGGAGGTGGATCAAAAAACATCTTGCTGTGATTTATCTCAAAGAGTGTTCTTCCAATATTTTCCTCTCTGAGTTTTATAGTGTCCGGTCTTACATTGAGCTCTCGAACCCATTCTGAGATTATTTTTGTGTATGGTGTTAGGGGGTGTTCTCATTTCATTCTTTTACATGTAGCTATCCAGTTTTCCCAGAACCACTTATTGAAGAGACTCTCTTTTCTCCATTGTTTATCTTTGTCTCCTTTGTCATAGATTAGTTGACCATAGGTGCATGGGTTTATCTCTGGACTTTCTATCCTGTTCCATTGATCTATATCTCTGTTTTTGTCCCAGTACCATATTTTCTTGATTACTGTAGCTTTGTAGTATAGTCTGAACTTAGGGAGTCTGATTCCACCAGCTCCATTTTTTTTCCTTAAGACTGCTTTGGCTATTTGGGGTCTTTTGTGTCTCCATACAAATTGTAAGATTTTTTGTTCTAGTTCTGTAAAAAAAAAAAATGCCATTGGTACTTTGATAGGGATTGCATTGAATCTGTAAATTGCTTTGGGTAGTACAGTCATTTTCACAATATTGATTCTTTCAATCCAAGAACACGGTATATCTCTCCATCTGTTGGTATCATCTTTAATTTCTTTCATCAGTGTCTTATAGTTTTCTGCATACAGGTCTTTTGTCTCCTTAGGTAGGTTTATTCCTAGGTATTTTATTCTTTTTGTTTGAATGGTAAATGGGAGTGTTTCCTTAATTTCTGTTTCAGATTTTTCATCATTAGTGTATAGGAATGCAAGAGATTTCTGTGCATTAATTTCATATCCTGCAACTTTACCAAATTCATTGATTAGCTCTAGTAGTTTTCTGGTGGCATTTTTAGGATTCTCTAGGTATAGTATCATGTCATCTGCAAACAGTGACAGTTTACTTCTTTTCCAATTTGAATTCCTTTTATTTCTTTTCCTTCACAGATTGCCGTGGCTAGGACTTCCAAAACTATGTTGAATAATAGTGGTGAGAGTGGACATCCTTCACTTGTTCCTGATCTTAGAGGAAACGCTTTCTGTTTTTCATCATTGAGAATGATGTTTGCTGTGGGTTTGTCGTATATGGCCTTTATTATGTTGAGGTAGGTTCCCTCTATGCCCACTTTCTGGAGAGTTTTTATCATAAATGGTGTTGAATTTTGTCAAAAGCTTTTTCTGCATCTATTGAGATGATCATATGGTTTTTATTGTTCAACTTGCTAATATAGTGTATCATATTCATTGATTTGGGTATATTGAAGAATCCTTGCATCCCTGGGATAAATCCCACTTGATCATGGTGTATGATCCTTTTAATGTATTGTTGGATTCTGTTTGCTAGTATTTTGTTGAGGATTTTTGCATCTATATTCATCAGTGATATTGGTCTGTAATTTTCTTTTTTTTGTAGTATCTCTGTCTGGTTTTGGTATCAGTGTGATGGTGGTCTCATAGAATGTGTTTGGGAGTATTCCTTCCTCTGCAATTTTTTGGAAGAGTTTGAGAAGGATGGGTGTTAGGTCTTCTCTAAATGTTTCATAGAATTCACCTGTGAAGCCATCTGGTCCTGGACTTTTGTATGTTGGAAGATTTTTAATCACAGTTTCAATTTCATTACTTGTGATTGGTCTGTTCATATTTTCTATTTCTTCCTGGTTCAGTTTTGGAAGGTTATACCTTTCTAAATTTGTCCATTTCTTCCAGGTTGTCCATTTTATTGGCATAGAGTTGCTTGTAGTACTCTCTTAGGATGCTCTGTATTTCTGCAGTGTCTGTTGTTAACTTCTGCTCTTTCATTTCTAATTTTATTGATTTGAGTCCTCTCCTTGTTTTTCTTGATGAATCTGGCTAATGGTTTATCAATTTTGTTTATCTTCTCAAAGAACCAGCTTTTTGTTTTATTGATCTTTGCTATTGTTTTCTTTGTTTTTATTTATTTCTGCTCTGATCTTTATGATTTCTTTCCTTCTGCTAACTTTGGGTTTTGTTTGTTCTTCTTTCTCTAGTTCCTAAAGGTGTAAGGTTAGATTGTTTATTTGAGATTTTTCTTGTTTCTTGATGTAGGCTTGTACAGCTATAAACTCCCCTCTTAGAAGTGCTTCTGCTGCATCCCATAGGTTTTGGATCATCATGTTTTCATTGTCATTTGTCTCTAGGTATTTTTTGATTTCCTCTTTAATTTCTTCACTGATCTCTTGGTTATTTAGTAACATATTGTTTAGCCTCCATGTGTTTGTGTTTTTTATGGTTTTTTCCCTGTAATTCATTTCGAATCTCATAGTGTGTGGTTAGAAAAGATGCTTGATATGATTTCAGTTTTCTTAAATTTACTGAGGCTTGATTGGTGACCCAAGATGTGATCTACCCTGGAGAATGTTCCGTGCGCACTTGAGAAGAAATGTAATCTGCTGTTTTTGGATGGAATGTCCTATAAATATCAATTAAATCTATCTGGTCTATTGTGTCATTTATACTTGTTTCCTTATTTATTTTCATTTTGGATGATCTGTCCATTGGTGTGAGGCATTAAAGTCCCCCACTATTATTATGTTACAGTCGATTTCCTCTTTTATAGCTGTTAGCAGTTGCCTTATGTATTGAGGTGCTGCTATTTTGCTTGCATATATATTTATAATTGTTATATCTTCTTCTTGGATTGATCCCTTGATCATTATGTAGTGTCCTTCCTTGTCTCCTGTAACCTTCTTTATTTTAAAGTCTATTTTATCTGATATGAGTATTGTTACTCCAGCTTTCTTTTGATTTCCATTTGCATGGAATGTCTTTTTCCATCCCCTCACTTTCAGTCTGTATGTGTCCCTAGGTCTGAAGTGGACCTCTTGTAGACAGCATATATATGGGTCTTGTTTTTGTATCCATTCAGCAAGCCTGTGTCTTTTAGTTGGAGCATTTAATCCATTCACGTTTAAGGTAATTATTGTTATGTATGTTCCTATGACCATTTTCTGACTTGTTTTGGGTTTGTTTTTGTAGGTCCTTTTCTTCTCTTCTGTTTCCCACTTAGAGAAGTTCCTTTAGCATTTGTTGTAGAGCCGGTTTGGTGGTGCTGAATTCTCTTAGCTTTTGCTTGTCTGTAAAGCTTTTGATTTCTCCATCAAATCTGAATGAGATCCTTGCTGGGTAGAGTAATCTTGGTTGTAGCTTCTTCCCTTTCATCACTTTACATATATCATGCCACTCCCTTTTGGCTTGTAGAGTTTCTGCTGAGAAATCAGCTGTTAACCTTATGGGAGTTCTCTTGTATGTTATTTGTCATTTTTCCCTTGCTTCTTTCAATAATTTTTCTTTGTCTTTAATTTTTGCCAATTTGATTACTATGTGTCTCGGCATGTTTCTCCTTAGGTATATCTTGTATGGGACTCTCTGCACTTCCTGGACTTGGGTGGCTATTTCCTTTCCCATGTTAGGGAAGTTTTCAACTATAATCTCTTCAAATATTTTCTCGGGTCCTTTTTCTCTCTCTTCTCCTTCTGCGACCCCTATAATGTGAATGTGTTGCATTTAATGTTGTCCCAGAGGTCTCTTAGGCTGTCTTCATTTCTTTTCATTCTTTTTTCTTTATTCTGTTCTGCAACAGTGAATTCCACCATTCTGTCTCCCAGGTCACTTATCCGTTCTTCTGCCTCAGTTATTCTGCTATTGATTCCTTCTAGTGTAGTTTTCATTTCAGTTATGGTATTGTTCATCTCTGTTTGTTTGTTCTTTAATTCTTCTAGGTCTTTGTTAAACATTTCTTGCATCTTCTCGATCTTTGCCTCCATTCTTTTTCCGAGGTCCTGGATCATCTTCACTATCATTATTCTTAATTCTTTTTCTGGAAGGTTGCCTATCTCCACTTCCTTTAGTTGTTTTTCTTGGGTTCTATATTGTTCCTTCATGTGGTACATAGCACTCTGCCTTTTCATCTTGTCTATCTTTCTGTGAATGCAGTTTTTGTTTCACAGGTTCCAGGATTGCAGTTCTTCTTGCTTCTGCTGTCTGCCCTCTGATGGATGAGGCTAGTTGTGATTCTGGTGTTCTCACAAGAGGGAGTGAGAGCACGTCCTTCTACTCTGCCATCTTGGTTCAGGCCCTCAACAGCAGTCACTTTAAAAAACACAACAAATGCAGAAATTTGGGTAATAGAAAAAAGGGAAGTTTTTTAAAACCCATAACCCTACTGGCTATAAATAACCAATTTTAATATTTTTATACAATTCCTTGCTTTGATTTATTTTGAACAATAATAATTTAGATACTATTATTATTATTTGAACAATAATTATTGTTTGAACAACAATTATTATTTGAATAATAATTTAGATAAAGCTAAACCTAAAGAAGTACAAATCAACTGTAAATGATGGGCATTCTATGAGAATATGTTATAAACAATATTTAGAAAATGCTTATTGCTAATTTTATATTTTTCTTATGTGATAACATATAGGTGCATAGCCAGATTTTTAGATCATGAGGGTATTTTAACTTTGGAATAAATGAGACAAAATATTACAGTTTGGAGCAGACTGATATCATTTTGAATCTAGGCTCTACCTCTAACTAGCTGTGTGATCTTGGGAGAATTTACTTCTCTTCTCTAAGATACAGTTTTCTCATCTTCAAATTTAGTTAAGGTTCTAATATGATCTAGTATTACCAGTGTCTAAAAGAATACAAAGTTTTTGTTATTTTATGAAATTAATAAATGCCTGCCTCTAATTTTATGATGGGCTTATGATATTTCTGTAGATAAAATTTTAAAGTGTATGCTTTGACCTAAGGATCCCAGGAGAAAAATAAGTGTATCTTAAATAACTTTGTATTGAAAACAAAATGATTGCAAAGCACATGTTAAATTTAACTACTGGAGGACTTTTTCATTCTCTCCTAAAACATACTTTCAGGTATAACTATCTGAAACCAGCCAGTAATCATGGTTGTTTTTTAAAAAGTCAAATAAAAATAATATCTTTGTAAATTTTTGAACATGCAAGGGATTCAAGTAGGAGTAAAAGGTTGAATTTTTATGTTTGTTGTTTGGTTAGTTTTGTTATTAATTAATGTAACTGTCAGAATTTTTTCAACCTCTGTCTTAGTTCCCAAACAAAACATGCCTTTCTTTGGTTTAAATGAAGTAGAGACTGGGTTAAAAGTAATTTGAAGTAATTAAAAGTAATTAGAGAAGTATGCTGAACTACCCACTTAAGGAACAATGTTCAGTCATAGAGAGAAGCAACTCATAACTGAAGGTGTCCTGGACTGAGATTCCTCCCTCCCTTCTCTTTCTCTTACCTAAGACAGTGGTACCATATATACAACAGAATATTACTCAGCCATTAAAAAGAATAAAATAATGTCATTTGCAGCAACATGGATGGACCTGGAGATTATCATACTAAGTGAAGTTAAGTCAGACACAGAAAGACAAACATCATATGAAATCATTTATGTGTGGAAACTAAAAAAATGATACAAATTAACTTATTTATAAAACAGAAATATACTTACAGACTTAGAGAAGGAACTTATGGTTACCGGGGGTAAGAGCTGGGGGGAAGGGACACATTGTGAGTTTTGGACTGACATATACACATTGCTATATTTAAAGTAGATAACCAACAAGGACCTACTGAATAGCACAGGGAACTCTGCTCAGTATTCTGTAATAACCTAAATGGGAAAAGTACTTGAAAAAGAATAGATACATGTATATGTATAACTGAATCACTTTGCTGTACACCTGAAACTAACACAACATTGTTGATCAACTATACTCCAATATAAAATAAATTTTTTTAAAAAGACAGTCATAAAGATAATAGAGATAACAGAGATAAAGACAATAATACCCACCATCTTCCACTATCCAAATTTCCTTTCCTACCATTGTTGAGAGACTTGCAATTTTTAAACCTATGACAGAAAATATGATGTCTGCTCAGCCAGATATCAGGATATCTTAGGTTCTTTCCAATTCTACATTAGTAGGAATTCTAGAAATTTGTATATTCTGTATTTTCTCCAATTTAGACCATGAAGCTGTCCCTCATGGTTCTAACCATCACATCCTAGGGTCTACCCTTGTGTTCCTAGAATATATTCAGTTTGGCAATTGATTTTAAAGCATTGTGATTTACTGCCCTAACTTGTGTCTTCCCACCTAAATTGTTCATGATTTAAGGGTAAGGCTACAACTTTTATTTCTCTTCTGTACTCCATGGCACCGAGCATTGAGCAGCTCTGATGAATTGACAGTAGGGTTTTGAGATTCCCCATGGGTGAGGAGGCCAGGTTTGTGTGGTATGTGTGCACACAATATACAGAGGGAAACTGGGTCATTCAATTTGAAATCCTTGCTGGAAAAAAACGTTAAAAATTTTACTGTCTTTTGGTAAAGCTGTGTTAGAGAAAGATGAAATGACTCTCAAAGTGTGACTCATTTCCTGCCAGAAGAGCCACCAGCTGATCCAAACATCCTATTCCTCTCCTCAGTTCTTACAAATGAGTGTTGAACAATCTCAGACTTTCTTTCTTCCATTAATTTCAAGGCTCTTTACTAGTGAATATCTAAGTCAGCTATCAAGAACTATGAAAATAATCTCCATAAGCTAAAATTAATGTTTTACTTGAATTTACTGAAGAATTTAATTAAATATTTTATAAAAGCAAAAAAGGAAAAACACTGTCCTCCAACTGGAAGAGCATTTACCATGGAAACATGTATGTGTGGGCATAAGCACTTTATTGGAATCCTGCTTAAAAGTGTGATTGACTGGTCCAGGTGGCTCTTGAACCCTCCTACGTGCCCTAAGCAGTAAAAAGATTAAAATGAAAAAATAAAGATGCTAAGACCCATCTATATTCTAGTTTAGATCAGAGCCTTTGTAGAAATGCCCACCTCACCATTATCCACTGAAGTGAATATCAAACAATACTAGAGTCAGCAATGGCATAGAGAAATTAATATCATCATATATTGCTGTTGAGAATGTAAAATTGTGCTACCACTTTGGAAAACTCCTTGGCAGTTTCCTTAAAATTTAAATACACAGTTACCATGTGACACAAGAATTCCACTCCTAAATATCTACCCAGGAGGAATAAAAAGATATGTCTACACAAAGATTCACAATAGTCCAAAAGTAGAAACAATCCAAATGTCCATCAATTGGTGAATAAACAAAAAAAAATGTATGTCCATTCAATGGAATACTATTTGGCAATAAAAAGCAACAGAAATATTGATACACACTAAAACATGATGGACTTCAAATACAACATGCTCAGTGAAAAAAGCAAGACATAAAAAAACACATATTACATGATCCATGTATATAAAATGTCCAGAAAAGGAAAATCTATAGAGACAGAAATAGTGGTTGTCTAGGTCTGGGGATGGAAATGGGGAGTGACTGTAAGTGGGCAAAAGGTTTCATTTTAGGTTGATGGAAACATTCTACTTAGATTGTGAGGATGGTTGTACAACTCTATAAATATACTAAATCCATTGAATTATATAATTAAACCAGGTGAAACCAGATTTTATGGTATCGAAATTATACCTCAATAAAGTTGTCTAGAAGCTTCCCAGATTCAGTTTTAAGAAAAAGGCAAGTAGAACAGGGCACATTCTCTGATGAACAAGACTAGATGAGGAAAGGAATTATTTCAGAGGTCAGACCATCTGGAAAAGACATTCAAAATATAAACAGCAGGAAGAGATTTCAAACTGGATTAGGACAATCCTAGGCAAAATGATCTAAGACTCCCTCATAGATAAGAAAGCAGATCTGTATTTAAAGTTGGGCTAAGCTGTTAGAAAAGCAGTTTGCTACAGTGGGTAGAAAGCCAGACTTGTAACTGGATGACCTGAATTCAAATAGCTCTGCCATCCACCTCTGAGCTTCAGATTCCTCCTCTGTTACTATTTATAGGTGTGTCCCATTTATAGAGTATCTCCCACCAACTGGTACTCTTTTAAGGTGGCTTTTGTGTGTTAACTCATTCAATTCTCAGAATAGAAGATATTATGATTATTCCCAAACCTAGACACAGAGAGGTTAGTTAAGTTACTGAGAGTCACACAGCTACTGAAAGGATAAACTAAATGATATTTGAATCAAGTAGCATGAGTCCAGGGCCTGCAAGGCCTTTTGCTTCATTATGCTTACTATATATTCATCACTCCCCCACATGTAGATTTGAGGAGCATTTCAGAAGAAAGGTTTAGTGGTAGCCCCCAAGGAACATGAGCTCAGAGGGTAGACTGGTAGAATCCCAGGTTTTGGCCTCTTAGTGCATCATGATCTTGAATAAAATGACTATTCTCATAACTTCTACTTTCCTAATATGTAAAATGGAAATAATAACAAAATATATTCCCAAGTGTTCTGGTATGGACAGTAATACCAGTAAAGTACAAAATCTAGTACTTGGTTCTTAGTCATAAATGTTTATTTTTACTCTTGGCATTGTTATATGAATGTATCAGAATAGCGTCTGGGTCAATAAATGCTGGTTGAATCTAAATCTGAATTAGTTATATGACTTTGCTTCAGTAACTTTGTCACTTGGGCGTCAGCTTCAAAGCAAACAGAGAAATGAACCACATGAGCTCTCAGTTCCCACATATCTAACAATTAATAACAAAAATTTATCATTACATTAACAATTAATTTAACAATCAAAATTACATGAATAATTACATTATTAATTTACTTTGCTAAAACTCACAAACACCATAAGACCCTGAAGTCTACCACTTATCAAGCACCAGCTACTTAGGATATTGTTATTAATCCTCATAATTTTCCAAGGATATTATTAGACCTCTTTACAGAGAAGGACACTGAGATCCAGTTGTTTCAGATTAGAAGGGAATTAGCTCCTAAATTTACCTAGCTGATAAGGAAAGGAATTCAGATTTAAGTCTTTCTGGCTCAAAAACACCCACTATGACTCACTATATCGTTTATTCTCCCCAGACTTTCCTTGAAAGCTAGGATGATGCTTGTAGTTTGCTCTTTATAACACTACCTGGAAAAGTTGAGGTGGAGGTGAGTTGATACTGTTGAGATACTGTTCTCAAAAAGCCAACTCTATCTATATACTTTTGATATACCATATCCCACATCCTGATTTACAAAGAAATGAAAGGAGGGTGAGGTGATTCATTGTGTTAAAAATGTGTTAAAAGATGGTTAACTTCTAAATTTCTTCCAAAGAACTATTAACACATCATTGAATTTCTATAAGCTCAATTAGCACACAGTTTCAGAGGGACAACCTGTTGTACAAAGAGAGGCAACCTGTGTCAGCCAAGGAGTTTTTAATTTGCCAAGACCTCAGAGACTTGTTTTCAATTAGTTTAATCCCTAACATAATTTGATTTCCTGGGTGTGAGCCCACCCCTTGAGAGGACTAATAGCACTTCCCTGAAAGGGGTTCCAGGAATTTCTACCTCTAAGACAAAGGAGGAGAATGGAAAGTGGGAGAATTGGAAGTCAGGAAATTAAGCGGCTCAGTCCTAAGATCCTATAGCCAACCAGAGTTTTAGGAATAGCAACAGACACTGAGACCCTGGCTGTCCCAGTCAAGAATATGACATTCTATGCCAGGACACATTTTATATCAGGGTCAATCGTCTTTCCAAGGGATGTGTCTGAGGTCAGTTTCTTCTGAGTTCTGGGGTGCTAAGAGGCTAATTCTCAAAGCCAGTTAAAGTACAAAAGTGCAATTGCTCACATCCCAGTGCACCAACACACAAAACTTTGAATATTTCTATAGTCTGCTGACTTTTGATTCTGAGCCCCATAACGAGAGTTCACCCTTCCCTCCCCACTTTATATAATGTAACCACCAATCAAGTTGAATTATTTAAAAATTATTATAAAAAATGTCAAGCACACACAAAAGTAGAAGACTCATATAATAAATCTTAATGTAGCTAACTTCTAGGTTTAACAATTATCATCTTCTGACCAATCTTATCTTATTAATATTCCCCATCATTTCTCTCACCCCCAGTGGGTTACTGTGAAACAAATCCCAGACATATTGTTTAATAAAGCAATATTTCAGGATGCACGTATAAATGTAAAGACTTTTCCTTAAAGATGAATTATAATACTATTGTCATGTCTAATAAAAATTTTAAATTATTCCTTAATATAATTGAACATCCAGTCCATGTTCAAAGTTAACCAATTGTCCCAAAGAGCAAATCTACAATTATTTGTTCAAATCAGGATTCACATAAACTATGAATGATTGCTATGTCCTTTAAGTTACTTTTAACTTATAGTTTCCCTCTTCTTTTTTCTCTTCTTTTTTCTTTGTGAAAAACCTAGGTTATGGGTGCTATAAATCAATGTGGTATCATTTAACATGTTCCTTTTTCTCCTCTAATTTCCTTCCAAATTGATCATTGAATCTAGAGACTCAGCCAAAATTAGGGTCGATATTTTGTCAAGAATAATTCACAGGCCAAGTGAACTTCCATCAGAAGACACATATTATAGGTTGTCTTCCTTTTTGTAATGTTAGAAGCCATCGATGATCATTGTCTATATCTATTATTTCATCTGAGGTTGCAAAATGGTAGTATTCTAATACAATTCCTTCTTCATTTATTAGCTAGAATGCTAAATAAAAATCACTATTCAGTACCTACTGGTTATTCTCTCATATAGTTCCTAAAGAAAAATGAGGATAGCTGCTTATTTTCTCAAATTTATCAGTTTTCAAAATAATTATTTGGCTCCTAGAATCATCCAAAAATATCAATGAGCTTTTAATTTACAGTATCATTATGAATTCGTGGATTTAAATGTATTTGATTTGTACAGTCTATTTCTGTGATTCTTACTAATGCTTACGTTATCTTAAATTTAGCCAGTAGGAGCCTCTTCAACTTGGTTCCTGAATCCTTTTGATGCAGCTCTAGAAGTCGTCAATAGCTTTATTATTCTTTATATAAGATGCATTTTTAAATGTAATATTTAATTTTTAAAATTTAAATATAATTGACATATCAAATTATGTAAAGTTAAGGTGTACAACACGATGATATATTTTTATATATTACAATATGATTACCTGCATAGTGTTAGCTAACACCTTTATTGTGTCACATAATTATCATTTCTTTGTGTGTGTGGTGAGAACATTCAAGAGTTAAATGAAAGACAAGAGATAACAAGTGGAGAGGATATGAAGAAAAGGGAACCCTTGTGCACTGTTGGTGAGAATGTAAATTGGTTAAGCCACTAGGGAAAGCAGTATGGAGGTTCCTTAAAAAATTAAATAGAACTACCATATGATCCAGCAATCTTATTCCTGTGTATATAATCAAAGGAAATGAAAACAGGATATCTGAAAGATATCTGCATTCCCATATTTATTGCAGCATTATTCATAATAGCTAAGATATGGAAACAACCTATGTGTCTGTTAATGGATGAACAGATTAAGAAGATGTACTATATATATACAATGGAACATCATTTAGCCATGAGAAAGGAAATCCTGCCATTTACACCAACATGGATGGAACTTAAGAGCATTATGCTAAATGAAACAAGCTACACAGAGGAAGACAAATATTACATGGTAACACTTGATATGTGGAATATAAAAAAAAGTTAAAAATTCATAGAACAAACAAACAAAAGGTTAAAAACTCATAGAAACAGGGAGTAGAAAAGTGGCTGCCAAAGGCTAGGAGATGGGGAAAGTAGGGAGAGGTTGGTAAAAGGTTATAAACCTTCAGTTAAAAGAGGAATAATTCTCACGGATCTAAGGCAAAGCACTGTAATTATAGCTAACTATATGACATACTTGAAAGTTGCTAAGACACAAAATGCATTTTAACAATTTTTAAAATTATTTACAAATATTATACGTTTGTTTTTGGAAAATTGAAAAACTAAAAAAAATTAGGACAAAAAATTTAAAATTGTCCCTATGTCACCTGTCAGAGGTTAACTGTGGTTGTTTTATTTCATTTTGTTTTTTTCCCATGTATGCAGACATTTCACAAAGATTACAAAATATGTTTTACCATCTCTTATTAACAGATTCATTTATGACAGTAGAAAATTGGAAACAACCCAACAGTACAATAATGGGATATGTGATTTTAAGAAACTATGGGGCGTCTACATAATAGAATACAATCTAGCCATTAGAAATAATATTTTAGCAAATAAACTGATATATGGACATGCCAATGAAAATATAGTGAAAAATAAGCAACCCTTGAAAAATACTACCAAATTATGCTCCAGGAAAATATTAATTGTTACTCATGTCAGCAATATATGAGTGTCCATTTCCATGAATACTCACTAGGATTAAATATCATTAATTTTAAATAAGTGTTAGTTTTCCACACTTCATTTTAAAGTATTACTTGAACTTTTGGATACCCACTTTGGGGGCAAGTCCTACAATCAGCACAGGTCTTCTATTCCAATGGATCATGCCCCCCTCTCCTTGGCTCACCCCCACATTTTTTCACGTCTCAGAACCAAGTCTGGCTGTGATACTGGGCATCCTGCAGCTCCTGACTTCAGGTCCAGAGTTAATTCCACTACACTGTGACCTTCTTTATAATCATCCCTAACCTCACTTAATTTTTAAACAGCTAAGCATTACAAGTTTTTTAATACCTAGTTCCAACTCATATTAGAAGCACATTTTGCTGCTTAATTTTGGGTCACTTTTTATGTTGGATGAAAAGGGGAGAAGGGCAAACCTGAGTCACTGCAAATACAAACACAGCAGCCAATATCAGACTCAGAACATGTGATAGAGGATACTAATATGTGATATGGTTTTAGAATCTGTGGTAATAAACAGTGAATGAACAGTTTCTTACAGTGAAGTGACCATGTGATGGCATGACAAATATTAAACTTGAACGTGTGGACGTCTGAACTTTAGTTATCAGGCTGTGTCCACACCAGAACAAATCATATAGATTGTGAATTGTATTTTCTACCCCTCCCCCTCCATTGCCAGTGTTCATACATCAACTTGAAGTTATCAGTGCTGGATTTTGTGAGAGCCAAGATAGGAATTGGTTTTTCTCCCCTCACCGTGGCATATGATGGACCACAAGGGGAGTATAAATAAATTCCAGTGGAGGATGAAAGAAATACGAGACTTATTTCCATGTAGGATATTATAAAAAAGAGACTGTAGTTACCACCTTCTCTTTGATTAGGGTATTCAAGATGAAATGTGGCTTGGTTTGAGAAGACAAATCACTGCAATCTTCTCAGATCTCCATGATGCAATTAACTTATTTGACTAATCTAGGTAGCAGCTATTTTTCATATACTGCTTCCCAGGCACAAAGGAATCAAATCTCTGACAGCTAATGGTAAGAACACTACCTCTGGAGTCAGACAGGTTCAGGCTCTGCCATATTAGCTGGATGATTGCAAAGTGCATACTATACTTCAGTTTCACCATCTACAAAATGGGGATAATGACATCTCATCTCATAAGAAACCTCATCACGTTGTGGAGGATTCAATTAGATAGTGTTAATCAAAACATGTGAACCTTACCTATAGTTATTGAAGAAGAGAGAGTCACAGGTATTCAGGACTTCAGGCTTTGTTTGGCAAGTTATTATAGCAATTTTACTTTATGGCTAGGAAACCCTGATAATAGGATAGGAATGATTTATTATAACAGATTTTTACTAAAATTTTCAATGTGGTTAATGTTTGATTCTCTAACATAGCAGGGAGTTGCTGAGCCCAATGCTGTAACACCAAGAAGACTAAGACATAATGAGGGAAAAATGAGATTCAAAACTAAACCCACCCTCTACTCTCAGCCCTGTTCCCACTTCAGAATGCTCCAGCACCCTTCTTCCACTCTTTCCCATGATCCTGTATCATTGGGTCAAATAAGTACTAAGGTTTATAAGTGTAAAGCCCTATGGAAGTAGGAATCATTTAAGATACCTACCCATATAGTTTATTTTATTCCCTTTTTTTGAAAGTTTGCTTGGGCATTCAGCATTTCATTCTCTGTCAAGTTCTGGCTCCTGGTACCAATTCTGCTCACTTACTTCACACCATTATGCCCTGAAAGAAGAATGTGATATCATAAAGATACTCTACTGATAATGGGACCAAAACCATAGAACAGAAAAGAAGAAATTATTATTTTCATCAAATTGAATAAAAACAGCAAGGATGTGTTTTGCTAGTACATTGTGTGTGTGTGTGTGTGTGTGTGTGTGTGTGTGTGTGTGCATCTATCTTTCTTCCTGTGGAAAAGACAAGAAAAATATTGAAAGATGAACTGTTTCCTCCCTATATTTTTTCTGATAACTTTAAGCAGTCCTCAACAAAATATAAGCAAACTAAGTCCAGGAACATATAAGAATGACTGCACAGTGACCAAGTGGGATTTATACCAGAATGCAAGGTTGTTTTAACATCTGAAAATCAACTAATGTGATAAACTGTATTAATAGAATATAGGACAAAATGCATGTAATCATCTCAATAAATGCAGAAAAAGCATTTACCAAATTCTACACCTATTCATGACAAAAACATTAGTAATCTAGGAAGAGAGAACACTTCTAAAGTTGAATAAAAAGCATTTATGGAAAAGCCACAACTAGCATCACATTTGATAGTGAAATACTGAATAATTTCTCCCTAAGATCAGGACCAAGACAAGGATGTCTGTTCTTACCATTTCTATTCAACATGGTACTGGAGGTTCTAGTTAGGACAATCAGGAAAGACAATGACATAAAAGGCATCCAGATTGGAAAGAAAGAAGTAAGGCTATCCCTACTTGCAAACAGCATCGTTTTGCATATAAAGAATCCTAAGAAATCTACTAAAAATCTATTAGAACTAATTAAAAAATGCAGCAAGGTGGCAGGGTATAAGATCAATACATAAAAATCAATTGTATTCACTAGCAATGAATAATCCCAAATGAAATTAAGGAAACAATTCCATTTATAATAACATCAAAAAGAATCATATACTTAGGAGTAAAATTAACAAAAGAAGTACAAAATTTATATTATGAAAACTCCAAAACACTGCTGAAAGAAATTAAAGACTTAAGTAAATAGGAAGACGTCTACATTCATGAATCTAAAGTCTTAATGTTAAGATGGCAGTACTCCTCATATCGATCTACCAATTCAATTCAATCTACCAAATCTTAGCTGACATTTTTCAGAAATTGAGAAGCTGACCCTCAATTCTATAGACATGCAAAAGACCAGAGAACTCATAATAATTCTGAAAAAAAATGTCAAGTCTCACAATTCCCAATTTCAAAACTTGTTGGAAGTCTACAGTAATCAAGACAATGTGATACTAGCATAAGGCTAGATAATTACATCATTGGAGTAGAATTGAGAGTCCAGAAATAAACAATTACAATGATCCTCAATTGATTTTTGACAAAGGTATCAAGACAATTCAATGGTAAAGAAAGTCTTTCAAGAAATGGTGCTGCGACAACTATTTACCCATATGAAAAAGAATAAAGCTAGACCTCAACTTTCACAAAAATTAACTCAAAACAGATGAAAGACCTACCAGTAAGAGCTAAAACTATAAAACTCTTAGAAGGAAATAAATATAGGAGTAAATCTTCGTGACCTTGGTCTTCATAGAGATGATACTAAAAATACGAGTGTGAAGAAAAAATAAGTAGATTGGACTCTATCAAAATAAACTTTTGTGCTTCAAAGGTCACCTCCAATAAATGCATAAAAGTAAAAAGATAACCCAGAAAATGGGAGAAAATATTTGCAAATCATATATCTGCTAAGGAATTTGTATCTAGAATACATAAGAAACTCTTGTAATTCAACAATAAAAGACAAATAACCTAATTTTAAAATAAGCAAAATATCTAAATGAACATTTCTGCAAAGAAGATACATAAATTGTCAATAAACACATGAAAAGATGCTCAGCATCATTAGCTGTTGGGGAAATGTAAATAAAAAGACATACCAATTCAATCCCACTAGGATGGCTATAATCAAAAAGATAAATGGTAACAAGTGTTAATGAGGATATAGAGAAATTTGAACACTCATACACTGGTATTGGTACTGTGAAATGGTGCAGCCACTTCGGAAAAGTCTAGCAGTTCCTCAAAAGATTAAACATAAGAGTTGCCACGTGATCCATCAATTCAACTCCTAAGTATATATCTAACTTAAATGAAAACATATGTCCACACTAAAACTTGTACAGCAATGTCCACAGCAGCATTATTCACCATAGCCAAAAATTAGAAAAACCAATGTTCCCAAACTGACGAATGGATAAATAAAACATGGTCTATCCATACAATAATATATTATTTAGCAATAAAAAAATGAAGCATTAGTACGTGTTACAACACGGATAAACCTTGAAAACAGTATTCAAAGAGAATAAAAGTGGCCACACGTATTGTATGATTCCATTTATATGAAATGTCTAAAATAGGCAAATCTATAAAGTCAGAAAGTAGATTAGTGGTTGCCCAGATTTTGGGAAAGGGAAGAAAAGAGAAATGACACTAATGGATAAGAGGTTTTTTTGGCGGGTGATGAAAATATTCTAAAATTGATTGTAGTGGTGTCTGCATAATTCTGTGAATACAGGAAAAATCCATTGAACTGTATGGTATGTGAATATCTGAATAAAGCTGTGAGGGGAAAGAAAAAGAATTCAGGCATGAGTCTTTGACTTATAAACCTCCAAGTCAAGACAATGGACCATTTTCTCACTTACATTATTTTACATTTGTTTCAGAAATCTGAAGACAGAGTGATATTTCCCAGTGGGGAAATATATTTCTTCCAGAAATTATCCACCTAATATGGAAACAATATCTTTAACTGTATTATTCTTCAGATAAGAATGAGACTAAAAAATATGTAAAATCAAACACTTTGCTACAGAAAATGGAGGAGGGAGAAATAATATACAATAGCTATTTTATTTTACAGAAGTTTTTTTTTTCCCTGCTGCTCTACTATATCACAGTAAATACATCAGGATATGAAAGTTCCAGCTATTTTCTGACATAAAAACTACAAGTTATACTTGTCTATGATACATTACAGAAAGTCATTAGACACATTCTGTTAAAGAAGGCCACCTTCTCCAAGAAAGGATGAAAATAATCCCTTCTCTCAGAAAACAGGAAGGTAGTTAGGTAACCATTTTATTTATTTCAAGACTGGCCCTGGAGTTAAGGGGAAACATTTATTCCAGGGTAGACAGTTTGAGCTTGGAAATGATTCGAGCTCAGACCCTTCTTGGTTGGCCGTTAAAGGCTACTGTGAAAGGGAAAGAGAGAATGTGTTTGTATAACAGACTGAGAGAATATCAGGGAGAGTTTTTGGTGTGGAGGAATAAAGGAAGTATAGACTGGAAGCTGAAAGAGTTTGAAAGAGGCAGGCATTAAAAAATTCTAGGACACCAGAGCTGGAAAAGTCATCCAAGAGGGGAAAATCTGATATGAGTATGTTGGTGGGTGGACAAGAGAGGGTTTATTGTGAGCTCCTCAGCACTACTTAGTGTCCTTGATGGCCAACCCGATAGGACTGCACCTGTGTCCAGATATCACACGGACAGGACCTCTGCTCTGTCCACACCAACCCCTCACTGAGAATAAGAGCAAGGCAAGAAATAACTTTGCCACTACCTAGATGTACCCTGAGGATGTCCCTTCCTGCAGTGCTCCAAGGACAGTTTTAAGACTAACGAGTATTCTAAGAGAGGTGCTATGGGACAAAGTGGGGTCAAAGGGGAAAGCTTCAAACCCATACTTGAAAGGGGGGCAGTCAACAACTTTGTCTGCTAAGTGGATTCTCTGTTACATACAGAGAAAGTGTCACACTCATCAGGTGCTCATGATATATAGTTTTTAATATGATTGCTTGTAAGACAAATCTTTGTAAAGAGAATTCTATTTTATTGAAAATATTGCTTATGACTTACAACTGAGTCTGGTACTTCAGGTAGGATTGAGAATAAATAAAAATTTTATGGGGGAATCATACCATTTATTAAAATGTCTGTTGAGTCCAAAACACTGTTAGTCTACATCATGGGAGGTAAATGTTGTTTCCATTTTATAAGTAACCTGAGTCTCTGAAAGAATAAATATCTAATTTAGAGTCACACTGCTAGTACCAGCAGAGAAAAACCTCACACCTTCATCTTCAAACTTATAATACTGGGCTTGCGAAAACACCTTGTGATATTAGTCTTACTTGGTTGATACATTGCTTCAGAAGAGTGAATGAACAGTAGATGCATCCTTAGGAAAAAGTGTGTAGTGACGTCTTTGTAGGTAGCAAGGTAATATTGCTCACAGTAGGTGCAAAATATGTATTTTTAATTATTTTATTTTATTTTTTATTGAGATATAATTGTATTGACTGAAGGAACAGAAAAGGACACAGTGTTGTCTAGGAAACTTCTGACCAGCCTGAATGTTATAATCAGAAGCTTTTTGCAGCTCCACTAATACTTTGGACTTCCCATCCTTTTGCTAATAATATGATTACAGGCTTCTGCCTTGGCATCTGATCCCAGCAACACCCCCAGAGATAACCCACTTCCAGAGAACACCAAGGTGAACTTCTATCTCTAGTTTCACTAATAATAAAAGCCATACATCATAGCTGCAAATTGCCAGGGACCCTGGGGTAGGCTAAGAAGAGATATTTTAATGGCCTTAGGTAATTACAAAGCACAGACATTTGCTATAATAAGAAATGGAAGAAGCTGTATCTCAGGGATAATCCAGACAGTAAGAGGGCTGACCCTTTTTTTCTATAGGCATCTCCCAGCAATTTAGACAGTATCACAAGAAGAATTATAAGATCAAATCAGCTTTGTTGAAATATCCCAAGCTGTAGAGCTGAATGAATAAGCAGAATAAACTGAAGTTTAAGATTGCCCCTGAGAAAAAATGAATGACTACAGTTTTCCCCACTCACTAATTCATTTAATAAACATAACTACCAGGAGACCTTCAAGATGGCAGAGGAGTAAGACACAGAGATCACCTTCCTCCCCACAAATACATCAAAAATACATCTACATGTGGAAAAACTCCCGTAGAACACCTACTGAATGCTGGCAGAAGACCTCAGACTTCCCAAAAGGCAAGAAAATCCCCATGTACCTGGGTAGGGCAAAAGAAAAAACAGAGGCAAAAGAATAGGGACGCGACCTACACCTCTGGGAGGGAGCTGTGAAGGAGGAAAAGTTTCCACACACTAGGAAGCCCTTTCACTGGCAAGGATGGTGGGGTAGCAAGGGGGAAGCTTTTAGAGCCATGGAGGAGAATGCAGCAACAGGGGTGCAGAGGGCAAAGTGGAGAGATTCCGCACAGGATATCGGTGCCGACCAACACTCACCAACCTGAGATGATTGTCTGCTCACCCGCAGGGGTAGGTGGGGGCTGGGAGCTGAGGCTCGGGCTTTGGAGGTCAGACGCCAGGTAGAGGACTGGGGTTGGCTGCACAAATACAGACTGAACCGGGGCTAGTGCACCACAGGTAGCCAGGAGGGAGTCCGGGAGAAAGAAAGTCTGGACCTGCCAAAGAAGAGAGACCATTGTTTCGGGGTGCGTGAGGAAAGGGGATTCAGAGCACCGCCTAAACGAGCTCCAGGGATGGGCGCGAGCTGCAGGTAACAGCTTGGACCCCAGAGACAGGCATGAAACGCTAACACTGCTGCTGCTGCCACCAAGAATCCTGTGTGCAAGCACAGGTCATACCCACAACCCACCCACCCTGGGAGCCTGTGTAGCCCACCATTGCCAGGGCCCCAAGATCCAGGGACAACTTCCCTGGGAGAACACACAGTGTGCTTCAGGCTGTTGTCATGTCAGCCTCTACCACCACAGGCTCACCTCGCATTCCAATCATGACCACTATACCCTCCCTGTCACCGGCCTGAGTGAGCAAGAGCACCCTAATCAGCCTCTTCTTTAACCCCCTCCTGTCTGGGTGGTGAACAGATGCCTGAGAGCAGCCTACATGCAGAGGCAGGACCAAAACCAAAGCTGAACCCCAGGAGCTGTGCAAACAAAGAAGAAAAAAGGAAATTTCTCCATGCAGCCTCAGGAGCAGCAGATTAAACACCCACAATCAACTTGATGTACCCTGCATCTGTGGAATACCTGAATAGACAACAGATGTTCCCAAAATTGAGGAAGTGGACTTTGGGAGCAAATGTAGACTTGGGGTTTGCTTTCTGAGTCTGATTTATTTCTGGTTTTTATGTTTATCTTCGACTACTTTTTAGTGCTTGTTATCATTGGTGGATTTGTTTATTGATTTGGTTGCTCTCTTTTTTCTATTTTATTATTTTTATATATTTTTTCCTTTTTTCTCTTTTTGTGAGTGTGTATGTGTGTATTTCTTTGAGTGATTTTTTCTGTTTAGGTTCGCTTTTACCATTTGTCCTAGTGTTCTGACTATTCGTTTTTTGTTTGTTTCTTTGTTTGTTTTGTTTTTATGAGTGAGTGTGTTTATTTGTGTGATTTTGTCTCTTTAGTTTTGCTTTTACCATTTGGTTTGGGGTTCTACCTGTTCAATTAGTTTTAGTTTCTTTTTCCTTTTTTTTTCTACCTTTTCTTCCAATGGTGTGGCTGGCAGGGTCTTGATGCTACAGCCGGTTGTCTGGCCTGAGCCTCCAAGGTGGGAGAGCCAAGTCCAGGACAATGGACCACCAGAGACCTCCTGGTCCCACATAATATCAATAGGCAAGAGCTCTCACAGAGATCTCTGTCTCAATGCTAAGACCCAGCTCCACCTAATAGCCTACAAGCTCCAGTGCTGGATGCCACACGCCAAACAACTGGCAAGACAGGAACGGGAACACAACCCCACCCATTAGCGAGAGGCTGCTGAAAGTCATACTAAGTTCACAAACACCCCAAAACACACCACCAGACATGAGCCTGCCCAACAGAATGACAAGATGCAGCCCCACCCACCAGAAGACTGGCACCAGTCCCCTCCACCAGGAAGCCTACACAACCCACTGAACCAACCTCACCCACTGGGTGCAGACACCAAAAACAACAGAAAATACGAATCTGCATCTCCAAAAAGGAGACCCCAAACACAGTAAGTTAAGCAAAATGAGAGGACAGAGAAATATGCAGCACATGAAGGAGCAAAGTAAAAATCCACCAGACCTAACAAATGAACAGGAAATAGGAAGTCTACCTGAAAAAGAATTCGGAGTAATGATAATAAAGATGATCCAAAATCTTGGAAATAGAATGCATAAAATACAAGAAACATTTAAAAAGGACCTAGAAGTACTAAAAAGCAAACAAACAATGATGAAAAACACAATAAAAGAAATTAAAAATTCTCTAGAAGGAATCAATAGCAGAATAAATGAGGCAAAAGAACGGATAAGTGACCTGGAAGATAAAAGAGTGGACCTAACTACCACAGAGCAGAGTAAAGAAAAAAGAATGAAAAGAATTCCAGGATGGTCTCAGAGACCTCTGGAACACCATTAAACATACCAACATTCAAATTATAGGGGTCCCAGAAGAAGAAGAGAAAAAGAAAGGAACTGAAAAAATATTTGAATAGATTATAGCTGAAAACTTCCCTAATATGGGAAGGAAATAGTCAATCAAGTCCAGGAAGCACAGAGAGACCCATACAAGATAAATCCAAAGAGAAACATGCCAAGACACATATTAACCAAACTATCAAAAATTAAATACAAAGAAAAAACATTAAAAGCAGCAAGGAAAAAGCAACAAATAACATACAAGGGAACCCACATAAGGTTAACAGTTGATCTTTCAGCAGAAACTCTGCAAGCCAGAAGGGAGTGGCAAGATATATTTAAAGTGATGAAAGGGAAAAACCTACAACCACGACTACTCTACCCAGCAAGGATCTCATTCAGATTCGATGGAGAAATTAAAACCTTTACAAACAAGCAAAAGCTAAGAGAATTCAGCACCACCAAACCAGCTTTACAATAAATGCTAAAGGAACTTCTCTAGGCAAGAAAAACAAGAGAAGGAAACACCTACAATTACAAACCCAAAACAATTAAGAAAACTGTAATAGGAACATACATATCAATAATTATCTTAAATGTAAATAGATTAAATGCTCCAATCAAAAGACACAGAGTGGCTGAATGGACACAAAACAAGACCTGTATATATGCTATCTACAAGAGACTCACGTCAGACCTAGGGACACATACAGACTGAAAGTGAGGGGATGGAAAAAGATATTCCATGAAAATGGAAATCAAAAGAAAGCTGAAGTAGCAATTCTCATATCAGACAAAATAGACTTTAAAATAAAGACCACTACAAGAGACAAAGAAGGACACTACATAATGACCAAGGGATCAATCCAACAAGAAGATATAAAAATTGTAAATATTTATGCATGCATGCTCAAGGGATCAATCCAACAAGAAGATATAAAAATTGTAAATATTTATGTATGCAACATAGGAGCACCTCAATACATAAGGTGAATGCTAACAGGAATAAAAGGGGAAATTAACAGTAGCACAATCATATTAGGGGATTTTAACACCCCACCTTCACCAATGGACAGATCATCCAAAATGAAAATAAATAAGGAAACACAAGTTTTAAATGACACATTAAACAAGATGGACTTAACTGATATTTATAGGACATTCCATCCAAAAACAATAGAATACACTTTCTTCTCAAATGCTCATGGAACATTCTCCAAGATAGATCATATCTTGGGTCACAAATCAAGCCTTGGTAAATTTAAGAAAACTGAGATCATATCAAGTATCTTTTTTGACTACAACACTATGAGACTATATATCAATTACAGGAACAAACTGTAAAAAATACAAACACATGGAGGCTAAACGATATGCTACTAAATAACCAAGAGATCACTGAAGAAATCAAAAAATACCTAGAAACAAATGACAATGAATACACGACAACCAAAAACCTATGGGATGAAGCAAAAGCAGTTCTAAGAGGGAAGTTTATAGCAATACAATCCTACCTCAAAACACGAAAAATATCAAATAAACAATCTAACCTTACACCTAAAGCAATTAGAGAAAGAAGAACAAAAAAACCCCCCAAAGTTAGCAGAAGGAAAGAAATCATAAAGATCAGATCAGAAATAAATGAAAAAGAAATGAAGGAAACAATAGCAAAGTTCAAAAAAACTAAAAGCTGATTCTCTGAGAAGATAAACAAAATTGATAAAGCGTTAGCTAGACTCATCAAGAAAATAGAGAAAAAACTCAAATCAACAGAATTAGAAATGAAAAAGGAGAAGTAACAACTGACACCACACAAATACAAAAGATCATGAGAGATTACTACAAGCATCTATATGTCAATATAATGGACAACCTGGAAGAAATAGACAAATTCTTAATAAGCCACAACCTTCCAAGACTAAACCAGAAAGAAATAGAAAATATGAGCAGACCAATCACGAGCACTGAAATTGAAACTGTGATTAAAAATCTTCTGAGAAACAAAAGCCCAGGACCAGATGGCTTCACATGCAAATTCTATCAAACATTTAGAGAAGAGTTAATACCTACCCTTCTCAAACTCTTCCAAAATAGATCAGAGGGAAGAACACCCACAAACTCATTCTACGAGGCCAACATCACCATGATACCAAAACCAGACAAAGATATCATAAAAAAAGGAAACTACAGGTCAATAACACTGATGAACATAGATGCAAAAATCCTCAACATAATATTAGCAAACAGAATCCAACGGCACATTAAAAGTATCATACACCGGGCCTCCCTGGTGGCGCAAGTGGTTGAGAGTCCGCCTGCCGATGCAGGGGATACGGGTTCGTGCCCCGGTCTGGGAGGATCCCATATGCCGCGGAGCGGCTGGGCCCGTGAGCCATGGCCGCTGAGCCTGCGCGTCCGGAGCCTGCGCGTCCGGAGCCTGTGCTCCGCAACGGGGGAGGCCACAACAGTGAGAGGCCCGCATACTGCAAAAAAAAAAAAAAAAAAAAAAGTATCATACACCATGATCAAGTGGAGTTTATCCCAGGAATGCAAGGATTCATCAATATATGCAAATCAATCAATGTGACACACCATATTAACAAACTGAAGGATAAAAACCATATAATAACCTCAATAGATGCAGAAAAAGCTTTTGACAAACTTCAGTACATATTTATGATAAAAACTCTCCACAAAGTGGGCATAGAAGGAGCTTAATTCAACATAATAAAGGCCATATATGACAAACTCACAGCCAACATCATTCTCAATGGTGAAAAACTGAAACCCTTTCCACTAAGATCAGGAACAAGACAAGGTTGCCCACTATCACCACTACTGTTCAACATAGTTTTGGAAGTTTTAGCCACAGCAATTAGAGAAGAAAAATAAATAAAAGGAATTCAAATTGGAAAAGCAGAAGTAAAACTGTCACTGTTTGCAGATGACATGATACTATACATAGAGCATCCTACAGATGCTACCAGAAAACTACTAGAGCTAATCAATGAATTTGGTAAAGTAGCAGGATACAAAATTAATGCACAGAAATCTCCTGCATTCCTATACACTAAGGATGAAAAATCTGAAAGAGAAATTAAGGAAACAACCCCATTCACAACAAAAAGAATAAAATACCTAGGAATAAACCTACCTAAAGAGACGAACTGTATGCAAAAAACTATAAGACACTGATGAAAGAAATTAAAGATGCTACAGACAGATGGAGAGATATACCACGTGCTTGGATTGGAAGAATCAACATTGTGAAAACGACTATACTACCCAAAGCAATCTACAGATTCAGTGCAATCCCTATCAAACTATCACTGGCATTTTTCACAGAACTAGAACAAAAAATTTCACAATTTGTATGGAAACACAAAAGACCCCGAATAGTCAAAGCAATCTGGAGAAAGAAAAACGGAGCTGAACGAATCAGGCTCCCTGACTTCAGGCTATATTACAAAGCTACAATAATCAAGAAAGTATGGTACTGGCACAAAAACAGAAATATAGATCAATGGAACAGGATAGAAAGCCCAGAGATAAACCCACGCACATATGGTCATCTTATCTTTGATAAAGGAGGCAAGAATATACAATGGAGAAAAGACAGCCTCTTCAATGAAAGGTACTAGGAAAACTGGACAGCTACATGTAAAAGAATGAAATGAGAACAATCCCTAACACCATACACAAAAATAAACTCAAAATGGATTAAAGACCTAAATGTAAGGCCAGACACTATAAAACTCTTAGAGGAAAACATATGCAGAACACTCTATGATATAAATCACAGCAAGATCCTTTGGACCCACCTCCTTGAGAAATGGAAAAAAAATCAAAAATAAACAAATGGGACCTAATGAAATTTAAAAGCTTTTGCACAGCAGGAAACCATAACCAAGACGAAAAGACAACCCTCAGAATGGGAGAAAATATTTGCAAATGAAGCAACTGACAAAGGATTAATCTCCAAAATATACAAGCAACTCATGCAGCTCAATATCAAAAAAACAAACAACAGAATCCAAAAATGGGCAGAAGACATAAATAGACATTTCTTCAAAGAAGATATACAGACTGCCAACAAATACATGAAAGAATGCTCAACATCATTAATCATTAGAGAAATGAAAATCAAAACCACAGTGAGGTATCTCCTCACACCAGTCAGAATGGCCATCATCAAAAAATCTACAAACAATAAATGCTGGTGAGGGTGTGGAGAAAAGGGAACCCTCTTGCACTGTTGGTGGGGATGTAAATTGATACAGCCACTATGGAGAACAGTATGGAAGTTCCTTAAAAAACTAAAAATAGAGCTACCATATGACACATCAATCCCACTACTAGGCATATATCCTGAGAAAAACATAATTCAAAAAGAGACATGCACCACAATGTACATTGCAGCACTATCTACAATAACCAGGACATCGACAACCAGAGTGTCCATCGACAAATGAATGGATAAAGAAGATGTGGCACATATATACAATGGAGTATTACCTAGCCATATAATGAAACAAAATTGAGTTTTTTGTAGTTAGGTGGATGGACCTAGAATCTGTCATACATGGCGAAATAATTCAGAAAGAGAAAAACAAATACTGTATGCTAACACATATATATGGAATCCAAAAAAAAAATGTTTCTGATGAACCTAAGGGCAGGACAGGAATAAAGATGCAGACAGAGAGAATGGACTTGAGGACACAGAGAGGGGGAAGTATAAGCTGGGATGAAGTGAGAGAGTGGCATGGACATATATACACTACCAAATGTAAAATAGGTAGCTAGTGGTAAGCAGCTGCATAGCACAGGGAGATCAGCTCAATGCTTTATGACCACCTAGAGGGGTGGGATAGGGAGGGTGGGAGGGAGGTGGAAGAAGAAGGATATGAGGAAATATTTACACATATAGCTGATTCACTTTGTTATACAGCAGAAACTAACACAACATTGTAAAACAATTATACTTCGATAATGATGTTAAGAAAAAAAAACATAATTACAAAGATGGTGGTTTGATGCTATGAGTTCTAAAAGGAAGTGCTCTGAGAAGACATAAGGGACACTTAAGGACCTTAAATGAGACTCAAAAGCATCCTATATAGAATTATGCATATAGGCCATACCTTTAAATTTAAAAAATGAATAGTTAATTTTTAAAAATTCCTCAGTATCAGCCAAGTGGGAAGTGAGCTTATTTTTAGCTGTCATTGTCTCACCAGGATGTGATATGGATGCAATATGAGCTCTGCAGTTCTCTTAGCTCCTGTTCATCAGTGAGCTCCCCTGGGCAAATTTCTCATTACTTTACCCAATATGGCTGGTGCATCTTCAGATGCCATGTCCTATTTCTGTCTGCATCCAAACCTTTAGTTCAATGTTTCCACCTGGAGTTCTATTAATGAACAGGGGCAAGTTCAGCTTAATTTCCAAATCATATCAGCTTTCTATTCATTTAGTGTCAAGATCACCAATGACTTCCATGTTGTTAAATCTAATGGACAGTTCCTGGTCCTTAAAACACATTTTTCACTTGACATCGATGATCCCTAACTCCCTTGGTTTTCCCCCTACCCCTCTGGCTCCCAGAATTCTTTACTGATTCCTCCTCTTCAATCTTCACTCTAAATTTTGGAGTGTTTTAGGTCTCATGTACTGAGCTTCGTATCTTTTCTATCTGCATTCACTCCATTGGTGATTTTACCTAATCTCATAGTTTTAAATGCCATTTCAATACATTCACAAATCTATTTCTCCAGTCTTGATCTACTAACTCCCGAGCTCCAGACTCAGTGAGCCTACTGCCTACTCAACATCTTTATTTAGATGGCATCTGAAATTTAATATGTATATTAAAATTTTATACCGTTTCTCTATGCCTACTATCTATATCTGCAAACATGTTATCTTCCACTCTTAATCTAGTTCTCTTCATATCCCCCTCACAGTAAATGGCAACACACCCTCAGTAGCTCACAGCAAAAACCCTGGAATCACCCTAGTTTCATCAATTTCTCTTACACTCCAAATCCAACCCAGCAACAAATATTGATGGTTTACCCTTTAAAGTACATCCAGAAGCGAATCACTTTTTCCACATCCATCACTACCACCCTGATCCAAGCAACTCACCTGCTTACCTGCATTAGCTTAACACATCTATTTTTGGCTTTGTTTCCCTACATTCTATTCTCAGTACAAGTAAAGTGATACCTTTTAAAAGTAAGTCAAATTACGTTATTCTTCTATTCAAAACCTACTAATGGTCTTCACTCTCACTCAGAGTAAAAGCCAAAGTCCTTAATGCCTCAGAAGGCTTTAAATAATTTTTCCCCCTCCCAACCCACCTCCTGGATCCTGTCCGAGATCCAGAGGTTCTGTCACTAGCTCACTCCACTCTAGCACAGTAGCCCTTTCTTGCTTTTCACTAAGCACAACAGTCAGGTCCAATATCAAAACTTTGCACTTGCCCTTTCCTCTGCCCAGAATGTTCTTTCCTGCATCCCTCACCTCGTTCACTTCTTTAATTAAAATGTCACCTTCTCTGTGAGAACTTCTCCGACCTTCCTATTTTAAATTGCAACACCCACCCAGAATTACCTGTCGCTCTTCTATGCTTTTTCATTTTTCTTCCTAACATTTTTTGGCATTTGACACACCATACATTTTATCTTTTTTGATATATTGTCTGTCTCCTCCTATGTATGCAAATTCCATGGAGTCAGGTTTTATCTTTTTAATTCAAGGCTGTGCCCCATTTCCTAAAACAATGCATGTCAGATCCAGAATAGGCACCCAATAAATGGATTTTGTATAAATGAATGAATTCCTTCCACATTTACCACCTTCATATTTAATAGCATGACATATTTACTTAAAGACCAAGGATAAAACAACTATAGTATGCCATGATCTCCAAAATCATCCTGTCCAAAGTGTCTCTCTCTATACCTCTGGGTGCTTCCCGAGAATGGGTCTACATGGACTGACCCTCCAGGGCTGTTTCATAATCTGCAGCCACATCAGAGGTACAGGGATCTCCCATTTCCTTCAAGAGTTTTCCTGCTACTTGTGCCAAATGTGATGATGACAATGATGATGATAATGTCATAGCACTAGCTAACATTTTTTTTAAGTGTTCACTATTCATCAGCCTTTGTACTAAGAATTTCTCTTTGCACTATCTCATTTAATTCCCACAACAAATCTGTTTGGCAGCTACTATTATTAATCATTTTTTACAGATGAACACAATACTTAGCAAAATTAAGCAATATGAGAGTTTATACAGCTAATTAGTTGCAGAGCTGGGTTAGGAGCTGAGATCTGCCCAACTCCAGAACCCAAGATCTTAGCCTCTACCCTACACTGCCTCCATCAAGTCTCTGCTTCATTTGTACTCAGCCCCATCCATAGATGGAATCTTCTTGGTGGTCCTGATGGTGGCCACCATGATGAAGAGGCATTATTGAAAGATCCAGATAATGAATGTTTTGACATCCTTTGGGTTGTAAGGGCAAGGCTCCTCTCTATAAATAACAAGAACAAAATTAACTGCAATTGCTCATTTAAAGTCACTCATCTGGGTATAAACATAGGAAAATTAAATGTTATGAAACTTTCAACAGCAGCCTCTATTTCAGTTCCAACACTGGCCAAGACATTAGAAAGAAAATTTGGATTTACTGAAACTCTTGAAGTAAATGTATATTCTCTTCTGGTTCATAAACAAAAGATAGATACATCTAATCCTTTAAAAGTCCTTGCTAGCTGGAATTGGCTAAATTAATGATCTTAAAAAGCAATTTTGAAAAATTACATAATGAATTAAATTCCTCATTTATTAAATTAATAAAAGGTTTATCAGTTTATTCACATGGACAAAAGATGTACTCATATCCCATGAAGCAAAATTGGGCAGACTCAGTTTAAATCCTGGTAATAAACACTTATTAGATGTAGGCCTTAGGGATTGATTTTAGCCATGGAAGGACTCAAATTAGTTCATTTTTAAATGGGATTAATGCCACCTATCTCTCATGTGTTTTGAAGACTAGATGATATTATATATACAAGTGCCTTGCACAGTAGCTGACATATAATAAATTCTCAACAAAGGTTAGATTGAAATTAGGGTCTCTAAAAAAGTTTTAACTGGCAAAGTGCAGTGGCATGTTATCATGTGTTAAAGGAGTTTCAAGAGAATTTCCGTAAGTGTTTTACTAACCTTGTCATTTCTGAGGCAGCAAGGCTTACTATTATGGGCCCACAGACCTTTTGGGTTTTGTAAATGTAAAGCTTAGAAGAAAGACAGTGAAGTGGGACAGTGAAGCCACCTACACATCATTATGAGAAACTGAAAACAATTCTCCATGTGTTGACCCTGAGCATGCATGTGGCTGCCAACACCAGCATGTGGTCTTGGAGCAAATGATGGAGTTAGAGTGTCTCATAAAGATGAACAGGGTGCTCCAAAAGAAAGAAACACCTGGCTATATTCTTTATCATAAATATATAACTATTCTTTATAGCAAATAAGAGATGTATTATAAGGAATAGGCTCAAGTGATTATGGAGGTTGAAAAGTCCCTAGGTCTGCAGTTGGCAAGCTAGAGAACCAGGAAACCAATGTTTATATATATTTCTGCTCATGGTTCTGCTTCTCTGATTGAAGCCTGCATGATGTGTATTATTATCAACACGAAGCCTAGACAGTGAGAAACCTCCATAGCGCCTTTTTTATAGAAACTCAATTAGAAAACCTGAGGTCATACAAGACCATAGAAAGCAAATTTGTTTGCCAATACTTAACAGCTTTAAATATGTCCATCTGCGTCAAAAGCCATATGAGACTGAGGCGTATCAAGATTTTATGATGATAGTATTTCATCAGAAAAACAAGGGATGTTCAAATCCTACTCTTAGACACAACCACCTTTTCAAAGAGAGACAGTAATATTTCATGGATTATGGACTTTCACAACTCTATTAAGATGGTGCATAGATGGGTAAATGTGTGGTGCATCGTGAGAAGTGGTATAAAAGATAATTCAATCTCATTTTCCATAGTGTAACTTCAACAGACCATGCTGAAATTTGAAAATTAACATGTGCCAAAACAAGCACATTAATTAGAAATACAGAAGTAAGTATCAAAAGGAATAGCTACAATAATAGAAAGTGGTTGCCTCTAGGAAGAGAAAGCTTGTGGTGATGAGGGAGAGGGGTATAGAACAGTGTTTTTTGTCTTTTTTAATATGCCTTGTACAAGTACCTGATTCTTCAAAATATATTCATGTATAACTTTAAAATTTTAAAATAAATGCAAAAGATTTATACGCAAAGATGGTCATCAGAGTTGTTTATAAAAATTTTTTAAATTAACACCATCTAATATCCATATTCACAAAACGAATAGCTAAGGTACTATTTGCTATATAAAGGAATGTACTATTAATGAAATAATCTTTAGAGCGAGTTTCAGTAAGTATATGCTTAAAAGTTAATAAAGAACAGCAGGCTTCAAAAGTATACAATCAGCATCATCCTAAATAGGAGAAAAATTAACTGAAGTAGAAGAGAAATTAACTGAATAATGGAAATTCCTGGATTATAAATGGTGAAATATAAGTGAGTTTTTTCCCCTGCTGCTTTTCATGTGTATATTCGTGTTTTCTAAAATTGTTAACATATAAAAGGGAGGAAGGTTAGAAGAACAGGAGGGGGCAAAAGAGAAAGGGAAAAGACAAGGAAGGGAGAAGTGGGATGGAAGAACAGAGGAGGAGGGGCAGGGGGAGGTGGAAATCACTGTCTGTCCGGGAGAGGCAAGTCTTCCCCTCAACCCCACTTGAGTCCTTGTGGCTGAACTAATAATAAAATTGACACAAGATAGATTAACAGGAGAAAAAGAAACAAATTTTAATTTGTGCACACAGATGTTGCATAGAAATAGGACATAAGAAGCAGCCAAAGAAGGCAGGTTTTATACTTTTTAGACAGAGAAATAATACATTTGTGAGGAATTGACAAGACAAAGAAACTTAGGTTTGGGGTGCTCAATTAGTGGAGAATATAAACAGAGTTTGGGCTTAGTGCAGTAAATTAAAGTAACAAGGTTTGTTTACATAGCCTTATTGCCCAAATCCCCTATCTCTGTTGATAAGGGAGTTCTACCTTCAGATGTAGGAGGGCACCTTTCCCATGGGAGATTTATTTCCTACTTTCAGGGAGACAGAAAGGAGGGTCAGAGTGTCCCTCTTGCACTGGCCATCTTAAGTAACTTTAATCCAAAATAATCAATATTCTATTGCAGCATACTTTGGGGTGGCCTGCCTCAAGCCCCAATATCACCATGACCCCATGAGCAGGAGCCTGACTGGTCCGAGCTATGGACCCTTCTCTCCGTACCTCCTCCAAGTAGACAGCAGTGTGGATTACAGGAACTTTGTGCCTTGGGAGCTAAAGACTATCTCAGACCATTCTGAACAAACTGAACGTTATTTTCTTAAGGGAATGCCCTGATAATTGTGTAATTACACATACTCCTCTGCATTCCATTTTCTCTACCTTTAAGGTACAATTTACAAACAATAAAATGCACCCATTAAGTTAACACTTTGATGAGTTTTGACGAATGCACACGCTGGAGTAAACATCACCCCCGATCAGGACATAGAGCATTTCCATCACGCAGAAAGTTCCTTTACGTTCCTTTCAGGCAATCCATCACTGCCCTAGGAAATCACTGCAGTTAACATCTATCATGACAGTTTATTTCTGTCTGTTAAAGACCTTTATATAAATGTAAATGCACAGTATGTATTCTTTCCTTGACTGGATTCTTTTGCTCAGCATAATATTTTCGATATTTATCCATCTTGTTGCCTGCATTACTAATAGTTTGTTCTTCTTTTTATTGTTGATTAGTATTACGCTACTGGAATATACCACAATCAGTTGATGGCTATTTGGATACTTTCCAGTTTGACATATTATGAAAAAAACCACTGCTATGAAAATTTTGTACATGTCCTTTTGTGGGCATTATGTCTTCATTTCTTTTCATTAAATATTTAGAAATGAAATTGCTGTGCAATAGGGTAGGTGGCTGTTGAGCTTTTTAAGAAATTGCCAAATTGTTTTCCACAGAGGTTATACTATTTTATAGTCCTACTAGAAATGTAAAAAAAAAAAAAAAAAATCCAGTTGCAATTTTCTGATTCTTTCTATTTATTGCCTTACTTAGAATTTTGTGTACTTTTGCCTTTGTGTTTCTGGTAGAAGAGCTCCTTTCAGCAGTGTGGTGACGGATGGAAACTAGGTGGTGAGCACTCTGTAGTGCATACAGAAGTAAAAGTATGTTGTACACATGAAACTTACATAATGTTATAAACCAATGTTACCTCAATAAAAAATAGATTTTAAATACATTAATTAATTTCTAAAAATATCAGCTGCTCTATATCTTCAAAAACATTTCATATTGTCAGTCTTCTTAGTTTTCACCATTATACTAGGCAAGAAGTGATATCTTATGATATTGAATATATTTGATTCTTGGCCATTTGTATCTCTTCTGTGAAATGTCCATTCTACTTTTATTGGGTTGTTTGACTTTTTCTTGAGGAATTGGCTTTTGGGTTTCATTTGTTTGTATTCTAGATACAAACCATTTGTCAAAAACATGCATTGCAAATATTTTCTCCAGACAGTGGCTTGCCATTTTTTAATGGTGTCTTGTGATAAGCAGAGATTTTTATTTTGATGAGATCAAACATATCATATCTTTCTTTTTTATTTAGTACTTTTTGAGTTGTAAGAAATTTTTGTCTACCTCAATGTTGTAAACTATGTTTTCCTTTAGGTATATTATTCATCTCAAATTCATTATTGTGTACGGTGTGAGAAAAGAATTGAGTTTAAAGTTTTATTTTGTTTTTCTATATGGCTATCCAGTGGTTTCAGCAGGTGTGTTGAAAATATTTTACTTTTTCCATTGAATTATCTTTTTGCTTTCATAAAAATTAAATGTGCTTTTTATTAGGGTCCTACAGGCACAGTCTTCTTCCAGAAGAGAGGTGGTTGAGATTTTCTATGTTCATCACTTGCAAGAACAAACAAGAGTAGTGCCAAAATCACTTTGAAATACCACCCCTTTCCTGAGGTGTTCCCTGATGACCACGAAGCACTTGTCTAAGAAAGGAAGCATTTCAAAGAAGAAGCTAGATGATGTACTACAGAAATCTAAACTTCCGTCCATGCCTCAGATTTGCTTTGGTGCTTCCAAAAGTTAAGCAGAGGGAACTGACACTTACTGAGTATTTATGTTTGCCAGGTACTTCAGTGAGCAGTTTACGAACACTGTCTCAACTGATGCTCTCATCGATAACAGGGAGTATCTATTTGAAATCTACTGTATGGATAAGAAAACTTAGACCTTGTCACAGTCACTTGGCCAGTTGGTGGTAGAAGCAGGATTTGAATCAGTGTCTGCCTAAGTCCAAAACCACAGTTCTTTCTCATATCTCATGTGACCAGATCACAGAAGATATCTGAAGGACATCCCATTAGGAGCTAAGGAAACAAATGAAGAGTATTTTCAGTTATTCTTGACCTACCAGATCACTGATTCTCTTTCAATCTCCTTAAGTTGTTACAGTTTTCTTCTCTCTTTCTAAAATGACCATCTCAATTTTGGTCCTTGAACTATGTTTCAAATAATATAGTATACTGCAGGTCACTGTATTGTGAGCAGAGCCCATGAATAGTCCTAGAAATGTGTGCTGGTAAACTCAATTACAAGAGAAAATATAGCTTTGATATATTTCCCATGGAATTTTTTTTTTTTTTTTTTTTGCAGTACGCGGGCCTCTCACTGTTGTGGCCTCTCCTGTTGCGGAGCACAGGCTCCAGACGTGCAAGCTCAGCGGTCATGGCCCACGGGCCCAGCCGCTCCATGGCATGTGGGATCTTCCCAGACTGGGGCACGAACCCATGTCCCCTGAATCAGCAGGTGGACTCTCAACCACTGCGCCACCAGGGAAGCCCTCCCATGAAATTTTTAAAAATAAATAACTTACCCTAAAACAAATTTCTTGGATGACAACCTGCAAATTTACTTATAATTACTTCCTTCCCATTCATGTGCACATAAACCTTTGAAACTAATAACTACAGGATTCTCTTGACAGCAGTTTACTTTCCCATGCAGTAAATAATCATTGTCAGCTGTAAATAATAATAAGAAAACAACAACTGCAAGTTGTTGCATGTTGTTCCATTGGAAAAGAATGTTAAGGTGGTTTGTTCTAATGTAAAAGAAGTAAGTAAAGCAGACATTTGTCCTAACAACCATGGGAACATGGGGTGTTTAAGTAGAGTTCTCTTCTCTTAATTTGACAATATCAGTTATCATTCCTATATCTTTCTTGCTACATCTTGGAGCACTGTTGAATTTTATTGGGGGAGTGTGGTATGCAGCCAGACATGTATTTATTAAAAGGCATGTGTGTTTTCAAGGAGACTGAAAGTATACAGCAAAAAAAGCTATTAGCATATTTATTAAATTATACCTCTTTTATCATAATCTGAAGGGCTAGGTAGAGGGACCATGTAATAATTGTTACCTGCCCACCAGGTCTTTGAGTTTCTATCACCCACCAGCTCCAGAAGTGAAAACAAAACCAATCACTGATATCATAGTTGTTAGCTGAGCTTTGGTTATCACCTTCCCTTCATGATATTTGCTGGTAGTGTGAGTAAAACAAGCACTCCCCTTTTACAATGATGACAATGCAAAAACGTAAGCTTGTTGCTGCCATGAGCCTTCTTTGCTACCTTGAGACAAGAGCTTACCAATGTTTCAATCCAATGAAGAAAAAAAACAGGTCTGAGAAATAAGGGTGAGACTGAATGCTGATATAATTTGAATTTTGGATTCATCCACACCTAAATCAGATTAGGTTTCTAGCAACAAAACTATCCCTGACAAATATTCAAGATAAGTCCACGGGACAAAACGCCAAGCATGTTGCCAACATGGATTGATGCACAAACATCAGAAATTTCAAGCAAAGTGGGCATGTGAACAAGCTTGAAGGACCAGAAAAAGGAAACATGATTCTCAAACCAGCTTCTACTAACAAGATATTTTCTAAAGATGGTCTTTTGGGGTTGGACCTAACACCAAGGGCAGATAGAACAGAATACAACAGAACTGGTTGGTAGGAGGCATCAGGTAGAAGAGAGACAGGAACATCCTGACATACACCTGTTCCACTTACTTGGCACATAATCATATACTGCCTGGTGACATTGTTTATATCATGTCTTGTGTTGTTAGGTAAATTTTCATGCGAACTTGCCCTGAATCTCCTACTACATTCTAAGCTCCTAAAAGAAAGTAGACTATGCATGATGCTCTTTTAAAATTCCTAGCGGTGCCTAGCATAGGACTATATATATAGTGGATTCTCAATGAATACTTAACGAATAAATGGAGGAATGAATGTTGAATGAAAGAACAAATACCATCTAATTATTATTTAAGTAAGATCATTGTACAAATAACACTTTATCAAATCCCACTTATCTTTTGGCTTCATCCTGTTTTTCCCTTCCTTGTCCTTATTTAAAATAGCTCTCTAATACTTTTTTTTTTTTTTTTTTTTTTTTTTTTTTTGCGGTATGCGGGCCTCTCACTGTTGTGGCCTCCCCTGTTGCGGAGCACAGGCTCCGGACGCGTAGGCTCCGGACGCGCAGGCTCAGCGGCCACGGCCCACGGGCCCAGCCGCTCCGCGGCATATGGGATCCTCCCAGACCGGGGCACGAACCCGTATCCCCTGCATCGGCAGGCGGACTCTCAACCACTTGCGCCACCAGGGAGGCCCTCTCTAATACTTTTGAGTCTCCAAATACCTATGTAAGAAGTTTACTTTTCTGTCTGAATCTGTTTAAAACTCAAGCAACCTTCTCCAGCTCTGTTCTCTTGACTTCCATTTTCATCTTTTAAGAGTCAAATGATTTTTCTTACTCCAGTAATATTTGTAGGATATATGTCCACGGCTTCTCAGAACAAGGCAACCAGCGTGTAGACTTACTGTCTGGAGGAAATTCAGAGGAAAAGTGCCGCCCCATTCTAACCCACAAGCCATATTCATTGGCAAGAGAGAATGAGAACTGCGTCCCTTGGAGTGAAATGTGCATAGGGCTGCTGTTAAAATGCTGACTCCTTAGCCATGTACCAGAACTACGTCCAACGACTCAGATCTCTGGCAGTGTCAGAAATTCTCTCTCTTGCTCCCTCCCTTTTTTTTCAGTTATCCCCAGGTGAATTTTGTGTTCATTAAGAATGAGGATTGCTGTGAATTTCTTTGACTGGAGGGACAAAGGGAAGCATGGCAACACCTTAATTTCAAAGGACTCATTATGGTAGCAGATATAATGTTAATTGTTAACAAGCACCTGCTTCTCCTAGAAGAGGCAAATTCCTAAACAAGAAAGATGATTTTGGATAACCAAAGGCATTACAAAGAAACACTCTACACTAGAGCTGAAGTTGGAAGCCATTTACTGTCCCAACTTCAGGCCTGGCAGTCCCTTCCAAAAATATTTCCAGCATAATAAAGGAATCTCAGTTTAAATTAGAGGCTCAGGACACAGGGTTATCTTTGGACATCTGCTCCCTCTTTGTTTAGGATAGAGCCACCAGCATATAGGTTTATATTTAATAACTCACTTGGATCTTGCTGAGACTATTCTGACAGAAGTGTGGATGGGAAATTTTCCTTTATGGGACCCCTGGAATTACCAGATAATGATTTTTCTCCTCCCAAGAGTAGATGTCTTGTATAACTGTAGTTATTTTTTCTATATAACATATACTATGTTCTCTGGACTCTTTCTAAAATATAAGCTACATATCTGTGATACTTAGAAAAACATGTGTAATCTAAAAATTTCCTCCCTTATAGTTTTCCTGTGTTAAGAAGCCATGTATGCCTGACTTGCATGTTCCTATAAAATAGTAGGGAAGGGCTTCCCTGGTGGCGCAGTGGTTGAGAGTCTGCCTGCCAATGCAGGAGACACGGGTTCGTGCCCCAGTCCAGAAAGATCCCACATGCCGTGGAGTGGCTGGGCCAGTGAGCCATGGCCGCTGAGCCTGCACGTCCGGAGCCTGTGCTCCGCAACGGGAGAGGCCACAACAGTGAGAGGCCTGCATACCACCAAAAAAAAAAAAAAAAAAAAAAAATAGTAGGGAAATTTTTGCCTCATGGTATTGTAAATAAGGTAGAGCATATCATGATTAGAATGCATTTTGGCCCATAGTTTCTGCTCTAGGAGAGAAAATTAAAAGGGGTCAGAAGACCTCTTGATTCCATAACAATCCCTCAGTGTAGTCCACAGAGTATGGTACAAAGAGCAAGTGACCTTCTATCATCACCCTGTTACCAGGGAGCCATGGGAGTTCAAGGGTCCAGTCCCCATAGAGTTAAATAAAACCATCTCTGGAAGAAGATAGGCACAATGGAGGTAACACTTGGACATCTTTTGGTATTATAGTAATTGGATTCTACATTTGCTAAAGTGGGGTGGGAGGGAAGCATATTTCTGGCTAATGTCTACCTCACTGTGATTTTGAAAAATAAATAATCAAAATTTGGTCTAGAAAAGGGAGCCAGCTCCTCAAATATCCTACCTGGAGAAGATATGGATAATATGGGGCACAACACATTTTTGATAACTTTAAATAATGTAGACTCATGAAATTTTGATGATAGAAAATCCTTGGAGATAATTTAGTTCATTGGTTCCCAAATCTGGTTGACCACACAAATTACCCTAGACTTACTGAATCTGAATTTTCAGGGGGAAAAGCCAGAAATACATATTAATTTTTAAGTCTCCAAATGCAGCTGAGATCATCCAAATAGATAAGGGAATTGAAGAGTTAAATGATTTGTTGAAAGATGCATATCTTGTCAATAACACAAGCAGTTCAGAACCTAAACCACAAATTCCCAGAATTGAAAACTATCTTTGAACGTCATCCTAGCATAACTATCTAAGAGCGGTCCTTAAACTATAAAAGATTTTCTGAGGGAACTCAGATTCTAGCCCCTGAAGACATTTTCAAATGCTGAGTCTGAGGTGAAGCCCAGAAATAGACATTTTTAAGAGGTCATTTAGTTGATTCTGAAGGTCAACTACTACAGGGCACAATTAAGGACATTTGGCCCATCAGTTGTTGGAGTCCCTAGTATGATGTTCCCTCACTTTTGTTGAAACTCGTTGCATTTATAAGAAGTTTAATATCATTGTAATACCACCCTTCCTTTATTGTAGTTCTGTTAGCAACAGCTTTTTATATTTTTTCCCAGAAACCTACTCCCATAACTCTCCCTCACAGAAGTGATTTCTGCCTTTCTGGGCCATACAAAATGTTTTTCCCAATGCTGTATGTAGCTTTTTGAGCATTCATAACCTTTCTAAGACTCCTTTCCAAGGGAGAATGGAGATTAAAAATTCCTCTAGTTCATCTCTCACCTCTCACTCCTCTCACTTTGTGACTTGTTTCACTGATGACCAAAACCCTTCTCCCACCAAAAAAACAAAAAAACAAAAAAACAAAAAAACAATTAAATCATTGAAGCAGCTTCTTGCTGTCTTATGGCTGATAGCCATAAGCCTTATGCAAAGCAGCTGGGTCTGATCCTGAAATCAGAAGGGCCTGGCTGCACAGGAACAGAGCCAAGCCTGTTTTCCAACAATTAACTTTTCTCAACCACAGCCATTCTCTGAGGAAAAATCAAAGGTAGAGTGGCTTCCTTCCTCCTCACATCTTCCCCACCCTAAAGGGTGAAAACGCAGCTCAAGTGGGCACCCCTGGGAAAGCAAGTCTGAAATGACTGAGTCGCCAGGTACATGTTGTCCCTGCCTCTTTTCTCCACTCCAACTTAACTGACAGGTCTACCCTGCTCACTGTCTCAGCTAAGCAGCTGTCTTTTTTCCCTGCCTTTCCAATACTCGCTCACTCTTTGTTTGTTGTTTGTTTAAAACAAAATGTTTTCTTCCATGAAAGGGATGGAAGCAGACACACTTCTCAGGGACCGCAGAGAGGGAGAGCAATGGAGGACTTATTTAAAGTTGAAAATCATTCAAAGGCATGTGCAAAATGCCCCGAAGTGTGGAGGGAAAGCTAGAACGGTGCTTAGTTTTTTTTTTTTTAAGAGTTTACAGTTATTTGAGGGCACAGGCTCAGAATAAAGAAGGAAACAAGGAGATAAAGGAAAACAGGATGTTCTGAAGACTCAGAGTGAAAAAGACCCCAAAGACACCAGACTTGGCTGTACAAATGTGCAGATCCTTCCTCAAAACCACCTTATCCTCTGGCTGACAGCCTTTGTCTGTCTTCTGCTTCAGAAGACAGTAAGTGTGGTGATGTGGATCCATAGTGTGGGCTCTGACGTCAGGTGGGCAGGGACTTGTTGCATCCCTGCTCTGTCAATTACTAGCAATCCATTAACTAGTCTACCCCTAAGTCTCATCAGCTAAAATTGGAGATAATAATTCCTACTTATATTAGCATGGGCTAGGTTCAGCTAGCAATCCCACAGGTTCAGGGGCTGCATCCACCAGAAGTATATTTGCCACTGAAGCTGCATGTCCAACATCAGTCAACAGGGGGCTCCACCACTCACACCACTCCCTATATGGGCAGCCGGGAAGACTAGGGCCTCTGTCATTGTCGCAGGGAAAGAGAGCATGAGACAGTCTGAAGGATTGCTCAGGGCTTCACCCAGCCTCAGCCTGGAAATGAAGTGTCTCTTCTACTCATGTGTCAGACTTATGAACTAGCTTGTAACCCCTTCCCATCGTGGGACTGAAAAGTACAGTCCTCTTTGTGCCTGGAAAAAAAAACCCAGATAATAAGATACTGACAAACCTCAGTAACAGGGAGACAGATAGGGCTGTTGTGAGGAATAAGTGACAAAATGCCAATAACATGGTTAGTGAAGTACCTGGCCTGGCATAATGGAAGTGTTCAAACAGAAGCTGTTATTACTCAAGACCCCTGTCAGCAACCTTGCCCCCTTGCCTTTAGAGTTACTCAGATCTGATTATTCCCCTAACACACAAGAAACACCTCACCCAGAGCTAGAACACATCCCCAAGAATACCATATCCCAGGATCCATCTTTTTGAACTAGAGGACAGGAAACAGGAATCATTGGCTATAGTCTTCTATAGCATAGAGCCTGGTGGCCCTTGACAAGTCACTAACACACTACAGCCAGTATAAAGGGGGTCAATACTTAATGGAAGGAAATGTGGTGAACTGGAAAAGCAGTGATTTAAACTCCAGTTCCAACCTTGTAATTTATTAGAAGTAGAAACTTGCACAAGTCATTTCATCTTTCTGGAATTTGATTTTCTTATCTGTAAAAGGAGTGGATTAGGCCAGATTATGTAAAGCTCCATAAACTAAGAATATCAATGATTACAAATAATGCCTTTGCAAGAATGGTCCTATATCCATGGAAAGTTAGAGTTTCCAATTATCAATATCTATCCAATCCTAAAGCTCCAGGCCCTACCTTCTATCTAGTTAAGCCCTCCCAGAACCCTGAATAACTTAACCCACGTCACACTGTATGGGTAACAGTGAAACAAGAGCGACTCCTAGTTGCTCCAGCAAAGGGGAGAATGTATTAGGGCTACAGGGGAAGAGTTATAGGTGTCCTTAGTTCTCCCCAAAGTGGGCTTTAATTTCAGATCACTCCCAATCAAAAAGAATCTCTTCCCCCTAATAAATGTTATATAACCTCTTGCAGATTATCAGAGAACAGCAGATAATGAAGAGAGGGAGAGACATTTGAATCAGAGAGCAGAGAGCAGGTAGAAGTGCCAGACAAAGGGAGGTAAAACTACACCCTCCATGTGGTAGGCAGAATAATAAGCCCCCAAAGATATCCATGTCCTAATCCCCAGAACCTGTGAAAATGTTTCTCAATGTTGAGAGAGAATTAAGTTTATAGATGGAATTAAGATTGCTAATCAGCTAACTTTAAGATAAAGAGATTATCCTGGATTACCCAGGTGGGCCCAATGTAATCACTAGAGTCTTTTACAGTGGAAGAAGGAAGCAGAAGAGTCAGTGCTAGGATGATGCAGCATGAGGAAGACTTGGCCAGTCATTGCTGATTCTAGATAGAAGGGGTCATGAGCCAAGAATGTGGGAGCCTCTAGAACCTGAAAAAGGGAAGAAAGAGCATTCTTCTCTAAAGCCTCCAAAAGGAGCACAGCCCTATTGACACCTTGATTTTAGCCTAGTGAGACCCATTTCAGACTTCTGACATCCAGAACTGTAAGATAATAAACGTGTTATTTTAAGTCACTAAGTTTGTGGTAATTTGTTATAGCAGCAATAGGAGACTAATACACTCCATGATGAATAATTAGCAGCAGGCATTTAGCAGAAGTGAGAACAAATTTTCATAGAAATCAGTTGATAAGGATTATACTGATAGGCAACCTGGAGCAAATGTATGTGCAACAACTAAAATTTTCTGTAAACTATAAAAAAGTACCCTAAAAAAATGTACCAGTAATTTTGATGCAGACCACGTAAAGGCAAGAATATGGGTACTTCCTATGGAAGTGAAAAGCAACTAAGAGTTTAAAATAAGAACTGTACTGAATGTCATTTACAGGTTTTACACATATTTTGAGGCAGTCAAAGCTCATGATTAAGAGTTCATGGTTAAGAGCATTAGCTCTGTCAGTTGTTCATTCTGTTGACATTGGGCAGAAACAATCAAAGCTTGCTTTCCCTATAAATAAAATCAAAGATAATAATATTTACCTTATGGAGTGATGGAAATTAAATGAGTTAATTCAACATAAAGCACTTAGCATAGTACCTGTGTATGATAGGACAGTACCTGTGTATAATAAGTTCAATAAATGTCATCTATTTGTATTATATTTACATTCCTATATTGGTAGAATTTTCATTCCAAATGTTGGCACTTTAAACAAATTATTTTGTTGTTTTCATAAAGGGCCAATTACGGTTGCTCCTGGGATGTTATAGAGTTAGGACTGGGTGGACCCAATGGAAGAATCACAGTCAATATTCAGGTACCACACAGTAGGAAAAGCCAGGTAAGCATCTCTCCTGGCAGAATTTTGTCTTAATGAGGGGGTATTTCTTCTTGGGTGACTATACATTATATCAGCATCTGGAGCTAATCTCTGCACCCAGCAGGTGTCTGTGGACACCAGTGACTCCCATTCCTACTATAAGAGAGGCAAGTAAAGAGTTGAAATCAACTAAAAAGGAAGGTATCAGGAACACCCAGGGTTCTTGGCATTACTAAGCCTGAAGAATGGCTGAATTGCTTCCCTATGTGGCAGCACAGATGTTAGTAACTTGCACTTGTGCTTATGCATGAAAAAGGAGAGGCAGGTAAAAAAGAGGGAGAAACAGAAACATAAAGGGAAAAAGAGAGACCCATTCTCAGGAGTAGTCACTTAGACCATCACTCACAGTCATAGAATAAATAGCCATTTGAGGGCCTATGTTCCTAACCAAACTGAGTTTTTCAACTGCAGAAAATGTGTTCATCATCACTGTCTCACATAGCAGATCTCAACAAATATTTATTCAACTGAGCTGAAAGAGTTAAATACTATAAAATACAAAATTATGAAATGTGTGGCAGGATAATTTACTAATATATGATGTATTTTCCCTACTGCAGAAAAATCAGAAAGAAATAGATACATAACATCAATCCCCAGGGAGAAGATGGAAGTCTTTAGATCATGAAATCCAGAGATCTCCACAACAGACTTTAGCTGCTTTTTTGTTAAAAGTCAAGGCTTACAGAGGCAAAGAGCTAAAGTCTCTGCATAGGGTGGAGGATACGGCCCTGAGATATGGGCCTGGAAGAAGCAGCTGAAAGGGAATGTCTTAAGGCAAGTTAGGGATTTGGGGAAGATTTGAGTGGAGGATACCCAGGAGAAAAAACCTTGGACCCGGTGGCTTGTAGATGTTGGAAACCTCAACACTGAGAGCCATTGTGTTGACAGCTATGGCTTTCAAAGCCTTACATAAAGCTTCCTGGTGGGATAGATAAGAAAGATAAAGAGAGCCTGGTCAGTGAACATCTCAGTTGGGACTGTAATGGATTAAAGACTAATAGCACTTCACTTTTGGGGTTCCATTTAAATCCCCAGATTTCTTGTGAAACTCTAGGAAGGAAGGATAGCATAGCAAAAAGGATGCAAAGACATTTAATTCAGTTTGGAGAAATAAAAATGTGTCATGTTTCTCGCTAAAATAGTTGGAGGGCAAAATTCATACACATTACATATGTATGATAACAGGACTACAATAAAACTACCAATTAAAGTGGTTATCTCTGTACAGTGTTATTATAGGTAATACTGAACTTTTCCCATATATATATATATATATATATATATATATATATATATATATATATATTTAAAGTCATGTTAAAAGACAAAACTACAAAAAACCCACCTTGCTACCCATGACTAGACAGATGATGATGTGATGATTCTTCCTAGGAGCAATGGGCCCCAACCTTCCCTGGAACAAGATCAAACTTTGTGCTTGATTTGGGTCACTGAGAAACTGGAGAAGCTGGGATATTCAGAGAAACACTCAGGCTCTCAAAGAGTTTTTATCCTTGAAAAACTCTCACCAGTGGTCTGTTCCAACACACATAATGATTTCATTGGATGTTGAATGAGTAAAAAGTTCTCAAAGAAAAACAAACAAACAAACAATTCTTCCCTCCACCGGCAACATCAAGTCACGGAAGTTATTGAAATTAGAAACGTTTCTATGAGACAGTCTATGGGAAAGGTGTGTGTGTGTGTGTGTATGTGTGTGTCTGTGTGTGTTTGTGTTTTAATATATATCATTTCCAGTGCTCTGTATTTCTTTACATAAATCCAGATTTCCATCTGGTAATATTTTCCTCCTGCCCAAAGGACTCCCTGCAAGAAGAATATTCTTTTATATAACAAAAGTACAATCATCAAAATCAGGGTATGACCACTAATATATTACTACCATCTAATCCTCAGACGCCATTTAAGTCAGTAGTCCCAATAAATTCCTTTATAGCAAAAAGATGCAGTTGCAGAATAATGGGCACTAGGTTAAGACACCTGTTCTGTTTTCTAGATTTGTTCCTTTATTCATTTCACAGAAAACATTCTTTGATCACCTGCTCTATGCTGACTCGGTTAAGAAGATGATTCTTGGTTAAAGTAGGGGGCGGGGCCTCTGCTTAGGACCTGCATGGAAGGGGAGAGGCAGCATGTGGAAAGGAGGGCCTCTGGAGTGTGGAGTTCGGGAGTTTGGAGTTTTTTCAGTGAAATGAATCCCTGGGTTGTGACTTTCAGAAATATTTCTTGGTCAGCCTCCAGGGCTTCCTCCCTGCGCAGCCTGTGAGTGACAGCCCTTCCCTTGCACCAGACTGGGACTCTGGGGTGAGGAGGTGCTGCACGGAGTTTTATGGTTTCATTTCTTATGTAAAGGAAATCTGAGGCACAGAGAAGTTAATTGCCTGGTCCAAGATCACAGAACTACTGTGTGGCTGACAGGTACTTGGTTCTCCGGGTGGGTGTCAGGCCTGAGCCTCTGAGGTGGGAGAGCCGAGTTCAGGATATAGGACCAGCAAAGACTTCCTGGCCCCACGTAATATCAATCAGCGAGAGCTCTCCAAGAGATCTCAGTCTCAACATGAAAACCCAGCTCCACTCAACGACCAACAAGCTCCAGTGCTGGACACCCTACGTCAAACAACTAGCAAGCCAGGAGCACATCCCCACCCATTAACAAAGAGGCTGCCTAAAATCATAATTAGTTAACAGACACCCCAAAGCACATAACCAGATGCGGTCTAGAAAAACAGAAAGACAGGATCCAGACTCATCCACCAGAACACAGGCACCAGTCCCCTCCGCCAGGAAGCCTACACACCCACCCAACCAATCTTAGCTACTACTGGGGGCAGACTCCAATAACAACAGGAACTATGAACCTGCGGCCTGCAAAAAGGAGACCCCAAACACAGTAAGTTTAGCAAAATGAGAAGACAGAGAAATATGCAGCAGATAAAGGAGCAAAGTAAAAATCCACCAGAGCAAACAAATGAAGAAGAAATAGGCAGTCTACCTGAAAAATAATTCAGAGTAATGATAGTAAAGTTGATCCCAAATCTTGGAAATAAAATGGAGAAAATACAAGAAACATTTAATAAGGACCTAGAAGAAGAAAAGACCAAGCAAACAATGATGAACAACACAATAAAAGAAATTAAAAATTCTCTAGAAGGAATCAATATCAGAAAAAATGAGGCAAAAGAACGGAAAATAACTGAGGCAGAAGAACACAAAAGTGACCTCAAAGATAAAACTGGACCTAACTACCGCAGAGCAGAATAAAGAAAAAGAATGAAAAGACTTGAGGACAGTCTCAGAGACCTCTGGAACAACAATAAATATACCAACATTCGAATTATAGGGGTCCCAGAAGAAGAGAAAAAGAAAGGGACTGAGAAAATATTCGAAGAGATTATAGTTGAAAACTTCCCTAACATGGGAAAGGAAGTAGTCAGTCAAGTCCAGGAAGCACAGAGAGTCCCATACAGGATAAATCCAAGGAGAAACATGCCAATACACATATTAATCAACTATCAAAAATTAAATACAAAGAAAAAGTATTAAAAACAGCAAGGAAAAAGCAACACATAACATACAAGGGAATCCCCATAAGGTTAACAGCTGGTCTTTCAGCAGAAACTCTGCAAGCCAGAAGGGAGCGTCAGGACATATTGAAAGTGATGAAAGGGAAAAACCTACAACCAAGATTACTCTACCCAGCAAGGATCTCATTCAGATTCAACAGAGAAATTAAAACATTTACAGACAGGCAAAAGCTAAGAGAATTCACCAACACCAAAGCAGCTTTACAACAAATGCTAAAGAAACTTCTCTAGGCAGGAAACACAAAAGAAGGAAAAGACCTACAATAACAAACACAAGGGCTTCCTTGGTGGGGCAGTGGCTGAGAGTCCGCCTGCCAATGCAGGGGACGCAGGTTCGTGCCCCAGTCCGGGAAGATCCTATGTGCCGCGGAGCAGCTGACCCCATGAGCCATGGTCTCTGAGTCTGTGCGTCCGGAGCCTGTGCTCCGCAATGGGAGAGGCCACAACAGTGAGAGGCCCGCATACTGAAAAAAAAAAAAAAAAAAAAACACACAAAACAAGAAAATAGTAATAGAAACATACATATCTATAATCACCTTAAATGTAAATGGATTAAATGCTCCAACCAAAAGACACAGAGTGGCTGAATGGATACAAAAACAAGACGCATATATATGTTGCATTGAAGAGACCCACTTCAGACTTAGGGACAAATACAGACTGAAAGTGAGGGGATGGAAAAAGATATTCCATGAAAATGGAAATCAAAAGAAAGCTGGAGTAGCAATTCTCATATCAGACAAAATAGACTTTAAAAAAGGACTATTACAAGAGACAAAAAGGACACTACATAATGATCAAGGGATCAATCCAGGAAGAAGACATAACAATTGTAAATATTTATGCACCCAACGTAGGAGCACCTCAATACATAAGGCAAATGCTAACAGCCATAAAAGGGGAAATCGACAGTAACACGATAATCATAGGGACTTTAACACCTCACTTTCACCAATGGACAGATCATCCAAAATGAAAATAAATAAGGAAACACAAGTTTTAAATGACACATTAAACAAGATGGACTTAACTGATATTTATAGGACATTCCATCCAAAAACAATAGAATACACTTTCTTCTCAAATGCTCATGGAACATTCTCCAGGATAGATCATATCTTGGGTCACAAATCAAGCCTTGGTAAATTTAAGAAAACTGAGATCATATCAAGTATCTTTTTTGACTACAACACTATGAGACTATATATCAATTACAGGAACCAACTGTAAAAAATACAAACACATGGAGGCTAAACGATATGCTACTAAATAACCAAGAGATCACTGAAGAAATCAAAAAATACCTAGAAACAAATGACAATGAATACACGACAACCAAAAACCTATGGGATGAAGCAAAAGCAGTTCTAAGAGGGAAGTTTATAGCAATACAATCCTACCTCAAAACACGAAAAATATCAAATAAACAATCTAGCCTTACACCTAAAGCAATTAGAGAAAGCAGAACAAAAAAAAAAAACCCAAAGTTAGCAGAAGGAAAGAAATCATAAAGATCAGATCAGAAATAAATGAAAAAGAAATGAAGGAAACAATAGCAAAGTTCAAAAAAACTAAAAGCTGATTCTCTGAGAAGATAAACAAAATTGATAAAGCGTTAGCTAGACTCATCAAGAAAATAGAGAAAAAAATCAAATCAACAGAATTAGAAATGAAAAAGGAGAAGTAACAACTGACACCACACAAATACAAAGGATCATGAGAGATTACTACAAGCATCTATATGACAATATAATGGACAACCTGAAGAAATGGACAAATTCTTAATAAAGCACAACCTTCCGAGACTCAACCAAAAAGAAATAGATAATACAAACAGACCAATCATGAGCACTGAAATTGAAACTGTGATTAAAAATCTTCCAACAAAAAAAAGCCCAGGACCAGGTTGCTTCACAGGCGAATTCTATCAAACAATTAGAGAAGAGCTAACACCTACCCTTCTCAAACTCTTCCAAAATACAGCAGAGGGAAGAACACTCCTAAACTCATTCTACGAGGCCAACAGCACCTTGATACCAAAACCAGACAAACATGTCACAAAAAAAGAAAACTATAGGTCAATATCACTGATGAACATAGATGCAAAAATCCTCAACAAAATACTAGCAAACAGAATCCAATGGCACATTAAAAGGATCATAGGGCTTCCTTGGTGGCACAGTGGTTGAGAGTCTGCCTGCCAATGCAGGGGACGCCAGTTCGAGCCCTGATCCAGGAGGATCCCACGTGCCGCAGAGCAGCTGTGCCCGTGAGCCACAACTACTGAGCCTGTGCATCTGGAGCTTGTGCTCCACAGCAAGGGGGGCCGCGACAGTGAGAGGGCCGTGCACCACGATGAAGAGTGGCCCACGCTCACCGCAGCTAGAAAAAGCCCTCACACAAGAACGAAGACCCAACACAGCCATAAATAAATAGATAAATAAATTTTTTTAAAAAAGGATCAAACACCATGGTCAAGTGGGGTTTATCCCAAGAATGCAAGGATTCTTCAATATATGCAAATCAATCAATGTGATACACCATATTAACAAACTGAAGGATAAAAAAATATAAAAATCTCAATAGATGCAGAAAATGCTTTTGAAAAAATTCGATACATATTTACGATAAAAACTCTCTACAACGTGGGCACAGAGGGAACTTACTTCAACATAATAAAGGCCATATATGACAAACCCATAGCAAACATCATTCTCAATAGTGAAAAACTGAAACCATTTCTAGTAAGATCAGGAATAAGAAAAGGTTGCCCACTCTCACCACTACTATTCAACATAGTTTTGGAAGTTTTAGCCACAGCAATCAGAGAAGAAAAAGAAATAAAAAGAATCCAAATCGGGAAAGCAGAAGTCAAAGTGTCACTGTTTGCAGATGACATGATACTATATATAGAGAATCCTAAAGATGCTACCAGAAAACTACTAGAGCTAATCAAGGAATTTGGTAAAGTAGCAGGATACAAAATTAATGCACAGAAATCTCTGGCATTCCTATACACTAATGACGAAAAATCTGAAACAGAAATTAAGGAAATACTCCTATTTACCACTGCAACAAAAAGAATAAAATACCTAGGAAGAAACCTACCTAAAGAGACAAAAGAACTGTATGCAGAAAACTATAAGACACTGATGAAAGAAATTAAAGATACTACAAACAGATGGAGAGATATACCATGTTCTTGGATTGGCAGAATCAACATTGTGAAAGTGACTATACTACCCAAAGCAATCTACAGATTCAGTGCAATCCCTATCAAACTATCAATGGCATTCTTCACAGAACTAGATCAAAACATTTCACAATTTGTATGGAAACACAAAAGACCCCAAATAGCCAAAGCCAACTTGAGAAAGAAAAACGGAGCTGGAGGAATCAGGCTCCCTGACTTCAGGCTATAGTACAAAGCTACAATAATCAAGAAAGTATGGTACTGGCACAAAAACAGTAATACAGATCAATGGAACAGGATAGAAAGCCCAGAGGTAAACCCATGCACATATGGTCGTCTCATCTTTGATAAAGGAGGCAAGAATATACAGTGGAGAAAAGACAGCCTCTTCAATAAGTGGTGCTGGGAAAGCTGGACAGCTACATGTAAAAGAATGAAATTAGAACACTCCCTAACACCACACACAAAAATAAACTCCAAATGGATTAAAGACCTAAATGTTAGGCCAGACACTATAAAACTCTTACAGGAAAACATAGGCAGAACACTCTATGACATAAATCACAGCAAGATCCTTTTGGACCCACCTCCTAGAGAAATGGAAAGAGAAACAAAAATAAACAAATAGGACCTAATGAAACTTAAAAGCTTTTGCACAGCAGAGGAAACCATAAACAAGACGAAAAGACAACTCTCAGGAGAAAATATTTGCAAATGAAGCAACTGACAAAGGATTAATCTCCAAAATATACAAGCAGCTCATGCAGCTCAATATCAAAAAAACAAACAGCCCAATCCCAAAATGGGCAGAAGACCTAAGTAGACATTTCTCCAAAGGAGACATACAGATTGCCAACAAACATGGATGCTCAACATCACTAATCATTAGCGAAATTAAAATCAAAACCACAGTGAGGTATCACCTCACACCAGTCAAAATGGACATCGTCAAAAAAATCTACAAACAATAAATGCTGGAGAGGGTGTGGAGAAAAGGGAACCCTCTTGCACTGTTGGTGGGAATGTAAATTGATAAAGCCACCATAGAGAACAGTTTGGAGGTTCCTTAAAAAACTGAAAAGAGAACTACCATACGACCCAGCAATCCCACTACTGGGCATATACCCTGAGAAAACCATAATTCAAAAAGAGTCAGGTACCACAATGTTCACTGCAGCACTATTTACAATAGCCAGACGTGGAAGCAACCTAAGTGTCCGCTGACAGATGAATGGATAAAGAAGATGTGGCACATATATACAATGGAATATTACTCAGCCATAAAAGGAAATGAAATTGAGTTATTTGTAGTGAGGTGAATGGACCTAGACTCTGTCCATCTCTGTCCAGAGTGAAGTCAGTCAGAAAGAGAAAAACAAATACCGTACGCTAACACATATATATGGAATCTAAAAAAAAAGAAAATGGTTCTGAGGAACCTAGGGGCAGGACAGGAATAAGGACACAGATGTAGAGAATGGACTTGAAGATATGGGGAGGGAGAAGGGTAAGCTGGGATGAAGTGAGAGAGTGGCATTGACATATGTACACTACTTTGACATATATACACTATTTTACAAATGTAAAATAGATAGCTAGTGGGAAGCAGCCGCATAGCACAGGGAGATCAGCTCAGTGCTTTGTGTCCACCTAGAGGGGTGGGATAGGGAGGGTGGGAGGGAGACGCAAGAGGGAGGGGATATGGGGATATATGTATATGTATAGCTGATTCACTTTGTTATTACAGCAGAAACTAACACAACAATGTAAAGCAATTACATTCCAATAAAGATGTTAAAAAAATATAAAAGATCATTCTTAATCTGAGGAACAACTATAAGCAATCCATAACAATACAATGACTAAGGGCTATAAGAGATATGCAGGGAAGAGTTCAGGATTAAATAAATTGCTGCCAGGCCCAGGAAAGGAAGTGATTCACTCTGCCTAAAGGAATCAGGGAAAATGTCAGAGGAGGAGGCAATTCATCTGACTCTTAAAGAATGAGTAAGAGTTTTTGAAACAAACCAGGAGGATGGAACACCTGAAAATGAGTTTCTTCCCACATTATCTAGCACAGTTCTATGCTTTCAATTGTAACTCAATATTATTGACTTATGAATAAGACTAAAATGACTAGCCAGTAGCTTAGTTGAAAGGAAGTGAATCCCCACTCTTTACCTTTCCTCCCCTGATTCAGTTAATTTGAGGACCTCTACAGATCTCCTTCCACATTTGAGGACATATTTCATGAGGTGACGTCTTTTTGAAGCATAAAAGCTGCCGCTTGCATGCTTTGCTTGGTCCTAACATTTTTGGTTTTGTTTAATTCCACTGTAATCTTCCAAGCTGAGATTTCTTTGTAATGATCGGACAGTCTGTAGCTGTTGTTGCCTTAAGAGTAGGTTTGATTTAATTGATTTTCTTATAATGCTTGCAATTGTTCCAGTTTGTTGGAGCTTTTTTCTTTCCCTTTGTATTATTTCCTAGTTGCTTTATCTCTCCCAGAAAAGATCTTTTGTAGCTTGTTTTAGCTTTGTATTCTTTCATTAAGAATGTATGTTGCAAGACAGGCTTGGTGAAGAAAGGCAAAACTCCATTATCAAAAAATTCATTATGCCCCGTGATTTATGTTTCTCTTTCTTAAAAAATACTAAAAAATTTCTTTGTCCTTCACTTCATGAATAATTAATTGGACTCTCTGGAGGAGGGGAAAATCTGTTGTGTTCAGTACTTTCATTACAATGTTGTGTTATTAGTGTTTGGAATAAAACACTTTAGCTTGGTTATTTGATCCTCTTTTTCCTTCTTAGTGCCTCTGCATTATCATCTGTGTTTTAACAAATCAAATGAGAAGCCATCCAAAAAACCCTGAGGAGGAGCATCCCTTCCTACCCACACATTCATTCAGCAAACATTTATTGAACACAAACTAAATGCCAAATAAGGTCGTCAATTACTGGGAATAAAGAGAGAACAAAATCCAGGTATCCTAATGCTAAAGCTGGGTGAAATTGCAGAGGGGAATCAGGCCTATCAAAGCCTTCAGTTGTGATGTAGCACAGCATTTAGGTTCAGAGCAGGGACGCTAGAATCATGTAAGTGTGAGTTCAAGTCCCAGTTTTGCTATAAGGTGAGTGAACTCAGGCAAATTACCCAACCTATTCGAGTCTCATTTCTCCTATCTACAATATATGGGCACTAGCAATACCTGCCTCAAGATTTTTGTGAACATTAAATGAAATACTGCAGATAAAGTGCTAATCAGATGTCAGAGACATAGTATAAGTGCTCAATAAATTTTAGCTCTAGATATATGCTGATTTTGCCTCAGTTATGCTAACTTACTAGATTAAAAATATAGAAGTTGCCCAATAAATGTTTGTTGACTAAAGCCAGTCCAAATATTCCACTATATTACAATGTAGTCAGTCGATGAAACACAAGACAATTTGAGGGTAGGTAGGTGAGGGGATGAGTACGTAACTTGTGTATTGACGTCCAAATTCTCAGATTACTACCAACCTCAAATTACAGTTGACCCTTGAACAACATGAGTTTGAACTGCCTGGGTTCACTTATGCATGGATTTTTTTCAATAAATATGTACTACAGCACTACACCATCCACAGATGGTTGAATCCATGCATGTGGAACTTCAGACATGGAGGAATTGTGGATAGGGAGGGCTGACATAAGCTATAGTCAGATTTTCAACTGTGCCAAGAATTAGCACCCCAAACCAACCCCCATATTGTTCAAGTGTCAACTGTATTTCTATTCATATAAAGTTAAGATGACAATAAACAAGCAGTCTGTAAGTCCACAATTTCAATTTCTGTTTAAAGAAAATACAACTTGAATGACGAATCAGAATATAGTTCTTGGTAATCAAATTGCATCTTCCATTATTTAGACCCAGTCTAAATATTTAGACCCAGTCTCAGTCCTTGCATTTACAGTAAAATGAGCAGATGTTTAGGGATATAATACAAAATGCACAGGGTAGTTGTCCACCAGGGGTCTCCTCCCTGATGTAAGAAACTGTAAAAACAATAACAATTCCAGGAGAAGGGCAAATCACGTAAATCTACAATGAAGACTTCACAGGAAATTAGTAACATCTTAAAAATCATCATTTGAAAAAATAAGTCAAGAGTTCTTGAGGGGGGAGTACAGCCAGTTCCAACAAGCAATCAGTAGTTAATTATTGAGTACCTTCTATGCATTAAGCATTTTCCAAAAGATTATCTGAGAATAACCTTGGAAATTCTCTGTACCTGAGGGTAACGACCTGAACACGTATCAGGTATAAGAAATGGAATAAACTGAACTCTGCTGAACTAATAAAATCAATCAAATCACCAAAAACTGTAGTTACTGTTACATAGCAATATGTCTTCAATATAAGACACAAAGAAGAGTGGTGGGCAAAATCTCTATAGAAGTCTAGAATAAATTTGTTTAAGGATATGATAAGCTTAAGGCAGATCCTGTCAAAAGTAGCACATAAAAAACTTAGGTACTGACTGTAGTTTATAGAATTCTCCTTTTTTGAAGGTTCATATTTACCATCAACCTGATAAATGCCTCTTTATAGTCTATTCATTCCTTTTTGGGCCACATCTCCCACCTCTAGTATTTACTGCATAAAGGAATGTTTCAAAGACTATTCAGAGATAAATCTCTACACTGATGGAGGGTTTTCCCACTGCCTATTATATGCCTATCTAGCCTCAGCCAACAATTTATTACTAGTTGAAAAAAGGAGGCAATGAGGTAAAAGACTGAATTGTTTTTTTGGCCATGTCTATATTTCTTAAAGAGTAATAACCTTTATAAAAGAAATTCATCCTGAAACCACATGAACCACCATTCATTTGGAGTAAAGTAAACTTGTTATAAAATACTGAAAACAGAATCACATTCTATGATGCTGTCACTCTTTTTATTACAAGGAACTATTAAAATCCCCACCCAGTTACTTTCTGCCTCATACCAACTCAAATAATGCTGTGAGCCTGCAAACATGAGTCCCTTTGAATACCACAGATATTGGCTAAAATCAACACATATCATTAGAATATAGGGCCCTAGCATCACTCTTGTTTAGGGAAAGTCTCCTCTACTGAATGTGATATTTGAATCCTTACCAGCCTTGAAGTATATAGCATGTGTAGTGGCAAGACTATAGAATAAGTCAGAAAACATCAGTTTTAGCCCCAGGTCAGTCATTAGCATACTTTGTTAGCTTGGACAAATTATTTAAATTTTCCATGCCTAATTTTCCTAATGTATTGGGTTGGCCAAAAAGTTCGTTCGGGGTTTTCTGTAAGATGTTGCAAACGAACTTTTTGGCCAGCCCAATTATTTAGGTTCTATATTAGTTGACACTGTATTTACTCATCAATACAAACCACTAGGTACCAGCCTGCCCTCTCAACACCACATCCACTATGGAGAAACATATTTTAGGTATTGCCTATGCATGTACTTTAGTGAGGATTCTCCAAAGTAAGATACATCAATTGAGCAACACCTATTTGGCAACATAGTTTTAACTGTGACAAAATGTGACTTTACAAATAGACATTTAAGTTCAGTCAGAAGAGCAATTCATAATGCGTTAATCTCTAATTGCTAGATAAAATAACCAGACCTTTGGCAAAAATCAACAGATTTCTCCTTTCTTCCTGTTCACAGTATGTTAGGATGTAGTCCCTACCCTGAATCTCAAAGTACAGATTCTAATATGGTCGGCACTGCCAAACCAAACCCCAGGTAAGCAGACAAGTATCAAGGAGATTTTGTGTCAAAAACCCAATAGAGATATACAGTCTTATCAATAGATAAGTATGTTTCCCCTTGACACAGAAAAGAAAGAAAAGGCAAGGACTGGCGAGGTAAGGCAAAGCAAGTCAAGAATGTATCATTTTTCCTACAGCCCTGGCCAGCATAATCCCTGGCCTCTTTGGTTTTCTGAGAGACCCATCCACAGCACTAGATAATTTTGTTTGGCACTAGAACACGAGGATTGTAGTCTATTTTGATATATTTTCTTATAAGACATATGTGACCCAAACACAGGCCCTGAGTGGGAGGCAGAAGGTCCTGATAAATACAGATCTCTTTGGGGAAGAGGAAGCTTGTAGGCCCACATGACCACACGGATGTCCATTAACATCATTAGGCTCACTTGCATAAGTTTAGGAACAAGGATATCATAACAGCAATATTTCCTGGTACACTGAGGTCTGGAAGAAGGCATATAAAGGACTGTGGATCCTCTGGTCCCATGGCAGAAAACAAGTTTATAAATTTAAAAATATTATTCAGGTTTACTGAAGCATAAGCCATACAATTCACCAATTGTAAGTATTGATGAGTGTTGACAAATATCCACGACAGTGCCACCACCACCACAATCAAGTTTGGAACACTTCTATCACCCCCCAAATTCCCTTATATCCCTTTGTAGACAATCCCTATCCTCACCCCCAGAAAACCAGTGATCCACTGTCACTATGATTTTTCCCTTTCTAGAATTTCCTATAAATGGAATAATCATCCAGTATTTAATTTTACTTCAATCATCTTTCATGTAGCATAATTTTTAAGATTAATCCATATTATATTATGAGTAATATTATTTTGCTTTCTTTTACTGCCAAACAAAATTCCATAGTATGACTATGCCAAAATTTATTTATTCATTTGCTAGTTGGTGAATATTTGGTCTGGTTTCAATTTTGGGCTCTTATGAATAATGTTGCTGTGAACAAATCTTGTCTTTATGTGGACATATGTTTTCACTTTTCATAGGTAGACATCAAAAAGTGATGTGACTGGGTCATTTGATAAGTTCATGTTTAACTTTGTAAGAAATGGTCAAACTGCTTTCCAAAGTGGCCACAGTATTTTTTATTCCCACCAATGGTATGTGAAAGTTTCAGTTGTTCTACATCCCTGAAAATACTTATAATTTTCAATCTTCTTAATTTCAGCTTTTCTAGTGAGTGTCTAACAGTAACTCATTGTGTTTTTAGTTTGAATTCCCCTAATGACCAATGATGCTGAACATCTTTTCATATGCTGCTTGTAATCTGTATTCCTTTTTTGTGTGTGTGAAGTGTCTGTTAAAATCTTTTGTTCTTTTCTAAAATGGCGCTCTATGACTTATTATTGAGCCATAGAATTTCTTTATACATTCTTGACACAATTTCTTTGTCTGATATTTTTTTTTGCAAATGTTTTCTCCAAATCTATGGCTTACTTTTTCATTTTCTTAACAGTAGCTTTTGACAATCAAGTTTTAATTTTGATGAAGTCCATTTCATCTTTCTTCTTCTTTTATGGTTTGTGCTTTTTGGGTCCAAACTAAGAAACCTTTGTCTAACTCAAGGAAACAAAGATTTTATCCTGATTTCTTCTAGAAAAATTTTAAATTTAGAATTTTTATGGTTTTAACTATTATGTTTAATCTATGACCCACTTTTAATTTTTCTGTAAGATGTAATAATAGAATGAAGGGCCTTTTTTTCCATGTGGATATACAGTTATTCCAGCACCATTTACCAAAAATATAATCTTTTTTCAACATGTGCAAATCAATCCATGTGATAACACCACATCAACAAAAGAAAAGACAAAAAACACATGATCATTTCAAAAGATGCAGAAAAAGCATTTGATAAAATTCAACATCTATTCATAATAAAAACTCTTAACAAAGTGGGTATAGAGGGAACATACCTCAACACAATAAAAGCTGTTTATGATATACAGCATGGTATTAAGCCTCCCTAATATAATATAATATAATATAATATAACATAATATGATATGATGTGATATAATATACATTATAATATTATAATGTATATTATAATATATTATATTAGCCAATATAATACTCAACAGTGAAAAGTTGAAAGCCTTCCCACTACAATTTGGAACAAGACAAGAATGCCCACTCTCACCATTTCTATTCAACATAGTATTGGAAGTCCTAGCCACAGCAATCAGACAAGAAAAGAAATAAAGGGTATCCAAACTGGAAGGGAAGAGGTAAAATTGTCACTATATTCAGGTGACATGATATTACATATAGAAAACCCTAAGGACTCCACACAAAAACCACTAGAACTGATAAACGAATTCAGCAAAATAGCAAGATAGAAGATTAACATATAGAAGACAGTTGCATTTTTTTATACGAACAATGAAATATCAGAAAGGGAATGTGAAAAAACAATCCCTTTTAAATCACATCCAAAATAATAAAATATTTAGGAGTAAACATGACCAAGGTGAAAGACCTATATGCTGAGAACTATAAAACATTAATAAAGGAAACTGAAGATGATTCAAAGAAATGGTAAGATATCCCATGCTCTTGGATTAGAAAGATTAATATTGTTAAAATGGCTATACTACCCAAAGCATTCTACAGATTTAATGTGATACCTATCATTTAGGTAATACCTAAATTACCCATGACATTTTTCACAGAACTAGAACAAAAAATCCTGAAACTTATATGGAACCATAAGAGACCCAGAACTGCCCAAGCAATACTGAGGAAAAAGAACAAAGCAGGAGGCAAAACCCTCCCACACTTCAGACAGTACCACAAAGTTACAATAGTCAAAAGAGCATGGTATTGGCACAAAAACAGACATATGGATCAATGGAACAGAACAGAGAGCCTAGAAATAAACCCACACACCTACAGTCAATTAATCTTCAACAAATGAGGCAAGAATATACAATGGAAAAAAGACAGTCTCTTCAGCAAGTGGTATTGGGGAAGTTGAACAGCCACATGTAAATCAATGAAGTTAGAATTTACCCTCACACGATACACAAAAATAAGCTAAAGATGGCTTAAAGACTTAAATGTAAGACATGACACCATAAAATTCCTAGAAGAAAACGTTTGCAAAACTTTCTCTGACATAAATTGTACCAACGTTTTCTTAGGTCAATCTCCTAAGGCAATAGAAACAAAAGCAAAAATAAACAAATGGGACCTAATCAACCTTACAAGCTTCTGTACAGAAAACGAAACCATAAACAAAACAAAAAGACAACCTACAGACTGGGAGAAAATATTTGCAAATAATGTGACTGACAAGGGCTAAATTTCCAAAATATACAGATAGCTCATACAACTCAACAACAAAAAAACAAACAACCCAATCAAAAAATGGGTGGAAGATCTAAACAGATATTTCTCCAAAGAAGACATACAAATGGCCAACAGGCACATGAAAAGATGCTCAACATCGCTAATTATTAGAAAATCAAAACCACAATAAGGTACCACCTCACACCATGAAGAATGGCCATCATTAAAAAGTCTACAAATAACAAAAGCTGGAGAGGGTGTGGAGAAAAGGGAACGCTCCTACAGTGTTGGTGGGAATGTAAGTTGGTGCAGCCTCTAGGAAAACTGTATTGGAAGTTCCTCAGAAAACTAAAAATAGAATTACAATATGATCCAGCAATCCCACTCCTGGGCATATATCTGGACAAAACTGTAATTCAAAAAGATATATACACCCCTATGTTCATAGCAGCACCATTCACAATAGCCAAGACATGGAAACAACCTAAATGTCCATTGACAGATGAATGGATAAAGAAGATGTGTTACATATATACAATGGAATATTGCATATATTCCATTATATATATGTAAAGAACATAAAAAAGAACAAAATAATGCCTTCTGCAGTAACTTGGGTGCAGCTAGAGATTATCATACTAAGTGAAGTAAGTCAGAAAGAGAAAGACAAATACCATATGATATCACTTATATGTGGAATCTAACATATGGCACAAATGAACTTATCTATGAAACAGAAACAGACTCACAGACATAGAGAACAGACTTGTGCTTGTCAAGGGGTAGGGTGGGTTGGGGAGGGAGGGACTGGGAGTCTGGGGTTAGTAGATGCAAACTATTACATATAAAATGGATAAACAACAAGGTCCTATTATATAGCACTGAGAACTACATTCAATACCCTGGGATAAACCATAATGAAAAAGAATATAAAAACGAATATATGGGCCTCCCTGGTGGCGCAAGTGGTTAAGAGTCCGCCTGCCGATGCAGGGGATACGGGTTCGTGCCCCGGTCTGGGAGGATCCCATATGCCGCGGAGCGGCTGGGCCCGTGAGCCATGGCCGCTGGGCCTGCGCATCCGGAGCCTGTGCTCCGCAACGGGAGAGGCCACAACAGTGAGAGGCCCACATACCGCAAAAAAAAAAAAAAAAGAAAAAAAAAAAAAAAAACGAATATATATATGTGTTTAACTGAGTCAGTTTGCTGTACAGCAGAAATTAACACAACATTGTAAATCAACTATACTTCAAAAAATACAAACATTAAAAAAACCCTTATGCTGTTTTTTATCACCATAGCTTTATCAGTTTTAAAATCAGATAGTGTTAGTTCTCCAACTTTCTTATTTTTTTCCAAGTTGTTTTGTGTATTCCAGGTGTTTTGCAATTCCATATAAATTTTAGGATTGATTTGTCAATTTATGAAAAAATGCTGGGATTTTGGTATGGATTATATTAAATCTAAAGACAAAGTTTGAGGAAATTGCTATCTTAATGATAATATCGAAGTTTGTCAATCCAAGAACATCATGTAACTCTCCATCTATTTAGGTCTTCTTTAATTAATCTTAGTAGTATCTTGTAGTGTGAAGTGATGAGAGCTTACACATCAAAATTTATTTCTAAGTGTTTCTTGTTTACTTTTATTTTCTAATTTTTAGTTGCTAGTATCCACAAATACAATAGATTTTTGTATATTAATCTGGTACCCTATGACCTTGCTAAATCCACTTATTAATTATAATATTTTAGTAAATTCCTTAAGATTTTCTATAAATTTGACCCTGTCATCCTAAGAAAACACAGATTTGCTTCTTTCTTTCCAATATTATTCCTTTTTTCCCCTTACCTTATTGCATGTCACTGTTAAATAAAAGTGGTGAGAGTGAATTTCCTTGCCCTGTTCCTGATATTAGGTAGGAAGCATTCAGTCTTTTATCTTTAGGCATAGTAGATTTATTGTATTCCTTGCCTGATTCTTCACAATTCCCTCTGTCTACAACCTTTTCTATATAATCTTATAGTAAGTACCCTACTAATTTGACTCTGGACCTGGCTGTGAGACTTACATTGGCCAATGGGGTTTCAATAGATATGATTCAAGAAGAGGTTGGAAAAAGTGTTTCTACATTTCTGCTTGCTCTCTTGCTCTCTCTTATTTCAATAAAAACATGTCTGAGCTAGCCTTTCAGAAATGAAGGACATGTGGTTCAGAGTCAAGTTGACCCAATCATCCTAGCCAAGTCTATCGCAGATCAACCCCATCATTTAGAGACCTCCAGACTTATAAGCAAGCACAGCCCCAAATAGCCAAACCACCCAGTCGAGTTGCAGCTGACTGCAGGTTCATGAACAAGGCTATCTGAGATTACCTGAGCCTGGTCAGAGCAGCTATAGCTTGCAAACACATTTATTGCTCTATGCCACTGAAATTTTATGATTGTTTGTTATGCAGGATTGTTATGGAACTAGAAAACTGATATGGTAAATTAGAATCAGCCTGTGTAAATCCTATTTTGTTCAATCTAAGAATACCAATCAGTCATATGAAATTCTTCCATACTTTTGAAGCATAAAACATGGCCCTACTCTTTCTGCAACTGTCTCAGAGAAAAGGGCATGAGCTATTAATATCTCATTTTAAATGAATTTTTCCTATTCAGATGCTTCCTGCAATAACATTTACAATGTCCTTGAAAACAGCATTTATATGTGTGTGGTAGGGGAAGGGAGTATGTGGTTGGAGAGAACCAGGATTTGATAATACCAAATAAATTTGGCCTACTGTTACATGCCAAGAGTGCTTGTCACCTGCCATGTTTTTCTCTAGCTCCAAAAGCAGCCCACCTTTCTTTGTGCTCCATCATGGGAGGAATCTCAGCGATGAAAACTCAACATTCCTCTTGTGATTCCAATTTCACAGCTGAATAAGGAACAAGCATGAGCAGACGGTAGCCTAAGAAAGGCATGACAAGCATGGCAGATCGGGGAGTCTAGTCATTCTTCTGCATCCCTTCTACTTCCTATGACCCTTTCACTCTGTACAACAAAAAAATTGAGAGTGGGCTTCAAGTCCTGATGAGGTACCAGATGAAGCCTTTAACCTCCCTAAATGATTAGATTCCAATCAAGCAGAAACATGAATTGGCATCTCTCAATTAATCTCTGATTGTGTTTCTGCTTTAAGGTTTATTTAAAGAATAAGCTTCTCCAGGTCTGTGCAACTGGAGGAGACAGGGAAGAGAGGGCAGTGAAAGTGACATCTGTCAGCTAGCAGTTATTAGCAGAGATGTGTGGAGTTTCAGTGCTCTAAATGGTCCTGTTAGAATGCTGATGAGCAGTGAAATGTCTGATTAAATTTTAAGCAGGGATAAATGGGCCAGCCCCATCATAGGATAAAGCTAATGGAGTAGTAGACTGAGCAGATTAAACGAACAATGTGTCAGTGCTAGTGAAGAAACAAGCTGGCACAAATATGCCTCTTCTACAGTCTGAACATAGCTTCCTCTGCATGATTGCAAAGAAAAGATCTTCTTCAAGTACCCTCTGAGCTTCAGAGTAGGTCATGAGCTATTCCATCAATTTGGATATTAGGAGACGAGAGAGGAACAGGAAAATTTGAAAAGGACATAGGAATCAGAACAGAAGAACAGAGCAGTGATTTGTGCACTGATGGAATCTTAGAGAGCAACCCACTTCCTCTATCCATTGTCAGGAAGACCACAGGCAGAGTGTTTTCTGGCTTCTAACAAGACTTCAGAATTTGCAAAGGCGCATGAGATTATGGGGTAGGGGAAATTCTGAAGATGCTTGCTTCAGCTCTTGTTGATCAGAAAAACACTCACATATCCAATGGACGAGTAAAATAATTACAAAGGTCTAAAACTCAACAAGACCCTAAGGATCACCAAATCAGGGTCTTGTATTTGGTGTTTTTCTTCCTCTTTTATCTGCAAATATGATTTCATATCTTCTAAATTCTCTTCACGTTTTCACCTCCTTCTATCCTCTCTTTCACATTAATGACCTTACATCATACTTCATGAGAAAGAGGAGCTGTCAACCATGAACTCCCATAGGTCTCACTACTGAATCTATAAACATGTCAGTACCTTCACCTTACCTTTTGTTTTTAACAAGAGAAGTCACCCAACCTCCTATCAGAAGCATTGGGTCCCCTTCTTCCTTGACCCCTCGGTAATCTCAGTTCTTAAATTATTCTCTCTCTTTCTTATCTCTTAAGTCTCTCTCTCTACTGAATCATTTATTCCCATTAGCAATCAAACATGCTCTACTATTTCTTACTTAAAAAACAAACAAACAAACTATCCATTTGTCCAGTCCACGTTGCCCCCTACAGGGTACTGATTTCTATTAAGCTTCTTAAAAGAGTTTGTGTGCACGCCCACACACACATACCCTACTACTTCAATTACCATTCAGACAGATAGATAAATAGATGGGTAAAGACAGATAGCTGTACTTTTGTTTCTCTCTTACATTATGGCATTTCCTTCATTGTTTTAAAAGTTAGACTTTGCTTTGGGAAGGATTCCTATTGTTAAAGCAAAAAAATCCAGAGAAAGAAAGAAAATATTGCTTGTATCAATTCTCAAGGCTGACATTTTTAGAGCATATAAACATATATTAGTCTTAAAGGGCAGAACTGGTCAAGAAAGAAATTGAATTTTCAAATTCTAGAAATTACCTCTATAGAAAACAAAGCTTATCGTGGTCTGAAAGTGGAGTCTTACCAGGAATCATGGATTGGAGAGATGGAGGATATTATGTGAGCAAGTGTTTATCTCCCCACCTGTTAGGAAATAGAAGACAAAAGCCAGTCTAGAAGGTTCTGGATAGGAAACAGATAGCAGTAAGGGATGGTGAAGCAGTGAAAGATACATGTCCTAGCTCTCCATTCTGAGTCAAAACCGAGTAGATAAAACTGTTTAAAATAATCATAAAACTTGGGCTAAGAGTAAATTAGAGCTTGTTTCTTACTTTTCTGGCCACATATTGGGGAAATTTCTATTTCCTTTGAAGAAGTACTTATTTCAATAAGATGCTATCTAGGTGGTAGGCTAACAGACAGCTGAGGGATAAAGCTAAGAGAAAGAATCAAAGATAGTGCCACTAGAGTCTGCCTCATCATCCATGGACATGGATGACATCTAGAAATTCCTATCTACTCAATAGGGGAAGCAAAAGGTAGCTGAGTCAGTAGTCTAGAGGTCTGTCATGGGACTAAAATAGAAAAGTATCTTATAGTGGAAGTTGAAGGGTGATAGCTCTATCCATGCACGGGATGAAAGATATTGCCAAGGTTTAGATTATGTGCTATACCAGCCAGAGATGGAGGCAAGAGGAATGGTATGAGCTCTGACAATGCCATAATAAGAGATTTTTTGCTTCATTAGCAGCATGCCTCAGTACCAGATGCCATTAGGATGCCCAATGATCAGGTGGACTAAAATTCCATCTCCACTGAATTTACCAAGGACCCCCCAAGACAGCATAATAAATTACACATGGATCTGCTCACCTTTTCCCACACTTGGTCATGAGAATACACATGTATGCAACTACACTGAGCCAGCAGCTTATCTAGAAGAAAAATAAATCAGAGTTGGAGAGTTGGAAATGCAGTAGGCCTCTCTATTGTGCTCCATTTTCATATAACCACCTGCCAACTTGACATCTTTACTTGTATGTCCCAGAGGCGTGTCAGACTTAACACATCCAAATACAGATTTTTCATCTTCTCCACCTGCTCTGCTCCTCCTTCAGATTTCATCTTCTTCTTAAATGACAAATGGCACTTTGTGAACCCATCCATTCAGACACTTGGGAGACATTCTTGAAACTCCATTCCTATTTTTATAAATCTCACAAGCGAATCTACTTCTCTCCATCTCTACTGCCACCTCTCTGATCCAAGGCAACACCATCTCTTGCCTGGGCTGCTGTCCTCAGCAATGAACTCAGGGAGTTTTCTATTTAAATGTGGGATTTCCTGATATGTGTGGTGGGACTAAAAAAATATATTTGTTGCTTCCCTCTATTCAAATCTGTCTTAACCAAGAGTCGAAAGATAAAGATGTATGACTAAGAAATCACAAACTTCTACAAGAGGGGAAGACATTGAAAAAGTAAGCAGATTGGAGAAAGCCAATTAGCTGGTGCTGGCAGAGAATACTGACCAGAAACCAGTTGATTCAGCAACTTTCACTGTAAACCACCCCCACCCCACCCGAAAGGCTTATAAGTAACAGGTAGCAGCATTGGCATGCTGGTAAATGTTTAGCAACAGGCTTTCCTGGAAAATCAATCAAACAAACAAACAAAGCACTGATTTATAGTGTTTGCTGATTTCCATGAAGCAAGTATACTATGGTCAATTTCAGATTACAAATGTAATGTCATTGCATGTAGACTTAAGAAAAAATGTATACAGTCTGTCAATAGAGATGATGCAATCCCTAAATGATACCCGTGGAGCACAAAATTTACAGCTCATGCATTTTTCTGCAGGAAGATCCTCAGACATTTGCTTCACTAAGATGAGGAAGCAAATCATGAAAGAGGATCGTGAAAAAACAGTGGCCCTAACCCTGGCTGGAAGTGACAGGAAGTCCCAGGAAAAGAGCACGAAGTTGGGGGATCCCAGAAGGTAGTGCTTGAACAAAAAATGAAAAGGAACCAACATATTCTTCATGTATTTAGTAGAAATCATACTTGAGGAAAAACAGGGCTTGGGCGAAAAGCATTAGTGATAGAAACAGAAAATTAAGAGAATGAATAAAAGAAATAATTATTAACACCAACTAATGAATAGCTATGTACAATAAAGAAGTGAAGTCAGTGAGAAATACTCATTTACTCAATACTCATTTAGTAATAATAATACTGTAAACAATGAATAGTGATTTCTGCCACAGGTGATATAACTACACTAGGAGGAAAATATTGAGGAGAGTGGTGATGGCAATATCATCCTCCATAGCTGAAACACAATATATAACATCTAAAATTGTAAAGCAAACAATATTACTTACAATAAGAATGTAAGCACCTGAAGAAACAATTGAAGTAATTGAAGAGATTGTCTCATTGGGGAGTAGAGGATTGTCTCATAGGGGAGTAGAGGATATGTTTCTTTCATGGAAGCCTTGTAGGCTGAGCATTGCTGGTATTAAGAGCATGGGGTCTGGCATCAGACTGCTTGGATTTAACTTACCATTCTGAGTCCTAGTAGCTGTGTGACCTGGATGAGTTATTTAACCACTCTCATCCTCAATTTCTTCATCTTTATAATGAGCATAACAAGAGTCCTGTTTTGCAAGGGTAATTGTGAGGTTTAAATAAGATAATATATGTAAAATACCCAGAACAATATTTGGCTCATAGTAAATATTAACTTTTATAATTACTATTTGGCTTTTTAAAATTATGTAACCAAGTTATTCTGATAAATATTAAAAAGTAAGTTAAACGAATAATAAATGTGATGGGTTATAAGGCTTTGAATGAAGTAAAGCCTTTATTCAAAGTTTATGTATGGCAGGGTTTATTTGAGGTTGTAGTTTGGATACATATTTTTTTTGCATGAGAAAAACTATAAATATGCAGTTTTATTTCTTAGGAAGAAAATGGAAAACTCTGTAAGGAAACCAAGGTATTCTTCTAGAGTAAAAGATTAAGACCCTAAGTCATTGTTCCCAAGATTCAAAGTCATTAAAACTTATCCAGGTGTATTGGCTTGACCATGATATAGACCCAGGGACACAGAGGGGCTATCAGTCTCCTAATATGAAATCGGTATGAAGGAAGAAGATGGCACGATGGGCAGGTTGGTACTAGAACATGGAAGATAATGGTAGTTCTGGCTTCATGAAGACTCAGACACTGGAACCTATTCTGAGGTAGCCATCCTAGTTATCAGCTTCTTCACTCCAGAAATCATCCTATTAGTTCATAGTATCAGCTTTATTATTGAAAATCCAAGATAATTTTGGGATGGGGCACACTTGGCTAAGTTGGACAAGATAAGGACTTTCTCTTAGGCCTTAAATTACCAATGAAGCATGCACAGTGTTAAAAGTGGGTGGAGAAGGAGGCTCATCATTTTGCTTCGGATGTGACAGGTGATAAGATCAAGTAGAGGCATGTCTTCTGGGACCTCTGTTGCTCTGTGCAGGCCTCTGCTGGGACTCCACACATCTGGATTTGGCAACAGAAATAAGGATGTGGCACATTATTCTTGAAGTACCGGCTTCACACCACAGCTGTAAAGTTCGCTGGTCTCATGATCATATCAGAGGTTAAGGAACAATAATGGTTTTTTTGCACATGAGTGAGCCTCTGAAAGGTTCTTTTGGTTGTAGAAAGACAGAATCCATGGAAAGAAACTAAACTTCACGTTAACTGAGTGTGTAGGTTTCAAGTTTTGTGTTTGAGATACTACTCTGAGGTAGTATTCTTATTGAAAATTTTAGGATGGTACATCCTGGTTCCATATAATTATCCCTGATATGAGAAAAATAAATCCGTTAGCTTTTGAATGTACCCTGGTCCCTGCCCTGGTTGATATATGTAGAGAAGCTAGAGCTGTATACAGTTGACCCTTGAACAACACAGAGATTAGGAGTGCTGACCCTCCATGCAGTGGAAGATCCGCATGTAACTTTACAGTCAGCCCTCCATATCTGCAGTGCCACATCTGAGGATTCAACCAACCACAGATCCTGCGGTACTGTAGTAGGCATTTAGTGAAAAAAAATCCTCGTATAAGTGGACCCACACAGTTCAAACCTGTGTTGTTCAAGGTTCAACTGTATTCACATTTTCAGTGTTTTTTACCTGGCTTGGTGATGACATTGAACTAGTGCATCCAAGCCTAGGGATTCCATTTCCCCATTTGCAAAGGAAACATAATGAATGGTTACCCCTTTCCATCTCACAAGAACACTGAAAGAACCAAGGAGTGCATTACATCAAACAGCATAAGTAAGATAATTTTCTAAGCACTTATTAGAAAACACTGTGCTAAGTATTTAACCTATATTATTCCACTTCATCCATTAGTTACAAAAAAACTTGTGAAAGAGACATTATCTCCAGGTCACAGAGAGGAGAATCAAGGCTCAAAGAAGTTATGCAATTTCTCCAGAGGCCAGAGCTACGATTTAAGTCTACTCCTCTCCGAATCCAAAGACAATTACCCAAACCCCTACCTATCTGGAGCTCACCAGCAAAGGAAACCACATAAATCTACCATTACTATTTTTTGTCTTTCAAATGTCAAAACACTGTCTTTGTTCAGGATCCTCTGATTTTCCTGGATCACACCCACCAGAGATAACTTATATGTATTTCCTTTCTGAAATGTCAGTGTTTGAGGTAATTAGAAACCTTCTTTAAACCATTTTAAACATGTGAGATATTTAATCCCTAAATTTGGAAATTAGATGTAAGAAAAATATTTATCCAAAGACCACTATCCTCACACAATTATTTTTATGGGCTTTTCTTCATATACACATAGTTATATGGTTATCATCACCATGTACCTGCAATAACTTTGCTCAGTAGTCATACTACACTTTTTAAAAAATGACTTCATGATATTGCTTTGGATTGGCATGCCAGAGGTTTTTAGTCAACCCCATGATGAAAGATATTTTGTTTATTTCAAACTGTTTATTATTATAAATAATTCTGTAATGAACATCTTATGTATATATTTTAAATACATTTTCAATTATATGCTTGGCATGCTAACCATTTTCAATTCATTATGATGCAAAAATGAATACACAGTCCACAAAGAAAATGTTCATTTTCTCACCAACATAGAAAATACTCTCTTTTTTAATCAGTCATCATTTATGTAATAATACCTACTATCATAAAGTCTCGATTCTAGTTTCATAGTGTCAGGTTCTATGCCAGGAACTAGAGCATATATTCTTTCCATTTGGTTATGTGATTAGCCCTGTTTCACCAATACCACACAGGCAATTAGCCTCAGGGTTTCCCTAATCATGAATTACCATGAAAATCATAGAAAAAAGGGATATGAAATAAAAAGCATGACTTTTCGTCCTGCCATCTAATCTCCTTTATCTACCTAGAGTTTAATGAGCACTAGGCACATGGATTGGTACACATATCCATGTCTAGCAATACATCCTAGGAACTTTGAAGTGTGTGCTATGAATAGACCAATTTCCAGGTCCTGTCTTCACATCTCTGCTTTCAGCTATTTGGTCAGGGAACCCGGGCAAGTGTGCTAGAAACTGTGTTAACCCTGTCATGTGGTGACAAGCAGTGCCATGAGTAACAAATGAGCCCATTACTGCTTTACAGTAGAGGAGACAGGTTAATCCTCTGTCAAATCCCTGTGCACAGTGTCCTCTTCCTTGTTCCAATTACCCAGGAAGTGATGGCACTTTCTCATCCACAGCCTTTCCACACCTGCTGACATGTATTTAGGACATTGCTGGAATTGTAAGTCTTAACCAAACTGTCTTCAGAAATTCTCATGGAACATAAAAGTTACAAAGGCACAAAGGAGACTGAGATCCAATACTTTCTAGACTCAGGCCACACCCATTTACAAACCTGAGGAAGAACTGAAACAGGCAGAAAGAGAAAGGTTGTCTTTCAATCAAAATATTTACTTAAATCCAGAATAAAAATAATTGCTGAAACAGAACTGGTCATAGAACATAGAATATCATCATTAACCAACATCCTAATTTTACTGAGGAAGCTAATTCCCTTGAAAATGCAGGAACTTGCCTAAGCTGGTTTGTGGCCAATCCCTAAAATATGCCCTAAAACACTGTTTGCTTTTTTTCATCATTAGCAATTTAGATTCCCTCATTTTTTTGGAGTACCTTTTTATTCATTCAACAAATAACTTTCTAGTGTCTTCAATCAAAGTACTACTCTAGGCACTAGGGATTCAGCTAAGGCTGAAATGTAGTGGTGCTGGGAATACAAAATCAAAAGTCACAGTCTGACAAGGAGATAGGCTTGTAGAGTGATAATTTAAATGTAATGGGATGAGCGGAATCAAAACAAATGGAACCATAAGAAGTGTGATCCAAAGTCTACCTGAGGGGCCTCCCTGGTGGCGCAGTGGTTGAGAGTCCGCCTGCCGATGCAGGGGATACGGGTTCGTGCCCCGGTCTGGGAGGATCCCATATGCCGTGGAGCGGCTGGGCCCGTGAGCCATGGCCGCTGGGCCTGCGCATCTGGAGCCTGTGCTCCGCAACGGGAGAGGCCACGGCAGTGAGAGGCCCACATACCGCAAAAAGAAAAAAAAAAAAAAAAAAAAACAAAGTCTACCTGAGGGGCTCAGGGGGGAACTTTCCAAAAAAGGTGGCCTCCTTGAAGGAGGAACAGTTTACAAGGAATGAAATGGGGAAGAGCATAGGAGGCAGACAGAATATCACACAAATGGGATAGGAGACGAGAAGCTACAGAGAGTTGGCCCCACTTTTTGACCTTTGATGACACATTACCTTATTTACAATCTCCTTATTTTTGGTTTCTGCAGCACCTTGTTACCGCCCCTTTCTCTGCTTAGCATTTGGTGCTCTTATCGGCTCTGTGGTCAGCCCTCTGTTCTTTCTCTACAACACTTTGCCTTGGCTGCCACTGCCTTCTCTTTATCTCCTAGATCTCTCTCGAGCTCCAAATCAATAAATATGACTGTACAAACACTAAATGTTTGAAAGTATTTTCAACATTTTGTCTTCAAAAACCCTGTTCTTACCCTGTGTTACCTCAATAGACGGCACCATCACCAAAATAGCTACCCATGTTATCACTCCTGACTGTTTTCTTCCTTCACTCCTCACATTGTCTGCCACCAAATCAGACTAAAGGTAACTTCCCAAAATAATCCTTTCATGATCCAGTCCAAACGTTCCTTTTTATATCATATTATTCATTAGATTTGTTGTTATGAAGTTTCAAATGTCTACAGACTGATTTCTGCCCTATTTCCAGGCCACCAATGGTTTGCTTTCTCTCAGTATAGACTAGTATGCATTTTCTAGAACTTTATATAAATGGGATCAAAGAGTAGGTACTCTTTTTATTCTGGCTTCTTTCACTCAGCATAATTATTCTGAGATTTTTTTCCATGCAGTTTTCTATCATCCATGTATTCACACCAAAAGACAAGATCAAGAGAAAAACACACAATAAAAACAAACTCTCAGATGATCCAAAATTGGAGCTAATCAGAAATTGACTTTTAAAAAGTTTTAATTAATAAACTGATACTTGAGAAAACAAAGAGAATTTTGCCAGGAAAGCAAGAATTATTTTTAAAAAATCAAATGGAATTCATAGAACTGAAAAATACCATAATTAAAATTAAGAGTTCTGAATAGCTTGGCATAGCTGAAGTGTGGCTTAATTAAATAAATTTTTAAAAGGTCCATAGATAATGTTCAAATTAAAACACAGAAAGAAACAAGTGTAGAAAGGAGAAAAAGAGACAAATGGGTATAGTGAAAAAACTTAACATACGTGTAAATTGGAGTTTGATAAAGAGTGGATTATAAGAGAGTTCAAGAAACAATTTTTGGAGAGATGATGGCCAAGAATCTTATAAACTTTACAAAAGAAATCAACTCACAGATTAAAGAACAACTATGAAACCCCAGCAGGATAAATATAAATAAATATAAATAGGGTTTCCCTGGTGGCACAGTGGATGAGAATCTGCCTGCCAATGCAGGTGACACGGGTTCAAGCCCTGGTCTGGCAAGATCCCACATGCCGCGGAGCAACTAAGCCCGTGTGCCACAACTATCAAGCCTGTGCTCTAGAGCCCGCGAGCCACAACTACTGAGCCCATGTGCCACAACTACTGAAGCCCGCACGCCTAGAGCCCATGCTCTGCAACAAGAGAAGCCACCACAATGAGAAGTCCATGCACCACAATGAAGAGTAGCCCCCACTCACCACAACTAAAGAAAGCCTGTGTGCAGCAATGAAGACCCAAAGCAGCAAAAAATAAATAAATAAAAATTTTAAAATAAATAAATAAATAAAAATAAAATCACAACCAGATACATCATAATTGCTGAAAAGTAAAAAGAAAAAAAAAAGAAAATTTTAAAAATCATTAGATGTAAAAGACATTACTTACACAGAAGCAACAATAAGAATTACAAATTGACCTCTTGACCAAAATTATGATATGGAGAAGACAATGACATTTTTAACATACTGAAGGTAAGTGTCAATTTAGAACTCCACATCCACTGAAAATATATTTCAAAAGTAAGAGCAAAATTAAAACTTTCCCAGAAAAACAAAGACTGAGGGAATTAATCACCATCTATCTCTCACTAACAGAAATACTAAGAAAACTGTAATTTTTCAGAAAGAAGGAAAATGACCTCAGATGAAAGTAAGAGATCTAAGAAGAAATTAAAAATAACAAAAGTGCTAATATATAGATAAATATATGTGATATATAATAGAGTCATGAGGGATTTTTAAATATACATAGAAGTAAAATGTAGGATAGCGGGCCTCCCTGGTGGCGCAGTGGTTGAGGGTCCGCCTGCCAGTGCAGGGGATGCGGGTTCGTGCCCCGGTCTGGGAGGATCCCATGTGCCGCGGAGCGGCTGGGCCTGTGAGCCGTGGCCGCTGAGCCTGCGCGTCCGGGGCCTGTGCTCCGCGGCGGGAGGGGCCACGGCAGTGGGGGGCCCGCATACCGCAAAAAGAAAAAAAAAAAAAAAAAATGTAGGATAGCACATAAAGCAGCAGAGAGTAAATGTAATTGAAAATTTGTAACATCCAGCCAGTCTGAGTAATAGTAAAAGAGCTAATTTTAATGAGTCAAGAATGTGTGCTGTAATGTCTCTAAAGCAAATACTACAAGCATAACAAAAGAACACATAATTAATAAAACAATAGAGGAAAAATTTTTAAACAAAATAATGTATACATCTAACAGAAGAAAGGTAGAGGAAAATGATTATAAAAATTATGGGACAAATGAAAGACAAATGGTAAAATGATATCTATGAACACAAATATGTCAATAATTGCACAGCATGTAAATGGACAAATATTCCAATTAAAAGACTAGTTTAAAACACCATTTGACTATGAGATTTTATTTAAAAGGAAAAAACCCCACTTTCTGTTGCTTGTAAGAGACTCTCTTTAAAAATTAACAGAAAGCTAACAGAATGAGCCACATAAACATTAACCAAAAGAAAGTTATTATAGTCCCACTAGCATAAGACAAAGTAGATATTAAAAAAAGAAAATTGGGACTTCCCTGGTGGTCCAGTGGTTGGGATTTCGCCTTCTAATGTGGGGGGTATGAGTTCAATCCCTGGTCGGGGAGCTGGGATCCCACATGCCTCATGGCCAAAAGATCAAATCATGGAGCAGGAGCAATATTGTAACAAAT